>NC_051861.1:680915-1880915 GCF_015732765.1 Culex quinquefasciatus
GAATTTGTCCGAACTACCTCTCAACATTCCTATAAGAATCCAACCTCTCACGCGTTCCAACAAGAACGCTCGAACGCAAGGTCGTTAGTCCCAACTAATCCACCACCCATCTGAATTGTTTGCTACGTTCACTTCGACATCAATTATTTTCGGCGTGAAATAACAGCAATAAATTAATCCCACCAGCCGAAGGCATTAGCCGACTGACGTCAAATTCGTTAAACAGCCCCCCAAACACCTCTCTCTCTCGTAGTATCCAAGCCCAAGCTCGCGTCAAGTGGTCGTAAATTTTGGCGCAAACTTGCTACTGACATGCACACCCGATAGAATTCCACGCTGACCTCGTCGACCAGAAGGTTCTGTTTGATTCCTCTCCAAGGAGCTGTGCGTGAGCGGTTCTTAAAGTAGGCTTTGAGTTGAAGTTCAATTGTTAGGGAAAATGTCAATTTTGGTAGCTACATCGACAATTCTTAGTGGTCACAGATCTGAGTTCATTAAAATTTAATCTTTGATGTCTACAATATGAATAAGTTTTGGTTCACCAGAAAAACCAGTTTTATCAAAAAAACTTCATTTGAGCAACAACATACTTGTTTCATTTTCTTTCAATACTTAATAAAGAACATCAATTAAACTGGCTTTAAATCCTTTAACATGACAATTCTGAAAATTATCATGCCTCTCCATTGCATGAAATTACATTTTTTCTGAAAAACTTTGTTTCCAACAAAAGAATATTTTCTAATCATAAAATAGCTGTTTCGACCGGTAAACAAAACCTTCTACGCAAAGAAGTTAAGACAATATCCTGACTACCAATATTGTGTCAAACTATTCAGGAATTGAGCTTTCAAAGCCATTCCAAACGACAGAATTAAAATCATTTTCAAAACCCAAGCGCCTCCATTGAATCTTCAAGTCTTCGAATAAGTCCATGGAGGCGCGTGGTAGCTTTGTTAACTATGACGCTTTGAATCATAACTTTACTTTCACAATATTAGTTAGTAGGGGAACAGCATCTAATTCCAGCGTGCCTCTAATGTTGGCAGGTCAGAACTTTGACATTCAAATAAAGCTAATTAAAAGCGTTTTCAACTGAAATCGAGTGATAAATAGCTCAATAAGAAGTGAGCAAGCAAGTTTCTATCAAAAGTTTTACAAAATTAGTTGTTTAAATAGTGAAAATCAGCAAATTGGATGGAATTAGGAGCGAGTGCTTGACCTGCCAAACATACGAGAATTTCCCCTATTTATAAGGTTTTATTCTACATTTAAAAAAGCAAAAACCTAAAACGCATCATCTGGAGTCCCCTAAAACATCATCAGAGCAAATGTCACAACCTCCTTAGAACCCATCTTTAAAAAGCAAACAAGTCCCACAAACCACACAAACAGACGCGGATCGAAAGCCAGCTGTCAGCCAAGGTTGAATTAATCGAGCATGAAACTGGCGGTGAATTGCAACATGGTGCCACTGACAGACGATTGGTGGTGAGTCCTAGTCCTGCCAAAGTGCAGCATGTAATACAGGGGTGCCCAAAGTATGGCCCGCGGGCCAAACGTGGCCCGCGAGATGACATTTTGTGGCCCGCGGACCCATTTTGAATGATCATGTAAAATGGCCCGTTGACCACTTGTAAAGTGATTTTATACTTTTTCAAAACTAAGGTTTGTTTTAAGTTTTATATGCTAATCTTTTTTTTTATTTTTTTGTTAATAAAAAGAAACTTATGATTTGTCAATATTTTGATCCCCACTTTAGGATACAAACAGTTTGTTCAAAATATTTTATAATTAAAACAATTTTACACGTTTCAATGTGAGTGAAACTAGTAAATATCGTCAAAACTTATCAATAACTCAATAACTTATCAAACATTTTTAGAAATATATAAAAAAGTTCAAGTTTGACTTAGGTAGAATTCTGTAATAGCCGCAAAAATAAATGTTTTCTTTATTAATTTGCAAGTCATATTTACCCTTTTATGAACACCCTCAAACTTACTTTGCACTTCCTTAGGGATTCGAACTCATTACAGTTAGATAACGAATCTGATTGACTATCAACTGATTCAGGCAGACAAAATGTGGAAATCGGAGAATCAAGTTTGCAGCAAATATTATAAAGCTTTCGTCGATCAACTCACCCCTCCACCATTATTAAAAAACTGACTCGAATAACCAGGAAAAAACTTAAAAAAATGAAATTAAGATGCATTCAGCTGAAATTAATCAAATATGCATTCCTTTGCATTTAAAATCATTTGAGCATGTTTGGGTTTATTAAAAATAATTTGAATTTTAATGAATTTCAATGAAATAAATAAATGTTTTTTCGCTTTTTTTTTTTTGAAAATAATGATTGCAGGTTAACTATACGGAAGCTTAACACATTTTCTTAAAGTTTTTTTTCATTGAAATGTTGAAATTCTGGCTCTCAACGATTTTTCATTAGCCGCAACTTATGGATGAATTGTTCAACATGTAATGTCACCACCATTTTCGAAATATAAAAACAAAACTTTATTTTTTTTTTTTTGAAAACACAAGTACATTCAGATAAAAACTTAATTTTTTCAAATACCAGAAACAACAAAATCAACAATACCGATAGAAACCCGTTATTTCGTGGTTTCTATTATTTTGAATAGACATTTTTGTAAATAACAGAAATGTAATCTTTTACATTAAAATAACGTATTTTTTTTAACAACCTTTTTTGTTAATTTTGCCCGTAAGCTCATTTGAGCTTCAAATTTGGCCCGGCCTCCAAAAACTTTGAGCACCCCTGATGTAATACATAGCACACAGCAGCTTGGGCCAAAAGAAAGGGTACGCACGACACGCACATTGCACTATGTGCACTGTACATAACTGTACTTGGTCCTGTTTTGGGGTGTGCAACGGATTTTACTGCATTTGACGCGACGCAGCCCAGACGAGGACGACGAATAATGATTACCTTTGGTGCTGGAAGTTTATAAAACGGTGGGTATGTGTGTTTGTATGAAGGTCGTAAATTTGAGGTCGAATGGGCTTTGTTTGAATTTTATTGGATTATTCTGGCTACGAAATGTTTTGTATTGATACTGTTTGCACTGGAGGTCAACAATTTGATAGACGTATTTTGAATGGCTTCTGATTAACTTGTTCAGAAAATCAACAATTAAAAAAGAAGCTGAAAATATTCGGGCAAGGCAATAAAACAAGCTTGAGACTTGATTGATAAAGCTACAAAGCCTAAGTAAGACTAAGTCCAATTCAATCACGATAAATGATGATAATTGAAAAATAGACACGAACCACCATGCGCCACCATTAATCTAACTTTACCAAACCAGACAAGAATCGAACCCGTCGCCTTCCAATTACAAGGCAACAGCTCACAGGCTCACAGCCTTACGGCCACAGAAGCTCTGCGTCTATCGATGATTTATTTGTTAAAAGTTGTGTTCCATCATTTGATTACAAAAAAATAATTGATGTTAAAAACATTTTATCTAGAAAATAAAAGTTAAATAAAGTATTCTCATAGTGATGGATGCGCATTGTGCCTCGTGGTTATAATTAGAAACTAATCTGGAACTTTAAATAAAAATACTACTTTTGGCCGAAACCTTCTACAAAATAATGCATTCTGGTTCATAACCATGCGTCTCCATAAAAAATAAAAAAAGCCAAATCAATTTTAAAGTTTGTTTCATGTATTTCTAAGTAACTAAAAAAATCATACGGAGCTCACGCTGTACTGTAAACCGTGTTGACATGGATAGACGGGGTGAAATTGACCGGTTAAAATTAATTTGAAGAGAGAAAAAAAATACTATTTAAATACGAACAAAATGGTACACCCACAGTTGGGCAGCGCCATCCGAGAGAATAAAGAACACGTTCTGGTAGTATAAAGGTACTGTAAACGGACACAGAGGATAAATCCCGAGATTGGCGAGAGCGTTATTCTCATGGGTTCATTTTCAAAACAGTTCATCAACCAAAAAAAAGTGCCGATATCGAGACTCGAACCCAAGACCTTTAACATATCGAACCGCGCCTTTGCAGTATCGGCCACCGAAGTTCGTTGACTATGAGATGGTCATTTGGCAATATAAGCCACTCAGTGGGATGAACTGTTTCAATGAACAAATGAACACAATTTCGTGGTGGATCTCCGACGAGACCTTTTTCTTCCATTTAATCTTGGTAGAGTTATTCTCTCGGCTTTCTACTGAGGGTGCATGAAGCTTTACTGAGGCTGGTAGAGATTTGTTCAAAGAATCTCAAGAAGGTTTGAAAGTTTTAATAGTTGGTTAACTATGATTATGAAATTATTGATAAATAGGATTATTTCAATACTACCAATGTGTCATGATTTTCTCAAAGAAGATTTGTTCAAATTCGAAAAAAACGGGCTGCATTTTAGGATTCATTGGACAATTCTACACAAATTAATTTCTGAATTACGTTTTTTGGTACATGTGGAATTATTTGATTTATGATACAAAAATGGTTAAGCTGGCAAAAAATTTAATATTTTAACGAAAACTATTTTCTAGTAAATGTTGAGTAAGTGGAAAAATAAAATTGGCATATTGTTAAAGAAATCAAATAAATGATCGATTTTCTAAGGCTTAAGACAAAAATTATTCTCTTTGTATTATAAAAAAAGATTTTCTGATCAATTTGGTACCTTCTGCAAAGTTTTAGGTATTTCTTAGAACTTTTAAAAAAAAAGTTATACTCTAATCAAATTTACCCTTTTTTCAATTGGACTTATCACAAAGAAATTACTGGGCAAAATTATTTTTGGATATTTTATAGACGACAAAAAATTTCATCTTTTAAGCTATGGTACATGTTGGTCAAAACTCATTTGAGATTAGAGCAAATTTTTCGCAAAGATGATATTTTTTAAACGTCGAAGTCGATTTTAAACATTATTTTGAATTTTAAACGTGACTTTTTTTTACCTTGAGAAGTGATGACCAAGCTGGACCATTCCTGAAAATATGCTTTTCAAATAGATCGGAAATTTTCCTGTAGGCAAAAACGTTTTTCAATTTTTGTACCAGCCAAAATTTGCTTTAAGACATTGGACCAATGCCTCTAAAATAAGCAAGCAGGAAAAGCAATTAAAGTTTTTTTCTACCTCAAGTTTTTAGAAACGGTAATTCAGCCAATTGCGTCCAATTTTCAATGTCAAAAATGATTTGTAGAACTTTCGATCTTTCCAACATAAATATTTATATAATTTCAATTTAATCCTAACATTTAATATGGCTGAAAATAAGTGTTTTCAGGCCTGACATTTGATAGTTTCAATCATATATTTAAAAAAAGCTCAAAAAAAAAAAACTATCAAAAATTACTCATTCTTGAGCTGAAATGCAAATTGCAACGCTTGTACGTAATGTAGGATTTGACTGTTTGAGGTCTTTCATAATTATGATGGATACTATAACCACAATAATTTTTTAAATCACATTTCGGTTCGTTGACTGAATACATATTCCAAAAATAACTGATTATGACAGAGGAAGGATATTAGAAATTGTAATTGAATTTTCTAGGAGGCAATCAACCAGTAAAAGCATTCTAATGAAGTGACGCTGAACTCAAATTCGACCTAAAACATAAGACAATCGAAAATGTTCCAGTTACATGAAATATACTAAACAACAGCATTTAAATCTGCCTTAATTCACACAAAAGCTTATAACTAACCGTACAAAAACAACAACCTCTATTAGTCACCTAATTTGGAGCAAAAATCTCGGCTGAACCTTCCCTGTTGTTCCCTAATCGCAGAATAATAAACAAGTCATACAAATGCAACTCCCGAAACAAATAACAATCAACAGCTGCTGAAAGCGACTCAAAACCATTCCTAACGCAATTTATTCCTACTTCCTCCGTCCGTCAGCGAGTCAGTCAGTCTTTTCCTGCCAATTAGTTATCTTCAGCGGCGCTGAAGTCTCCGGGCCTCCGAGGCAGTTCATCAACCATCAGTTGCGTTGCGTTTTTTTTGCTTGCTTCCTCCCCTCAAGTCTGGCAAAAAAAATGTGGGGCACAGCGCGGAGAGTTGGTATGAGCGTTTATCATTCATCAAATTTATGGAATTCGTCTGACTACCAACCAGACACTTGTTTGCCGGGGATTGCTTGGGGGCATTTTTTGTTTGGTTCGGTGCGGCCCCCTTAAATCAGCGGCTAACCAGTTGGTGGCCTCTGCAGGCTTCTTGGGAATCGAGCTCAAATTGTGGGTTGGTCTTTGGAGTTGTCTTCTAATGAAATTCAAATTTTTGAATGGGAATAACTTTATTCGAAACCAGAAAGCAGAGAAGAAAATTAAAGCGAGATAAGGCTCTTCAAATTATCACAAAATGTTTCGTTTCCAAAGCAGTTTTGTAGAGCAGCCATCGACGGGTTCTGCTGGTTCTCAAGCTTCCGAAATAAATTAAATAAATGGGTTTTGGAAAGAGTGCCGCCGTTGGAATTATTCCAAATTGTTTTCAAAATTAACGCACATCTTTCTCACTGTGACTAGTTGTTTGTAATGGAAAACTTGTTTCCGTTAGACTTTGGGGTAAAAGTTGTCTAATTAGATAACATCGCAAAATGGAACAGACTTAGCGAAACCAGATTTGCAATTCCTTACCAATTTCCTATTGGAAGTGGTTTGTTTCGGTAAGTGACTTAACTTACTGAAAAGCAAAAATATAATTTATGAACTGACAAGATAAGACCAATAGAAACGCACTTAGCAATGGAAGAAAACTAATTACATAGACCACTGAACAGGAAGTCAAACGATAAATGTAGCTGTAAGGTAACATACCCTACTTTGGCCAACTCCGAAAACGTATGATCTCTTCTACATAAACATACTAACTAAACTCGAATCAAACTAATCAATATTTCGCTCCTTTACCCTGACTCCAGCAAAAATAAAACAAAAGATAAGCGAACATTTAATGGGACTCAAAGTAAGCTGAAAGTGCGTTGTCGTACAACGCCATTAAATTGCGCGGCGGTTCGATTGAGGAAAAGATTGCAAGTCACGTTCGGAATGTCAAGTAGTGGGGCTATTTTTGGCCACCAATTGTGACGTGCCCAGGGCCGTGAAGGTAACGATTCTCGAGTGCTCCCCCGAAGCCACTCCACAAATGCTCGCCGATTCACGCCCATGTGAAAATTTCGGCAATCTCTGACAGCACAACGCTAAGCGTTTTTATAAAAAATCAATTTTTATGAGACCATTTCGTACGTATATAAACCGAGAAAAAAAAGAAGATTTTTACCAACGTGAAAAAACCGCAGCAAAAGATCTCGACGACGAGGAAGCTGAAAAAGACTATGGCCTGCTGCGAGCAAACATGGCCGTCGGAACTGAAAGAGGAGAGAGAGAGAGGGAGCGCGAGCAAACACAAGAAAGAGAGACTGCGCCGAAACAGTCAGCCATCGGGCAAAGGGGGCACAAATCGAAGCAGCAGCTGCGGAGCGGAGCAGAGCGTGTGCGTGTGTGAGCACAGCCCGGGGTTGGAAAAGTCATCCAAGTGAGCCGCAAAATGAGAAAACGGACCGACGGCGACGGCGAAGGGAAGTGAAAAAAAAAGATACAAGCGCGCGCACACACACACACATAATGGGAACGGTGAATGTAGAGCAGAGAGCACGGGTCGTCATGGCAGCCAAAAGCGGACTACTGCGATGGGAAGAGAGTTGGGATGGTTGAACGTGCTGAAGGAACGACGGCAATTTTCGCGAATTTTGCGGTTTAGGTATCGTAGGTTTTGACACCTTTATGGTGAAGTTATCATCATTTTGCTTGAAAGATACTATTCATTGGGTTTTGAGAATATATATGACAGCTTTTTTTCATCTTCATTTTCAAGATATCTTAAAATTATGAAAACAACTTTTTTTACATCTTTATTCTGTGCAAAAAAAAAAAAAATACAATCAAAAATAACTTATTCTATCTCAGTGGTGATTTTTTCTATGAAATCATTATTATGAGTTGTTCACCATTAGAGCATGGTTATAGTATTTTATCAATGTAAAATAAAAGTATCATGCTACTCAATTATTTAAAAAAAAAATCATTTGATACGTGTACCGAATGGATTTTCGCTCAACACTCAGAGAGAATCATCGGTGAGAAAAAATTCGCTAATGAAAATGAAATTTGCGAAAATAATCTATTTTTCAATGTTTTTGAGGTTATTTTGATCAAATGATGTTCTGCAAAACTTAAAACATTGCTTTAATTCGGATTTTATGAATGCATGAAAAGTATCCCTCTAGGTATTATATATGAAGATTTTTTACTATTTTTTTTTGACTGTTCGTGGCCAGGGGTTTCCAGCATTGTGTCGGACTGCCCACTTATCCGGAATTGCATAGGAAGTAATTCTAGTAATACCTGATGATTATAGTAATTATACTACAAGGAATGATTACGCAAAAAAATATCGATGTACTGTTTTTAAATCATTTTGTCTATTTATTATCATGTAAAGAGTTTTCAGCACTGTGCCATAGTGATAATTCGAATTAATTTAAATTAGTATTTCAACAATTACTCAGTGGTTCCGCAGTTATTCAAGTATTTACCAACAATTTTAGAGATTACTAGTAATCTGGCACATAATTCCAAACAACGAAAAAAATTAATCATATTATCAAACATTTTAAAATACAGTGTAAAAAACATAAAAAAAATCTTACCTGATTTTGAAACAAACAGGAAAAAACAAAACGAATATAGAATATAGGAATTTTGTACTTTTTTAAATTTCAATGTAAACTGGCTGGCAGCTAGGCAGTAATCCTAAATAATTTCAAGTGATTCAAGTCATTCCAAGTAGTTTCTGAGAATTTCTAGTAATTCTGGGAAATTAAAAGTAATCGACATATTTCCAGTAATCTTGAGAATCCCGCTTCTTTTTTGGGGCACTTCAAAAGATAATTTGCTTGTTTTTCGCATTTTGGGAAATAATGTAAACCTTTAGCTTCTAATAAGTTTTCTTTTTGTAAAAACAAAATCCAAAGATAATGCATACTAATTTTGTAATAAAGAAGAAATAAGAGAGTTTTTCAAATTAATTTGTGAAGTCACATAAAAAGTCAAATCAAGAAACCCGTTATATTCTAGAAATAAAAGACTTCTTTTTCTGATGCTTTTTGAATTTAGAACTTTACAGCACTCATGTATTCTGAAAAGTACTTTTCAGTATTGTTATTTTTGGCGATGAAGTAGCCGTTTCGTCATTTGAGGATGGCAGAAAAAGTACGAAACGAAATTTGCAATTAAGAAAAATACGCTTTTAAGTGAATTTCTAGTAAAATGTCCATGAGTTTAGTCAAATTAAAATTAAAACAATATTGAAAAGTATTACTTTTGGAAGCATGTGCTAAAAATTTCAACTTTTCAGCAACCTTTTCAGTGCTGAAAGTAGATTTTTAAACAATTGATTTTTACCTTTAATTCCATTCTACATCTTTTAAAAACATTCTCCATTTTCAATCTCCCATTATTTCCCCCAAGACTTTTTCGTTTATTCAGTGCGAAATTGGATTTCGTCCTACACGTTCCAACGCTCATCTCGAAGCAGCAGCTTCTCTCGAGCTGCTGCTGCTTCTCCAACAATCGATTATCTTGCCCTGGTCGTCGTTGCCGTATTTACCCTCGGCACAAAAGTCAGGCGTTTGCTCCTGTTGTGGTCGTGTGGCCTTGATATCCGAGACCTGCCAGGGACGAATTTCTGGGTTGGGTTTCTGTTTGGGAACGGATTCCTTGAGTTCCACCCTGACTTTGGGAGGACCTTTCTCCCTGCGTGCTCACCATAATCTTTTTACGTAATATCAACCCAAGTGTGGGTATCTACTTTTGGTATTTTGTTCTACTTTTTTCCACCGGCAAACATGGCCTTTTAACTCCCGCACTTTTTGCGTGCCGCGGCAGCGGCTTCGTCCCGGGTTTCTTTTCCCCCTCGAATATTCCACGGACTCTCGTTTCCATATCAGTTATTATTATTTTATAAATTTAATAACGGCTGCCAGTCCTTTTGCAACCTTATCCCGCTCTGCGGGGAAAAAAGTTAATCCGAGCTTGAAAGACCAAATTTCAGCAGAGGGATGGAAATTTAGGTTTTTTTTGCTCAAGCAAAACGCCCCAATTTGGGATTGAAAAAGTTTTAAAATGGTTTCCATGGATATTCTGGTGCGCAAATGTGGTGGTCGTTTTCCATTGTGAACCCTGAAAGCATGTATTTTATTAGCCAATTTTGAACGAAGTTCAACAAAAGTGAGCTCGCCCGTTTTTCGATACCGTGTAACGAACTTTAAACCATGGGAATTTTTCCCAGCGACTTGAAACTGTTTTCACCAAATGAATTATATTTTCCCAACAAAACAGAAAAGAAAAGCAGACGTCTTTCAGAAAACATGTTTCACACCCCTTTTTCGGGAGAAAACAAAATTGTTTTCCATTCCGTAAACATTACCCACAGCAAAGACGCTGTGTGGCATCTTGGCTCTCCGGTTTCTGTTTCGAGGAGGGATGCTGCGTTGCATCTCGGCAACAGACAACTTCCAGACCCACACCGCACCCTTGTCGGTTTGGCAAAATGAGCGAAGCCCCGCGCCACCGCGGTACAATTTTTCCTCAATTTAGGAACTGTCACACCGTACTTTCGGCGGTCGTAAAAATGTTGTTTTTATTTTGCATACTTTGCCTTTCCCAGATCTCTTTCTCTCTCTCTCGTTGGTCCCTGCCATCTTTCCTCGAGCAGAGACGCTGGATATTCAGGGAATGGCGTCGAAAAATGAATGTTTATGAAAATCACAGCTATTTGTCATTTATTAGTGCCAAACGCTAATCACTGCTGCGCCCCTGCGGGGTTCGAGATGCAACAGAGTGAGAGAAAGGAGCCCCGAAGGCGATGTTTATGTTATGTGATTCAAATTACAGTTGACACTAATGGGACATTTTTTATAATTCTTTAGTAGCTGGCCCGTTGTTTTCGGAAGACGCCGGCAACGCCGGTCTCCAAAAAGGAGTGGCTGGTTAACCCAAAACGATCGATTATGGCGATTGTTGTAAGTTTACAGCGATTACGGTTCATATTTGTCAACAGCTTTCGGGTGATTTACCGCGAGGAAAGGTTTCGGGGAAACCTTGTTTTTACAGGCCACCAGCTGCGGGTCGGGTTGTCTACTCACAGTCCATCTATTTTGGACGCCAAGCGCCATCCACTGTGTTATTGAACGTTCCATTAAATTACTATTCAATAATGTCAGATGCCTCGGATTACACCCGTGAGAGCAATCCCGGTCTCGTATTATTTTCTCTTCGCTTTTACCACGTTTCATTATCGTTAGGAGCCATCGCTTTTCACATCCCAGAATGAGGGGGTGGCACCACATGGACGTGATGTCCTGACTTTTCCGAACTATTCGAGAAAATGGAGAAAAAGTCACGTAACTTCGATGATGTGTACGTCCCACCATATCGGTGAGGTGGAACCGCTGCGCTGGCCAAACTCAATTTATTTTAATCGAATTTGTTATAAGTGCTGATTGCCATCAGCATAATGCTAGTTGGAAAAATCCACTTTTCAAGTCAAATTATGAATCACACCAGCTCAAACTCCAACGAAAGATTTGGCATTTTCAAAGTTCACCACTTCAGACACTCTATTTCCAGTGAAAAACAGTGGATCCAGAACTATTTGGGTACACCCAAGTGAGAAAACTTGAGAAATCTATCAAAGTTGCTTGAATTTGGTCAATAACGGCGCTAGCATTGCCCAACTGTAGATGTTTGAAAGTGCTTAAAGGAATCTCAGTGTCATTGACAGATTTTTTATAAAACTCACAATTTTCGAGTGCACCAGTTGAAAATTGAAATGAGCTGCTAACCTCGCACCACAACGCTCCGGAGGAGCCGGAAAATGCCCTTCAAACTCCACCAGTCCGTGAAATGAATTCCAGGCGGAGTGGCAAGTCTGCTTACCAAGACTTTCATTATCAGAACCAAATCCCAGACCGCGCAGGAAAGCGCTGAAAAATATTTATGAATTCGCGCTGCTTCATTTTGAAGAACCCAAGAAAAAAGGGATGAAAAAAAACCTACAAATGAGTTTATTAATATTTTCAAGAGCGCCACCGAAAAAGGCCAAACTTGGCGCGAAGTGGCATATTTGAATAATGGCACATTAACATATTTCATGTTGGTGGGCAATCAGCTGGATTTTTGTTTTTTTCGACGATTCGTTCTTTTCTCTCGCTTCTTTCATAAATGTTAGCTCATTAGACCCATCCATCATCATTATCAACGACAGACTGAACACAAGAAAAACACACACTCTCGGAACGTTTCACCTCGTTGGCTCGTGGAACAAATTTGAGGCAAGCTTAAAGCGTCAAAATTGGCCTCAACGCGCAATTTGGCTTCCAGAAAAGGTTCCGGAAAAATTTAAAGTCGGCTCAGCCGCTCCACCTCCTCCATCGAAGTTTCCCATTTTGGGACGGAGCTCCCGGGAGCGATTATCCAATTGTCTATCCACCCCCGAAAACACACGAGACCAATCCCAGGGAATCGATGCCCAAAACGAGAGTGCTCCGACTCTCGGCTCAAAATTAGAATTACAAATTTGATGTTTTCTATTTCTTTGTTTGTTTTCCATTTTGGTCCCTGCCTGTAAGGGGGGTTTTTTAACCCTGGGAAAGGGGTTGAATATGTTATCATCCCCCAATCATTATGATTACTGCTGCCGATGTCGATGCTGCTGCTGCTGGAGAGTTTTCCCTGTCTCGGTTTTGATGGGGAAAATTTCCAACGACCCATGGAAAGGAAAGGACACACCAGCCCAACCAACCCAACCAACCAAAACAGCCAAACCGAAAAAATGGCAACAAAAAAAGGAAAACCTTTCTAGAATGGAATTTCAGACTCAATTTCGGATACCAAATGTCGCAGCTTTTGGGATGGCGGTAGGGTTGCCAGGACTGTCTTTTTAGTTGAGTTTATTTTTATGGCAAAAAAAACTCTAAAACACTTTTATTTTCCAAAGTATAAAAACACCATCGGCAGAATCAAAATGTTAACAAATATCATGTCATATCAACCCTACTAAAAGTTTCATTTGATGGTCAGATATTACTATTTTTGATAAATCTACATAGAATTGTTAGGAGTACACTAAAGGAAATACATACAAATAAATTTCCTTGTTATGGAATAAGAATTTAATTTTTTTTTCAAAAATAATAATTCAATAATTTAAAAATTACTTTTTACAAAAATTCTGATCTTCCACGAATATTACATTTTTTACCTTGAAAATTGGACCATTAGTTCCTGAGATATCACCATTTCAATATTTGACGTTCTTTGGGTGCATGTAGGTATTTTACAGGCATGACACGAATCACAAAGTCTGATTGAGTTGAAGCAGTCTTAGTTTTTCTGGGAAAATTATTTTATATTTTTTTGTCAAAATCAATAATATTTGTTGATATAAAAAATATAATTATTTTAAAAAAATCTTTGAAAACAATGTCTTTGAAGTTTGCAAAAAAAAAGCATTAAACATTTTAAAATCTGGTAACTGGCTCCACCAGGCCTCCAGCACCTCTCGGCCCATTATGTCACCGTTTTGCCTCGCAGCTCCGAATAATCGAAAACAGCGTCCCTTTTCGTTCACTCACGCGCCATTCATTCAAATTCCTTCCTGCCACCCTCAACCCCCACACCCCCCTCTTACCAATCATATAAGCTCATCAAATATTCACCAAATGGCAGAAATCTTGTTTGCATATTAATAGATTATTCAACTTTCTGTAAAATCCTGCTGAAGGAACGAGAAACGATGACGAAAAAACGAGAAAACACACGCGCGTTCGCTTTCGGATTTGGAGCCCAGAAAGAATGAAATCGAAAAGAGCGCAAAACAAAAGCCATTTAACGGAAAGGACCCCACCGAACAAAGGGAGAACCCCCGCCCCCCACCAGGTCCTCCCCACCCTGCTAAACCAATCTCGCCAGAGATGGTCCCAAAACCGACACGATATGGCTTTCGATTTTTATTAAACTCGTTCGCTTGCTCCATTCTAACTCTCTCTCTCTCTCTCGGCCGGATCAATTTCAGCCAGAAAACCCCTTTCCAAGGACCTCCCCCTCAGAAAAACGGTGGTGGAAAAAACTGCCACTAGTTCGGGATTATCGAGGATTCACACATCCGAGGAACACGACACTGAAGCACAGAGCGAACTTGGAACTTGATGGCAAATTCTAATGAGTGTCGCATCTGTGAGCTCCCCGGAGTCCCACAAACTTGGCAGAAGGAGAGGGGGGATGGGGAGTTGGGAGAAAAACTTCTACACGATAAAATTAATTCCACCAACCAAATACACACACACACTCTCACATGGGCACCAAAATTCATATCCCAAAAACGGCAAAACCTCCATCGATCGATCGGCCAGACCCCGGGACGAGGCGTTTTTGGTTTTGTCATTTTTAGCGTGTGAATTTGAATGAATTAGAAATGAGCCAAACGAATGGAATTAATTGGATTAGAGGCCAGCAGTCTGCTCCTCCCGGTTTTGGTTGGTCGAGGAAATTTAATAAAAACTTTAACCCGAAAGTCCCACACGAACGCAATTTTGGCTGCCCAGCTTTTATTAAATTACGGGCTCGGACTGACCCCACGCGCGACGAGATCCCGGCAGAAGTGGACGTGCAAAATGTTTTAATATAAATCCCGGTGAAAGTCGGTGTCAGTTTCCGTTGAAACGATTCCGAGTGACCACCTCCCCGGCCAGGTCCATCAAACAATAACGTGAGGGGGTTGTTATATTGCCACAGAATCAGGACGACCATCAGGACCGGAATCGTTTTGTTGCTTCTTGTGTTTCTCGCCGAGTCCAACGGGGGGTGGTCCGAAACAATTTGCTCTGTGAGTTGTGGTGGTGGTGGACGTGAAAGAGGCTTTCAGGCAGTTTTATGGCATTCGACGTCCGAACGAATATGGCCAGTCGGTGGCCACGTTTCGGCGGAGCGCGCGTTCTGCCCTCCTCGCTCTATGGGCAATCAACGCCCACACTTGATAAATGTTTGCGTACAGAACAGTACTATACACGGTGGCCAAAGACATCATCAATGGACGAGAGGCATCTGGACGAGATGAACGGGAATGGGGGATTGGGAATAAATTCTGCTTAAGCTTGGGTTATTGTGCTTGGGTGGTTCTGCAAGAAGATTCCATGTTTTATTGTTCAACATCTTAAAACTGTAAGTCTTCACGGAGTGACGATCCAAACCATATAATTGTGCTAATTCATTTATAGATGGTCTTATCTGTTTCATCACATTGAAAAAAAAAAAAAAAAACAAATTAATAGATTTATTTTCAAAATAAAAACTTCTTTACGATCTCTATTCCCATTTTAGAATACTGAGTAAGTTTTTGGAAAACTATTTTTTTATTTGTTTTTTTTTTTATTTAATTATGTTCGCAAATAGAACTTATTGTAACTGGGCTATTCACAGAAAAATCAAAAATGAATTTACATAAATAACAAATTTCAATAAATCAGTTTGAAATTGGAGGCGTCTATCGACCAACGTGATTTCATACGGCTTTGGAAATACTTCAGAATCTACTTATTTCTTATAGAAAATCACGAAAAATATGCTTTTTTGAATATATATGGTGTTTAGGTACATTTTTGTTCGAAAATGGAATTCTTTGAAATAGAATGAATTTATTTTTTATCTATATGATCCTTATAAATTGTACTTGTAGATTCAGGATTTATAGTGGTAGATTATGGATTTTTACAATGAGGTGAAATTGTACATATTTTTCAATTATTAGCATACTTCCGAGCAAATGTCTAGCCGAACGAGCGTCTATGGCATATATCTGTGACATAAATAATCTGACTTTTTTTTTTTAATTCTAAACTTTAATTCAAAGTTATTTCAAAAAATTTAAACAATTATTCTAAGATTACCAAAACTTACATACCAGCCCAAAAGTTAGAAGATTATTGCATTTTTTCTCGTAAATGTTTCGCCAAAAATCAATTTTGCAACCTTTTGATTTTGCAGAAGACCTCTTACAATTTCAGAAAACTCCTGGTGTGAAAGTTTCACTTGTTTTATGTGACGTTGCAATTTTTGTTTAATTTTTTTTTAATGAGGCCATTGTGTACTTTTCCGAAAACATTATAATTAAGAAATCGGCAGGTATTTGACACCATGAAATAAGGGCATTATCTCGACATTTTGCGAGTTGTATTGGAATAATGCAACGGGGGGTTCAGAGTATTTTTTTAAAGATTTTTTTTCTTTCGATTTTACAGGATTTTTCTTCAGAAAAGTCGCTGAACATCGATGGAATTATGTACATATCCCAAAAATTTCTTATGAATATGCCTGGAGAATCTCTAAATTACACATTTCTCCAATATTTGATTTCCGATAAAAAATTTCCGAACCAAATTAAACAGATTTTTTGCTTTCTACGAAATAACTCTAAATTCAATGCTGGAAGATCCAAGAAGACTGATAAAAATCTTCTCTTTGAGGAATTTGTCATGAAAATAAAGCAAAATATTGCACAGATACAAGTTTGAGCATTAAACAATGTTAAACTTAGGGTATTTCATCAAAAAGCTATTTAAAACAAAATAGGTTCCAAAAAAGGTGCAGGTGGTTATGTTCTACATGACCAATATGACAAAGAACTTTGTACAAAACTCTAAAAAGTAAATCCATTTTTATTTATATTTTTAAATTCTTCGCCAATTTATTTAATCTTTAATAATTAATTCTAATTTAATATTTTCAATAATTGGCACCTCTGTGGAAACAAATTGCCAAAAAACGAAAATATTGCCAGAACAAGTATGTTTCGGAAAACTAGGGAGAACCTTCCCTCAGGGCACTGGCCACTCCGGGTGTGGCCAATCCTGTCATAATGTCCATTTTCATTACCAGTATCAAAAACCATGAATTTTGATACCCATATTGCCCAAATCTGCATGGTTCCGTAAATGTCCTCCCGGGAGAACCTTCCCTCAGAGCAATGGCCACTCCGGGTGTGGCCAATCCTGTCAAAATGGCCATTTTCATTACCAGTATCAAAAACCATAAATTTTGATACCCATATTGCCCAAATCTGTATGGTTCCGTAAATTTCCTCCCGGGAGAACCTTCCCTCAGGGCAATGGCCACTCCGGGTGTGGCCAATCCTGTCAAATGGCCATTTTCATTACCAGTATCAAAAACCAAAAATTTGGATACCCATATGGCCCAAATCTGTATGGTTCCGTAAATGTCCTTCCGGGAGAACCTTTCCTCAGGGTAATGGCCACTCCTGGTGTGGCCAATCCTGTCAAAATGGCCATTTTCATTACCAGTATCAAAAACCATGAATTTTGATACCCATATTGCCCAAATCTGTATGGTTCCGTAAATTTCCTCCCGGGAGAACCTTCCCTTAGGGCAATGGCCACTCCGGGTGTGGCCGATACTCTACCAATTTGTTCCCAATCATTTCGGTATTCCGGTGACCGCTCTGGCAACCGTCAATAACTTCTTGGACCTCCTCTCAAGTTCGTTCACCACCTGTTTCTTTCAACGTGTGCGTGTGTGTGTGAGCAATAAAATCCCAACGTAAGGTCTGTCTTTGATGAAAGTCTGATGGACACTAGATCCTCCAGAGGCTAACTTTTAGCTTAAATAGTTGGCACGGCATCCACGCAACAGAAACAGAATGTCACGCCGAGGGCATGCGACGGTAACGCTACATTTTCGAAAAATTTTGCATTGACACCGCAGATAGAGCTTTAAGACAAAGTCCTTTGTCAAAAATGCAATTCCGTCGTGAAACTACTTACTTTTCCTGTCATTCTTGAACGACGAAATAGCCTACTTTTCTGTACCACTAATAACAGAATCTAATAGCAACACTTTTCAAAATAAATGCTGAAAAGTTCTACTTTTCAGCACTGAAATGGGTGCTGAAAAGTTGAACTTTTCAGCACTTGTTTCGAAAAGTAAACGTTTTATAGACAAAATACATGAAAATTCGACTTAAAATTTCACTCAATGGGTGTTTTTCGGAATTGCAAAAAATGTTGTATGGAGCTCGTTGCAAAACTTGATTTTTTCAGCACTCGTCGTATTTATACAACTCGGTGAACCTCGTTGGATAAATGTACGACTCGTGCTGAAAAAAATCCTCTTTTTGCAAATTGTTGCATAAACTACTATTTCAACCCTCTACCACAATTACATTTTGAAACATTCAGAATCAATCACACTGTAGAAAGCAGTATCAGTTTTGGTCCAATATGCCAGATTTCGTGAAATAAAAAGAGACTTTCTCCAAAATTTCTGAATTTAATTTCCTTTTAATGTATTTTTTTATGATTCTGATAAAACAATTTTCATGAATTGGATCTAAATTTGATGTTATTTTTATTTTTGAAAAAAAATATATAATCATTACAATTTTCCAGCAGGCGGAGTCAAAACATAGCCCTGGTAAAAAAAAAATGCAAAATTTTGAGATTTTGTAGAACAAAATGAAACTTTTTTTTATCGGAAATGGTATTTTTCTGCCTTAAACCACAAAAAATTCTTTCCTTATACAAAATTGACAAATCTTTGCCGATTTCGCGGAAATTTTCACCCGAGCAATGTTTTAACAGCTTGCTATGATTGAAAGTTGAGCACCAGAAAAATTTTCGACTTCCATACAAGATCAAAAACTTAAAGCAATGATTTTGCTCAAATTTCAGTCATGGTCTGTTTTTTTGCAAACAGAATCGACCGCCAAATGTTCAGAGCGATCACTTTAAATAAACATAAAAAATGGAAATTAGAAAAAAACTGAAAATTACAAAAAAGATGTAATGTTTTTTTTTATTTTCCAGAATACGGAAAAAACTGTTGCAATCATACCAAGATAACGCACAATTTTAAATAAGATTCTTGAAATTTGAAAGATTAAAAATTTGTTCCCAGAAACAAAGAGAAACGTTCATGAAACTAGATATTTTCAAGAAATTAATTTATTCAAGTTCTGAAAAAGTAATTTGCAGTAGTTCTTAGAGTCCTTTTAAAAAATATTGGCTTATTTTTGGAAACAATGTCCAAAAATTGAGGGGAGAGTGAAATGGAAAGTGTGTTGTTTTGATTTTTAAAAGTAAACGCCGTCAAATTTGTACACCTTTTAAAAAAGTTGCTTTTTAAAATATTTCTTGTGATGTGAATTTGGATCTTATTTGGATAAAAGCAAGCTAAGATCCTCCCTAGTTTAGCTCTACATCTCTTTCAGCTCCGCTCTATTTTCGCTCCCGTCAAGCTCCCCTCTATTTGTTCAGAATTATAAATCACCACCATTGCAGACTGTTGCAGCGGCACACAGCACAGAGTCGAACAAAATCACTTACCTAGTAATCCACAAAATGGTTGTACGATTTTACCGGTCGTCACCTATTGATGACTGTATTTTTCGCACACTTCACACTAACCATTGGTCAGTCGGCGATCACAAGGATTGAGGAGGGGACCTCTGAAACGAAAGAGAAAGAAATACAAACATGAAATCATCATTAAACGCTGATGGTTACAGTGAAATGCTTTCAGGTTACAGCGACGAAACTCGACGAAACTTCGCCGAAACTGAGGTCGTGGGTATCCTTTCAGCGAGAAAATCAATAATCTGGCGGTTTTTTGGTTCCTTTTTCTGATTGGGGGGAAACCTGTCAAGCGGAATAGCGAAATCACATACCGTTGCCATTATATTTACATTTTGTGCTTTTCGCCTTTGCCGCAGACTCCAAGGGGAGCGCAGAATTCGTTGTTTTTTCAACAGTTTTATTTATTTAAGGATTTTTCGTCTCTCGGTGATCCCTGCCGAAATTTGATTCGAGATAAATGTCGCCAGATAAAAGGAATCAATTCTTTTCTGTTTTTTTTTCTCTCTCAGAAAAGAGGGGCGTTTGGTTTAGTCAAGAGGATGGCTTTTCCACCTCTTCCAGGAGCGGTATCGAACGCACGCGGCTGTATATGATGAGGATTTGTTCGTGGCCGCACCACGTGTCACCCGATTCTCGGGAAACCTTTTTTTGCTACTTTTTTTGGGGTTTCTGGTAATAGTCTCCACCAGAGAGGCAGTGTAATCTTGATACGGCCCCCAGATATTCCGGCTCCTTCTCGAGCGCGCCCTTATCAGTGAGTATAAAATAAACATCATTTCTTAAATTAAATTAAAACGAAGAAAAGCCGGCGTAGCCGGCAACCAACCGGAGGAAAAAGGACGAACATTTTAGGCTTCCGTTCCACCCTCGCCTGCGGCAAGGTGTTCAAGCTGCTGAAAATTTTATAAATGTATTAAAGTTTCATAAATGAGCCCAACGCGGGCGAAACTTCGTTATCAACTTTTTTGTGAGTTTCGATTGTTCGAAAATTCAAGGCACGTAGGCCTGCCAGCAAAACTTTCTCTCTTTTCAAGGACCTTCAACTTTCACCCAACTTTGAAGGAAAAAAGAATGGTTTCTTTCAAAAAAAATGGAAGGGTTAAACATGCGTACTTCGAACACTTTCTCCTTTTTTGCGTCATGCTCGAATCCAGAAGAACCGCAGGGAGTTGCGGGTCCTGTCGCGCAAGCCTTTCGTTCAGGTCTATTCACAGGTATTCGCGACACCCAAAACAAATCTGTGCTGTGATTTACTTCACCTGAAAAAGGGCAGAGCTTCTCTCTTTTTTCGGGGAATGAAGCTCCCACTGTGGCGAAAAGTGGCGGAAAGGGTTGCATTTTTGGCAAATCCCGGAAAAAAAAACAAAACTCAGGAAAAGGTGCACCGAAAGGCTTTACGATTGTCGTAAATTTTATAGCACCCCGCGCAGCAAAAAAAAAGCTTGACAGGGTGTGCAACAAGAACAAGAATGTACTTTGCTTCATTTTTATTGCACTCAATTGCAACGTAGTCGTTTTTTTTTCTTCTGTCGTCTCTCGTTGGGGTTAGACGGAGCCGTCCGACCAAGTTTGGGCAGGTTAGTGCCGGAGAACAGCTTGTTGGGAGTGCAGCTCAGTCAGTCAGTCGCAGGATTTATGCGCTCGTTTCGTGAGTGATGGCTCACTAAGTGGGTGCTCGGAAGTACTCGTTTACGGGACAGGTGACGATTTGTTTGTTTTGGCGAGAAGTTTGCAATTTGGCGAGTCATTTTCGTGATTTAGAAACAACGAAAAGCAACTTAAATGTGCAAAGTGCGGAGGGAATCAGACAGCTAAATTATGCGAGATTCTTGTGAAGAATTTCACCAAAAAGGCCTGCCTCAACTGCCGGAAAGTACCGATTACTTCATCAACTGCTCGTAATCTATTAGGACCGTGCAGAGAAGGGGTTGACCATCAGCTGAAGTAGACTCCTTACATAAGATGCAAACCATATGGAATTGAAGAGGGGCGATACAATGTAATATGCATGCGTAATGCCTGCGTCTCCTTGAAGTCACTCACAGCTTTATGACCGTCTATTAAAATCAATGTCATCCGCACTCTCCTCGATGCTGCTGCTTGGGCAGCAAACGACCAGGCTTGGGAAAAGGGTTAAGAGTTTTACGATTTCCCTGCTGATAGTGGCGGAAAACCATAAAACTACAGCAAACGAACCAAAGTCACTTTTTCAAACGACGACGTCGCTCTTTAAGTCTTTAAGAAAACTGGTGTGAGGAGTGTGAGAACCCGGGGGTTGAACCTAATTTCGACCAAATGTGGAATTAAATTAAAATGTATAATGCCAGCAGCAGAGGCAGAAGCTTGTTTGCCATTTTCAACCCCATCGAGTGGCTGGCTCCATTTTCCAACCCCTCTAAACAGAACCTCCAACAACTGGTACCTGGCTGACGCCGAAAAAGGCGCTGCGGATTTTCTGACCCGAAACCATCAGCCAACCGAATCGTCGGCAGAAAAAAGGACCACGACCATCATGAAGCCGACGACGGTGGAGAAAAAATTAATGGAATTCATTTAGAGACACAGAAAAACGGTTTACGTAAGATGTTTTTCCAAGCCCACAGGGCCTGGACTTCCCCTCCAAGAGAAAGCGCGACGTCGTAAAGAAAATCCTTAAATTTTAATATGCTAATTTAGGAATTTTAAAACTGGAAGAAACCAGCGAAATCTAATGAGCTTGTTTTGCCGCGTTCAACAAAGTTGACCAAATCCTTTCTCACTTTTCCTCCCCCCTCAAAGAAGATTATTTTTCGCAAAAGGTTTGTTTTTCCCCCCACTGGTGTCGATAATTACAAGGATTTGGTGAAAGCATTCCCGTTAAACCTCGCTCGCCCCGGTGTTGTTGGGTTGAACTTTTTGCGAACACTTTTTTTTTATCCTGACGCCTCCGCCCAAAAAGTGGTGTGGTGGTGAAAATTGCGCTGATGCAGAGCACGTGTTCATTTCCATTTCCTTCACGTCCTTTTTGGACGACGACACACGAAAGGTGGGCGGGGGGGGAGGAGCCCGGGGAAATCAGAATCTAAAAGTTGCCATCGGAGAAGACGGAGAACACGTGGTGCCTCCGTCTTCTCGGTCCACGTGTGGTGGGCCAACCACAGTTTGAGGGAGGTGGGGCGTGGGGACTATTAAAAAGAATAAAATATGTGACATTTTAGCGCCATGGTGTTGTTGGCGACGACTTTGACAACGTGGGGGATGATAGGACGAACGATTCTTCTTTTTTTTTGGTGATAGGAAAAGTTGGGTGGCGAAAAAGTATCAGTTTGGGTGCCAATTTTCACAAGTCGATGGTGAGTATGAAATTGGAATACGTGGTAAGGCTAAAAATGGGAACGTGGGATCGATAAAACTTCATTTTTTTGTTACATGTGTTCAATTTTGTAGTATATATATTAATATATTTTTTAAATTTTATATTTAGGAAGAATATATAAATTAAAATTAAAGCCATAGTTTCCACATTTGGATGAAAAAAGTGTTTTACAGTGAATTTTACACCTGCCCAGTTATTTTTCAATTATTTGTAATTGTTTTCAGTTGGTTAGACTGATTATGAGAGGGGGGGGGGGACACATAAACATAAAAAAACATTTTTGACTTTTTCGTCATTTCGATCATTTTGGTTATTTTTGTCATTTTGGTCATTTTTGTCATTTTGGTCATTTTGGTCATTTTGGTCATTTTGGTCATTTTGGTCATTTTCGTCATTTTGATCATTTTGGTGATTTTGATTATTTTAGTGATATTGATCATTTTGTTCATTTTGTTCATTTTGGTGATTTTGGTCATTTTGGTGAATTTGATTATTTTGGTGATTTTGGTGATTTTGGTCATTTTGATCATTTTGGTCATTTTGGTCATTTTGGTGATTTTGATTATTTTGGTGATTTTGGTCATTTTGGTCATTTTGGTCATTTTGGTCATTTTGGTCATTTTGATCATTTTGGTGATTTTGGAGATTTTGGTCATTTTGGTGATTTTGGTCATTTGGTGATTTTGATTATTTTGATCATTTTGGTCATTTTGGTCATTTTGGTGATTTTGATAATTTTGGTCATTTTGGTCATTTTGGTCATTTTGGTCATTTTCGTCATTTTGATCAATTTGGTGATTTTGATTATTTTAGTGATATTGATCATTTTGGTCATTTTGATCATTTTGGTGATTTTGATTATTTTAGTGATTTTGATCATTTTGTTCATTTTGTTCATTTTGGTCATTTTGGTGATTTTGGTGATTTTGGTGATTTTGGTCATTTTGGTGATTTTGATTATTTTGGTGATTTTGGTCATTTTGGTCATTTTGATCATTTTGGTCATTTTGGTCATTTTGGTGATTTTGATTATTTTGGTGATTTTGGTCATTTTGGTCATTTTGGTCATTTTGGTCATTTTGGCCATTTTGGTCATTTTGATCATTTTGGTCATTTTGGTCATTTTGGAGATTTTGGTCATTTTGGTGATTTTGGTCATTTTGGTGATTTTGATTATTTTGATCATTCTGATCATTTTGGAGATTTTGGTCATTTTGGTCATTTTGGTCATTTTGGTCAATTTGGTCGTGTTGGTCGTATTGGTCATTTTGGTGATTTTGATCATTTTGATCATTCTGATCATTTTGGAGATTTTGGTCATTTTGGTCATTTTGGTCATTTTGGTCATTTTCGTCATTTTGGTCATTTTGGTCATTTTCGTCATTTTGGTTTTTGGTCATTTTGTTCATTTTGGAGATTTTGGTGATTTTGGTGATTTTGGTGATTTTGGTGATTTTTGTCATTTTGGTGATTTTGATTATTTTGGTGATATTGATCATTTTGATCATTTTGGTAATTTTGGTCATTTTGGTGATTTTGGTCATTTTGATCATTTTTGTGATTTTGATTATTTTGATCATTTTGGTGATATTGAACATTTTGATCATTTTGGTAATTTTGGTAATTTTTTTAATTTTGGTTATTTTGGTCATTTTGGTTATTTTGGTCATTTTGGTCATTTTGGTCATTTTGGTCATTTTGGTGATTTTGGTGATTTTGGTGATTTTGGTGATTTTGGTGATTTTGGTGATTTGGTCATTTTGGTCATTTTGGTCATTTTGGTCATTTTGGTGATTTTGGTCATTTTGGTCATTTTGGTCATTTTGGTCATTTTGGTCATTTTGGTCATTTTGGTCATTTTGGAGATTTTGGTCATTTTGATCATTTTGGTCATTTTGGACATTTTGATCATTTTGTTGTTTTTGATCATTTCGGTCATTTTGGTAATTTTGGTCATTTTGGTCATTTTGGTCATTTTGGTCATTTTGGTCATTTTGGTCATTTTGGTCATTTTGGTCATTTTGGTCATTTTGGTCATTGTGGTCATTTTGGTCATGTTGGTCATTTTGGTCATTTTGGTCATTTTGGTTATTTTGGTCATTTTGGTCATTTTGATCATTTTGGTTATTTTGGTCATTTTGGTCATTTTGGTCATATTGGTCATATTGGTCATTTTGGTCATTTTGGTCATTTTGGTCATATTGATAATTTTGGTCATTTTGGTCATTTTGGTCATGTTGGTCATTTTGGTCATTTTAGTCATTTTGGTCATTTGGTCATTTTGGTCATTTTGGTCATTTTGGTCATTTTGGTCATTTTGGTCATTTTGGTCATTTTGGACATTTTGGTCATTTTGGTCATTTTGGTCATTTTGGTCATTTTGGTAATTTTGGTAATTTTGGTAATTTTGGTAATTTTGGTAATTTTGGTCATTTTGGTCATTTTGGTCATTTTGATCATTTTGGTTATTTTGGTCATTTTGGTCATTTTGGTCATATTGGTCATTTTGGTCATTTTGGTCATATTGATCATTTTGGTCATTTTGGTCATTTTGGTCATTTTGGTCATGTTGGTCATTTTGGTCATTTTAGTCATTTTGGTCATTTTGATCATTTTGATCATTTTGGTCATTTTGGTCATTTTGGTCATTTTGGTCATTTTGGTCATTTTGGTCATTTTGGTCATTTTGGTCATTTTGGTCATTTTGGTCATTTTGGTCATTTTGGTCATTTTGGTCATTTTGGTCATTTTGGAGATTTTGATCATTTTGATCGTTTTGGTCATTTTGGACATTTTGATCATTTTGTTGATTTTGATCATTTTGGTCATTTCGGTCATTTTGGTCATTTTGGTCATTTTGGTCATTTTGGTCATTTTGGTCATTTTGGTCATTTTGGTCATTTTGGTCATTTTGGTCATTTTGGTCATTTTGGTCATTGTGGTCATTTTGGTCATTTTGGTCATTTTGGTCATTTTGGTCATTTTGGTCATTTTGGTCATTTTGGTTATTTTGGTCATTTTGGTCATTTTGATCATTTTGGTTATTTTGGTCATTTTGGTCATTTTGGTCATATTGGTCATATTGGTCATTTTGGTCATTTTGGTCATTTTGGTCATTTTGGTCATATTGATAATTTTGGTCATTTTGGTCATTTTGGTCATGTTGATCATTTCGGTCATTTTGGTCA
The DNA here is from genome assembly GCF_015732765.1 of Culex quinquefasciatus. Classification (NCBI taxonomy): domain Eukaryota; kingdom Metazoa; phylum Arthropoda; class Insecta; order Diptera; family Culicidae; genus Culex; species Culex quinquefasciatus. Next base: position 706,961 of record NC_051861.1, read on the forward strand.
TTTTGGTCATTTTGGTCATTTTGGTCATTTTAGTCATTTTGGTCATTTTGATCATTTTGATCATTTTGGTCATTTTGGTCATTTTGGTCATTTTGGTCATTTTGGTCATTTTGGTCATTTTGGTCATTTTGGTCATTTTGGTCATTTTGGAGATTTTGGTCATTTTGATCGTTTTGGTCATTTTGGACATTTTGATCATTTTGTTGATTTTGATCATTTTGGTCATTTCGGTCATTTTGGTCATTTTGGTCATTTTGGTCATTTTGGTCATTTTGGTCATTTTGGTCATTTTGGTCATTTTGGTCATTTTGGTCATTTTGGTCATTTTGGTCATTTTGGTCATTTTGGTCATTTTGGTCATTTTGGTCATTTTGGTCATTTTGGTCATTGTGGTCATTTTGGTCATTTTGGTCATTTTGGTCATTTTGGTCATTTTGGTTATTTTGGTCATTTTGGTCATTTTGATCATTTTGGTTATTTTGGTCATTTTGGTCATTTTGGTCATATTGGTCATATTGGTCATTTTGGTCATTTTGGTCATTTTGGTCATATTGATAATTTTGGTCATTTTGGTCATTTTGGTCATGTTGGTCATTTTGGTCATTTTAGTCATTTTGGTCATTTGGTCATTTTGGTCATTTTGGTCATTTTGGTCATTTTGGTCATTTTGGTCATTTTGGTCATTTTGGTCATTTTGGTCATTTTGGACATTTTGGTCATTTTGGTCATTTTGGTCATTTTGGTAATTTTGGTAATTTTGGTAATTTTGGTCATTTTGGTAATTTTAGTAATTTTGGTCATTTTGGTCATTTTGATCATTTTGGTTATTTTGGTCATTTTGGTCATTTTGGTCATATTGGTCATTTTGGTCATTTTGGTCATTTTGGTCATATTGGTCATTTTGGTCTTTTTGGTCATATTGATCATTTTGGTCATTTTGGTCATGTTGGTCATTTTGGTCATTTTAGTCATTTTGGTCATTTGGTCATTTTGGTCATTTTGGTCATTTTGGTCATTTTGGTCATTTTGGTCATTTTGGTCATTTTGGACATTTTGGTCATTTTGGTCATTTTGGTCATTTTGGTCATTTTGGTAATTTTGGTAATTTTGGTAATTTTGGTCATTTTGGTAATTTTGGTAATTTTGGTCATTTTGGTCATTTTGATCATTTTGGTTATTTTGGTCATTTTGGTCATTTTGGTCATGTTGGTCATTTTGGTCATTTTAGTCATTTTGGTCATTTGGTCATTTTGGTCATTTTGGTCATTTTGGTCATTTTGGTCATTTTGGTCATTTTGGTCATTTTGAGAAATTACAATTTGAAGATTATAGAAAAAAGTGAAGCAATATCTTATGCTTTACCTTTAAATACAATAATAGAAATATGCTTTACAAAAATTATTTTATGTGATATATGATTATGAGCACAAACTTCAATTGATATCATTATCTAAATACAAACAACCATATCTCAAACATCACAAAGCTTTTTAAAGCAACTGACCTGAAAGATAACTCAAAGTGTCCAGCAATCCTTTTAAGAAACCGGAATCGCCCCGTAACCCTGCATCTAATGCCGGATCCCTTGCCCCGTCAGCATCCCAGAGACCAAAAGAAAAACATGTTCACGGTCCAGGTTTGCAAAAAAAAACGGATTCTGCTTCCGTAAAAAAAAAAACATCCAACATAGTGCGGTAGTAATTTCGCAATCTCTGCCATTTTGGGCCCATTAACTGCGACCCAAAAAAGCAAGGCAAATGAGCGTTTTCCGACGACGACTCCGGGGCAACCCGGTTGGGTCCCCCGACGAGAAACCCCCACTCCACCGCATTCCGCAGTTGCCGCAGTCCCAAATCGAATCCAATCTCTGATATTATTGCTGGGCAATATTCTCCTCCACTTTCGATCCGATTGTTCTACGAATAAGCTCTGCTCTGCTGAAGGTAGACCAAAAAGGAGCACAACCAAGGATCCCTGGGCTCTGCCGGTCGTGGAATAATTTCCTGTCGTTGTCGTGGCTGTGCGCAGATAAAGTATAAACTTTATGGTTATTTAATCCAACGCTTAGTCCTAGAACACGAAGGAGGGGGGTTGAGACTTCTAGTCGAAGTTGGACACCTGCTCTACCTTTCCCGGGACTATATTTACAACAAAGTTTTCGTTTCTTTTTGCATCTGGTGACATGGTTCGATTTGGAAAGAATTTCAAAATGGTCGGCCAAATCGAGGCCAATAACCTTCGCGCGCCGTCATCCACGACCCGGGCTTATCGGATTTGTCGCAATATAATGCAGCATTTTACGAGCCGTACTTTACACACCTCAGAGTTAGCGCACACACACGTTTTTTTGGGCCTACGAAATGCAACTCTTTCGAAGCAAGAGTCCTGGCACGACCAGACAGCGAAACGCTCTCGAGCGATAGCGAATCTCATTGCATTTATTTCTGGTCGTAAAATAAAATATTAAAAATCCATAAAATACAAAATTTTGGTTCGCGGAAGCGAGGAGGGAGCAGCACTTGACCTATCCCTGGCCGGGGCCGGTTGACTCCCTGGTGGCGCTCGTAGAGACGGAGGTCGGGCCGGGACGGCCGCCATTCAGCTGTTTATAAAAATCACATAAAATATAAATTATTATTAGTTGCCGAATCAATTTATACCGTCGTTTGCGGGGCAGGTCCCCGTCGGAAGCCCCGCCGTGGATTGAGACTTTTTTTCGGGGGAGATTTTAGATTAAATTTAAATTTATGTACAAAATATGTCGTAAAATTTTGTGACTCTTTGGAACGAGGGGGGCATTGTCCGATTTGGGGCCTGGGGAGGGTGTGAATCTCAGCCCACTGAACGGGCTCTGGTGATCTTGTTTCCCACTTTGGTGGCAGCGGCGCGGCGATGTGCAACAAGAAGGGCTTCGGGAGGCCAAAATTGAGCGACGGTCGTAAAAATGTATTATTTATGGTGCGTGTTTTGTTTTTTTGTTGTTGTTTCTTGGACCGCCCTCCAACGCAAGTTGCACGGGCCGGATTAATGGAAAATTTGATTTTTTGAGTTTTTTGTTTCAGACTGGAGGAAATCAACAGCATAAAAAAGCATTGCATTTAATTAGCACGAGAGAAGGGCTCTCTCGGTTCATTACAAGATGCAGGTAATTTGAGAACGGGGCTCATCGAAAATCACGAATACCGTTTTAATTGAATTTCATTATCTGAACGAACGGGTTGCGATCACCCGGGCAGAACTGGCCAGAAAAGCAAGATTAATGTTGTCTGTCGACCTTTGAGCAGTTCTCTTTGAAATCAACTAGGCATTTAGAAAAATCTATTATAAAATGGTTTAAATTAAAGTTAATTTCACTTTCTACGATATTTGTACCAGAATCAATTAATTTTACTGCAAAAAAAATCATGCAAATTTAATTGAATCATAGTCAGAGTAAAAGTCAAAGTGAGATTCAAAGTTAAAGTCAATGTCAAACACGGTTTCAGAGTCAGAGTCCAGAGTCCAGAGTCCAGAGTCTAAAGTCAGAGTCCAGAGTCCAGAGTCCAGAGTCCAGAGTCCAGAGTCCAGAGTCCAGAGTCTAAAGTCAGAGTCCAGATTCAGAGTCCAGAGTCAGACTCCAGAGTCAGAGTCCAGAGTCAGAGTTCAGAGTCAGAGTCCAGAGTCAGAGTACAGAGTCAGAGTCCAGAGTCAAACTCCAGAGTCAGAATGTAGAGTCAGAGTCCAGAGTCAGAGTCCAGAGTCAGAGTCCACTTACTAATTCTCCAAAGAATCACTCTTTCCAGATTGAGAAATTCAATCCCTGCCAGACCATGGCGTATCACACTGGGTATATCTCGGCAAGGAGCCACCAATTAAACGTGCTGAGCCAAGGGGGCAAACAAATCTAGGCTGTCCGTCACGAAGCATAACTCATATCTGGGAGCAACAAAGTTGCTATTGCGGAATTCATTCTCCCTTCTTCGAGACAGAGGTCGGTGCAACGTGGCGGGAGACTACATGCAATACCACTTCATAATTTCACCATTTTTATCGTCTCTCCCTCCCCAGGTGGGGTTGGCTGGTTCTCGCGAGGTGTGTAATCGTGTGCAATTACCACACCTTAATTTACGACCGGGACGCGTTTTGCCAGCGCTAGCGAACCTGGTAGCAGCCCATCGTGCCATCGTGTCCAACCTTAAGAAAAAAACCACACTAAAAGAATTAAAATAATGTAATTTTAACGATTATAGCGTGAAACAAAATATAGGCCCATTAATTTCGAACCGCTCAGACCTATGTGCTATAGCTGCTGCTGCCTCTTTGTCGGATCAGATTTCGAGGCAACCATCTTGATTTCTGCGGTTGAATCATAAATTCCAGTGTGGTATTATCGTGTGGCACACATGTGAGGAAGCTACCGTGTTTCCCCCTCCGGATCGAAGAGTTCTCAATTTTCACACGGAACCCCCCTTCAAAACAAGGATTCTTTCACTCCCGTAGGCATCTCACGTCCTCAACCCCGAGGTTGAGCTCAGGTTTCGTTCCGGATGCAAATGTAACGTCGTTTCGATAAATATTTATAAATATGGGAGGCTCCCTTTTCCTTCGAAAACAAAAAAAAAATACACGCGGTGTAATTCATTGGTACCATATGCGAATGTGATATCTTCTAGCAGTCAGCTTTTCGAAATAAGTGCGATTCTTGGCGGAAACGGGCATTCTCAATTTCACATTTTCCAATCTGCGCGGAGCGTCAGAAGAAGAAAACACCTCGAATGGGATGGCAGATAGATGAACATAAATAAATGGATGAACAACAAAAAAAAAAAATAACACACAGCATGAAGAAAACACAAAAAAAAACTTTCTCTTTTTGCAGCAGTTTTGTCCAATCCAACGGTGGGAAGGGCGAACAAAAGATGGGACCGTTCTCGAAGGGATAGAGCGGGAAGGGCAGATCTACACCAAAAGTGTCACTCCCGGGGTGACAAGGGTAACGTTCCAATAAGAAAAAAAATCTCAAATCGGTGAGTTGTTGGTTGAATTTTGATTGTGAAATGTCCCTAAGGTATGGTCATTGTATAGAGGGGACAACAGTTTAGATTTATGTATAAGAATATTTTCTACTTTAAATACAAATGAGGTGATTTGGATTTTTTTTTAAACTGTGCTGATTTAAACAAAATACTTAAAGTACGAGTATAAGATGAAAAAAATGTTATCAGTCATATGAATCTTAAAATTTTGTGTCATTACTTGATGATTATATAAAAACAAAAATTTCAACAATAAATAAAATTAAAAACTATTTAAGGATATGACTGGCATCACAGATCTCATGTTTCATTTGCATATACCTACCGTATACCGGGGTGACTTTGATAGGATTTCAATTTGTTTTTAGAATATTTTCCAACAGGTAAGATTTTTCTCAAGATTATTATTTTTAAAATGTACTGAGGTAGGCCACACAATGTCCATGCACTATTTTGGAAAAAAAAGTTTTTTCAATAGTGTTTAAAAAAATAGTTACGATAAAAAATCTTAGTTTTAATTCCGGGGTGACTTTTATAGTCATTATTTTGCTTGTTAAAATCATATTTAAGATCTTCAAACGTTATTTGTACGTTAAATGTACCATCACTAAAGTAGCTGATAAAATTTTTAAGAAGAAAATCAATGTTTATATTTAGTTAACTAAGTTTATAAGCGTTTTAACAAAATACATATAAATTTTAGGTAAAATTGTTGAAAAGTCGGAATTTTGCCTGACATTTTTTAAAACTAGTTTTGTTTATTAAATTATCGATTTATATTGCATTTTATACTGAATTCAAAGCACGAATCACAAGTTTTCACATTTTACATGAAATTTGTTCAAATGAAATTGCCGATAAATTCGGAGATATTTTTTAATTGTGTTTCAAAAACACATATTATTTATTATTTACTTATTGAACCTTCTCCTAGTGGAAAATTGTCCAAAGAATCTGAAAATGCATTCCGTTTTCCGATTCAAATTCATGTTCATTGAGAAAATCATGACACTCTGAGAAGTTTAAATTGATGACTTTCATCAACATTTTCTCAACTATAGTTAACTAACTTTTTAAACTTTTCAAAATTTTATGAAAAGTCCTTCTTGAGGTACTTTGGACACTTCTCTACCACGGCCAGTATGTTTCTAAACCATTCCTTACGGATTTTAATTGTACTCTTCATTTTGTGGAAAAATCGCAAACCTATCAAAGTCACCCCGGATATCAAAGTACGGTAATAAGTTTATTTTGATGTCGATTATTTAACAAACATCTTTAACGATTTGTTAACAAATATGTTCCTACTTCTTTCCAAGATATGAAAATAAAAACCAATCATTTGTTGTTACCAGGACGATATTCATTGGCATTAGTGCGTCCATCCCGGGAATTCCCGTCACAAAAATCCCGGGATTTTTCCAAAACCGGGAATTCCCGAATCCCGAGATTTTTCATATTTTGTCCCGGGAATTCCCGAAATTGAAAACATATCAAATTTTGGTCTAGAAATTCAGATTTGGTTGTGGAAATTAGTAATCGATAAGCATTTTAAAGCATTAAAATTTGTATTCGGCATATAACAGCATTGATTTGGCAGGGAAAATTGTTCAAATTTTTGTTTACAGATCCGCAAAATGCTTTGCGCCTTAGATATTTTCTACTAAATTTTATTTATTTAAAAAAAAGACTTATTATTATATTCACCTATATTTATGCCTTTAAACTTTAAAAAAGCATAATATTTTAAAAATTATTTAACTTTTCATCATAAACCATCTGGAGCAAATCAGGACAAAAGTAACGAATTAAGACAGCTGTTTAAGCTAATTTGTTTTTGAATAATATTCCGATTGTTTTGATTGATTTCGATTACAACAGGAACAGATCAAAACAATCAGTACACCGATTTCCAAATTTATTGCTCTAAAATCTCTTGTACCTATTCAGACTGCAGTCCCGATTATCCCCAGTTGGTAGTTGGTTGGTAGTGACTTAAAGATAATTTTTAAATTATGTTTTTAAATATAAAACATAAAATTCTAAACTTATCCAATGTGTTACATTGTCTGGTATAATTTTATTTCTTGTTGTTTTAGACACATTCAATGAAATTGTATAAGCTTTTGTAGTTATATAATATAATTAAAAAAATAAAAGAAATATATTCAAAATACTTGTTCAATTAAATTTCAAAGCACATCAAAGAACACATTTTTTAATGTGTTGTAAACTATCTAAAGACTGCTGTCCTTGTTCAGATTGAAGTGTAGCTTATCACCATTAACAGTTTTGAGCTAATTCTATGATTTAAGCTAGAAAAACGTAACAAATATAATGAAAGCATAGATTTTATGACAGCTGAAAAAATTTCCCGGGATCCCGGGAATTCCCGGGATTCAAAAAATATTTTTCCTGTTTCCCGGGATATTCAAAACCCGGGAAAATTGAACGCCCTAATTGGCATCATACAATTTATAAGTTGTAAGACACATTTGCTAAAGAACAATATTTATTTTAACTTTCTAAAACAAGGTAAAACTGGCGCTTGCTTATTGGAACTGATTTTCATTAAATTGAATTAAACTGTTCGATTCAATCGAATAAATTATTTTAATAAATAAATCATTTCAAGCTAAAATTTTTATCACTTGAAAAAACAAAAATATTCACACTTGAACAAACTACACTGAACTCATCTGAAAATATTTACAAAAAAACTAGGCAAAAAAAATAAAAAAACAAATTTCAATTGCAAAGCTGTTGAATATAAAACATAATAAATAATAATGTTGAATATTAAGGTGATTTGCAGGATATTAATAATTTTATCAAAATTTGTCGTTTTCATCTGTTGGTCTTCTGAATAACTAATATTTTTTGAAATTATTTGAAAAAAAAAATACTCATCAAACTTCAATAACATGATTTTGCATTTGATGTATTACACAGTAAAAAAATATTGAATTTTGGAAAGTTAAAATTTGGATGGTTAAATATTTCCTCTTTTTCGAGTAATTTTACCTATATAATGTGTAAAAAAGCGAAATTCATCAAGATGAAAATATCACCAATTTCTGATGTAAAATTACACATTTTTTGACACAAAATCTGCCACTATTCTCAGATGTATTATTACTATCAATGTTTTTAACTGAGTTCATAATTGATACCGAATCTATATTGTTTTAGCGATCCGACAAAGTATTGCTCGTTCTGACAAAATCCGACAAAAATTGCTCGCTGAAAATTATTTTTTTAATGTTTCAAATGTGATTAAAAGCTTGTAGTTATCAAAGCCATTTGTAAACATTAATTAATTTAAAATCCAGTAGAACTGCTGTTTAATTACGTATTGAAGTAAACCTTACAGACATCATTTTGAGAAAGAGATGATTTTAATAAAAGCATTAATTTTGAAGCTTTAATTCATATTAACGCATTTATAAATACTTCATTCCATAAACTTCTTTGTAGTCCAGCTTTGTGACAACTTTATAAAAATTACCATATTCCCTCAGGATTTGCCGAAAAATCAAAATGAGGTAAATGACATATACGACATTTTGTCGTAAAACAACAGAGATATGATATGAAAAACTCGACTTTTTCAAAAAAATCTGGAAATAATATAAAATCAAACTGTTGTGCACAACTTGATCCTGATCAATAACGAAGTAGCAGCGCTGTGATTAGTGGAATATTTTTTTAATACAATAGAAGTTGTTTTGTGCAAATTTAAATTTTTGATTTAATTTTGAAACTATTGTTGGAAACCCTTACTTTTAAAACAAATGATTTCCCACGACAATACCATCTACCACCAGGAGCTATTTTCTTTTTTTCAAACAGCAATTTAATCAACGGAATGGCTTATTCCAACGGCAAGAACGGAAGACACATCGAGAGGCAAAAAAACGCCATCACCGAGCCAATCCAGCCGTCACAAAGCCATCGTCGTCGTCGTCGCCGGTCGTCAGAATAGACACCCCCTCGGGGCCATCGAATAGCAACGAACTTTAATCTAATATTAAATTTAATATAGAAAAGAAATTCCATTGGCAGATCCCAAAGTCGTCGTCGTCGCCGTCACCGGGTGTGATCCACACGTTCCCCCCAATCCCCCACGCTCAAAAAGAACTCCAGCAAACAACTTCTCGCAACTTCCCCGACGGCCTTTTCTCGAGCTTCGGGACACGCTCGACTTCTTTGTCAATCGGTCACGTTCACCGCAAGAAAGCGAAAAAGCGCAAAGCTTCCAAATATTAGTTTTTCAGGCCACTTTTCGGATAGATTCCACCGCAGGAAAAGTTGTGTGGGAGGAAGCGGATCGAAGAGTCGGGGGATCGCCTTTGATATTAGGTTATGAAATTTCATTTCGAAACTTAAGCTCCCCAATGGGCCGAGACTGGGATGTCGAGGGGCCGCACATGGAAAAATATAATTGGAAAAGAAGAAAACTTTTCCCCCACAAACACACACAAACACACTCTCGAGCGAGCGAAGGACCCAAGATAGCTGATGCGTATAAAGTTTTATATAAGGACCGGGTCCGCTCCACCCTGCCTTCCAAAAGGACACAACCCCACCTACACACCGGAGGCCTTATCCGCGCCCGGTGGCCCTTTTATCCCTGAGCGGTTTTATTCACATTGAGAGTGGCGGTTTAGATGGTTGGGCGTCCTTTGGCTAAACTGTTGGTGTTGTGCTGTTTTGACGGAAACTCTTGAAAAAAATAAAAAATATTTTTCTTAGAATTTTGTCAAGAAATGATTCCCAAATCAATTATAATTTTCAGAAAAAAAATCATTTACGTCAAAAGAGCACAACACCAACAATATAGATTAAATTTTTGCTACACGCACTTCTTGGATCAATGTCCCCTCGGGGGGAGATTCCTGTGCTCTCCCCTCACCCCCTCCGGCTATGTACTACCAACTGGCAACTTTGTGTTTATTCTTTCGACCGAGAATAGCACAATCCAAACATGTTTTAACATTATTAATTTTTCGGTGTGGAATCTTCTGCTTCTAAAGTGTAGAATACGCCGAGGAGGTTCCCGGAGGTTTGAGGAAAGGCGATGAGAACGTAACTGTCGCCAATGGTATGGTGTGCTGGGGAAGGAATTTCACTCAGTTGAGCTTTGATTATGTAGGGTATGTGGTCCTGTTGATGGTCTGTTTGAATGGGGTGAAGTACCCAGAAAATGTTCAAGTGATTTGGATTTCTGACAAAATTGCGTTTTTGCTTCATGGTATTCACCAGATAGAGATACTGTGATAGAAAGTCGCCAAACCAAACACAGGAACCCTTACCCTACATATCTGCAGAAAACGGCGAACGAGCCCGAAACACCCAACACGAAAAGGGACGGATTCCGAAGGCGGATGAGCCAAAATTATCATCGTTATTGTCGTAATATTAGCAGTGTATTATTATATTGCTAATCTTTGACGCTAATTCCGAAAGGGAAAGAGAGATCTTTCCCGGGTATAACCTTTGCCTGACTACCCGAACGCCGACGAACAGGGTTACGGGCAAACCCAACAGCAAAAAGGGATCGTCATTAATGGAGCTGATCTAACGAGTAATATAACTTTACAATGTGCCTCGCAGAACCCCCGGGCCAAGACGTCGACGACGAATTGGCATCCGTCTGGGGCACGACAACCGGTTTGCACTTTGGCTCTACACGACATTTTAGAATCCCTCCAGCAAAGGCGAGGTTAATTGAAACTTACGACACCGCACAATGGCAACCACGGACGATGCAAATAGTCTTGGAAGCAAGAATGCACACACCAGGGAACGTGACGGGAATCGGAATGGTTCGAAACTATGGCCACCTGAGTGGAGCTGGGCAGGGTTGTAGTCTGTACATTTGATCCTTTTTAGATTTAAATATTCAACGGCAGGGTTGCCAGATCATCAAACCTCCCCGGAAGGTCTTTCAAATAACTTTCTAACAATCAACATGCTTGGTTTATTGGATTTCGTATTGACACCATTTTTCTAAAAATGAACACTTAATTATCGATAACTCATGGCAGGGTTGCCAGATCACTCTTTTTGGATCAAGTCTTACAAGTTAAAATGATTTGTGCAGTTTTGAGGATAAATTTCATACAACATCCAACTTTGAAAACATATTAAAATTTCAAATTAGTGTTCATATCTTGAGACAGTGTTGCCAGATATTAAGATTTATTCCACTTCAATGATAATTCAAAAGAACCTTTCTACAAGCTAATCAGTCAAATGTTCTCAATCCGTTATCTAGCCAACTTTCCCACCAATCAGCGTGGAAATTTCCCCAAATCCAACCAATTTGCCACCCAAAACAACCGCCGCAACGAGCTCAACTAATTGCGACCGCTAATCTTAATCGCAAATGATTAGACGATTTGCTTTGACCGCTTCCGCCTCCTCCCCCCACAAATCCAAATTTGTACTATTTTTATTCATCTAATTAAGTGCAATTGCCGCGCTTACGGTACCCGCTCTAAGCGCCGAAAACGCCAACATCGCGTGACTTGCTCGAAATGGTTTGTTTTGCCCCGAAACGACTACCGGCTTTAGTATTATTTTTTCCAACTCAAATGAGCCGTCGTTTGAGAAAAAAAGAAGGGGGAGGGAGGGGGAACTCATACATGATACGCCCGATGTGGCGCCCGGTACTTGTGGAAAGTAATTGAATCCTTAATGGTGTGTATTTTTTGCTTAACGAAGCGCGCCACTCGCTTGACGCGGCCATTGTCGATGATAACGACGTGACTTTATCACGGTGCGATGCTCGCGTAAATCATGGCTGTGATGTGTGAACACTGAGTGTTGAGGTTGTGCTCTGTTATTGCAGTAGACAAACTAGTAAGGATGCTTAAGTGATTTTTTTTAATTTTAGAAACAACTTTCAAGAATTTACCTGAAAGAAATTTTATTTTTGAAAACTTCACAATAAACATTAAGGCAAGAGAGCATGACCCTAATGGCATGTGCAATTGGCGATTTTTTCTCAACGGCAATTGGTTGCCTCGGGTTATTGCCCGGTGAATTATAGTATTTCAGAGGACCACACCTAAAGAAAATTTTGCAATTAATATTACGTCAAAAAGTTAAAATATTTTTTAATTAAGGCTGTGGTATCAACTAGATTTAGTTGACGACTCCGACAACGAATCTGACAGCGATTTTTAAAGAATTACTCCGACTACGACTCCAGCTCTAAAAAACCCAAACTCTAAAACTCCGATTCTGACTCAAACAAAAACTCCTAAGCAAAGTTGTTGAAAACGGTCTGATTGCATCTCCGGAATTCAAAATAGCTGACTCCAACTTCAGGTTCCCAAAAAAACCCGAAACTAACTCCGACAACAGTCCAAATTAAAAGTCTCTTTTTTTCATCATCGCAATAACCTTTAGGGAAAGAGAGTACTACAACGTCGGCATGTGCATTTTGTAATATTTTTCAACGATTCGAAAACAAATTTAAATGTCAAGGTTAATGACCGGAAATCAATTGCATTTCAGAGGACCACACCTTACGAAAATATTGCAATCAGAATTGCGTCATAAGCTTTTTATGTAGTTATTCAGATAATCGTTTATTGCACATTGCCTGATCCAAACTAATAATAAAACACAATTTCATTTACATTTGATGGCTTCTTTTGCTTAGCAATTTGAATTAGATTTACTGCTAAGTTTCTTTCTTTTTAACAATGGTGGTGAAGCATTTTCATATACCTCTAAAATTGCTTTGAATTCGAAAAAAGGCAAAATTAATGATGGTCCATAGAATCCGTAACACAATGTTACAAAATTTGATTTGTTGAGAAAATTCAGATATTCATCATAAAATCACAATCAAAAACATATTTTCAAAAATCCAATATTTTTATTTGTATCTCCCACACTGGACGACCCCTTCCGTACAATTCAAACCCACTGTCCTCTAGCGTCAAACGCTGGAAGCTCCTCTCTAGCCGATCCACAAACCCTCACACCGGAGATTCCAACCTCACCTCTTCAGTGTCTTATCACCCTCTCTCCCATTCCACAGTGTTCACTCCCCTGCCAAGCAACATAACCGTAGAAGGCCTTGGCTGTGTGTAGTCGTGCCAACCCAGCCCAGCCAGTCAGCCATTTCATCCCGGGCCCGTTCGTTCTCTTCGCCGGGCCAGCCATGATCGTAGTGCGCCGTGCTGTGCGGCGTTCGGTCTTTTCTACCAACCATGATGGAAAACGGGCGTGTACGCCAGCAGCAGCGCCTGCTACGACGACTACCAACGCAAACGAAGCTGTGTACGGACACGCGGCGTGTCCGGACGAGTAGAAAAGTCCGCATTAATTATTGAGCACCTTCGGTGCTGGTGTTGGTGCGTCGTTTTGGAACCGGTCGGAGTTCCCTAGCTGGAGGAGCCATGCGCACTGCCGTTCAGTGCTGGTATCGATTTGGGCCCGGAACTTGTTCCTGCGTTCGATGCTGCGTATATACGATGTGTTTGTGTTTGTATCATTTTCTGAACTCCAGCCCAAAAAGAAGAAAAGTTTTATTAGCGTAATTTGCATAACAATTGCTTTTCTCCAAACTGACGGAAGAATCCCCCCTTCGAAAATGGCTCCCCCTTCCCCACCAGTGAAGGTCGTTTTTAGGTGAAAAACAGTGCCAAGAAAAATGCTCAATTTTTAAAACTGCCGTCGCGGGAGATGCTGAGCTTTTGAAAGATTGCTTCTAAATTATTACGAGCATTTTAAAAGTTTTTGCTCGAAATTAAACCGGATTCCGTTGGGGCGCATAATTGTCCCCACCGAACACCACCTCGCGGGCTTCACTTATAACGATTTTAATGCGATCCGACAGCTGTCACATAAAGTGTCGATTTTAACTGCGCCTGATGGCCGGTAATTTTTACTACAGCCACAATCTGCGGGGGTCAAAAAATCAATACCGATCGTTAAGGGAGCGCGAGAGGGGGTCGTAAAAAAGGAATGCTTAATGTGGCCTCTCCGGATCGATCGAATCCGGCAGCAGCAGCTCCACTTTTAACGCGAAGGTGTGTGCGTGCGTGTGTGTGTGTTTTGGCGGCTTATCTCCCCTTAAGCTGGGGATGGCCACAGAAGTGGTCAGAACCGGGCTCGAGAGAAGACAGAGAGAGAGAGAGAATGTTGCATATATGGACAGGTAAAGAAGCCATAATTTACGATTAGTATTTTATGGCTTTTAAAGCTGCCTCTCGGCGCAAACCGGTTATTTACAAGGGAAAGGTTTTACTTAAGTATCACGTTAACCACTTTGGGCAAAAGGTCCGGCAGTCATTAAGGCCTATGAGGTATTGATAGGGGATATGATCGCCGCAATTTGTCGCATAAAATGTACAAATTGAGTTTTATTAGTCGATTATGAACCTGTCAAGTAATTTTGGAGATAAATGAGAGATTTAGTTCATTATCCTCTTTTGACCAATGCATTACTTTACATGTTTTTTGAGAATATGACATTTTCAAATTTTGTCCATAATTGTCTGAAGTTTTTATGTTTTACCTGTTTGTTATTATCTTGTCGCTTTGTGGCGTTCCGAGAAAAAGGTATTTTATATGTTTGCCTTTGAATAAACAAAAACAAGAGCACACAATGTAAACAATAACAAACAAGTTTTGTGTGGCTAACCATTATGTGCATTATCTCAAAATTTTATTAAAATTGGATGCCAGATTCTCAAATTAGAATCAAAAAAGGTTGACTGTAGTCGGGCATTTACATGTGACAAATCGCCCGCTAGCCAAATTTTCTTTGGCCAGTTGTCGCATTTGCAAGGTGTCATAAGATAGCACGATCAGATCGCAACTACTTTCTCGTGAAGAGGGACAACATTGTATTGGGGTTTGGGGATCTGTGAAGGACAAAATGGCGTTTTAACTTAATTTGACCCAAAATGCACGTGTGACAAGATAGCACGAGCATGACGATGTTGATTTTAACATGATCATGTTGATTTAAACTGACTCAACAAAAACATTTTGTTTACTAAAGAAATACGATGCAAAAAATATATATAATTTATGGTCAGCGAAACATTTCAGACTCGCGACGATTTCGCAAATCAACTTTTCTTTGTATTTTTTTTATTTTGTTGAAACTTTGTCATAATGTTGAAAGAAGTCATTTTTCATCTTTAGTTTTTTGCCAAACAAGTCCCTATACAATTTATTAGTCGGGACGTTCAAAAGGGGTATAAAATTCTGTATCTTGAGAAGCGATTTGGTGCCTTGGGAAAAGTTGAAGGTTATGATTAGGACTATTCAGAAAAAATAGATACACGGAAAAAACAAGGGAATGATGAGAAGTTTCACAAATCCATATAAATATTTTCAAGATTTTTCAGGGGTAAACCGAAAACGCGATCCAAAATTAAAGTTTAATATTTGCATATTTAATTGTCGGTGTACAGAACGCCGCACTATTTAATCATTTTCTGGCGTTCATTTAATTTTGCAACACAAACCCAGTAATTGAGTTGAAACAATAAAATTCTTTTCAAATTTTCTTATTTTGATTTGTGTGCACCTACATCAAAGACCAAGATTGTTTACTTTTTACTCATTGGTCTGACAGCTAAATTTTTTCTGCAGCAGCATTTGAAAAGGGCGTATAAGCATTTTGACTGCTGAACCTGTTTTGCAAATTCTGAGCCAAAGGGTGGCTACAGTACTTGTTCGGTAACTGGACGTTGTTTATCTGGGCTGCTTTTTAACTGGGCGCTCGATAACTAGGCCGTAGCCCAGTTAAAAGGCAGACAAACGTCAAAAAACCAAAGTAACCAAGGGGTCGAGGGATGGAACAATCAAGTGTAATGAATAAAACATTTTTTCAAGTGTTTTTTTTGTGAAATTTCACGTCACAATTTACAGATATTTGAAAAATTGACTCTGAACAAACATTTGAAATACAGTCGACTCTCTGGTTGTCAATATCCAAGGGACCGTCGAGGAAGAGAATCATCAGTTTACAGAACGATGCAAAATGAAGACTCGATTGAAAATATTTTTTTCTTGATACCCAGCTATGGGAGAGAATCATGGCAACGTCCATCAAACAAAAACAAACTAATGT
Source organism: Culex quinquefasciatus (assembly GCF_015732765.1). Lineage (NCBI taxonomy): Eukaryota > Metazoa > Arthropoda > Insecta > Diptera > Culicidae > Culex > Culex quinquefasciatus. The sequence goes on from NC_051861.1 coordinate 723,086, forward strand.
CAAACACCCTTCACTGAAATAAAAAAGTAGTACCAAATTCCTTTATTCTAGGAATTTTGCCTCTTTTCCTTATTTAGTAATCGGGTTTTTTGGATTACTTAATAAGGAAAGGAGCCAAAATTCCTAGAATTTAGGAATTTGGTACTTTTATTTTTTTTCAGTGTTCAAAGCTTCGTTTCGCCAAGAAAAATGTCTATGCAAGCCATGAGAAAGTGAAATTATTGACAACCGGAAGAGATTTTTAAAGCAAACAGAATCCAAGGGACCGTCGAGGAAGAGATCCTACAAGCAAGGGAAAATATCGAGGAATGAAGATAATTGAAGTATGCAGATTGAAGGGACTGAAGAATTCATCGATAGATGGAGAATTATTGATATCGAGAAGATCGACAGCCAGAGAGTCGACTGTACTTTTATATTTATATTTTACTAAGAAAATATAGTACGTTGTTGATCCCCTCGGTATTTTTGTTCAGCCTAGCCCAGTAGCATTCGGAAACTGGACTACGTTTTCAGCCCAATTACCGAACAGATACTCAACAAAACTCGCAGTGTAAACAGGTAGTTAGGGAAGCCAGCAATTTTTTCACATTTCGAGTTTTGTGAAAAAGTTACCTGATGGCTCGGAATTTTCAAAACAGTTTCAGCTGTCAAAATGTTTATTTACCCTTTTCTCGTATTGCTCCAGTTTTGAGCTACGATGAAAAACAGTCTCACAAAGAATTTGAACCGATGAAAATAAACTTGTCTAAGTGTCGCCTAATAAGACTATAATTTTCAACTGACGATATCTCGGAAACTATTGGTCTTATTCTTAATGTTTAAAAATGAAACATAAATATCAATTTTAACTTATGAAAAGGTCTTCAAACTGATAATTTTCTATGTTATATATTTTAAACCAAATTAGAACATTTTGTGTTGAATAAACTATATTTTAGTTTGTTTAACACAACAGTCAGGCCTAAATGGGATAATGTACATGGTTTTGTTTAGTGCAGAACAAGTATTTATATAACGTCATGATTCGAAATCCGGACACTTAGTACCATATTATTTTTGTTATAGCTGGCAAAAAATCATGTAATAAGTTGGAAATGTAGAAATATCATCAGGATATTTAAGGGAATGCATGCAAAATATGTCTTTTCTAACAATTTTTCATCAGAATTTGAAAATTAAAATGACTTGTTGTGCTTCGAATCCCGGACACTGATAAGAGCTGATTCGAAATCCGGACACTTTTGCTTCGAATTCCGGACACTCGATTTTACTTATGAATAGCACAAATTTGGACTGAAATGTTAGTGAATGGCATTCTTTAGGTCTCAAATAAGCTGTTAACATCAAAACAATTGAAAGTATATATAAATAGTGGCTAGAATTTAAGGAAATCAAAACCACTAATTTCTGCTTTGCATTCCCGGTGCTCTGGACGCCTATGAAATATTTCCGTTGAAATGTTTCGCATTTTTGGTAAACTTATTATTTTATTTTATTGTTTCGGCATTAACTACAGCGTTCAAACAATCTTTAAATGAATGTTGATGTTAGAATTCATCAAATAACACAGTTTTGACATTCATTATGCGCACTTATATCCAAATAATTGATAAAGCAAGTTGAAGTGTCCGGGTTTCGAAGCGTCCGGGAGTTCGAATCATGACGTTATAATATGCACACTTTAAAAAGGTAAAAAGTGGTAATTTATAAAACATCTAGATTAAACTCATATTGAAAAATTATCACCACTTCCTAATTTATGTTAAAGTGTAGTAAAAATTATTCGTGGTCTTAATCATTCGATAGATTTCCAAAATGGCGAATTGATTTGAACAAACTTGCTACTAAGGTGTGACTAGACATTAACATTATAATTTCAAAAATATTATAAAGATTAGAATTCCAGTTTGAAAAAAGTCAAGTTTACTGAATTTATTTAGCACTGTTTTTTTATTTCTTTTGAAATGATAAAATTTGCCAAAAAGAATCTATCTCAAACACATCTAACCTTATTTTTTTTCAAACGTTCGAATAAATAACACTCATAAAACATGTTTGATCGTTTGATTTTGAGTGACATTTATCACAATACACATATTTTTGACATGACATACGCGTATAATTCTGAATGGCACCACGTGTTATGAATATTGTATTAGTTTCAGATTTAAAATTCAAATCAGTTTACCCATCAATATTCTCCTTCTAAACATGAGCAGATTTGATGGGCACAGCCAAGTTTCTCTGTCAGGTAAAGTATGATTTATATTTCTTTGAATAATAAAGAATAACTTCCATCTAAAACGCTAGATTTGCATTACCAATGAGCCAACCCTGTCTTGCAAGCCAGCTCCAAACTCAAGTGACCATTCATGTGCAAGACTAGCAATTCCTTCCATTTCAATGAGGGTCCAAATTGAATTTCCCATCAATCAACTGGAACGCGTCCGTTTTTTCTTTCTACTTCTAAAACCACCCACACCCGAGCTTGATGGCGATGATATGGTATGAAAGTCATTCGAGTAGATAAGCAATTTTCCTCCCATCTCTTGAAAGCGAAAACTTTGTGCCTTGATAAAACCGCAAACAAAAAACCAATCTAAAAAGTTTGCTCCATTAGACGGTCCCGATGAGCCAACTTCCAACTGAGGGTATGAGCAAATATTGGACGGAAAAATGGCAACACAAAATCCCATCTTAATTTTATTAAAAATTCAGCTCACGTTGGCGGTTGCTTTTAGCCAGGAACCGCCTTTTTTGTGGGATCGTAGCAAAAAAAAATCTAGAGCAATCCGATAGCGTTCTGAATTTTTCAGTTTGCCAGCGAAATGAGTATTTGAGACTCATGCCGTGGCATAAATAAGCATGAATAATATGCATGAAGCTTTCAGCGGAGATCTCTCTGTTGGTTTAGGAGAAGGAGGCAATTCTGCGGTCTGACGAAGGTCGCCGCACACATTTTTTTGCGCTCATCCAGACTAATTTTGCTGTGTTTGAATTTTCCAATGCTCGTTGCTTCTGCCACAAAAAAAAAACTTCTGGCAGTCGATGGAGCGCAAAAACAGCCGTTTGTTCGTTGATTGCGTTTTCAACAATTTATGAAAAAGCTAGCAGAGCGAAGCGTCATGGGCTCCATTTGGCCAAATTCAGCAACTTTTCGGCTTGTTTCGCTCGCTTGGCAGGAATGACGACGACGACGACGACGACTACGCACAGTTCGTTCAAGCATAGAGGCGTATAAATCAAGCCGGCAAATTGAACCCCCGGCCGGGTACTGGGTACGATGGCAGCTCCAGCAGCGTTGCCCTGGGAATTCCATCATCCACCCTACCAGCCCATCCAATCTCGCATCCATCTGCTGGTGATGGCACTCTGATGCTGCCATTTTCATCCCCCCTCAAACTCCCACGCTATTCACATTACACACCCCGCCACGTTTTTCCCAGGGACCAGGACCCCATCATCACAAAAAGTGGAGGCAAACTTTTCGCTTTCCTGCTGGTAAATATTTGAGAAGACGCATGCTCAAATATTTATACATAGTTTTTTTTCTCGTCAAGCTTCGCAAAAGTTCTTTTCGACCCAGCAAGAAGAGAACGCTGTGTTTGCTTTCATCAAGAAAAAAGTTTTTCCTCCCACCGCTCCCCAGTCCCCAACACGAACTTTCACCAACTTTTCGAGAGCGATCTTTTTTTTCTATTTTTTCTTCGAACAACACACGAAGCACACGGAAAATTGCTTTCCATCAGCAGCAGCACCCTGTGCCCACCCCTTCAGATATCATATTTGAGCTCTGGGACACGTGGTAGGAAACGGGGAAAAAGTACCAACCTGAGCGAAATGAAAATGGAAATGAAAATGCGAACACAAACAGCAATTTGGGTGCCCTTTAATTATAGATACACGCGCGCACAGTTTTTCCCAGCACCATTTTTCGGTGTATTTTTCAACTTTTCAAAAAGGATGACTAAAGGTTTCAAACAGGGCGACGGGGGTTGGGTGTTGAAAATGGAAATTTTCCAGCCGGCAACCCCTCGAAAAGGTCCTTTCCCTGCCTCTAACTGCTGAGTGGGTAGGTAAATGTAAATTTGTTTGCTTTACTTTTCTGGGTTGACAAACGCGCGCGCCCTGCGTTGAAGTAGGAACGGGTAAGTTGGAGGAATTGGAAACGGCGAGGGAGAGCAAATGGAAAAGGGATCCTTTTTGTTACGTTTCTTAACTCAAGAACAAAGAAAAAATATAAAGAGACTTTAAAAATCAATAAAAAAAAATGGCTACACAAAATCCCATCTAAAAATATCTGTTTTACATGTACCGTAAACCGGGGTGACTTTGATAGGATTTCAATTAGTTTTTAGCATATTTTCCAACAGGTAAAGTTTTTCTCAAGATTGTCATTTTTAAAACATGTACTGGGGTAAATTACACAAAGTCCATGCACTATTACGGAATAAAAGTTTTTTTCAATAATGTTTAAAAAAATAGTTACATTAAAAATTCTTAGTTTTAATTCCGGGGTGACTTTGATAGTCATAGTTTTTCTTGTTAAAATCTTATTTAAGATGTTCAAACTTTATTTGTACCCTAAATCTACCATCACTAAAGTAGCTGATATAGTTTTCAAGAAAAAAAACAATGTTTATAATTAGTTAACTAAGTGTATAAGCTTTTAAGCAAAATACATATAAATTTAAGGTAAAATTGTTAAAAAGTCGAAATTTCGCCTAAAATTTGTTAAAACTGGTTTTGTTTATAAAATCATCGATTTATTTTGCATTTTTTACAGAATTTGAAGCACGAATCACAAGTTTTCACATTTTAGATGAAATTTATTTAACTGAAATTGCTTATAAATTTGGAGATTTTTTTAAATGGTGTTTCAAAAACACATATTATTTATTATTTACAAATTTATTTAACCTTCTCCTAGTGGAAAATTGTCCAAAGAATCCAAAAATGCATTCCGTTTCCCGATTAAAAATCATGTTCATTGCGAAAATCATGACACTTTGAGAAGTTTAAAATAATGACTTTCATCAACATTTTCTTAACTATAGTTAACTAACTATTTAAACTTGTTAAAATTTTATGAAAAGTTCTTCTTGAGATACTTTGAACACTTCTCTATCACGGTCAGTATGTTTCTAAACCATTCCTTACGTATTTTAATTGTACTCTTCGTTTTGCGGAAAAATCGCAAACCTATCAAAGTCACCCCGGCTATCAAAGTCACCCCGTTTTACGGTATCAATAAACTTATATCAAAATCATAGCTGAATTGGAGAGAATTATGACAAAACTGTTTTTCATTATTTTGAGAAACATTCTCAAACCTGTAATTACTGACAAAATTACTTATTTTCAGAAATATATTCAAAATGGTCATTTTGGTCATTTTGGAGATTTTGGTCATTTTGGTCATTTTGCTAATTTTGGCCGTTTTGGTCATTTTGGTCATTTTGGTCATTTTTGTCATTTTGGTCATTTTGGTCATTTCGGTCATTTTGGTCATTTCGGTCATTTTGGTCATTTTGCTTATTTTGGCCGTTTTGGTCATTTTGGTCATTTCGGTCATTTTGGTCATTTTGGTCATTTTGGTCATTTTGTTCATTTTGGTCATTTTGGTCATTTTGGTCATTTTGGTCGTTTTGGTCATTTTGGTGATTTTGGTGATTTTGGTCATTTTGGTCATTTCGGTCATTTTGGTCATTTTGGTCATTTTGGTCATTTTGGTCATTTTGGTCATTTTGGTCATTTTGGTCATTTTGGTCATTTTGGTCATTTTGGTCATTTTGGTCATTTTTGTCATTTTGGTCATTTTTGTCATTTTGGTCATTTTGGTCCTTTTTGTCATTTTGGTCATTTTGGTCATTTTGGTCATTTTGGTCATTTTGGTCATTTTGGTCATTTTGGTAATTTTGGTAATTTTGGTCATTTTGGTAATTTTGGTAATTTTGGTAATTTTGGTAATTTTGGCACCTTGTAATTTTGGCACTTTGGCATTTTGGTCATTTTGGTCATTTGGTCATTTTGGTCATTTGGTCATTTTGGTCATTTTGATCATTTGGTCATTTTGGTCATTTTGCTTATTTTACTGTTTTGGTCATTTTATCATTTTATCATTTTGGTCATTTTGATCATTTTGGTCATTTTGGTCATTTTGGTCATTTTGGTCATTTTGGTCATTTTTCATTTTATTATTGGTCATTTTCCTAATTTTACCGTTTTGGTCATTTTATCATTTTGGTCATTTTGGCATTTTGGCACCTTGGTCATTTTGGTAATTTTGGCACCTTGGTAATTTTGGCATTTTGGCACCTTGTTCATCTGGTCATTCATCATCATTTTGTCATCTTGGCACCTTGGTCATTTTGGTCATTTGGTCATTTGGTCATTTGGTCATTCTGGTCATCTTGGTCATTTTGATAATCTTACCGCCTTGGTCATTCGGTCATCTTCATCATTTTATCATTTTGGTCATTTTATCATTTATCATCTTTATCTGTCTATCATCTTATCATTTTATCATTCTATCATTTTATCATTTTGGTCATTTCGGTCATTTTGGTCATTTTGGTCATTTTGGTCATTTTGGTCATTTTGGTCATTTTGGTCATTTTGGTCATTTTGGTCATTTTGGTCATTTTGGTCATTTTGGACATTTCGGTCATTTTAGTAACTTGGGTAATTTTGGTCATTTTGGTCATTTTGATCTTTTGGTCATTTCAGTCATTTTGCTCATTTTGATCATTTTGGTAATTTTCATCATTTTGCTAATTTTGATCTTTTGGTCAGGTAATTTTGGTCATTTTTCTCATTTTGATCATTTTGGTCATGTTGGTAATTTTGGTCATTTTAGTCATTTTGGTCAGGTTGGCCTTTTTTGTCATTTTGGTCATTTTTATCATTTTGGTCATTTGAGTCATTTTGGTCATTTTTGTCATTTTGGTCATTTTGGTCATTTTGGTCATTTTGGTCATTTTGGTCATTTTGGTCATTTTGGTCATTTTGGTCATTTTGGTCATTTTGGTCATTTTGGTCATTTTGTTTTCATTTGCTTATTTTGGCCGTTTTGGTCATTTTGGTCATTTTGGCTATTTTGGTCATTTTGGTCATTTTGATAATTTTGGTCATTTTGGTAATTTTGGCTATTTTGGTCATTTTGGTAATTTCGGCCATTTGAGTCATTTTGGTCATTTTTGTCATTTTGGTCATTTTGATCATTTTGGTCATTTTGGTCATTTTGGTCATTTTGGTCATTTTGGTCATTTTGGTCATTTTGGTCATTTTGGTAATTTTTGTCATTTTTGTCATTTTTTTCATTTTTTTCATTTTTTTCATTTTTTCATTTTTGTCATTTTGGTAATTTTGTTCATTTTGCTCATTTTGCTCATTTTGGTTATTTTGGTCATTTCAGTCATTTTGATCATTTCGGTCAATTCGGTCATTTTGTTCATTTTGGTCATTTTGGCCATTTTGGTCATTTTGATCATTTTGGTCATTTTCGTCATTTTGGTCATTTTGGTCATTTTGGTCATTTTTGTCATTTTGGTCATTTTGGTCATTTTGGTCATTTTGGTAATTTTGGTCATTTTGGTCATTTTGATCATGTTGGTTCTTTTGGTCATTCGACCATTTTGGTCATTTGGTAATTTTGAACTTTTTGACCATTCAGGTGATTTTGACAATTTTGGTCGATTTTGGACATTTTGGTAATTTTGGTAATTTTGATCGACTTAGTATATTTTAAATTTTTGGTCGATTTGGACATTAACGTCTATTTGGGCATTTTAGCTATTTTTTCGATTTGATAATTTTTTTTTGTTTGGTTATTGGTTATTTTGGTCAAATTAGTCTTTGGGCCATTTTTATAATTTTAATCTTTTTGACCATTCAAGTAATTTTGGTCATGTTGGTCATTTGGATCCAGTTTTGAACATTTTAGTAGTTTAGTCGATATGGCCATATTTGTCGATTTGGTAATATAATGCGTTTTGGCATCTTTGATCATTTGGGCAGTTTTTGCCGTTTTGGGCATCCTGATTCTTTATCTTTAATATATTTAGAATATTATCACTCTTTTCATATAAAATCTATCCTTTAAATTTAAATAACTTGAAATTGCTCAATTTTATACTGATGATTTAAGATTTTTATTTGGCTCAATATAAACAACAAATTACAAAAAATCTAATAAATATTATCATGTTTCATACTTAAACAAAAATATCAACTGAATAAACTACTCATGTAAAAAAGAAAACAATAATAAATATAATTTAACATTATTTCAAACAATTCTGCACGGAGAAAAAAGAGTTCCCAAAATCGTGAACAAGTGTTCATGAAAATCGTGAACAAGTGTTCATGAAAATGGGAACCTCGAACAAAGTGTTCAAATCCCATGGTACGATTTTGAAAAACGTACCATGAAATTTGAACACTTTCTTCGTGGTTCTCATTTTCATGAACACTTGTTCACGATTATGGGAACTCTTTTTTCTCCGTGTGACGAGCTAAATAGATACACATCTTATTTTTTCAGAGTTTGTAATCGAGACAAATATCCTAATAGAACTCGTGAACATAATTTTGATGCAAAGATATAATTTAGAAACAGGTTCTTTCTGCATTAATAATGTCTCTACAAATAACCTTCAGAATACTTAGCTGAATATAATCAATCTTGAAAAAGTAGAGATATAAAATTGAATTCAAAAGAGATTATGATTTGCTTTTTATACTGAAACACTCAATGGAGAATATCATGCAATTTCCTTTATTTTTGTTATATTTAAGGCTGTAATGTAGACGGATAATAATTGATGATGATGTTTAATTTCAAATTAAACATTAGAAATTTTCTTTTAAAAATTGAAATTAAAAGTTTTTTAACAATTTGAATAATTTTTATCCATTTAGGTGATCTACTCGCACAAGTTTCTCAAGTTTGCCCCGAAAAATAACTGTTTGCGAAGCGCAAACACAGCACCGAACAAAAGCCATTTTTCGCCTCCCAGACAATTTTCCCTTGCTCAACTTTTCTTTTCAACAACGACACAAACGAGGGCTTCTCCCTTCTCGGTCGTCGTCGTCGTGTGCTTTTCCAAAATATAATATTGATTAAAATTTGAATATTTATTTCATAACGCGCGCCCGTTGTTTGCTGCTGACGCACATTTTCGGGGAGTGAGTAGTAGGGTCTTTCCATCATCTTGAAGGCTGAAATGGAAAAACTTTTGCCCTGCACCGGCGTTTTCGCGCCGGCTAATAATGGATGTAAATTAAAAATTCAAGCGCATAATTCAAGACTGATGCCCTGACAGCAGCTGTACCGAGAGTTCCCTTAATGAGTGCCGCCCGAAAAACTTTGTGAATACTTAGTGTTGCGCACACCGCCGTTCATAATTTATCGTTACACTTCTTTCGCGAAGCGTGACAGGCAAAAAATGCGAAGTAATGCTTGATGAATTTGTCCAGTGTCCGACGACGACGACGACACAGTCTAATTGTGTCCGAAAATACGGCAAGATCGCGATGGACGTCCTCGCCCGCCGAGCCTATCATGAAGTCATAAAATAGTGCGCACACACACCGGGTTTTATGGGGCCACTTAATTTGTATCAACGAACGTTGAGAAAAACATGCTTTCGGGGAGGGAGATTTCCTCCCAGGCACGAACTTGTCTCTTGGAAAATGGTCGTAAAATTATTTTTACTGTCCTAATTTATCGATGATATGACAGAAAATGGAAGCAAACAAGCTCAATCGGTCCCTTTGGAGTCGCGTTGGTGCTGACGGGGCGAAACGGCCCCATCTCAATTGCCAAGCTAAGTGAGGAAAATCGATTTTTATTGTTGTCGTCGGTAGAGTCGTTGGAGCATTCTGGTCACGTTTGGAGTACGATTCCTGTCTTCGCACCGTTTTGAACGTGGAAAAACTTACACTCATCCAATCAATGAGCCGGGAACGTGAGCAAAATTCTTGAGCGATGGTTGGGTTGTGTTTTGGAGGGGGATTCAGGGCACTCAAACATGAAATAAATCAACTAAAAGTAATATTGAACTACTTCTTAAGGAATTATGAATTTCTTGAAATTAGAAGGTATTTAATTATTTTTTTTTTGTACACCCAAAACAAAATTCACAGACATTCAGTGAAAAATAAAGGTGCAATTATTTCTGATTTGTTTTCAACCAAACCAACCTAGGATCGTCAAGCAATTGAAATTCCCGATACGCAGCGATGGCGTTGCCACTAAGGACGGAAGAAGCAATCAACTTCTGTCACGGTTCAAGAAACCACTTATCGTGTCTACCGCAACGGTGCACAGCTCGACTCGTCAGAACAAGAAAATTAATATCAATCCACAACAAGTTCGTCGAATGGCTGTAAAGTGGTTTCAATTAATTTTCTAGTCAGCTATCTTCGGCACCGGAGACGTGGCCGTAACCTGGAAACACCAAACGAATTTAATTTCACTTCTTCGTGTTTGGAGTTTTGTCATAATTAAATTCCTTCCATGTGCTGCCACCAACGCCAAGATAAATTATTTCCCGTTCCGAAATGCTTTTTTGGGAGAGCGGGAGATCTACACTGCGGAAATATTGTTTAATTAAGATTTTCGGATATCCTTGGCCTTTTAATTAAAATTTCCTCAGCTCACCGTTCCCCCCTCACTCAATCAGCTCCAGCAGGTGACTCTAATTGATGAAAATGGTGCCCTTTAACCACGTGGACGGAACAAATTTCGAGCCGTCCTCGTTAACGACGTGGATGTGTGAAAGGTTAAGTTGATTCACCACACTCCGTTTTCCCTCCAAGTCTCTCGACAAAGCCGGGGAGTGCAAAGTATTTATTTACAAAAAAGTCGTAAAATTTTAACAGCCCGGCCACAAAAATCAGTTATTATTGCCGTATCGTAAAAACCACAAGTTCGACGGGCTTGGACCGAGCCGTAACTCTCCCGATCGATCCGTCTTAGTGGGCCACGACGACTCCGAGTTCCGACAGCAGCTGATTGATGGATGGGCGGATAAGCCTACTGCGGTGACGGCGACGGCCTGGTTTGGATAGGGGGGAACGACGCCCAGATTGCATCCCAGACAGCATCACGTATGCACTGGAAATTCCGAGGGGTTGCCTCTGCTGCCTTGCACAAGGGTCGCCGGTAGAACACACCCAAGCAGGCCTTGGGGCTTGATGGGTAATTTTTACGGCCCATTTTAGATGTACTCTCTAGGTTTATGGGGTAAGGTACCTAGACAATGGCCTCGGGGAACCCGGACTGCAACGAGAGGAGGAGCAGGCAGTCATGTTGCAATTGTTGTCTGGTGGCCTTGTCTACCTCTTTCTGCCGTTTTCCGTTTTCCGGAGAGTCGTCGTCGTCGAAGGTTACGGCTTTTATGACCTTCGGGGGTGTTTGCGGGGTTTTTCGTCTTGAAGGTTGTAAAAAAAAAGTTTAATAGTTTTATAATGTGTATATTATGGCATATTTTTTCGTGCCCTCACTCTTCTCTCGAAGAGTTTGAGGAGTTTGTTTTCCTCGAGCCCGAGCGTCGTAAATCTGCCAATTTGTTTGTGCGCGCAAGATGTTTATATTGTTTTCGAAATTTGGCAGAAAGTAACGGTAGCTTGACGACGTCGGCTTGCCGTAATCAGTAGCCGGGTAAACAAACCATAAACAAGCCGGGAATGGTCGTTTTTCGGTGGTTATTTGAGTCAGTTCACAATGTTGCCACGGGAGTTGATATTTTTATGTCCCAATTGTTATGGTTCAATGTGAAATTCAAGACTTTCGATTTTTCGACTCGAACTCAGTTGGGTCTCATTTGCATTTTGATGAATGGTTTTTGAAACAAATTTATAAAGCGATTGCTTTTTTATCGATGTCAAGCATACAAAGGAGAAAGACAACAGAAATTATCTGAAATTATTAAATTATTTCGATAACTCATGCTAAATTTTATTCATTACCTTTTTCAAAGACAAGAGATTCTTCAAAAATATATAAGCGAGTTTTTACATTCTTTCAGTTCATAACTCTGATACCTGATTTCATTCCTCAAACAGTACATAAAAATGGAAAATGATATTTGTGATTGACTTTCGATTCAAAGTTTCGATTATTCGAAGTTCAATTATTTGAAAGTTTGTAAGGGACTTCAGATAATAGAATCACTTTTTTCTATTTTTTTTCTTCATTTTCTTGCTTTTAATATCAAACTCGAGTTCTGCGACCTCATTTTAATAAAATTTGAGTTGTTTATTGCCTGTTAGCATACCAAATATATTTTGTCGATATCTCAACAATCAAAAATAAGTGAACAAAACATTTTTTGGTTTTTCGAGGCTCAGTTATGAGAGGTCTGCAGATAATAGAATTTGGACTGTATCAAAATACAATAAGGCATTCTTACTCTATTTGGTTTGAATTTATTTATTTTTTAATAATTTGAACAATCTTGCTAGCAATGCTGTCTTATATTTTGATTAAATATTCGGATAATTTGAGCGAATACGTTTGACTGTGAAGAATAAGTTATCAAATTAGGAAGAGGAATTTTAATTAGATTTAAGATCTTGAGATTTACTTGACAAATGCAATCTTCACAACTGAAATGAATACAACCAACAGTCAAATCATTACCGAAAAAAATATCAAAATCATCGCAGAAAAATCAGTCCTCTCAGATTAAATTTTAATTAATTTACGACATCCCGAAGTTTTCTCTCATCCGAAAATAAGCTAAAAACCCTCGTATAATCAAATTAATTCTCGATTCCCACAGTCCATAAAATTATTTCTTTACGACGACAGAGCTCTCTTCAACGCCACCGCCGGTCGTCGCAGCATCTCGAGCTTTCTTCTTCATTTCCAACGGTTAATTTCCGCTATTCTTTTCAGAGCGTCGTCACCAATCTCCCCGCCCGAAAATCATCGTCATCGTCGTCTTGGCACCCACTGGCGCAATATCATTTGGGTGGGATCTTCTGATCAAAATTAGAAGATTACGGCGGAGGGGCTTTCCGGGCTCGCAGGCTCCATCAGAAATAAATTATTCAACGTTTGGCCGGGGGCCCTCCGGAGCGCTTCCGGGGAGGACTTCTTCACCAAAATGAGAAAATATCGATCCGGAAAATCCCACCCCTCCCTCCGAGCCCACCCTCCGGTAGTGTGGTTAAAAGGAAAATTGTGTAATCCAGCTCGTCGTAAATTTCAATAAAGATCATAAATTACCCTTTGAATTGAGGCTCTCGGGACCGGCCAGCAAACATATGAGGCAAAATTTTCCGAAATAAAGTAATACACGTTCGCATATATGAATTTCGGTCTTTTTTCTTCTGATATCAAAAAGTCCCTCCGGCATCACCTTGCTGCCGAGATGATGGAAAAACTTACGTAATGTGGTGCGCCCGGGAAAAAGTGCGTGTGCCACACTCCGAGCAAAGCCAAGGTATTTTCCGGGCCATTACACCAAGGCTCAACGGAAGCTGGAAATGCGAAAAAAATAAATTACACTTTTGGGTGTAATTTATTTTCCATGTAGCACAGAAGATAGAAGGGCCTTCTTTCTTTTTTGGTTTGCGAGGGGATGAAATAAGTAACTTTTTGGGCTACCAAACAGAAGAGAGAGATCTTATTTACAGATTGCCATATTTTCTGCGGGTCTTCGAGGCGCAACCCACAAACACTACGACGGATTGCGGAGGAGGAAATATTTATAATCGGCAGCGCGTGTAGATATAGAGGGAATAGGCCACCATCACATCATCAGCACTACCACAAAAGTGAGATTTGAATAAGCAACTTATAAAAGTGTGTAGCCCGCGCGCGTGCACCAATACCATCGCAGTAGGCGGCCATCCCAGTAGGAACCCCTCGCGTGTACGCTGTACAGAACGCGTCAGTGTGTACGTGCGTTGTACACGAGCCTACTGCGTCTTTGTGGTGGTGATGCTAACGTTAGGTGTCATTTTCATGAAGCCATGGTTACCGGCGGGAAAACTCAGCAGGCGCATGTCCGAATTATGATAATTTCTTGTGTTATACACGCGACCCACAATACCAGCGCCCGCCGTGTAGCTACACTGCTGTTGTACACGAATAGGACACAGGACACGTGACCTCCGGCACTAACACACGCACAAAAAACGTCAAACAAACCAAGATGGGTTCCGGTTGGGGTGGGAAAAATCAATATCCATTCAGCCGTGAGCCCAACCGTTTTCACAAACAATTTGATAACATTTGATTTTCCTATCGAGCCCATTTTGCCATTTTTATGACTGTTTGAAATCAAAAAAGAAATTGAATTTCCTTTTCTTCAATGCATTTAAATGTGAAAACTATGCCAAACCTTCTTTCCTTCCATTTCTCCCAAATGATATCCATTAGCAGTTATCGACACCCCAAACCCGATAGGAAAAATTCAAATTTCCAAACTATGAAGTCATCAACGAAACTTCAAGCTGTGCCTAGATAAGCGGGAATGCCACTCTCCATTTGCATTATCAACTTGGCCAAACGGCCACGAGGCTCATTTAAATATTTATGAAATATAATTTATCTCAGCCTGTGGTAAAATATGAAAACCTAAAAACCAGCGGGAGGTTTCTAACCTCGAAAAAATCACTCTCCCCCTACTGCGCTCTTGAGTGGAAACTATTTTCTGGTTCGGTTAGTTTTGGGAGCCGCTATTTCCATTGCAAATTTCTATTCTTAGCCTAATGAAGAAATAGAGGTAATGATCGCTAATTAAAATATGCATGCCAGGGGCAGAACGAGTCAAACCATGGAATGACTTATTCAAAGTTGGTTTACACGTGAGTTGTCATGCATCATTTTTTTAATTCTTGGATTGTTTTAATTTGTAAAATTATTTGTCTAATCACTGACCATAATTGTTTGATAAATGATTTTATATTGAAAATTAGAAAAATTTCCTTGTCAACGATTTCAATATTTACGACATAATCAAAAAAAATCTAAAATTTCTAAAAATTTTCTTCTCATAATTTTATTTGATAAAGTTTGAGCAATAGTGTTGGAAATAATACTTTCGATTGCTTCAATATCTTGAAAAATTGTGAAGTGTTTAGAGCTAAGTTTAAAAATTTGTGTTAAAGCTATTTATTGATGTGATATTTTATTGTTGAATTATTATCTTAAATCTTCAAAGAAAATCTATTGTTGAATAACAATTCATCGAAAAAAATCAGTTTTTAAATTGAAAAATAGCTTTTTTTTCAGTACATTCAACATTGTATTTTTCATAGCTTTCTGCAAATCAGCAAACACAGTATTTACAAATAAGGCCGTTGTAAATATTTTTCAAAGTTCGCGGAAAAAATATTTTTTTAAATTTCAATTTTTTATGAAATTAAATGTCTATTCAACTGAATTTTTTTTGGAATGCATTTCCCTGCGTTGATAATCATATTTAGCATGTTTGAGATAATTTCAACATATTTTGTAAGATTTCGAGGTACAAATAGATATTTTTTTGCGAAGATATTTTGAAAATTGATTGAAATTAATGTAATAGCAAAACAACTGGACTGGCGTTGAATGCATTTGAAAAAACTGTGTAATTGTAATTATTAAACCATGGCTTATAGTTAACACCCCTCGATTTTGGTCAGAGTCGAAGGGAAAAACTTAAAAAAATATTTGCAACGGTCTATGGCCAGTATCAATTTTGTTGTCCCTTGTTATTGAAATAAAAGATCTGAAAATAATGCAATTTTTCAAGATTGATATTAAAAAAACAAGTGTTAAACTAATTTGATTGACGATCATAATTGTTTAACAGGCGTCAGCCACAAGATGAGTGGGGAAAGGGTCAGGGTCAGGGACGATCCATAAAAATAATGATTTGATTTTGTTTGGAAAAAAATGCCATGTCAACATTTTTCGAGTAAATGCTACGTCATTTGTGGATGAAGCCTAATATCTATTTCAAACACATTTTGAGATATCAGATCATTTTCCAGATTTTGAAAAAAGGTAAGGTCATCACAGATTTAATGAAAAATTGATGACTCTCAGTTTTGGTCAGGGTCGAGTGGAGAACGATGCAAAAAATGATTGTATAAATTAAAACCTCATTTCCATTGTTACGAAGCAAAAATAACAGAAAATGCTTGATTGATCTTAATAAGATGGTTTAATCAAGCTTAAAATATCTGAATTCATGAAAGTATTTTGATTTAAAATCTTTCGTTCCAATGAACTCTTATAAATTATCAAAACTATTAGCAGTTCTGTTCTAAGATGTTATATTTGCAATTCAGAGATTTGGAAACAAAATTCGACTGAGATCTATTCATGATCCTTGGCAGGGAGCATACATATTTCTAAGTTTAGATTTTGCTAGCTGAGTGTTCTTTTAGGAAAAATGAATTTTGAGAAAAAACAACCAATAGGATAGGGTGTTCAAAATCTTTTTCTCAGCACTGCTAATATCTACACTTCTTTCTGAAAAGGTTATGTAACCGGCATCGATCGATAACACAACACCATGTACAACTTTTCTCTGGCAAAATTGCAGAAAGCAACGCAATCAAACGCTCTATTCCACCATCCCCAATTACTCCAACAAAGTCATGCACGATCTCGAGCAGAATTTCATCTGTGGCGAAGCCGGGCTTTTCGGACCATTTCTCGATTCTCTGCAGAGCACCACTCGACAAACAAATTATTCCATTTCCCAACAGAATTCCCTTCCGGACCGGTTTTTCCTCACCCCTTGTTTGGGAAATGGAAAACTTTTCCGCTTTCTCCGGCTCGAAATGTTAGCAGAGGGAAAGACCCATTTAGATGATAATGTGAACCAACAGAAGAGAGCAAAAAAAAAAAACGCCGGCAAAGACAACTGATATCAACTGAAAGGTTGCTTTTGGTGGCACTTGGAGCGAATCGTTGCGCGAGCAAGTGAAACAGAACTACGCGATTTTGTCTTCCTTTTCTAGCTACCGTGAGGAATTTGAAGTCAAGAGGACAACTTTAAGGCGGGGTGTTCTGACGAATTCTTCCGTGGGATCGACCGAAAGGGAGATAGTCGTGTGATCGCGACAGAAAAAAGCCGCGAAGCAAGCGCCATCCCTCCGCAAACCACGGAATTATTTCGAAATTGAGCCAACAAGCTTGGGTTTGTTTGGGCTTTTTTGATAAATTGAGGCTTGTTTTTTCGCTGGTTTGAGTTTACGGTTGGAGAAAGTTGCGTTTGCTTGGCATTCGAAGTTGTTTTCGAATAATTTCTATCTGTTACTATAGAGAGAAGCAGAATAAATCCTTTTTTCATCTAGAAAAAGCTACAATTTTGTTGAATTTTATTCATATAACCAGAAAATATAAGATTCATTGCAGTTCAATATATGAAAATATATAACATGACTTTGCTTTATCAACAAGTTTTAAAAGGTAAAACAATTTCAAAAGTTTTTGATTGAAACAAATTTTACATTTCCCATTATAATACCTTAAAAATTATCCATTTATAAATTTCAAGAATTAATCTGAGAAACATTCGTGATAACAATCGATCTGAATATTTGGTGATCGATTCTATAGACACAAATTGACCGAAATTTGAGCCAATTCCAAATTTCAATCAAAGTAAGCGTCTTTTGAAATCTTAACATGGCCTTAAAGAACCCATCAGATCGAATCATTATGAACTGTACCAATAGATTTTAAGCAGAAATACACCTGTTTTCAGTAATATTTTTTTATTGAATAAACGAAGAAGAATTTGTTTCTTTAAAAAAATATATCCTAATCCAATTGGATATCGTCCAAAGATAACAATACAGTCGACTCTCTGGCTGTCGATCTTCTCGATATCAATAATTCTCCATCTATCAATGAATTCTTCAGTCCCTTCAAACTGCATACTTCGATTGGCTTTATTCCTCGATATTTTCTCTTGCTTGAAGGATCTCTTCCTCGACGGTCCTTGGATTCTGTTTGCTTTAAAAATCTCTTCCGGATGTCAATAATTTCACTTTCTCATGGCTTGCATAGACATTTTTCTTGGCGAAACGAAGCTTTGAAGGGTGTTTGACATTAGTTTGTTTTTGTTTGACGGACGTTGCCATGATTCTCTCCCATAGCTAGGTATGAAGAAAAAAATATTTTCAATCGAGTCTTCATTTTGCATCGTTCTGTAAACTGATGATTCTCTTCCTCGACGGTCCCTTGGATATTGACAACCAGAGAGTCGACTGTACTTTCCTTCTCTCGGACAACCCCTCCGTCAGCCATGCTTGCGCGCGGCCATCTTTGATTTTATATCAAAATTTCCCGCGGTCATACCGCTGTTCGTGGTGAATTCACGCAATGAAGGGCGATTCGCGGTGAACTGTTCGACCACGTTTGGCGTCGTTTTGATTAAATAATTTTACAAATTCAACAAAGTTCTACCAGATGGAGTTTTATTCTTGCCTGTTCTTTGAAAAGGGTCAATGTACCACACAAAAATATACAGTTCATCCTGCTCAAACAAAATGTCAACATCCACCAGATTAGACAAGATAAATACATTTTTTGGACTTTTTAAAATATTGGCAAGAATTTCATTTCGATGACAGCCAGCTGTCAAGCCCACGTCACGCGCGCAACAGATTGTCGTCGCTGCTGCCGTAGTGTGAGTTCAAAATGGAGTGCCAATTTTCGAAGGCAAAAAGCAAGCAAATTTGCCCCCCTTCGTGGAGAAGATGCAATTTGGGACGTGATCTTGCACTTGTTTTCCGAGCGTTCCATAATTAGCGTGCAGCAGCGCCGCCGTGTGAAAGAGGGCGTATCCACGTGTCGTCGTCTCTAGCAAAAAGGGGCGATGCATAAATTCAGTGGCGGTTCGGGTTGATAAATTTTCATTCGCAGATTATGTTAAGTGAATGCAAACAGCGGATTGCTGCTTCCAAATTCAAATGAACGCAAATCATTTTTGCGGGAAGACTCGCATTTCGGCGGTCATGTTATTCCATCGGGGTCAAGTTATTCCTGGGAATAAACAACGCCGGACGATTCGTGCGGAAACACACGCTCCGATGGTCAGTGAGGGTTTCCTTGCTCAATGTGCAGTGTAATTTACATTCTAAAATTAGTGGAAAGAAAATGAATGAATAAATTACACGGCCAAGCAGAAAAAAACAACAACGTCGAAAAAAAGACGCAGAAAAAAGGGTTAAAACCTTTCAAAGGAGCAGCTATTAGTGCCAAGGACGGGGAGGGCTGCTCAAGGATAGTGAAAGGGATAATGGCTATTCAAAACTAGAGGAGAACGAAAGGATTACATGAGGGTTGCGACAAGCGAAAAAAAACTTGCCCGAGCAGGACACCGTCCAGGAATTACGAAATTGCGATTCTCAGAAGAAGGGTTCGCAAGATATGATCACGTACCGACCAGGCTACAAAGTCGCATGCAAATGCTGGAACGAGATGATCGGTTCAATCGGCAATACGAGTTGATTTCAAATTGCTGTTATTGGCAGTAAATTAGAGTAACTTTGACAGCGCTTATGTCAGCGCGGCTTAGAAGGCAAAGCAGCGATTGAAGTCACCGCTCGATTGCTTGCTTGCACGTAATATCCAGAACTCCCCCCCAGGGGTGGGCAGAATCGGTCGGGTCAGAGTTAACCAGACCTCGTGCGCCGAAAAACAACCCCATCAACTAATTTGCGTTCGTGTTGGTGGTTCTGGTGAATAATTAATTATGGATAAATCCTATTTAACAAATGTCTGGCACGGAGTGGTTGGTCCCGGTCGGAAGAAAAAAAAAATAATGCAGAAAGGGAAGGGAAATTTGAAAACATCCTTCCACCGAGGGGGAGATGAAAGGCTTAACCAGAGCGCCATAAATGGAAGAAAGAAACCAGAAGCAAAACAATTTTAACGTAACCATTAAAGCAGCAAAAAAGTTGAATATTTTTTGGAATTAATTTTTCAATTCAATCTTCAGCAAATTTCTATCTTCAAACAAAATTAAGAAAAGATCTCTTGTTCTGATTAGAAAACTATTCATTTGCTTAGTCAGCTTATTTGATGTTGCTTTGCCTTTTTTTGTGTGGATTTTTGATGTTGTTTGTTGCATGATAGACAGAACTGAATTTTAGTGATTTCCCGACCAATAAATAATATTGTATATAAAACTCCTCGTAAAACTCCCTAAATTTTAGTTCTGTCAATTTGAGCATGTCAAGGGAGCTCAAATCTATCCTACCTTGATGAAATCGAAGCGTTTACTGATATCAACAAAATTTAAAAAATGTAAACATTATAATAAGAACTCAAAACATCGAGCAAGATAATAAATGGGTTTAGAAAAAAACGTTGATAAAAATGACTAATATTTTTGGTGATGAATATCTAAAGCAAGGAGTTTATCTTCATAAACAGATCAAAAGTCGATGCCAGAAGGACGACAAACTACAAATCAGTCCCACAAAAACTGCAAAAAAAAAAATCCTATCTGTAGAACTGGAATCCCCCAGCCAGCCAGGCTCACTCTAATCTTGCAAGCGACGAAACTTTTAATCAAAAAACTTTTGCCCTCTCCAATTTTGTCAACTTTGCCGTGGTCGTCGACGTGGACTTGGCAGATCTGTTTATTCGTTTTACACATCCCCTGCCAGAAGGCAAGCCCCTCTCGCAAAGGTGTGCATTAGGGTGACTGAAAAAAAATCGAAAACTGTTTTTTAACTTGAAGTTGAAACTGATGAAAACATGATTTCTTAGTGCTTTTGATCTTTCGACAAAGTTGTACGGCATAAATTTTTTCCTAATTTGAAAACTTTTGTTAATGTTAGGATATGAAACACTAATGCTTAAAATGTGTGTTACTAAAACAAAAACAAAAGAATTTAAAATCCGAAACATCGGCCTTTTAGTAAAATTTGAGAAAATTTGTCGATTTTGATAAAATTTTACCCAAACAACAAAATTCGCTCTGGAAGAGCTAAGTTCTGAATCATCTCCCACAATCTGGACACCCTAGTGTGCAATGCAAAAAAGGAGCCCAAAAAATCACAACAGATGGAAATCGACCTGACGGCGGACTTGTCAGCCAGGAAAGAAAATTGAAAGCCACAGCGCATAATGCACATTATTAATCTCCGAATGAGGCTCAACCCCTCCCACCCCCGGGCAGCTTGGTGTCCCCACGATGGCTAGAACGTGACGTGCTCGAAAAGAAGCTGACAAGTTGAAGTCCGGAGATGAGCCCCAGTAAGATAATTTATCTTGTTTACTTTTGGCTACCTTAAGGGGAAGGGATTTCTTGAGTGAGGGTGAATGTATGAATATTAATCAGGCGATTTGTGGTGGATTTTTGGGGTCAGCTCGAGCAAAACAGGTGACGACGATGACGTTAGGTGAAGGTGGGGTCATGCAATTACTTTGCTTGCAGTTTGTTGACAACTTTCAAGCTGATCGAGGTGTGACCTGTGTGAGCTTGCCACAAATGCACGATCGAAGTTTGTCCCGTCACTTTTTTTTGAACTCCTTTTTGGTCTGAGTCAGTCTCGGATTCACCGTGCCACTTTTTTTTTTGCGCAGTGGGAAAAGTAAAATGTGGTCAAAATTCAAAAGCAAAAGAATCACAATTTGTTTTCTGTTTGACGTGATAATTTGATTAAAAATCAATCGTAAAATTATGACCACAAAAAATCCCATAGTGAATCATTAACATTCAGCTTTGGTGGTTAGTCTTACTAAAAGCTTTCCGCAGTTTGGCGAAAGAAAGAACGAGATCAACTGATACGGACAAAACATTGTTCGCTTGAAGTTTTTCGTTCAGCTTAGTATTCATCTAAAACATATAGCGTGACAAACACACACCATTTTATGTTTGATTGATTTCAACGCCATTAAATTGAGTATTTTTTTGAAGAAATTTAAAAAAATCTGTACCTGAGTTTTAAACATCAACTATCTTTCTCTATAAAAAGGTGAATAAGACTTAGAAAAAATGCAACATTATATACCTTCCAACAAATTTGCATCATTTTGCTAAATAATTGTTGCTCGTCCATAAAACGACACCTTCCCACTTCACTAATGAGCAAACTCTTACTAATAATGGAGCACCACTCCCACTGGCCTAACCGAACCCTGAAGTGTTGCGGCGCGCAAACCAAAACAATAACTTTCACATCCAATTTATGGTCGCCATAAAACATGCGATTACGACCGTCGACGTTTCTCTGAACCCCCGGGGGCAGCAATTCAGAAGCTCACCCAGAGATCATCTCCGCAACACACACACACACACACCGATCATTGCGTTGTTTTGACGGCGATGATACTATTTAAGGCGTATAAAAACAATTAATAAAATTACGCTTTTTATAGCGCGACGAGCGCCGCCCCGCGCTGCCAAGCGATTTGTACTAATTTTATACGATTTAATTTATTGTCACACACCTTAAAACTGGTATGGCGGCGGCAGCGGCTGTGCGTAAAGTTTGCAACTCACGACTGACGATCACACTTTGTGGCGTGCGGAATGCCTACAAGAAATTGTCGTTAAATTTCATAACCAGCAAATTGTAATTTTCCAACTCGGGAAAAGATTGCAATCCTAGCCCGTCAGTCCATTAGTGCAGAAGGTAGAAAATGAACCCGTTTTAAATTCCATAAGCTCTCGAATGACCATCGATCATAGCCGGAAAAAAGCGCAGACCTTCTTCGAGCCACTCGAAGAGTGAAACAATAACAATGATTAAATTATAAATTCCAGTAGAATTTAATTCAATTAACACTACCTCGCCAGAACCACTCTCGACGGAAACTGTGGAGGGAAGCAAAAATGGTTGTTAATTCAATTGTTTGGGTGTCGAACTCCATTTCATACCAGGAGAACCCCCGCCAACCACGGCATCAACAAAATGCACCTCAAATGGAATTCTGGCACTCACGTGTGGACGGGGTCGGTCTTTGAGTGTGAATTCTTGAAGCATGATATTGCTGGCTCATCGTCATCATCGTTCGTCCATCCACCCCCGCAACTATTCGTCGGACAAAAGAATCGGGCTGCATTGATTTGACTCTTCCCTTTGTTGGACCACCCCTTTCTGCCCGAAAGCATTGTGTCCTGGATCTTTTATTCATATGTGTGGTTGAATAATTGATTGTTTAATTCCACGCTGGGGCATGTAAGCCGGAAGGGGCACTCTCTGGGTCTTGTACACGAGTACAAGTGTACGGACAAATCGATAAGCCAAGTTTGGCCAAAAGATGACACCGGAAATTGAACCCGTTGTGATGTAATGAAGTGTTGGTTTTATGAACGAGGTGTGGTATGGTGATTAAATGGCGTTAGGCGATGCGGAAAATGGAAAGCATAACTTGTAAACAGCAGAGATTTCATTATTAAACTATTCGAAGTCATCGGTTATCTTGAAAATATTAATAAAAAAATCTCAAAAAAATCATTAAAAAAAATATAATTTTCAATATAACCTTGCAGTATTCTCTAAAATTTGTTAAAAACTCACCTCCAACTCTATTCAATTCTTGGATAAAAAATTAAAATTTAAGGAAATCTTTGAAAGTGTTGAGGACATAAGTGGAATAATGGAACTTTTAATGACCGCACTGATGATGAGATATAATTACTGTAAATTTAATTGCCATGTTATTGGGTTTTAAACATTGAGCTGAATATATTAATTTTCAAAGTACGCATTTTATTTAATTGTTTTCCCTCTGTTCAGGTTGAGATCAAGGCAAACATACTTAGTTTCCATTGTTGAATGTTGAAAAATTTTGTGAATAAAAAAACCCAAAATGCTATTGTTAACAGATCTTAACACATCAATGAATTTACGAAAATATTTTATTCCTTGCAAAATTTACTTTTTTTATTCGGGGTTCTAAATTTAACATTTAAAAAGATTTGTTTTGTTAAATCCAATAAATAAAAAAAAATTTACTCAAAGTTTCAACTAAATGTAAAATTTCAAGCATAATTTTCAAAAAAAAATAAACCAAGTGTTTCACAAAATTCTTAAAACATTATTACAGTTATGCTTTTCAAATGCTTTTGTCACAAATTTGCAAGATTCACGAAAATATTATTTTTCTTTAGTAGCAAGCGTTTGCCGATCTGTGAGCCAAATTTCAAAATTTGTAAAATATGTTGAAGCCTTTCTTGATTAATTAAAAATTCATAAATAAACGGTAAAAAAATATTTTTTATGAATAAAATAAGGCTTTTTACTTTTCCTGCCATGCTCGAACGATAAAACGACCTATTTGCCTCTACTAAAAATTACACATCAAAAAAAATAGTTTTCGATACAAGGGCTGAAAAGTTGACTTATATCAAAAAGTAATACTATTCAATATTTTTTTGTTTTTTTTTTCACAAACTTGATTTAAAAAAAAACACATAAAAATTCTAATATTCTTCTGATTTTCGGGATTAAAACAAATTAAATTAAATTACTTTTTAATATCACCAATTTGCTAATATTAAATGAATGAGCGAAAATATTTATTTTTCCAAAGGTTCTACTTCGTTTTTCCATCTGTGGTCTCAAATTTAAAAATTTGTTATAGATTATAAAGGGATAATTTTGATAAAAACATCAAATAAAATTTGCATTAAACTAAAGATTAGATGATGTATGGTTTAGCGAACCAGCATGTGGATCTTCTTTTCATAGACTGGTATTTAATAGATTTTTCCGAAAAATCGTTATTCTGAAAAATCTTATCCGAAGGCCTTGGAAAAATTTTACTTCGGATAATCGAATCATACACTTTTTTTTCATTATTTTTGATTTTCAAGCTTAAGTATATCCCTAAGCCACGCTAAAGTGATTTAAATCAAGGAGTCCCATACAAACGTTCGGATAGTTAAAATTTGTGATAACCAAGTCTGGACTGTATTAAAGGAGATTTTGTGTAACATTTCTTTACCTGAAATTGTAAATTTTTAGAGAAAAAATTTCCTAAACTCTACTATTTTAAAATACAACCACCAACAAATTTAAAGCACTACAAATCTGGTAACCCTGTCACAAAATACTTAAACTTAGATTTAATTCTAACAAAAAGATAAAACACTTTTTTTATACAGTGTTGTTAATACTTTTGGATAAAAAAATGAAACGTGTAAATCTGGCAACACCATTCTGAATATCAGGACTTTTTTAGATTTTTTTTTCATGGGATCAAGCTTTTTTACCACATTTTTTATATAGAACTTTTGTAGTATACAACTTCCGAATGAACAATTTAAATCATTTTCAAACGAGTATTAGAAACCAAAAAAATGTCATCACTGTATAAAGTTGGGAGCATTTAAGGGAAAATTGAATGGAAGTTTTTTTAACCTGAAGTTCAAGATTTAAATGAATTTTTAGCCAACACTGTTTTATCTCTAGAAACAACTCTGAAATTTTGTTGCGATGATTTTAAAATCTATAAGCTTTTAGAGGTTGAACTTTTAAATTTCTACCATTTCAAGGACCTGTTATTTTTTTTTGTTAATTGTGTTGTAATTAATTGTTCATGTGTACAAATATAAAGGTATATAAATATTTTTCAAATGAGTCATTAAAACCGAAGAAATTATGTCAAGTATGTCAAAATGCAACAACTTTTTTTTTTGGAAAAAAGCCGGGTAATGAAGAAAGGTGAAACCTACAAGTGAGTTCAACTAAATAATTTAAAAATCAGCTTATTCGAGGTTATGTAACGATTGCGTGTCACATCTCATTAAAAATAGTTAAGAGAGTAACCACTTTGTCAAATGTAACGGTCCCCCGTCCCCGGATGAGCACCTTTGAGTGGTTCAATAATTCCGTGAATTTCGTTATCTCTCCACCACCATTGTTGTGCTGAACTCGAACAAATCGTAGATTTTTCAACCGCCCCCCGTCCAATTTAGGTCACACTGGCCGCGTCAAATTAGACCCTAATAAGGCGGGACGTAAATCGCCCGCGACCGAATAATAACTCAATTACGGGGGGGGGAAGACTAGAGATTTCTATGTACGGGGCGAGTCTAATTAAAAACAAAATCATGATTACGGTAGCCTGCGTGTGGCTACGAAGCCAGATTTGGCTCAATCAAACAAACATTTTTGTTCCATTTTTTTCCGAGGGGGATTCGGTGGAGATAACAGTATGTTCCGCCCCAAAGAGGGAATCACTCGGAAACAAAAGAGTTCTAAGGTTGATAATGAATTCACCGACAAAACGCGCACTTCAAGAAATTCAGAGAAGGAAGCCCACTAGAAGCAGATGATGATGAAGTGTAGAGGTCCGGTGCAGAATATTCTGATTATGGAAATGAAATTGGAGCCAATTCGGGCGGTGAAGTCTACTTGTCTGCTGCTGCTGTACACAATTCCTCGGCGAATTTGCGGTCGAGTGAAGACGACTCACCCTCGCCGGCTTGCCGCAACCATTCGGAAGCAGTACTGAGGTCTCCTCGAGTTTAAGTTTTGCCCGTTGGCTCGTGTGCATGTCGATAGGTTCCGATTTGAATACAAATTGTGCGCAGATGAAAATTCAAATCTATTTTATGCAAATCTCCGAACTCTCTCCCCGCTTTGTCGGCATTTGCCGACATGGATCCCTTGCCGCAAGGTGCTCAATTCCAGAAGGAATTTTGAGGTGTTTGCCAATTTGACTCCAGAGTTGCTTACCTGAAACGAAACGAAAAAAGAAGAAATTAGTGTGTTGATCGTGCGCGGGGTTGAAAAATCAATCAAAATCAGCTGATCCATGTTCGTAAACGGTTCCTTCCCGGCCGTCGTCGTGGTCAGTTTTATGGCCACATTGAATGGACCACATGTTTGATCCATAAAACTGAGGCAAGCGCGCGCGCGTTCCAAGTGAGCAATAAAACTCGCATTTGTTTACGTTATTAAATCACTTTCTGGGGGCTCGTCTGCTCGTCTCGAGCCTTCGTGACGACGACGCAGTCGGAATTTCCCAATAAATTACGGCGCCGTTAATCTGCTACCCATCAGTCATAAAGAAGGGGAAGGGGGTGGCAATTCGTAAGCAGATTATCACCCCGATTCCGGTGAGTCGGTCAAGTGGTGGCCCGCGACCATCACCGGAGGTGACACAGTGTAGACAACCGTCACAACACGAGTCTACTTTATCATTTTTACAATGAGTTTTATGACTTTATCACTTCAATAAAAATTTAAGAGAGTGAGCGAGCATTAAATTTTTATGACAACAATAATAAAGCACACCCCCTCTGCCCTCCCCACAAATTCTCACGCTCGAGACACGAAAGCAACAGGGAGTTTGAAGAAGTGGCAACTCAACGGAATTCAGTCACCAGAGTTCGCACCATATCACCATAAAGGAGACATATTACTTCACACAGTGTGTTTTTTTTCTTCTTTTTTGCTTGCCATAGGCGTCAACGACGAGTGGCGCGAGCCAACATCCAGAAGCCGCCGCCCCCCCCAAAACCGTAGCCAGACCCCTCGGTTTGATTTTTTTTACTACCGGTGGTAATCTTCCTTTCCCTCCGTGTCCCCGTGCCAAGTCTGGGGGGACGCCACGAGGATGGCCGTAAAGCGCCTTTTACTGCCAGAAGACCCCCCCCCCCCTTCGTCACCAAAACTGAAGAAACGTTCACTCACAAACTCTCTGCAACCGTTGAATGATGGTAGTAGATCACACTCGAATAAAAAAAAGAGCAGGAAAGAACCCTCGTTTCATTAAAAAACGATTCATTTATGGGCGATTAAAAAGAAATATAAATCCCGGGATGGGCTGACGACAACCAACACGGTCTGCGGAAGTGAACCGACCAGGAGAGAAAGAGGTGCGGAGGAGGAGGGGGGCCACTTCGGAAGATCCTTTCGCGAGTCGTGTCAGACGGGTGGGCGCCGGAGCCGGCTTTTTATGTGGGAAAAAGCTGTTTGGGGCGGGTGTTGGGACGGAAAGTTTGAAGAAGTGCAAACAAAGTACATTTTTTCAATTTCTTAAGCAGGAAATTTTTTTTTCTTTAGGATTTAATTTCAAACGTTTTTGTTAAATTTTTTCTTAAACAGGATAAAACTTTGCCGATGATTTTTTATACGTACGTTCACAGAAAAAAAATCATGGTAATATAACACATGGAAAGGGGTACATCTTTTATGTCAGAAAAAATGTGTAATTATACCTCTGAAATTGTGTAATTCTACCACTTTTCTGGTGTAATGTCGCTCTTCCAGTCTAAATTGAGGTAAAATTACATCATAAAAGAGGTAATATTCAACCTTCGAAATTTACACTTTTTTCTGTGTTGATTATGATTCCTTCAAAGAATTATTGTTAAAATAAAACACCAAAGGTTTTGCGCCCATTTTCGATCTTAGGTCCCATAAATAAAAATTTGTGAAAAGATTTTTTCAATAGATCAAAATTCATTAATAAACGTAAAACAATACATTTGAAAGAAATTCTAATCGATTTCACAAGATTTTTTCATTGAAAATATAAATTTTCAACAATAATTATGTTTTTGCCCATTTATTTTTTAGGAAAGTGTTGAAGGGGAGAAATAAAGGGGGAAGAACACTTGAATCAAAATTTGCATTAACACATTTTTCTAGATTTTATTTTCAGACTGTTATCGGAATTGCAGGGAAAATGAAAATAATTGCCAATTGTATTTTTTTAAACTAGATTTTTAATATTTTTTTTTGTTTGAAAATATTTAAAACTTTTTGAGATATCAAACTGAAAAAATAAAAAAAAACAAAATTCCTTTATTCTAGTTATTTTGTTATTTTGGTTTTTCAAATAACTAAATAAGGAAAGGAGGCAAAATTCCTAGGATTTAGAAATTTTGTATTTTTTTTATTTTAGTTTAGGCTTAATTTTGAAAACTTGCATTTTTAATTAAAGCACAACATCGTTCAGAAAATCCCTTCTTGAGACACAGACTTTCAAATATTATCTATTTTTGTACGGACCGCTGCCAAAATTTTATGGAGGCTTGTGTGGATGAACCAAGATTTTTTATGAGTTATTTTTTTATAAATTATATGGAGGCCTGTATGGAAAAACCAATTATGCAAAGTTTCTTCCTGGGTGAAATGAACAACAAAGTTTTGGCAAAAAAAACTGTCGAGGAATCAGCAAATTTTAGGGGAAAAATTGCTCAAAAAAACAAACACTTTCCATTTGCAAAACGAATTTCGAACTGATGTCTTCAGCTTAAAAAATCACTCTCAAAACTTGACCTTGTCAAAAATTCTAAAGCCATTTCAACCCTTCATCCACACCCAGCAAACTTAGAAACGAATCACCAAATCCTTCAATTTCAGTTCACACCCAATCTCATCATAAACCCATAAAAATGCACACAGCCAGTCAGCCAGCCAGCGGGGTGAAGGTGAAGGCGAAAGGATTGCATAATTTTACTGCACCATTTGCGGACACTTCTTTTTTTCTGCCCTGGGAGGGCTCTCAAACCCCGGGGACACCGAAAGAGTTGAGCCCTTGGCCTTGGCCGTTTGCGACCAAAGAGTGAGAGTTATAAAACACTTTCGTTCAAGGATGCATCCAACCCTTTTGGCTTTTGCTTTATTTTTTAGAAAGAGTTAAATTTTGAAGCATTTTTTCGTCCTTGAAAACAACTCTCGGTTATGCAGTTTCCTGAAATGCCAACTGTCGTCGGACCACGCTGAAAGCCTGTTGTTATCTGTGAATTATAGTGACAGTTTGTCTCTCTCTCTTTTTCCCAGCCTATTACGGGCAATCTCTGTTCAAGGCTGCTGCAGTTAGGGAAAACAAGAAAAAAAAAATGGAAATCCACGGTTCGTCTAGAGTCGCCTCCCTTATCTTTTTCACCCCGACTGTTGTGATTCAGGGGGTTTCTGGTTTGTCAGTGGTGCAGGCGAACAACTTTCGTAATCAGTTCTGTAATTTCTTTTGTTCAATTTCCATTTTCGTCGCGTGTTTTTGTACTGCTGATGACGGCGGTGAGACCATTTTCCAAGCCACAATGTAAATCCGCAAAGTTTTCCCTATCTAGCAGGGAAATAACTGAAAAACAAGGGAGATGAAGCTGAACCAGTCTGCAGATGAAATAATGGTGTAAACATATTTTGCATCTTATCGAAAGCAACCAAAGTTCAATTCCGAACAACGCGTCAGAATGGTATGCAAACGAGATGTCTTCCTCGTAATGGAATCTGCTGCTGTCAGGAAAGACAAAGAGACATCAACCCCCGGGTGTTGAGTCTCGAGTGCAGAGGATTCGTAATTGTGCTCTGGTTTTTCACCGAAGGGATTTCGTCATTTTCGGGCTGCGGAGATGCAACAGAGCGTTCCCGGTATGTGTTATGCACAAAGGCAAAATAAAGAAGCAAATCCAATCTATTTTCCATTTATAAAATCTATTTCGTTATTTCCAATCTATCTCTTACTCTTGAACGGTTCCCCCGTACTTCTGTGTGTATCGTATTCATCATCATATGTGTAGTGTGTGCGATGCATACATGAAAGGGTTTTCCTCCACCGTTCCACAAATCGAAACCCAAGAGATACCTTCCTCCCCACCAGGGTTCAGTTCGGTTCATCGCAAGATAAATTTTTATTCAAATTTCATTCATCTTACTCGCATCACTCGTCCTTGCAGGCATCCTTCTTCTTCTTCGTCTTCTTCGCCATCCCCATCGTCGTCACTCAAAAGACAAATGTTTTCTTGTTTTTTCGTTTTACCTCACTGGTTGGAGACCCCACTCCCACCACAACCACCCCGAAAAGAAACCAAGAATCAAGACGATGACGTTGTTTCTTTCCCCCGATTGATCGAATCTTGCAGAAGGCGATCGAGCGTGGCGAAAAAAAACGGGACACCTTGGCCACATTGAAGGGGGATACGAGAGAGCGGTGTTTCCATAAGAAGATTTTATTGAAAACTTCAAATTTTCTAGTGCTGTAGTTTTGTTATAAACAAATTGAAATGAATGTTGAAATGAAATGAATGAATTATTTATTAAAGATCAATATCAGAAATATTAGCTTGTGAAAGAAAAAAATTGATCAAAGAAGAAGGCAAATTTGCATTTTTAAAATTCTTTCTCATTCTACAATTATTTCAAGTGATAAAACCTTTTCTTTTACTTGTGTTAACTTTAATATGCGAGAACCATATTTAAGGTAAAGTCACTTTCAGTATTGAAAACCATTTTTGACTTTGAATGAATGAATTAACTTTGAATGAATTATCTGTCAAAATATGTAAACAATAAATATGTGATTGTTACTTCTTAAGTTGTGCCGAACGTTTTTTAAAGATGCAAATAATCGGTCTTTTCATTCGTTCATAAAAGGTTTAGACATTCCGCCAAAGGTCATTTCGCCGCCGCTAAGACCCCCCTCGCGAAAAATTTCCAAACAAAGCAAATCTGATCTGATGACCAAATTGTTCTCAAAATAGCAGCTCATCGCTAATTAAGAACCTGCCAACATAAAAAAAAACTTACAGAATGTTGTTTTCTTACAACTCTTTGACTTTAGCAAGGAATTGCTCTTGTTTGAAACAAGCAAAATATTACAGAAATAGATTAATAATACTCTTTTTAAAATGTAGAAACTTTTATTTCAAATAAATGCAGAAAAACTGTAAATTATTTTTTCAGAAATTCTCATTTAATTATGGGTAGCCTATTTTTTCCAGTAAAACCACTACATGCAGCTTGCAGAAAATTTCATGGAGAACATTTTTCCCTCTGAGAAAATGCATTTTTGACACTTCAGTGCTCTCGGCAGAGTTTAAGTAAGAAAAAAGGTGCCAATTTTCAAAATTTCTCAGAATTCAGAAGCAAGGCCTACTAATAACACGATGTTGCAAGCATATGTCTTAAAGGTGAGGATATGCTTTCTAATAGTAATTTTGGCCGCTGAATCCGAATCTGAAACAAAATTTTGTGTAAACAGTGAAGTTTTGGAGCTACACTATTTTGGAATGTTATTTGCGTATTTAAATCGCTGCAATTTAAATTGCTTGTAAGTTCGGTCATTCTTTTCTCAGTTTTTGTTCTACTTTGATTGATATTTTACTCACAGAGCTCTTTATGTTTATTTTTTTACGTTCTGGTTATCTTAAGCAATTCGAATAATCG
The DNA here is from genome assembly GCF_015732765.1 of Culex quinquefasciatus. Taxonomy (NCBI): domain Eukaryota; kingdom Metazoa; phylum Arthropoda; class Insecta; order Diptera; family Culicidae; genus Culex; species Culex quinquefasciatus. Next base: position 755,195 of record NC_051861.1, read on the forward strand.
CATATTGTTATTTGGCGGGGGCTGAGGAACCTTCCATAAACCACGTGGACACTTTTTTTAATCTCAGACCCCCTCCCCCTTCCCCAATTTCCATACTAAGCTAATCTTTTTGATATGGAGCGTGGACAAAAGTTTCGAAAAAATTCAATTCGTGGAAAAAAGTTTCGAAAAAATTCAATTTTTTCGACATAAATCCGCCTAGGAGAGTCCAAAAACATCAATTTTGGTTCAATATTGATAGTGCATCATAATCTATGGACAAAAACCTATCGTTTGATGACAATACATACCTGATCGAAACAGTGTTTGTATTGATTCCAAGCTATTTTAGAAATTTGTTCAAAAAAGTGACTTTTTTTTCTTGGCTAAGAAAACATTGTTCCTAACATCTTAATCTGTTATTTAAGAAGTGAGCACCTGAAATTCCTCGACATGACCTCAAAATGGGACAGGCTACAGCTCATGATTCAAGGGTTAAAAACTAACTTTAAAAATTCTTCAAATAATTTAAAACACTGATCGTGAACAAAAAATTCTTACATTTTTTTCTAGTGAAAATAAATTTCTCAAAAAACGAACCATAATCTTTTCAAGAAATTTAAAGAATTTCTCATGTTTGAACGAATGCAAAAAGTGAAGTACTTTTATGAAAAAAGTCATTGAAATTTCTAAAACTGCTCATGTTTAAAAGAGTAAAAATCTCATATGAAAATCATTCAAATTTAATAATTTTCAAACAACTGGTCCGACAATTTTATACGGTGTGAAAATCATGAATTCTTCTCACGAATACTTACAAGATCTCCAAAGATGTGATCAGAAATTCGTTCTTTAGATATTTTTTTTTCCATATTTAGATTCAATTTCAACGTCAGCTATTTAATCTATCTCTAATTTGTCCGAAAAGATATTCAAAAAAGTAATTATGCTATTTCAGTAAATTTTTTCCCGCTGAATTCGAACCCGATCCTTGAGCCACACTAAAATTCCACAAAACCTATCCTAATTTGGTATTTCTAGGAAAGGTTTTTTTTTCGTGAAACAATTTTTTTTTTAAATATCATTGATTTACCGACAAAAATTCAAAAAATAACACAAAGTATACCAATATTTTAAGATGAAAAAAAATATAAATTATCCTAAAAATAATCCAGCTCAATCCACCGCTCCAACCTACATGTGTGTTGACAGCTGTCTAGCGTCAGAGCACAGCCACAATCAAAAGCAGCAGCACCTCGAAAGAAACACCGCGTGTGGACTGAGGTTCAGGGCGACTGAGCAGCAGAAACCAACAACAATGATGATGGTGCGGTGCGCCCCGGTTATCCCCCTGAAGCGTGCAGAAGATGGAGTTCGGCAGCAACGAGGGAAAAGTGACTGCTGTCTGGCTGGCCGTGGTGGTGTGCACAGACAAGGGCGAAACAAAAAACGCAACGGTGATCGGCGTGCTCGAGACTTTGCGTGACTTCCTCGAAAGTTTGATGCTTTTGAATATTGACGTATAAAGTGATTTGTTCGGGGTCTGATAACAAATTCATTTTCGAATCGAGAGCATTCCCCTCCGTCCAATTCCCTGGTTTCGTTCGAATCTCAGGAAAGCGATAAGTTTTCGATTTCGGATTGAACTGGTCGGGCTCTGGGGAGCAACAGAGCTCGGCCAACCGAAGCGCAAAGCGAAGCCGAAGATGATGATTGTTGTCTTTCGACCATAGAGCAGCAAATAATGATACCGAAAAAAGAATGTGGAACAGCAGCAGCACCGGCAGCAGCGCAGCAAAAGTGGAGGAAATTCGAGAAGAATGAATCTCTTGTTTTTGCATACAAATTGAAACCGAAACCTGATGGCGTTGATGAGAGGTTGGCTTTCACTGCGGTGAAGGGGGAATCTTATCAATATCTGACACACAAATCGAACCCGGTGGTGCTTGCGACACAAAATAAGCGGTTCTTTTCTTGTGAACCTGCGATCCGAAACGTGTACACACACTTTTCCCATGTGGTTGACTCTGCTGAACATCTTGAGCAGAGCACGTTTTGTCGTCGTATGACAGAGTTTTGTTTCGCGATTTTTTCGCAAGTGAATGTTTTGTTTTGGCTGGTGAGGGGTTAAGTTTCCTGTATGATTTCTTCATTTTCTTACCTAGTTCTACCCAATCACAAAAAAAAAACGTGGACTGAATATCTTCACGATTCTATTATGAAATGATTAAGGCATTTCAGTTTCTACGTCTCGAATAAAGCTATTTGATTGGAACCGCCGAGCACACGACCAATAATGCGTCGTTTATCTTTATTCCATATATTACAAAACCGGTCGAAAACTGTCCCACGAGAACACTCAACTCGTTACTTAATAGCCGGACCCGACCATACGACGAGACGAGCACTCAATCTCTGATCGATTTAAAAATTCAAACCGTGTCGCCAAACTGCTACCGATTCAAGTCGTCGCACCCCCACGTCACACATAGCAAACAAGTTCCAAAAGTGGGTCCCCACTATGTTGGTGGTGCGAAAAAGGTTTCGTTTTTTAAATCGACCCAATCGACCGTCTCGATAAAGACCCGCGTTCGAGCTATTTGTACAGGCTGATAAGAGCCTCGGAGCTTCGGACACGTGTCGCGTTGAGCAACCCTTTAAATACGAAAGGGTTGGAGTGACACAGTTTAAAGAACAAAAAAAATGGAGACCATCTGCACGCTGGTAGATGTAAGTAATCAATTTTAATCCCTGTCGGGGCAACCCTTTTTCTTCCTGGTGCTGTAATTTGAAGGTATTGTACGCGCGGTGGTCACATGTGCAGCTTACGAAAAGAATTGGGGAATGGTCTGTATGGACCAGTGATAACATCTGGCCTTTTGTTGTTGCTCAGATCTAGAAACTTATTTGAGGATATTACATTTTAAAGACGTTTTGGATTGAAAGGGGTAACTAGCAATAAGCTCAAAGTAGACAATTTTAATTTTTGATTTCCGTTATAACGTTTGTTAGCTAAGCCAAATAATTAAAAATAAAATATAAAATAATTTAATATTGTCCTTTAAAATAGTATCATTTTTTTTAAAGAGATCCTATACTGCCCATGTTTGCATAAATGTCCCATATGCAAAAACAGCAAGCTGAGAAAAACGCAAGGCAAGATTGTCCCACACATAACGCTTAATGTTATGTTTTTGAGAAAAACTGTATTTCCTCCAGATTCATAGAACATAGTATTGAATAGTTTCAGATTTTTAGTCAAACAGCCTCAAAAGCTGAAAATATTTTTTCAATAAATGTTGAGAAAAATTCCCATGAGTTTTACTTATAACATTAAAAATCTGATCAATTGTTTTCAGGATATAATTTATTGAAAATTTAGGGCCGAATGGCTAGGACTTAAAATAACATTTTTTTTAATTTTATTTCTTTAACAATCAATGATCGGAACAACAATATCCAAAAATGAAAATTTTAGAGAAATTTTCGTTTTTCAATTTAAATAAAAACTACATTGAATCCCAAAAAAATGCAATTTATCAAAAAATCACAAAGGTGATCCAAATCAAATTAACATTTTGAAAACTTTTTCGGAAGATATTTCATTACTTTTCAAAAAAAAGAGAGTTTTGCTAAAATTGCTGCTATAGCAACTTAACTTTTTATCATATATGATAAAAAGTTAATTAATGAATGGTTAATTTTTAACGTGTGCCTGTTTTCTCCTTCTAAAGAAACAGATTTTTGAACATTTGCAAAGCACTTCTATGGAAATCCCCCAAATTTTACCGAAGTCTTGTATAGAGAAACTTAAAAGCATCGATGGACAAAGTTTCATCCGAATCAAACAATATGAAGATTTAAAGCAGATTTTTTGCGAAATTGTAAAGAACTGCTCGATACTCGTTTTGAATTTTCATCAATTAAAAAAAAATGCAATTGCAATTTTGTTTTTTTTTTTGTTTTTTTTATTTGCTGGCAAATTTTGAAAATGCTTAAAATTTTATATTCAGTTCCGAGTGCCACGATTTTCAAATTCATGATAAAAGATTGCGTTTAAAATACGAACGAGTATTTAATTTTAGGCTCCAAATCAAACAATCTCTGTTTTATTTTAACTAACCCCAACGTTAATATAAATGATATTAATTATATTCCACTTGTATCAAATCAAGAGCAGATCGCTACATACGATAAACAACAAAAAACGTAGTTTCGTTTTATTATTAATTTTATTATGTTCACGGCTTTTTTTAGCTTTCAATACTACATTCAAAAATAATTTAATCATTTATTTAACCAAATATTTTATTTAAAAATATTAGTCAACAGATCGAAGGTTGAAAATTATCATACTTTTTACAGATTTACTTGGGATCCTTAGACATTTTTCATTTGCTACAATTTTGCTAAAAGTAGACGAATTTTACATTTTTTTGTACAATTCTGTGAGACATAATTCAATTTTCAACAGATGCTGATGCTGTTCGGTCATTTTGTTGAGTATTAGGAAGTTTTTGGGAGCTAAACTTTGAAAAATTTCGAAACGCCATTATGTTTCCAAGAAATATTTCGTAATTAAAAAAACACTCAATGAGCGATATCAGTAACATATTTCTTTTTTTTTTTCAGCTGTCTCTTCTTCAAATAGGCTGCTTAATTAACTGTTATTCAACTCTTTACCCAATCTAGTGAGCATAGCGCCCAAATCTAGACAGGCGCATCAAAAATGCATCAATCTCGCATCACTGTGTGCCGTAAGTTCCAAACCGTCAATTAGCGCTAATTGCGAACTACCCGCAACGATTGAGAGATTTCAAGCGCGCGGCGTCCATTTCCGATTCGATTGGTCATCAGCCAACCAGTCCCTCTCTCTCTCAGGAATGCATAAACTACTTGTTTCAATTAGTTTTGCGTGCCAACTACGAGACTGGCAGCGTTGACCGGACCGACGTCGGACAATAACAATCATTCGCCGACCGTCGCGCGATGATCGTTCGCGATCATGCGCTGACAAACCACTCACCAGTGAGTGAGTGAGAAGGCACACAATCAGACGCGATGCGTTGCGTTGATGGAAAAAGCAGATCGAAATCAAATCGCAATAAATACGGCAAAAATATTAGCCCGATAAACTTGGGCAAATTATGTGACGCAGCCAATGTCGACCGTGCGGTGGAGACCAAACTGTGACCAGCTCAAAAGGATTTGGAAGCCACGAAAGAACCGGTTTGATCGCGACCTGACCTTAAATCGGAAGTGCTCAAAATCTCGCACGCGCGTCACCTATCGGGAATGCCTCGAAGCTTCCCCGCCCGGTCTGAGACCGCAGCATGAAAAAAAAGTTTACTGCCGACAATAAATCAACACCGGATTCCGGATTTCAGGTCAAGTCACCGTGACAGGTCCGTGCAGCGAATGCTAGCGGTGGCGGCTCGAAACTTCGCGGAAACCTGACCAAAGTGGCCGCGGTCGCGGCGAAACCTCTCTGAGAGACCAAGAGAGCAATCACCAACACTACCAACAACCAAGCACGCACACTAGTAGGCCATGGGACTTGACTGTAGTGGTGCATAGACCACGCCCTCTACCCACACTAGCGAAGAATAGCTGGTTGTGTGCGTGACACCACTACAGATGCAATCGCATGGTCAGTACGGTGCTGCCACGCGGTGGTCGGTTTCGGAACCAAAGCAAACACTTGTGCGCTGAAAATGGAAACGAAACATTGCTATTTTGGTCGCGAAAAGAAACAAACAAGAAAAAAACACACACGCACACACAATGTGCGATCAATTCCCATTCGGAATTGAAAGTGTCTAGTTTTATTGAGGCGCGTTTCTTCCTCTTTTAATTACATTCAGCTCGCGTTCGCGAGTTTTACGACAAATTCTACACTTGCAGTTTTTCTGCAATGAGAATTGCTGCCCAGCTGACGTCAGATCGCGCCGCAAATTGCAAATTCATGTAAGAATTGTCTCGGCCGCCTTGTCTCATGCAATCGGAGGAGTGAGAGCGATGAAGAAGCGAAGAAAAAATCAATCTCAACCGAAGGAAAACCTGTTTCTGATTATCTCATTCAGCTTGCCAATAAATTGGTGGCTTTATTTGGAGAACAAATGCCCCGATAGCATGGCTGGTAGAACGGAGATTTGAAAAGCTCCGAGCTCCAGACAATTTGCTGGGCAGAGAGTTTGTCCACAATATCTTGTGTGCTTTTGAATGAAGATTATCATTTTCAATTTAGAATAAGTGGGTGCAAATCTTCCTATCAGAACAGTTTTGATGGCGAAATTCGTTGTTTTCACTTTATTTTTTTTAATTATTGTTAAAGTAATGAACACTCAATTAAGGAAATTCCTTTCCAAAAAATATACAAAATTTCAAATAAATTGGAGCCCCACGTCTAAACTGACAATTTTTTAACTGCTTTTCTTTAAGGAAACAAAACCTTTTTTTTTGTTTTACATCTTTTAAAATTAATTCAGTTTATTTTTTTCTGAAAGTTTTAGAAACATCAGTATTTCACAGACACTTTTCAGATTTTTATTGTATTTACTCTTTGTGGAGTAATACACAAAGGTTTCAACAAATTGCGATTTTGATCCACCTGACTTTTAAACATTGGCAATGTCACATGATAGAAATCAAACCGTATTGGCAAAAATAATATGCAGAAAAAGGCATGATGGTTTAAAATACAAAATTTTATGGGGTTTTTATTCCAAGGATAAAAAAAAAAATATTTCAAGTTTTTGTCCTTCAGCTCTGATCTTGGTCGAGGGAGGGCAAATAAAATTAATTTACTAATTAAGCTGAGCGTAAAATAAACTTAGCAAACTTTTTTTTCTTTATTTATTTAGATTTATTTTGTCAAAATACAAATGAATTTTTGAAAATATTTATTTATTCCATAAAGTTATTTTTTTCGATCTATGGCTTGAAATTCATTTTTTTAAGGTTAAGGTTAGCGCTAATTTTCTATAAAAAAAAATATATATATATATATATATATATATATATATATATATATATATATATATATATATATATATATATATATATATATATATATATATATATATATATATATATATATATATATATATATATATATAAACGTTGTGCAATGAATTCATACAAGTTTACAATCGATTCTACATGTTTTGACTGTGCATTGTCTAAATTTAATTAAAATTATAAAAAAAAGTATTGTGTACTAAACTAGATCATTTAAAAAGACGAATCTAAAGGCAAAGCATTCCATCTCACATTGACCACATCAATATGACACAAATTTTCTGGGTTTTTTTGTAATTCCTAGTATATGCCAGATATGAGCCCTGTAAGTCGACAGGAATAGGAAAAAATCGATAAACAATGTTAGAAAGTCCAAAAACTTCCAAAATCTTCGATTTTTGGAGAAAATTTTGCAAAATTCATAAGTTCAAAGAGCATTCTAAAGGGATAAATAACAACATCCAAAGTATTACAGTTTGGTGATATTTTTTTTTTCAAATGATAATGATAATAGAGTTATCTAAGCCCGATCTCACGCACACTAGCACGCCATTTGTTTTGCTGGAGGGTACAAAATTTAACCTCAATCTTTTTTGTGTACGTACACGCAATACATGCGCACGTAGATAACTCTATACAAAAATGACAAAAATCAAATAATATACTCATGGAGACGTGTGGCACTCAACGTCTTATTGGATGTTTTTAAGAGTTTACATTTTACGACAAAATTTCAAATCATGCTCAAAAAATTAACCTGTATCTTTTCGGAATCAATTCCTAGCGCTTTGCAATGTTCTACAAAGCTGAAGAAGAAGAGTCAAGAAGTGAAAAAAAAATCAATTAAATTTATTGAAATCTAATCTAACTTCAGATTAAAACTGGAGCAACTTAACCTTAATCAAATAATCTCAAATTTTCAGGCTAGTTTCTAGGGTTATAAAACTTTAAAATTCCGGTTGATGCTAATAAAGTTGGACACTTTTGCCTTTTCCATATATTCGTGAACCACGCAAATGGGTATGCCTTAAGCAATATTCTCATGTTTTTTTTCAGAAAAAAATAGTTTAAATTCCAAATTAAATATTCCAAAACGATGTTTCAAGGTCCTCGGAAAGTATCACATTGGAGAATAGGATTAGAAATTAAATTTCTAATTTTGGGTATTTGAGCTCAAATATGACCGAAAAAAGCCCTAAACATGTTAGAAATTTGGTGGCGGCTAATTTAATGTGGATGAAATATTTAGAAAATTAATTTGGAAATGTAAAAAGCAATCAACTACTCGAATCGGACTAATATGGGCGTGGATTTTATGTTTGAAAAAAGACTAATTAAAACAATAAAAAGATCATAATTATCCAATTTTGGACTGTATTTATGAAATATTTAAAAAATATTTCGAAGAATTAAACCAAATCACAATACCTATCCTCCCCGAACCTGCTCTAAACTTATACAAACCTGCCGCCACTTCTGCGTCGTTCAAACGTCCGAGATCATGTCTTCCCGACTTAGACTGAGGGTGTCGTCCACCTTGCGCACATTAAACATTCAACGTGCCAGCAAATCCAAGTCCGAGGCCCTACAACTATAGTCGCGGAATTTAAGTTGTTAACCAAGCTAGAGCAATCACGATCTTTGACTGAATAGTTGTGACAAAGGGGAGAGGGGTGGGTGGGGAGTGTCCCTCCCCCCTTCACATGATATGTAAGTGTGGTCGCAGACCGGGAATAAATAGAAACATAAATACAAATATTTATCGCGCAGGCATTCCTAAATTGTCGTTTGCCAGGCATTTTATTGCGAGATTTATGCGATATAAATAGTTTGCAGACAGTAATGCGAAGAGTTTTACCGCGGGCGAGCGTCGGCGAGAGTAAAATTCACTTTTGCGTATACGAACATATGAGAAAGGACGACATCTGCACGTCAATGGATGAACCCGCAAAAGGATAAATCCGGTTGGAATCGGGGAATCCCTGCTGGGCGAGAGGTTAAGTCCGAGATTTACACCCAATAAGAATGCGCTCACAGCATTTGGGGAGGCTGGCAAAATTAAACAAGATGACTAATTATTATTATTATTGGATGTGATTGCGGCGAAGATTCGAGTCAATGTCCAGGCTTGATGGTGGCAACAATAAGACGTCACAGAATTGGCAGAAACCAAGGAGGCGGAAAATGTGGAAGCAGACACGCGGTCGTAAAAGTTTTATTGCTTTTATATAAACACAAGGAAATTCTTCTCGTGTCATATGGATACACACGGATGGAATTGAAAGAAAATTAGGCCGTTTCAATCGAAGAAGATGCTGATTTCACCACTACCGCGAAGTGACCTGGACCTCCAACAGCTGACTTGAATGACACAATTTCTCCACGCTCATTTGAATAGTTCTCATCAGGGTGGAATCGTTTTCTATTTCCATTCAATATGGGAGCACGACGGTTCAATCAAAGGCCCGTAAATAACCTATAATGAGGGCACAGAGGACCGCCACCGCGACGAAGATGTCTTTTCGTTGATTGGAGAGGAACCTGGCGATCGGTTTCGAGATCGACGATGGATGTTTCCGTTGGGTTGATCTAGTTTGGAGTGAAAATAGCACACATATTGAATAACAAGACAGCTGCAGTAAAATGATATACGATTATGATTTTTTTCTAGAAATTTCAAGATTGACTCATCACGTCAAATAAAAGTGTTGTTTAGCTGATCCAGTAAACTACCCTTAAGAAGATCTCATCCCACCGTGGCGTTTAATTGACCACGTAGAATACCTTCCCAAAGTCTCCATTTTGCCTTTTATCATCGTTGCACACCTAATTAACTTGTTTTGCTCGCCCGACTACGGGGCATCCTTCTGGAATAAACACTTGTCCGCGACAAGAATCCTAGAAAACGACAAAAACGTGAAATGGAAGTATAAATATTTATGAGAAATGAACGAAAAAAAGTGCCCTTTCTGGTGGGAAGCAAACTTACTGCAACGAGCGAGCGAGAGCCTCAGAAGGAACGGGGAATTATCTAATCTAGCTTCATAAATTTGTTTACTTCATTAACTTATTTACGAACGATCCGAGGCAAGGTTAGCCTCGTAGCAGAGTGGGTCGAGAAAAAACCCAAATCGAGAGCATCGCCATCGAAATGGACGAAAAACAGAAATGTGAACAACTTTCTTGGGTTGTGTCATCCACTTTGACATTGGAGACAACTCTTTGAGGGCGAGGCTGGGAAAGTTCTGATGGGTAACCAAATCTTTGCATCAAATTCTAACACAATTTTTGAATTTAAAAACTACTGATGGCAGCGTTGCCAGATCGTTAGAATTTAACAAAAATATTGACCCAATCAAAAATTTCAAAAAAAATGGGTCTAGAAGGCATTTTCTACAAAATTCACATCTCTTAAAATCTTTTTTGTAAATTTAACAAAGATTCCAATATCTTAAACAGTTATGCCAAATCATCGAAGTTTTAAGATCACTGGAAAGTTAATTTGAAATAGCAAAAAGTTGATTCCAGGAGTCATTTTTATCAAAATGAATTTCCCTGACAGTTTTTTTTTCTTAAGTGCGCATAACTTTATACAGTGTTGCCAAAATTTCAATTTATTTTTTTTTATAATTATTTTTTGAATTGATAATATTTGTTTTGTTTGATATGTTTAACCAAAAATTAAGCATTGAACTTTTTGGTGTTAACCAGAATAGAATTTTTATTTAAAAATTTGCCGTCTAAAATTGTGTGGGTTAAAAAATTCACCGAAAAAGTAAGACTGCGACATAAAAACAGCTTCAAACTTGATAAAAACAAAAAAACACGAAACACAATCATCATTATCATTCCATCAGTATTTACAGCCCTGTTTTGTATATTTTTGCTCCACTAGAAATGAGCATGCAGATCAGATCCTTGGCCAGATTTGGCAGACTTCTCTTTCAGAGAAGCACCAGAGTAAGAGTATCCTCTTTCAATTTCAAACTGCAGCACATCGCATTGCATCAGCATTTGGCTAATCAACAGCAGCAAAGGATTTAATTTACGATGTCCTTACCAGCACCAGTCGCAGAAGAAGAAAAAGTTTGTTGTTGTCTTGGAATTGTTGACGCTTGGGGTGAGGAGTTGCAACCAGCTGATTTTTTTTAAAGCTGATCACAATTGACCATTTTACCCTAAGACGAACTCTTCATCCCATAATGAGTCTGCTGGTATTCTATTTCTCGACTGAATTTTCAGATTTTCTTCCTTTATTTTTCGTTTATTGAATTAATTACGATTAAAGCTGAGTCCACTTCGTGACGCTGCTCCTTTTTTGCTGAATGAAATTAGTCCGGTTGGACGTGGAGTCCCTTTTTTTGGTGCTCCCCTAATGCAATGCTGCACTTACGTTGGATGTCCCAGCTGGGATTCGAGCAATTTCAAGATTGAGAATGATAAGCGAAAATGAGATCGGGGTGAAACGTGGAGGAATTTGCTGAGATGCTTAATTGTTGAAAAGTTTTCTATTTGAGAAGTTTTTTTTGTTTGCCCAACTGGGAAGGAATCTCCATAAATACCTCGAACGTCAATTCCACTTGTGCCAAGGCAACTTCATCACCGAGAAATGTCGACCTCCTGATGACGACGTTCCCAGCGCCGTCCAATGCGAACCAAAGTCGAATGATTGAAAATAAATTGGAAGGAAATAATAACCGGCTCGGACCTGAGGACCGTCGTCATAGTTGAGCTCCGAGACTCTTGCTCTAGCAAGGTCCCACCGGAGAATTCTAGTGCTGAGAAATGAGAAAAGGCAAGTGGTCCGAAAAAAAAGAGGAAAACTAATCCACCGAGCGTGATGATGGATGTCGATCGATACACGAAACTCTAGGCAAGAAGCAGAAAAAGGGCAGCCCTCCCCCCAACCCCCTTCCTTCTCGCTGGGAGGAAAAGTGAAAATGAAAATCGACGGACCGAAGGAAATAGAGCGTCCAACTCTGATGGACGTGATAGGAATCGGAACTGGAATTGAATTTTTTCGTCCCTGCTCCGACGTGCTGGAAGAAATAGTCATGAATATTGGAAGCAAATGTGTAGAAGAGCCACACGGGTCGAGAGAAAAAAAAACTTGATTGAACCAGCTTGCGTGAAGAATTTCACTTCTGGGTCCCCCGGGGGCGGCGGCCACCCCCGGAGTTTTTTGTTTGAAGTAGAGAACGCGCACGCTAACGAACGAAAATCGGTACGCGGTAGCATATTGAGATTATAAATTTCCAAATTATGGAAAATACCGAAAACTTGCTGCCGATGTCAATTAAGTTTTTCCCCTTTTTCCAATCGCCCGACATCCACGAGCTCAACCTTCTCAACGCTAGATGAATTTTCATTTTTCGCCGTTTTGCTTTCGTTTTCAATTTATCAGATGATTTAACTTGATTGAAGTTTTGCGCGATGAGAGAGAGATGAGGTTCGTGCCCGGTTGTGCTGCCTGCGACTACTCTGTGTGGAGCTGAGGGCTACGTGACAAGAAAATATTTTGCCGTTTCCGGAACGATGCGTTCTGAAAATGGAGTTCTGACGCTTGCGTTTACAGTTTTCGATTTGGGAAAGTTTCGTATGCTAGCGGAAGAAGTCGAAAATATTACACCATCAATCAGCGTGAGTCGAGAAAATGCACTTTGCTTTTTGGGAAGTGTTATTCGGTTGAGTGATGACAAAACTCGATTCATATGCTAATAAGAGTTTCTCTTTCTTATTGTTATTGAATTGTACCTTCTTTTGCCAGAATAGAAAAAAAATAAAACATCCGAAAAAACCTGCAAAAGACATGATTTTTTATTGTATAATTTCAATGAATTATTATTTTGAATTTTAAGGAAATCCCATGAAAATATTTTTTACTGGAATAAGTCACAAGGACATGTAAATATACATAACAATTAAGAAAAAATAGGGCAGAATACCATTACAACAATTATTTAAACTAATTTTCTAAAAATGATGAAATTTATCTAGATTAGATGCTAAAAAAAATCTCTTGAAGAAAAATTAAATCAGAAAAAAATTTAGGAAAATTCCACATTCCAGAAAAGCATAGTTTTGCTAAGTCTCACTTGAATTTTGATATTTTCAGCAAAAAAAATTATATAATTTCTTTCAACTTCTAGTTTCCTAAAACTACAATATAAACATTTTTTTGTTGAGGAATAAAATTATAAAATTAACAAGCCAAATCGTATCATATACAAAATATCGCAAAAAAATCCACGTTTAGAATAAAATATGGTTGGGAAAATACGTAAACGAGTTTTTCTTTTAAAAAACGTCACCTCAAATTTCAAGCCTGATTTTTGAAATTTCGAAATAAAAAGTATCGCAAAATGCTTTCTACTTCATGTCAGTTATGTTACCTTGAAAAAGTTGCAAAATATAAATGAATTTAAAAAATATGTTTTTTTGCCCAACTTTTACATTTATTTTTTTATTTAAAGGATTAAACAGTATTAATTTGTTTGAATATGCATAAGGCTACCAACTCTTGCTGAGCAAAAATCCTCACACTTTGCCGATATGACACCATGGTGTAACAAAAACTGTCAATGAATTATTCAGATAAATTAAATTTAATAAATTTGAGAATTAAAAACATAAAACTGTGTCGTTTTTACAGCAAACAAATTTCACAGAGTGCTTATGACTTGCACGTTTAAAAGTATTCATAAAATAAACCGTGATTTGAATCAAATCATTACGTTCTCATTTTTTTTTGTGAACACAACAGTTTATAGGACCTTTAATAAAACTCTAGATATTTTAATTCAAATGTTCAAATGTTTTCACAAGTTTTAGGAAGCTTTTGGAAATGAATAAATATATTTGTTCCAGAAGAACAATTCTGGAGATTTTTTAAATGTCCTTTCAACATAACGAAACTCTAGAATTATTGATAATCAAGTTTGAATTGAGGAAACCCCGGAAAACTCTCCCTTTTCAAATCAAACTCACAGAAAAATTGAAATTTCTAGATAACAAAAGCTTCTACCAAATCAAAAAAGCAATTCAATGATTAAAAAGTTGTTAAAATTCCGTACAAATCCGTATTATGCTTAAAATTCCCTACAAAAATTCCGGCCTGTTGAAAATCCGCAAAGAGGTTCGAAAATCCGTATGGTAAGGAAAAAATCCGTACAGTTGGTAGCCTTAAATATGCATAAATAAGCATAACGCATTGCATATTGAGTAGTTTTAACAATAAATTTTATATGTTTTTCATGGAAAATTTAATTTAAAATATGTTTTTCCATCTGAATTTTTAAGGAGAGAAAAACTTGAAATTAAATTTGGAAAGGACTTATGATAAGAAAATATCAAGCTTAGTCATTCACATGAGATTTTTTTGGCCAATCTTTAGGTTCACTTTTAAACCTGTATTCTACAAATTGTTTGTTTTCTGAGCTGGGATTTTATATTAAAGTGCCCTCAAAATAGATTTTAAATATCTTCAGATCTTAGCTCATACTTTGCAATAGATACAAAAACACGATTCCTTGCAGCACCAAGCAAAATGTTTCAAGGTAGTACTCCCAAACATGCCAAAAACCACTCAGGATTGCCCCCAGCCTCCAAACCATCCAAACCTCCTCCCACCCTTTCCCAATAAAGAACCGGCACCAGATAAGACCCGGGACCAACAAACAACATTTTCATTCCAAAACTATTTTCACAAAATTCCGTAGCAATTTTATCAAAACAGAAAGCTCTCTTCCGTTTGCTGATCCGGCTTCGCATCCAATATAGCCCAAGATAAGAAACCGCCATCACCATGCCTGCGTCGTCGTCCTCGTCGTCCCACAGAACAGAAAGAAAGGAAGCCTGCATCCAATTTCCCATACCCCCTTTCTCTTTCTTACTCTCTTACCCATGGCCATGGCGAACCGTGCCGTCCGTCCTTCGTACCGTGGCGCGCAAATTTATTCCGAACCAAAACTCTTCGTTGTTGATTTGATACCATAAGCCCTCCCTCCACCACCCACTGCCATCGCCCTGACCCTGTCGTTGATTCATCCGGACCGTTCCCCGTGCCTTCTGGTCCGTAGAACGGCACAAACGTCAGCGTTAGGGTGGCTTCAACTAACATTTATATCATTTTTAACATCATTAACAACCCAAGTAACATTTCTTTGCAGGAGTTTTACAAGAGCTCTTCAAGATAGCTACAGCATAGCAGTTTGGACCGCGGTAGGATAAAACTCTCTTCAAGTACTCTTCCAAACTCCTGAAGAAGCTTTGAAGAGAATTTTATCCTATCGCGGTCCAAACTGCTATGCTATAGCTATCTTGAAGAGCTCTTGTAGAACTCCTGTAAAAAATGTTACTTGGGCAAAAATAACGCATCAAAAATCGAACGTTTGGTAAGGTATGTCCACGCATCCTACCTACCCTGTAGATTCTGTGAAATGTGATCCGTTCACAGAATTCTCTCTGTGGTTAACACAAAACATTATAAATTTTTGGGTGTTCTCGGAAGTACTGCATTTATTCAATAACAAATAACACATTTAATAAAACATATTGAACTTTCTTGCTAAATTAAAAAAAAATACCCTGATCATAACCACCCTACTCAACCGCCTTCTAATGCCATTCACTATCGAACGTCTTCTGCTCGATCACCCATCGTCGTCGTCGTCGTCGGTTCCCGGGACGGCAACTTCCCTGCTCCCTTCTGCCAATACAAATTTCCCGTTTCTCTCCCCCATCCTCTTCACTCTATGCGACCGAGAGTAGACCATTTTAGAAAATATTCACGTTCCATATTACATTTTTCGCCTTCTTCCACACCGGCATCGGCGGCCTCTTTCTGCGCCTGTGTTGGTTCAACTCCCAAACTAGTGTTGGTGAGCCGAAAAAAAACCCCGGAGCTCGCGTTATGTTCGTATCATTAGATTGCCAACATGTTTACGTAACGGCAGCAGCTAGGCAAGGCAAGGTTTCCATAGAGATTCTGTCGCCGGAGAGAGCACCCGGAGAACGAAGGAGAGCTCACGTCGTGCACGGAACAAAATCCGGTCGGCGGATCCGAAAAATTTTCGCGATGAAATCGAAAACATTGGCTGTTTTCGAAATCATCACAAATGTTTCCGATTTTGAAAGATTTATTTCCGCATTTGGATAAAAATGTTTGCGATATCGCAAACACCAAGTTTACCGTGCCCTTTTCTGTGGCGCCCGACGCAGCCAATGCGTTACGCTGCTGTCAAAATCAGCAGCTCGCGCAAACGGCTTAAACATAAACAAACAGAAATTGCGCTGCAGTATTTTTTTTTTGTTCGGCAAATCGCGAGTGAAATAATTATTAGTAAGTTTTTAGTGCGCTAACGGTATGTCCGGCGGTAACGAGAATGCGGGTTTGAAGTATCATAGGTGGCCGCTGAAGTCACGCGATTATTCCACGATACAGATGGAGAAGAGACCCCGAATCTCGTCTCGCAAAATGCGAAAAATGGGCCGATAGGGAGCAAAGCCAGACACACTGATGTGAAAGGCACCCACCTCCGGACCCGTATTTTTTCTTTAATAAAAAAAATATTTCTTTATTTGAAAAAAAAAATTCTAAAATTTATAAAATTTCTAGAATATTTTAAATTCTGAAATTTATAAAATTTCTCAAAAATTCTCAAAGATTTTCAAAAATTCTAAAAATCTAAAAATTCTCAAAATTCTCAAAAATCTCACAAGTTCTCAAAAATTCTCAAAAATTCTCAAAAACTTTCAAAAATTCACAAAAAATCACAAAAATTCACAAAAAATCACAAATATTCTCAAAAACTTTCAAAAATTCACAAAAATTCACAAAAGTTTACAAAAATTCACAAAAATTCTCAAAAACTCTCAAAAATTCTCAAAAATTCTCTAAATTCTCAAAAAATTTCAAAAATTCTCAAAAAATTTCAAAAATTGTCAAAAATTCTCAAAAATTTTCCAAAAATTCTCAAAAATTCTCAAAAATTCTCAAAAATTCTCAAAAATTCTCAAAAATTCTCAAAATTTTCAAAAATTCTCAAAAATTCTCAAAAATTTTCAAAAATTCTCAAAAATTTTCAAAAATCTCAAAATTCTCAAAATTCTAAAAAATCTTTAAAATCCCAAAAATCTCAAAAAATCTCGAAAATTCTCAAAAATTCTCAAAAATTCTCAAAAATTCTCAAAAATTCTCAAAAATTATAAAAAATTATCAAAAATTCTTAAAAATTCTCAAAAATTCTAAAAAATTCTAAAATTCTAAAATTTTAAAATTCTAAAATTCTAAAATTCTAAAATTCTAAAATTCTAAAATTCTAAAATTCTAAAATTCTAAAATTCTAAAATTCTAAAATTCTAAAATTCTAAAATTCTAAAATTCTAAAATTCTAAAATTCTAAAATTCTAAAATTCTAACATTCTAAAATTCTTAAATTCTAAAATTCTAAAATTCTAAAACTCTAAAATTCTAAAATTCTAAAATTCTAAAATTCTAAAATTCTAAAATTCTAAAATTCTAAAATTCTAAAATTCTAAAATTCTAAAATTCTAAAATTTAAAATTCTAAAATTTAAAATTCTAAAATTCTAAAATTCTAAAATTCTAAAATTCTAAAATTCTAAAATTCTAAAATTCTAAAATTCTAAAATTCTAAAATTCTAAAATTCTAAAATTCTAAAATTCTAAAATTCTAAAATTCTAAAATTCTAAAATTCTAAAATTCTAAAATTCTAAAATTCTAAAATTCTAAAATTTAAAATTTAAAATTCTAAAATTCTAAAATTCTAAAATTCTAAAATTCTAAAATTTAAAATTTAAAATTTAAAATTCTAAAATTCTAAAATTTAAAATTCTAAAATTTAAAATCTAAAATTCTAAAATTTAAAATTCTAAAATTTAAAATTCTAAAATTCTAAAATTCTAAAATTCTAAAATTCTAAAATTCTAAAATTTAAAATTCTAAAATTCTAAAATTCTAAAATTCTAAAATTCTAAAATTCTAAAATTCTAAAATTCTAAAATTCTAAAATTCTAAAATTTAAAATTCTAAAATTCTAAAATTCTAAAATTCTAAAATTCTAAAATTCTAAAATTCTAAAATTCTAAAATTCTAAAATTCTAAAATTTAAAATTCTAAAATTCTAAAATTCTAAAATTCTAAAATTCTAAAATTCTAAAATTCTAAAATTCTAAAATTCTAAAATTCTAAAATTCTAAAATTCTAAAATTCTAAAATTCTAAAATTCTAAAATTCTAAAATTCTAAAATTCTAAAATTCTAAAATTCTAAAATTCTAAAATTCTAAAATTCTAAAATTCTAAAATTCTAACATTCTAAAATTCTTAAATTCTAAAATTCTAAAATTCTAAAATTCTAAAATTCTAAAATTCTAAAATTCTAAAATTCTAAAATTCTAAAATTCTAAAATTTAAAATTTAAAATTCTAAAATTCTAAAATTCTAAAATTCTAAAATTCTAAAATTTAAAATTCTAAAATTCTAAAATTCTAAAATTCTAAAATTCTAAAATTCTAAAATTCTAAAATTCTAAAATTCTAAAATTTAAAATTCTAAAATTCTAAAATTTAAAATTCTAAAATTTAAAATTCTAAAATTCTAAAATTCTAAAATTCTAAAATTTAAAATTCTAAAATTCTAAAATTCTAAAATTCTAAAATTCTAAAATTCTAAAATTCTAAAATTCTAAAATTCTAAAATTCTAAAATTCTAAAATTCTAAAATTTAAAATTCTAAAATTCTAAAATTCTAAAATTCTAAAATTCTAAAATTCTAAAATTCTAAAATTCTAAAATTCTAAAATTCTAAAATTCTAAAATTTAAAATTCTAAAATTCTAAAATTCTAAAATTTAAAATTCTAAAATTCTAAAATTCTAAAATTCTAAAATTCTAAAATTCTAAAATTCTAAAATTCTAAAATTCTAAAATTCTAAAATTCTAAAATTCTAAAATTCTAAAATTCTAAAATTCTAAAATTCTAAAATTCTAAAATTCTAAAATTCTAAAATTCTAAAATTCTAAAATTCTAAAATTCTAAAATTCTAAAATTCTAAAATTCTAAAATTTAAAATTCTAAAATTTAAAATTCTAAAATTTAAAATTCTAAAATTCTAAAATTCTAAAATTCTAAAATTCTAAAATTCTAAAATTTAAAATTCTAAAATTCTAAAATTCTAAAATTCTAAAATTCTAAAATTTAAAATTCTAAAATTCTAAAATTTCTAAAATTCTAAAATTCTAAAATTCTAAAATTCTAAAATTTAAAATTCTAAAATTCTAAAATTCTAAAATTCTAAAATTCTAAAATTTAAAATTTAAAATTTAAAATTCTAAAATTCTAAAATTCTAAAATTCTAAAATTCTAAAATTCTAAAATTCTAAAATTCTAAAATTCTAAAATTCTAAAATTCTAAAATTTAAAATTCTAAAATTCTAAAATTCTAAAATTCTAAAATTCTAAAATTCTAAAATTCTAAAATTCTAAAATTCTAAAATTCTAAAATTCTAAAATTCTAAAATTCTAAAATTCTAAAATTCTAAAATTCTAAAATTTAAAATTCTAAAATTCTAAAATTCTAAAATTCTAAAATTCTAAAATTCTAAAATTCTAAAATTCTAAAATTCTAAAATTCTAAAATTCTAAAATTCTAAAATTCTAAAATTCTAAAATTCTAAAATTTAAAATTCTAAAATTCTAAAATTCTAAAATTCTAAAATTCTAAAATTCTAAAATTCTAAAATTCTAAAATTCTAAAATTCTAAAATTCTAAAATTTAAAATTCTAAAATTCTAAAATTCTAAAATTCTAAAATTCTAAAATTTAAAATTCTAAAATTCTAAAATTCTAAAATTCTAAAATTCTAAAATTCTAAAATTCTAAAATTCTAAAATTTAAAATTCTAAAATTCTAAAATTCTAAAATTCTAAAATTCTAAAATTCTAAAATTTAAAATTCTAAAATTCTAAAATTCTAAAATTCTAAAATTCTAAAATTCTAAAATTCTAAAATTCTAAAATTCTAAAATTCTAAAATTCTAAAATTCTAAAATTCTAAAATTCTAAAATTCTAAAATTCTAAAATTCTAAAATTTAAAATTCTAAAATTCTAAAATTCTAAAATTCTAAAATTCTAAAATTCTAAAATTCTAAAATTTAAAATTCTAAAATTCTAAAATTCTAAAATTCTAAAATTCTAAAATTTAAAATTCTAAAATTCTAAAATTCTAAAATTCTAAAATTCTAAAATTCTAAAATTCTAAAATTCTAAAATTCTAAAATTCTAAAATTCTAAAATTCTAAAATTCTAAAATTCTAAAATTTAAAATTCTAAAATTCTAAAATTCTAAAATTCTAAAATTCTAAAATTCTAAAATTCTAAAATTCTAAAATTTAAAATTCTAAAATTCTAAAATTCTAAAATTTAAAATTCTAAAATTCTAAAATTCTAAAATTCTAAAATTCTAAAATTCTAAAATTCTAAAATTCTAAAATTCTAAAATTCTAAAATTTAAAATTCTAAAATTCTAAAATTCTAAAATTCTAAAATTCTAAAATTCTAAAATTCTAAAATTCTAAAATTCTAAAATTCTAAAATTCTAAAATTCTAAAATTCTAAAATTCTAAAATTCTAAAATTCTAAAATCTAAAATTCTAAAATTCTAAAATTCTAAAATTCTAAAATTCTAAAATTCTAAAATTCTAAAATTCTAAAATTCTAAAATTCCAAAATTCTAAAATTCTAAAATTCTAAAATTTCTAAAGTTTCTTAAATTTTTAAAATTTTCAGAAATTTAGAATTTGAGAATTTTGAGAAATTCAATAAATTTTTGAGAATTTTTGAGAATTTTTTAGAATATTCCAGAGTTTTTGGAATTTTTAGAATTTTTGAGATTTTTTGAAAAAAATGAGAATTTTTTACAATTTTTGAAAACGTTAAAGAAATTTTGAAAATTGAATAAGAAAATTAGAATTTAGAGAACTTTTTGAGATTTTTTGAGAATTTGGAGAGCTTTCGAGAAGTTTTGATAATTTTTGAGAATTTTCGAGAAATTTGGAGAATTTTTAAGATTTTTTGAAAATTTTCGACAATTTTTGAGAATTTTTTAGAATTTCTGAAATTATTTGAGAATTTTTGAGATTTTTTGAAATTTTTTGAGGGTTTTGGAAATTTTCGAGCATTTTTGAGAAATTTTGAGAATTTTTAAATTTTTTTGAGATTTTTTCAGAATTTTTGAGAATCAAATAAACAAAATTGGATAATTTAAGAGAACTTTTTGAGATTTATTGAAGATTTGAGAAATTTGAGAATTTTTGAAAAGTTTTCATAATTTTTGAGATTTAAAAAAAATTGAGAATTTTTGAGAATTTCTGAAATGATTTGAGAACTTTTGAGATTTTTTTTAATTTTTTGAGAGTTTTTGGAAATTTTCGAGCATTTTTGAGAAATTTTGAGAATTTTTAAGAATTTTTGAGATTTTTTCAGAATTTTTGAGAATCAAATAAACAAAATTCGATAATTGAAGAGAACTTTTTGAGATTTATTGAGGATTTGAGAAATTTGAGAATTTTTTAGAAGTTTTCATAATTTTTGAGAAATGTCAGATTTAAAAAAAAATTGAGAATTTTTGAGAGTTTCTGAAAAGTTTTGAGAATTATTTTTTTAGACATTTTGTGAATTTTTTGAGAATTTAACAGAATTTTAGAGAATTTTAGAGATTTTCAGAGGTTCTCAGAGAATTTCAGAGAATGTTAGAGAATTTTAGAGAATTTTAGAGAATTTTAGAGATTTTTTGAGAATATTGAGAATTATGAGAATTTTTGATAATTTTTGAAATTTTATGAGAATTTGTGATTTTTTTTGAATATTTGGAATTTTTGAGAACTTTTGATTTTTTTGAGAGTATTTGATAATTTTTGAGAACTTTTTGAAATTTTTTGAGAATTTTTGAAAACTTTATAGAATTTGTGAAAGTTTTTGAGAATTTTTGGGGAATTCTGAGAATTGAATAAAAATTTAAATAATTTTAGAGAACTTTAGAGGATTCAAGAGAAATTAAAAAAATTGAGAGAATTGAAGAGGATTTTAAATTTTTTTTAGAAAATTATAGAGAATTCTGGAGAATTTTCAAGAATTTGAGAGAACTTTTGAGAGTTTTGTAGATTTTTAGATATTGGTAGAGCATTGTAGATAATTTTTTAGTGTAACGTTGATTCCCTTTTTTAAACAAAAAATTTAGAATTTCAGGAAGTTTTATTTTTTTTTTATTCTTGAAAAATCGAGAATCGAGAAATTGGAATTAAATTTGGTGTTCTCTTTCGCTGTCTACGGATCGCAATTGCAGCGTGAGTTCGGCGAACACCTTCACAGATCCTTCTGCTGGCGGAGATTCTGGGGACTTTTCCCAGGCGGACGGTCGTCTAGTGGAGACCACTCCGCTAAAGTCGATTTTCGAAGTGAAGATCGGCGGTCACCCTTCAGGACGAGCCAGCTCGCTGCGCGACGCGGGAAATCAGCCAGATGGACGACCCGAGCACGCTGCATCGGTCTCAGCACCTCTGTCCGGGTGGCCCCGCCGCCGACGTCACCGAGCACGAGTAGGACCTGTAGAATTATTACTAAAAAACATAGCTGCCGCGGTGCCGGCCACAAAGACTTTGGCAGGTGGGCATCAACGAGTGCATTTCGGCCACGCCACGTTCTTTTCTTACTGCTAGCACCGGGACTCACGTCACGGGGAGTAACATTCCAACGGCGGCACCGACGCCCAGCGGTAAACTGCTGCCCCACGGACAACGAGGACGGCCAGATCAGAACAATCGACTCATTCGAACCTTCACAAGTCAAAGGCAAAACACATCGAAAAAAATAAATTTCGTAGTAAACCGCTCACAGAATTGCTTTGATTTGGTTTTGAATAAAGATAAAATAAATAAAAACATTGAAACCTCTTCTTCTTCTTATTTCCATCCAAAATTTGAAAAGCAACGGTCAATTCAAAACAGTAAATATTGTAGTGGCTGCGTGCTGCGTGCTTTTGGCAGGCATACGTTACGGCGTTACGTTTGCGATATCGAAAATCACCGTTTGCGATATTGGAAGCAATGCTTCCTGCTGACGGGTGTAAACGGAGGTTTGCGATTGGTAGAGCAAATCGGAAGCAAAGTTTGCGATTCCGCAAACCGGATTTTGTTCCGTGTAAAGATAAAATAAATAAAAACATTGAAACCTCTTCTTCTTCTTATTTCCATCCAAAATTTGAAAAGCAACGGTCAATTCAAAACAGTAAATATTGTAGTGGCTGCGTGCTGCGTGCTTTTGGCAGGCATACGTTACGGCGTTACGTTTGCGATATCGAAAATCACCGTTTGCGATATTGGAAGCAATGCTTCCTGCTGACGGGTGTAAACGGAGGTTTGCGATTGGTAGAGCAAATCGGAAGCAAAGTTTGCGATTCCGCAAACCGGATTTTGTTCCGTGTGTACACACATTTGTGACGAAATTGGACAAACGGGACCGCCGCGCTGCGAGGCAGGGATCAAGAGCAATGCCAATGTGGCGAAAATGAAAACGGAGAGAAGGAGAAACGTCAGAATGGGAGCAGAAAAAACTCAACAACGTTGGATCGAGGAGGCGCGCTCACCAGCGGAGGCAGCAGCATCATGGAAGCTGTGTGAAACCAAAGGCAACCGAGATGAGGAAGACGACGACGGCGGTAAGAAGAACGCTTCGGATGAAAATAGCACGGCTTAGACCGGTGTGCTGAATTGATAGATACCATTGAAATGAAGAAGAATTGTAGCATTTTACAATATTTTTTCACAGTCCTAACTTTGTTCAATTAAGATTTTATTATTTATTCCTAATTTATTTTATTTTAACAACATTAAAAAAAAGAATTTAGAGATTGCTGATTTTTTTTCCTGATTTTTTCTACATTTTGTGCTGTAACTACCAGCAAACAATCCGATGGTAAAATCGCATGCCAAAGCATGCACATCTCCTTCGTCAAAATAAACACTTAATATTACACACTGGCCTTTTACACGCAGCTGGATTACTACTTTTTCAGCTGTGTATCTTTTAAACTTTTTTTCGAAAGGGACCATCCACAAATCACGTTTACATTTTTTTTGAAATCTCAACATCTAAATTTTACGACAATCGTACCATCATCTGGGGCGAATAGGGAAACATGAGGCGAATTGGGACAGCAGTTTGAACCATGTTTTTTTTTCTGCAAAATAGATTTGTATTTAGATAGTTTTTATTGGTTTGTTTAACAAAAATCAACACAACAGATAAAACCAAGCTCCCTCTAGTACGTAGGATTCTAAATTTAAAGCTTTAAAGTGCTTTAAATACTGCAGTACTTATTCATAATTCAGCCCCGATTCAACCCAGTTGACCATACAGGAGAATATTTCTTAGCTCAAAATATTTTCTTCCGTCAGCAGGGGTGAAATTGGGTCATCAAAATTTCACCATTTTTGTATGGCCCAATGCCACCCCTGATGACGGTACACACATTTTTTAAAACATTCCACAGTGGTCCAGATCGTAAAATTAAGTGGAAAATAGATTTTCCGAAAAATGGTAAAGTTTTGGAGCTTTGGTGTCTTCAGAAGAGTTGTTACAAATGGAAAGGTGCCACTTTTGGTTTGGTTGAAAATTAGGGTGGTTCACGATTAGGGTGATTTTGAAAATCTTACTTTTCAGGAATATTTTTGGGGTTTTTTTCAGCCTTTTAAAAAGTTGTTGGGCTTGCTAATTCAAGCAACTTTGTCCAAGACACCAAAATTTTATCTCGTAATCTACACCTTCTACAACCAAATTTATAGAAAGCATCTGAGCAAACCTTTCAAAATTAGTTTTTTGACGTTGGTAATTCAGGGTTAAGTTTTAGAGAAAAGTGATGTTCGGGACACTTTTAGAGTTCTCAAAAACAAATATTTTTATTATTTGACAAGTCTATTTAGACTTAAGAACAAAAGTTTCAGCCATTTCAAGGCAAAAAAGATGCATTTTTAAAACCTAAATATCTCGAAAAGGCGCAAGCCAAATTTCAAACGACAGGTTGCATTCGAAAGAGGAGATCCAGCACTACAAAAATTATTAGGATAACACTTATTATGAAATTTGTGTAATCAAGGAATCACAAGTTGATCAAAATTTATTTGGTATTGTTGACAAATTTTCAAAAAATTATTTTTTTAAGGTGTTTTTGAATACCCCTGACTTAAGACGGTTCTCAAAAACACGCAATAGGCGAAAAAAGAAAATTTAGTTTAGACCGTTGCAAATATTTTTCAAAATTTATTTTTAGTTGTAAAATCAAATTTCTAATTGAAGCCATTGATTTGTTGTTGATTAGGTAACTCTTTGGATTTTATGACCTAGCTTGACCATCTCAGATTTTTTTATGAATGGTCAAAAAATCCAATTATTTTCTTCAAATACTTTATTAGGACGCTTTTAAAAAATCATGATTTTTTTCGTAAAACTGGCAACACTGCCAACTTGTGCTCAGATGATAGATAAAAATTGTTATTTCGCCAAACGGGTATTTTATAAATTGTAACTATGATTTCAAATAATTTCTAGCAATGTCTGTCCATTCTCAAGATTCAGATTTTTGAATATTTTAATAGGCTTTTAGTGCTCAGTAAGATATTAATTTCAAAAAAGTTATCAGAAAAGGCTGTTGAAATTATTGTGGTGTTTAGAAAAAAAAATCAAACTTTTTAAGCTTTTTTTATCCTGGTATTTACCAAATTTCGCGTCCCAAAGCAATTTCACGGATTACGTGGGTTTCCTTAAATCGTGGAAATTACGAGGTAAGGTTAGTTTTAGTTTGTGTTTTACATGAAACTAACATTTACAAATATTTTGTTGATACTTTTTTGTCGTTTAAAAATAAGCAGTGATTTTTTAGAATTGATTTTAATATATTTATCCATGTTTTGACAATTTTTTTTAAATGTTGTTTTTTTTTCAGTACCTATTTTTGCTTTTTGCTTTTATTTTTAAACACAGTTAGATATTTTTTTCTATGAGGCCAAAGTATTTAAAGTATTTTCTCTTCAAAAAAGCTTTAAAGCTCGCTTGAAAAAATAATATTTGCGATATTGAGCTTTGTTTATGCTTGTTTAAAAAGCTTAAAGAATATTTGCTTTTCCAAACATTTTTTTCAGATTTGGTAGGAAAATCACAGATTTAAAAATGTATCGCTAATTACTTTACTTGCATTGAAGCATGCATTTTTTAATATTGTCTATGTTCTGAAATAAAATAAAATACGCATTTTGGCAAGGTAAAACTAATCAGCTAAAATATTATTTTTAAATACTATTCAGCATTAAAAATTTACATTTTAAAAGGGCGTTGCACGAAAAGGTGGCCATTAGATATAGTTAGGAACAACAAACACAAATTTATGTTTAAACTTAAGTCTCAAAGAATTGCTCAACTGAAATATCAAAAATCTTTCAGACGTTTTGATTCAATGAAAAAAAAAAAACAAAATGATCAAACTCACATTACGGAGACTTATCGACGACGTGTGGGCGACCCAATGCTAATTCAATTAAGCCTGTCCAAAATAGATGCCGCCAGACATTTCAAATCCCATTCAAGTTTCTATTCAAAGCCATCCTCAATCGGTAGTCAATTCGTCCATTTCGTTCTTTCAACCAAACACTTAGCACTAGATTATGCTAGAAATTTTAATCCTCTCAAACCAAAAAAAAAATTGAAGACGATCGTCACTTTGGTCACGGCAAAACGCCGATGGCGCGTGGTTGTTTTCGGTTTTGAACCCCCAAAAACCGCGCCAACTATTTCTCGCGACTCACAATCTCGCCACCGTGAGTTATGATATTGGTGTCATAAAACTAAATCAAACGCCTTTGCTCTGAATCTTGTGACTCGTCGTCGATGAGTGCCGGGATGTTCTGCTCGAGAAAGTGTAAACATATTTTTCCTTTTCCCTTCTCCACGAATAATGACTTTGCGAGAGTCGCGCGCGCCATTCACGGAAAATGAAAACAAATAGTTGCGTGATGTTTTTGACGTGTACGTGATCGTTGTTACATCATCAGTTTTTGTTGAGATTAACAGTTCTGGATTGGTGGCAGTAGTAGATTGAGCGCGGGGGTTGTCACTGCCACTGGAATAAACAAATTTTGAGCTGAGAACAGCTTCAAGTTTCGGGAACATGCTGATCGACGACTGTTTGAAAGTAAATAAACAAATAAACAAAGCTGCCTTAACTTGACTCGCGTGTTTTTTGAGTATATTCAACAGTGGCTGCTGCAGGAGAATGAATTGCACCCATTATCATCAATGAACGACGAGAAGATTGGTTGGTGGCAACCAATGACTTGCTGATGACCTATTAAGCAGAGGTTATACCACCAGCGAGTTATTCTAGATTATAAATATTAAAAGTTTTGATAAACTAAATACAAAAAAAATTGTTGATGCCAACGCCAAATTTGGAAACAACTGTCGGAAAAAGTCGAATGTATAAATCAAGCAATAACCGTCAGTAAACCCCGCGAGCTCAACATGTTTTATCGCTTCTAGACGACGACTTCAGCTCCACAAGTGTTGCACGTTTTCCCGGTTTGCCGAGCACCGAAGGGCTTAAACTTTTGGACAGAACCGGATAAGTGCTTCCCCAAAACGAGCTTCCGACTCTCGGTATTATATGGGAAGTTCATAAAAAATCCACCACACACAGAACCAAAACAAATTGACACAAACACACACACACAGAGTCACAATCAGCTGTTAATCTTTCGGGCAGCCACAAACGACGATGTGATACACTCTTGACACTTGCAGCAGCAGCAGAAGTAGCAGGATAATTTAAAACGTCTTTTTATGACATCGTGTCTCGCCATCTCTCGAACAGATGATGCTGCGGGTGGGGGCGACTCCCCAAACGACCACGGAACAAGACATTCCTCCTGACCCGGTCAGGAGAGGGATATACGACGGCGTAATAAAACGATATATTCACAAATTATGGCGATTTAATCGGCCGGGCCCCCTCCGCTTATGAACTCCAACTTGGAGTCCAAGACGATTTTCTAACGCGCGCGCCCCGGTGATGGATTACGGGGCCGGTCTGAGTCTGGGACCGGTCCCGCGCGCAGCTTTACGAGCTGTTGATTGGCCATTTGGGCTGCTCTTAGCACGTAATATCCTTCCACACTTTGCGCCGCGCTGAATCCTTGCCTTAAGACTTGTCAAACATACCGACACACACAGCGCACTGATTGTTCACCATAACCATCTCGAATATGACTGCGAAGGCAGCCCCGGAATGGGTTTTTTTTTCTGGAGAAGGACAGGAATTGTGGAAAATAATGGCCGAAAAAAGGCGATACAGTTACAATTTTATGACCAGGGAACAATCCTTTTTGTTGTTCTTTGGGAGAGCGACACTTTTTAGTCGGTTAAGGAAGGATTCATATTTTATTGCACCCTCTTGCGCTAGGGAGGAGAGGTTGTCAAACATTTCGTGAAACTCTTTTGAAAATTGTTGAGATTTGTGAGATCGTCAAAAGCTAAGCTTTAAGCCATTTGAGGCCAGGAAAATTCATAACAGATTAGTTAATTCATGGAAACTTAAACTTTAAAATTGAACATTTATTGCAAAATAACTTTCAAATGATAAGTTAATCCGTTATGAAACATTAAAATGGAATACTTTATATGTTGACTAAAAATGGGTTCTGAATTCGGTACATTTGAAATCATTTGCAAGGATTGAAAAACAAAAAAAATAAAAATAACTTCTAATTTCAAGCCCATTTTTCAAAATATTGAAGGAAAAAATAGCACAAATTCCTTTATGCATTATGACAGTTATGCTGCTACCGAAAATTTGCAAAATATCAATGAATAAAAAAATGTTTCCGAAAGTTATATCTTATTCCAATTTGTGGTCCCAAATAAACAAAATGCAAAAGTTCCAAAAGTGTCCTGTTTGATAAAAATACAAAAATTAACATGACACAATAAATTGTGAATACTGAACAAAATTTATCAATAAAAGTTTGAAATTTAAGCAATAATTTTTTGAATGCCTGAATTTTTGGTGAGTTTATAAAGCTTTGTAATGGCCTAATTAATTAATAATGACGAATAATTTAATTTCAATTTAAAAAACAGCAATTTGACTCATGTCAAATGTGATTATTGTCATTTTTTCAATGTAAAAAGGGTGGCAAAAAAATTCTGTAATATTGCGCAATTCTCACTAACTTGGACTTCGCATTAAATTATTGCTATCAATCGCACTATTGCGACTTGTCAAACTGGCTTGGGAAATTTTAATTTTCTCAAAAAATTATCAAAGCGAGCCGATGTTGCTCACCTGTCAATCGCAATTCTAAAGTGCGAATATCCAGATTGGTGGAAACTGCGACTGGAAATGTAAATAAATAACTGATGGTTGCCTAGTTTTTGGAAAATTTTGTTGTCAAAATTGCGAGAGAACAGTGCGGAACAAATCCAAGTTACAGTGCAAGGATCAATAGTACAAATTATGTTTAAAGTTTTCGTCCCTCGGCTCTACTCAAGGTCAAGGAGAAAAGACAAAAAAAATTAAATCAAATTTTAAGACCAGTTTTCAAATATTTTTCAAAGTTTTTGTCCTTCGGCTTTGGCCGGGGTCGAGGAAGGGCAAAAAAATATAAAAATTGAAATAAAAAGCCATAGTCTCAACATTTGAATGCAAAAAGTGTTTTAAAATACATTTTACACTAGTTCAGTTGTTTTGTAATCTTAGTTTTCAAAAATGTAAGATTTGACGAGAACAAAGATGTTAGCAAAAAAAAACTTATTGCGAAACTAAACATCGAAAATTTTTAAAAATGCTAAAGATTTTTAAATCAACCCAAACATACTTAAAAATGATCTTCAACGCAGGGGAATGCGTTCTAAATTGATTTCAGTTGATTGCACTTAAATTTCCGATAAATTTTGAAGTTTCGTGAAAAAACAATTTTTGACCCCCTGATTTCACGGGCCAATTTTTTTAGGGCGAGGGGGTGTACCAGCCTTAAGCAAAATGTAACTCCCAATTGCTTCAAATATTATAACAGCTAAAAAATCGCCAAATATAACACAAAAAAATCGCAAAATATCAATAAATTTATGTCTTTTTCCGATCGGTGTTCCCAATTTTCAAAAGTTGCAAAAGTTACATTTTGATTAAAAATACCAGAATTAATATAAACGATTTAATTTTATTTCTCATTGAATTTTTGAGAAATTTTCGAAGCATGTTGGGCAAAAACTCAAAATATTAAATTTGCAAAGGCCTTATTTCATAAAGTTACAGTGAAAATGAATCATTTAAAAAAAACACAGTTTCATTGAATGCAAATTATTTTCTGTGTTTTTCTTTTCAACCACTAAACAAAATATTTTGCATCATAAGTTCGTCTTTACAAGGCTTAATTTATTTTTTGAAGCTGTCCATCAAAAAGTTCAAAAATCGATATCTTTAGAGCGGATTTACTGATCAATTTGGTGTCTTCGACAATATTGTATATCTACTTTACTGCCCATAATCGCATAAATGTCCCATATGCATTTTCATCGTTTTTGAGTTATTGATGCAGTTTGGTTCGAAATCGTGTGCTCTTTCAGAAAAGCCTTTAACATTCACTACTTTGTTCTATAAATCTGGGGGAAATCCAGTTTATTCGCAAAAACTTAATACGTAGCCTAATGTCCCGAGCAGGGGTAAATAACACGGTAATACCAAATTTTGGTATTACTTGGGCAAATAACAGCGACCAAAATGTGCCCTTGGTTGCCCAGTAATAGATGGTAAAATACCATGAAATCATACCAAAAGCTTGTATGTGGAAGGGCACAACAATACCATACCATGTTATTCCAAAGGTAAAATAATACCACAAAATAAAATCATTTCAATACCAAGTTGAGGTCTTCTGGATTTTTGAACATTGCTTGAATACCAAAACTTGGTATTGTCATGGTTTTAATTTTAGGTATTCCCGCGCCCTTGGAAAATCATATTTTGGTATTCCTGTGGTGTTCCACAAACATGATATTGGTTTGATTTCATGGTTTTTTACCATCTATTACTGGGCAACCAAGAGCACATTTTGGTCGCTGGTATTTGCACAAGTAATACCAAAATTTGCTATTTACATTCCATTTTTAGTGCAGCAGTTGCAGTTAGTGAAAAAAACGTAAATGATCCTTATGCAACAACCAAATCTACTCACCTGATGATTCCGTGTTGTTTTTAGTGATATTCTTCACCACACCGAATGCATTTGTCATTGATGAACGGCTGTACTTGAAGTTCTTGAAGCTTCTGAAAAATAACAAGATTGAAAAATAAGTATTATTAAAATGAAACTGGATTGAAATTCACCAAAATTCAATAATCTGTTGATTGAATCGTTTTTCAAAGTATTTGGTTATCCCAACTTAGAAAAATTTCAACGTTTTTGAAAAAAATATTAGTGGGTATATCACAAAAAAAAATTTAAATCAGCTTTAACATTTTTGGGTTTCAAGTCATGTTAGCGCAAAATTAATTATCTCGTCAAAAATTTAAAAAAATCCATAGTTTCAGAGAAAATTGATGAAACCTTTCAATACCAAAATAATACCAAAATGTGGCATCCTGACTTAGAAATTTTTCCACAATGTCAAGTCATTTCTGTAGGGGGTATATCAAAAATGTTTAAAATCAAGTTTGAAATTTCCGGTTTTCAATGAAAGCATTCGCTTTGAGACATCATTTTAGCGCAAAATTAATTATTTTGTCAAAATTGGTCAAAATTTTCCCATAGTTTGAGAGGAATTTGATAAAACACTTTAATACCAAAATAATACCAAAATGTGCCATCCTGACTTAGAAAATTTTCCACAATTTCAAGTCATTTCTGTAGGGGGTATATCAAAAGGTTTTATCCCTTATCCCCGAATCCCACTTTCCCGAATCACATATCCCCGAAAATCATTTCCCCGAAAATTCCACATCCCCGAAAATCATTTTCCCGAAAGTGCCACTTCCCCGAAAATCATTTTCCCGAAAATTCCACATCCCCGAAAATCATTTTCCCGAAAATTCCACATCCCCGAAAATCGTTTTCCCGAAAATTCCACATCCCCGAATGTCATTTACCTGAATGACCATATTACCGAACTGCCGTTTTCCGGAATTTACATATACCCGAATGGTTACTTCACAAAAAAAACAATTTTTCCGAATGATGACCTGTATATATAAACTAAATTGTTATTTAGGGTTTTTTTTTATAAAAGTATGACGTTAATATTAAATTCTCCTACGTATTTTGTAAGATTAAAAAAAAAACAAAAAACCGTAGAAGGCCATTAATAAACCACACGGACACTTCAAGAGTGCGGGGTATTGAGATGATCCACGTTCCATAAAAAAAGATTTTTTTTGTAGAGGCCATTTTCAGCAAAGGACAATTTTCCAAAACGGTATCTACGTGGTAAGGATAGAACAGCAACGATAGCTTTATGCGAAGACTCGATGCGCAGGATTCAGTTTGTTCTAGATTTTGTTTAACTGAACTAATTTGTCTTGAACAATTAAGTTTTATTTTTTTTACGTCCAATTCGAGTTCTGCGACCAACCCTTTTAATCTTATCTAAATAGTTGATTATTGAATTACAAAAAGCATTTTTTGAATATTTCATCACCGCCTTTTTAGATTTAAAATTACTAAATCACTTTAAACTAGTTTAGGAGCTATACTTAAGCTCGACAGCAGATTTTGGTTGCCAAGGTCCCGAGTAACAATTACAAATTTTTGCGGTAGTCGGGCCTGAACGTGTGTCAAACACGTTCTGACCTGAAATCTCTTTGGCCAGTTGTCGCACTTACATCAATTTGAATATTCAAAATTCAAGTGAAGCTCTGAATTTTTTGAACGTTCAATAGAGTAATCTACGTTCGTTTGTATTGCGTGTACGTACACAAAAATTAAGTGAGGTTTAATGTTGTCAGCCAGCAAAATCAAATGGTGCACTAGTGTGCGTACGCGAAACGTCATGAAGCTCTATTGTGGACATGATACTTTATTGATCGCTACTTCCCCGAACCCGGTCAGGCGGGTATGGCCGTTGTCCAGAACCGCGCGCGGTTATGGGCAACGGCCATACCCGCCTGACCGGGTTCGGGGAAGTGGCGTTCGGGGAAATGGCCGTTCGGGATTATGGTCATTCGGGAAAATGATTTTCAGGGATGTGGAAAATTAGGGGAAGTGGCCATTCGGGAAAATGGTTTTTAGGGGAAGTCGCCATTCGGGGATGTGGCCGTTCGGGGAAATGGATCGTTCGGGGAAATGATTTTCGGGTAAATGACATTTCGGGAAAGTGTCTTTTCGGAGATGTGGCATTCGGGGAAATGTCTCTTCGGGAATGTGGGTTTCGGGGAAATGTCATAGATTCCGCAAAATTAATTATTTTGTCAAAATTGGTCAACATTTTCCCATAGGTTCAGAGGAAATTGATAAAACACCTTAATACCAAAATAATACCAAAATGTGCCATCCTGACTTAGAAAATTTTCCACAATTTTAAGTCATTTCTGTAGGGGGTATATCAAAAATGTTTAAAATCAAGTTTGAAATTTCCGGTTTTCAATGAAAGCATTCGCTTTGAGACATTATTTTAGCGCAAAATTAATTATTTTGTCAAAATTGGTCAAAATTTTCCCATAGTTTCAGAGGAATTTGATAAAATACTGTAATACCAAAAGAATACCATAGTGTGGTGTTCGACCATTGACAAATTCTGCAATTTTGCAATATCAAAACAATACCTTAAATTGGCATGATACCACATTTTGCTCTTGCATAATCCTTAAGACAAATTTTTAAGGTTCCAGGAATACCAAAATTTGGTATTGATACCAGAGAAAGGTATTATTACGCATTTCCCTTGTTATTTACCCATGCTCGGGGTGTGGTACAAACTTCAAATCCGTTTTTCTCAGCTTACTGATTTTG
The DNA here is from genome assembly GCF_015732765.1 of Culex quinquefasciatus. NCBI lineage: Eukaryota > Metazoa > Arthropoda > Insecta > Diptera > Culicidae > Culex > Culex quinquefasciatus. The sequence goes on from NC_051861.1 coordinate 789,257, forward strand.
CTTATGGGACATTTATGCGAATATGGGCAGTTTAGGACTTTTCAGAACAAAAGTTACAATCTAAAAAAGTACTTATATATTAATTTGACTTTTAACAAAAAATCTTTTAAATCCACAAAGCAACGCATTTTTGAAAAAATCTTTTTTTTTTTTGATTTGTTTTAGAAGACAAAAACATTGCAACTTTCAGGTAATGGCAAAAGGTAGGTACAAATAATTTCACAGTGTTGCCAATTTTTCCAAAACTATTTGTTTTTTTTTTTATAATTCGGTAAAAATGTCTTTCGATGTAAAATCAAAATTGCAATCAAAATTTAATTGAATAAAAATTTATATAATGCACCGTTTTCAAGTAATAGCCACCTAAAATTCATTATTTGTTAAAAACTTACTTGTAATACCTGTAGCAGTCATGGTAAGGCTTGAACACATCTGAAAGTATGTTATAATTTTTTTTCTCCTGATTCTATCAATCATGATTTAATTTTTAACGTTAAATTGAATTTTGGGCAAGCATATGAATTAGAGAAATTAAAAAAAAACAAAGTTTAGACAGTTACCTGAAAATCCCACTCCACCTTAAATAAAACTCAACCAGCAAATATGACCCATCACCCGGCCTCACCCGGTTGGGTCATAATTTATGGCACATTCGAAAGTGAAAACCCTTTCACGCTCACTTTCTTCCAGCCGCGTCGGTCGGACAACAGAGATTCGCCAAGCAAGCGTCGAGACACAACTTTCAACAAATATCAGTTCTACTCCTTTGCTTTTTATTGCACCAATTCATATTTTTGGGTCCCGACAGAACCCCGGGGGATTCCGCCTTAAAAAAAGGCCGGAGAGAAAAAAAAAACACACAGACTTTCAAATCGATAACCCACAGGAGGACCGCATGGGCCGAGAAAAAAAGGAGTAAATATTGTAGGAGTAAAGCCCAACAAAGAGAAATTTATGAAATTGATTTATGTCACCCCCAATCGAACCGGGCGGGCGATAGTTTTGTTTTGTCGTTTTTGCTGCTAAATGTTGCAGGAAAAAAACAGTCAGCATGTGAGGGAGTGCCAAATAGAAAGAAAGGGAATTGGTCCCGTTACACAAGTTTCGACTTGTATCGAAAATCAATGTTTTCGTGCAACTGAGGTATCCATTAGAGTGCTTTTAGTGGAAGTCCTGTTTTCTCTGAAATGGGGCAGGACAATTTGATTCTTATCATCCAATTACTGGGGGAAAGCCGACCAAAACAAAAACTAGAGGGGAGTTGCGTAACTTTTGCGGTTGTGAAGAAGTGGTGAACTGGTTTCGATAGGGCGAAAATAGGTACATCTCCACTGAAATCGATTGATTGGTTCGACTTTGTCGTGACCCCGAGCCCTTGTGATACGAGTTGATTGCAATGCAAACGAAGAACCAATTGACACAAGTTAGCATTTCAAATTACGACAAACAACCATCCAAGTGGATCTAACGGTGGGGCACAGTCGAGCGTTTCGAGGAAAATTCATTAATTCGGTAGCCGGTTCGATAGCCTTCCAACCTGTTTGTGGATTCACAGCAAATTGCTTGGCTATGTTTCCGACGAGCTGCTCTACCAATGGCGATGGAGTTTGTGCAATTAGGCAGAGTGAGCTAGAGTGAGCGTGCGGTTTCGTCGGTGGAACAATCGCAACATTGTACCAAGCACATGGTATCAGTTCAATTAATTCACTCCGAGTAATTTACAAGAAACACAACATCAACGTCATGTAGAATCGGTGTTTTTCTTTCAGAACTTGCTCAAAAGGGTCGAACTAAAAAGGCGAAACAACACAGCCATTGAGCGAGGAACAAAAAGCTTCTGCACATTTCCATTAAATTAAAGTCCTCCTTCTCCCCGCAGCCCGGGGCTGCTGGCTCTGCTGCCTTACCGAAAAAAAACTCTCCTCCAAAAAGGGAAGACAACTCCAAACTAACAACACATCCATTAGAGTCGAGACGAGTCGAGTCGTGAGCTCGGTTGGTCCGATCCCGAGCGTAGTTTGGGACCTGACGGAGCAGAAAGAGAGAAGAAAATTCTTGGCCTAAATGGAAGAATTATTCTTTTCATTAAGTATACATCCATGTTTTGCTCTCTGAAAAATTGTTAAAAAATTCCAATCCAAATGAAAATGCCGAACCCGGTGAGGCAGCAAAACAGACACGGTGGCTGAAGGCTGAAGGATAGAGCACACAATTTGCCGAAAAACGTAACACCAGCACCCACCTCCACTTGGTTGGAAACATTTTCAGGGAAAATTTACATAAAAGCTAAATAAGACAAACTCCGGACTCGGTCTCTGGGTGCGGAAAATTTTCCGCCCGCCAGTCGAGAAAAGCTTACGCAATTACCGAACATCTTGGTGCAAAAGTGGGGCTTTGCCTCTAATAGTAGAAACTTTTCCCAACCGTGCCCCCTCCGGCATTAGGCAGGCAAATGAAAAGGGCGCTTTTGGAGCCTCTTGCGGAGAAGTTCGGTAGGCAAATTTTGATTAAAACATTCCGTACTTCCGTGTGGACGAAGCTGGATTTAAACTCGGGAAGTTGGTCTCTCTGTGGCTAGTGCTTTAATTAAGCCACATTCCACCAACTCTTTCACTGGATGTGTTCCCTCTTGTTTAGCAGGGAGGAAAAGAGCAGTGATTCGAGTTTTTATCGTTGAAATATTGAATGTCTCATACAAAATAATTCAAGATTTAGTGTTTTGCCTTTCTCAATAAGGAAGGGCTATAAAATAACTTTAAAAAATAACTTCTTAAATATTCCATATTTTTATAAAGCAATAAAAATAAAAACCTGATGAAAATTCACCAGAAACTGATGAAAATTCACAAGTTCCTGATGCAATAATACACCTTTTTGACACAAAATCTGTCACCATTCCCTAATGAACAGGATCAGTGAATTTTCACGATTTCGCAGACAGCGTGAAATTCCACAATTTTCGCGAAATACCGTGAAATCATTGCCAAACATAAAAAACAAATATTTTATCCGCAAAGGTCTTAAATGTTAATTTGGCAGCAAATATGATTGCTTAAATAATATATTTTCTATGAAAAAAAAAATTATTGAATTTCGATTATTTTAGTGATTCAAATGAAATTTGTCATTTTTAAGCATTTTCTAGATTTCCACGTTTTGGGACCACAGATTAGATTTATACTCGTAGAATTTCGGGATTTTTTGTCAAACCGTTAAACTGACAATTTTCAGCTTGAAAAATCACTTAGCTTATTTGCTTAATAAATAATTAAATGTACAAAAATCTTTCCGGTTGTTTAACATAAGATTTTATAGGATATTACAGCATTTTACACGTTCCGTGAAATTTCTACGAAAATTTGTGTTGAAAAATCACTTAGCCTGCTAATGAATATTATCATCATTTTTATTCATTGCACCGAAAAAGTGGAAAAATAACACATTTTCAGAGGTAAAAATAAACATTTTTTCTGGTGTACCCCTTCCCAGATATATTCGAAGAAAATGTCTGTTCGTCTGGATGTTGATAAACAATATGCAATTGATTTTCTCGACTTTGGCTGTACGAATTTAATTCGGGATCCATACCTTGTATTGAAAATTGTAAAGTTTAGTTCAGTTGAGGTTTTCTTTTATCAAGAATGAGCAACTTAAAAAAAAAAGATTTTTGAATATATTTTGCAAATTTTCATGAAACTTTTTGTGTGTATTTTTTCTGCAGTCTAAGAATAAGCCATTTTGCTTCATTAGTTCGTCCATACAAGTCTCTATTCAATTTTGGCATGCTTCCATACAAAAATGCCACTAAAATTATCAAAAAACTGTTTCTTGAGAACAGATTTTCTGATGTCTTCGGAAAAGTTACATTAAAAAAAAAAATTAGATGTTTGGATTGTTTTTCCACTTTTTAAGCTATGGCACAGGTTATTCAAAATTAATGTGGCAGTGATTTCAATTTAAATAGCGCTAAATTTATGATCTTTTTTAATTTTTGAAAAAAAATGAAAAAGACAGAAAATTACAAAAAAATGTATTGCGCAAATCCTAGTATGCCTAGTTTTTTTTAATTCTTGTTGTCAAAAGTGCGAGAGAAAAGTGCGGGAGAAATCCATGTTACAGTGCAAGGATCAATAATTATTAGTGAATATTCGTCCGCTTTTCAATATAAAAATAACGAGAGAATCATGATGCTTTGCGATCTATCGAATAAAAATATTTTTCTAATTTTTCAAATCGACCTCAACATTTGACAACTCATGACAAAAACATCAAAAAGCAACCCTGTCATAGAGTCAATGTGGTTCGTTTTTGACTCACTCACAGATTTGACGCCCACCCCCCGCGTCATCACGTCTAAATCGACTGGCTGCGTGGGATTTGGGGAACTTTCTGGGAATAAACTGGTACCGTAAACCGGGGTGACTTTGATAGGATTTCAATTTGTTTTTGGAATATTTTCCAACAGGTAAGGTTTTTCTCAAGATTATTATTTTTAAAACATGTACTGGGATAGGCCACACAAAGTCCATGCACTATTTTGGAAAAAAAGTTTTTTCAATAGTGTTTAGAAAAATAGTTACGGTAAAAATTCTTAGTTTAAATTCCGGGGTGACTTTAATAGTCATAGTTTTTCTGGTTGAAATCAGATGATAAAAATTAAACAACAATACATATATTGATCCTAACTTGGATTTTGCCCGCAGTTTTCTCTCGCACTTTTGACAACAAGAATTCACAAAACTAGGCAACCGCTCGTTGTTTATTTACATTTCCAGTCGCAGTTTCCACCAAACTTTCGCACTTCAAAACTGCGAGTGACAGCTGGAAAACAAGCGATTAGCCTCGGCTTGCTTTGATCATTTTTGAGGAAATTCAAAACTTCTCAAGCCAGTCTGACAAGTCGCAATAGTGCGATCAGTAGCAATAATTTAGTGCGAAGTCCGAGTTAGTGGGAATTGCGAGGAGATCGAAGTAAACTGCGCGCGCAACCGGACGCGTTTTTTTCCTCTGTCACTTTTTGGTCCCTAGATTTCGTTTAAAAAAAGACAAATTTGTATCATTTGGAGACTTTGCTGTCCTTTTCGGTGAAGTGTTAACTGTGGGAGCAGTGGCAATTACGAAGTGGCCATCGAGGAAACGTTCCTGTTGTTCCAGCCCCGTGTACCAGAAATGTCCTTACTGAACCAACGTCATTCAAGTACTGCTGGATGTCTTCCTGATTGAGTGTGCTGAGTGATGGTCATCGTCTGCAAACTTCCAAGGTCAAGCTGGTTGCTGTCGTTCGTGTGGTGCAAGAATTCAGCTATCTGATCGCAAGTTCCATCAAGTTTGAGACGAACGCAAAATGCCCTAAACCACGGATTACTAATTTGGTGAGACCTTTCCTATTTGAATAACAACATATTCTTTCATCTACTCTAACATTCATACATTTCACTAAAGTCAACCTACGCCAACCTTATTATATACGCGGTAGGGTGTTCCCTCGGTCGTTCGCTGTGAGTTGTGGATTGCCTGCTTCTCTAATGAAGGTTCGACTGGGGGGGGGCATGCTTATTAATTTCTCGTCGCTCCATACCCTCAGTGACGTGATGGGGACAAGGGCGTCTATGCAAAGTGTCCCTACACCCGCTACAAATTTCCGGTGCTTGGGGAGGGATGAGGGAAACCATTTTGTTCTATGCGCCGGTATTTGTAGCATTAAAATTCGTGCAAAAAAACTTATGCACGTGGGTGTACAGATTACGGAGTAAAAGATGATCGAATTGTTCACCTAGCGCTCACATGTGTTTCAGGACCAAGTTGCCTGCGGGTATGGGGATCATACATACATACATACATACATAGTTTTTCTGGTTGAAATCATATTTAAGATGTTCAAACTTTATTTGTACGTTAAATGTACCATCACTAAAGTAGCTGATATAGTTTTTCAGAAAAAAAAAATCAATGTTTATCAATCAAAAAAAAAACACATATTATTTATTATTTACAAACTTACGTAACCTTCTCCTAGTGGAAAATTGTCCAAGGAATCCGAAAATGCATTCCGTTTTCCGATTCAGAATCATGTTCATTGAGAAAATCATGACACTTTGAGAAGTTAAAAATGATGACTTTCATCAATATTTTCCTAACTTTAGTCAACTAACTTTTTAAACTTTTAAAAATTTTTAGAACATTTCTTCTTGAGGTACTTTGAATACTTTCTTACCATAGTCAGTATGATTCTAAACCTTTCCGTAAGTATTTTAATTGTACTCTTCATTTTGCTGAAAAATTGCGAACCTATCAAAGTCACCCTGGCTATCAAAGTCACCCCGTTTTACGGTACATGGAAGTGTTTATTTTGTGAAGAAATTAATTTTGTTAGAAGGTGTCGTATTCTGGGACAAATGTTGATTTTTTTTTGTTTTGAAAAGTTTTATTTTTATTTTTCATGATTATAGTTATTCCCAACAAAAATACAAAAGCTGATTGGTGAAAGTCCAATTTATTTGTTGATTCGATAACTTTTCACCCTCACTTTTATCTTCCTCGAACAAAGGGTCATTTCCATCTTATTGAATGGCTTCCCGGATTTGCACTTTGATGAAAACTTTAATAATTCATGTCATTTTTTCCAAAACAACAATCGCCCCTTTGTCTATTTGGTCTATCCCCGAACGAAAGGATAAACAAAATCCCCCGGAAAGTAAGCGAGAAAACCAAGGGACAATATGAATAGTAAATGGCTAAAGCGCATTTTTTTTTCTTTTCTCGGGTAACGAGAAAAACAACAACCGTTCGTTACCCGCCCCATAGTTTTTCGACCATCCAGCACCACCCACAAGCCAAAATTTCCCCGAGCACAAAAAAAAGAAGTACAAACAGTCATCACTCATCTTCTGCAGCGCGCGCGTAATCTCCTGGGATAAATCGCTCATCTTCTGTGCTGCTGCTACGTCTGCTATCAAGGTCCTAACCCGAGAGTCTCATCCCCTGTCTAAATCCTTGCTTCTACGTCCTCTACTCCACTCTACTCGGCCAACCTTCCGACATTGAAAGCCCCTCGCGTAAAGTTAGGAAGGGGGGGAGGGGAAACCCATTTTCATCCCTCTACCAATCTGCTGCTGCTGCTGCTCGAAATCCACCCCGGAGTGTGCAGGTGTGTGCGTTTTTCCGGCATTTTCCACCATCCTGTGCAGAGGAAAACCCGGCTTCACGCTCGAGCTGATGGAAAAAGGATGATAACATCAGGTGACTACTACTCTGCTGCGCCGAGAGACAAGATTCGCAGTTTCATCAATTTTTTATACCGTGAGCAGCGTCTTCTCCTTTGGAGCGTTTGCGAAATTTTCTTCAACACAACAGCGACATCTCTGCCTTACCTTTCATTTTGAACGGTGGGACCGGGGACGAGGCAAATGGAAGGACCGAGTGGTCCTCTTTTTTTCTAAGGGAGGGCACTTTGAATGAAAAAGAGAAACCAAGCGAAAATTTGCTCTTGTGTAGCACAAAAAAAAGGATAACATAGGATCATATTTTGCGCTGGGACGGAAAAGTTCGGGCTGTAGAGGGTCGAGGGCAACGAAATCAACTTTCGAGGAACGGTGTGGAGGGGGATTTAGTTTGTGTTACCTTAAAAGTTTTCAGCACTTTGTGCACGGGCAGGGTGACCGAGCTGTCGGAAAACTTTGTGATTGATATTTTTGAAGTAATATTCAAAATTCTCATAAATATGCCCTTCTTATAGCATAGTCACTCGGAAGGCACGTCGACGAAGAATACGTTAACGACTCAACTCGGTCATTCACTGTTGTTTGGGAGGCACGTCGACGAACATTTAACAAGCTTGATGTTTTGTTTTGAGAAATGTTCCAAAATAGCTCATTTCTTCAACACTGTTGCTTGGAAGGCACGCCAACGATTCTGGCTGAATAATGAATCTCACCCAAAAAAAAAGGAGGTCACCCTAACCAAAAGTCCAACAAACTTAGATGAGCCTCCGGGCAAAACGGAGAAGAGATAGAAAGCCATCATCCCCCGCACAGAAAACAACGTCAGAATCAGCAACGTCGTGGTTTTCGTCTAAAAGTTTCTCATCACGCCGAAATGAGGGTTTTCTTTGGGGGGTGGGGGTTGGAGTGGATGAAGCAGGGGAGTTCAATTACTATATACACGCCGAAAAATTGGACGGGTGGATGAGCATCGTTTGCTAGTTTGCTCGGGTGCCTTGCTTTATTGTGCTCCTTCGTTATCTCTGCGGGTTGAAAGCGAGAAGACAAAGCAGCTCTAGACTCTTTTCGGGGATGGCTCTGGTGGGTCTAAGTTTTCATTTTCGGCAAGCTTTTGGATCCCATTTCAAGCGAGCTTAATAAGGAGAAACGCAAAATGCAAATTGGGGGTGAAATTTATTATTCAAGAATTTGTTGGGGGTCTTTTTGGACGAAACTTTGACGCAGAAAATTGATTGATGCACGTCCAGTTATTTTGACGATTCTGAAAAGTTTGGTGCAAATTCATTTCAGTGTTAGGTGATGAATGGGGAGGCGGTGCCAAAAACTATTCCCAAATCCACCAACAGAATCATAAATAATTCAAACCTGGTGAGCCGCAAGCGTCGCATGTGAGAACTCACCGCTCCCTATGCTATTATGTAGATGAATTATTAAAAATAATTAGGCCATTTAGTTATGAATTTAGAGAAGCACCGGACCTCGTGCTTCTAACGGCTCCCGGAGGCGAAAAAGTTCTGCCCACGAGAATCGGGCCCTGGAGTTATGATGATTGCTGGTTCTCTTTTGGGAACTCCTTCCGCGTTTCTTGGCACCAACCGCGGCGGCGGCTTTTCTCGCCATCAATTACGAATTATGAACGCCTCTCGGAATGTATGGAAATTTATGCCGAAAGGTGGCCTAACTAGGCGGTTCAACTCTAGTTTTGGCAACCCCCTTGGAAAAAGGGAATCTCCAACCTACAACAAACTGTCGAATGTGACGAAAGAGTCGTAATTTATGGCTGTCGGCATTCTCTCCCTTTGTGTAATTAATGTCAATGTCATCGTACCTCAAGTGCTTCCTCATGTTGCACTTGCTGTTTGGGGGGAGTCTTCCAGCAGTCCCAGAAACCACCAAGAAAAGGGCGCAAATTGAATTCAACCCCTCGGATTCCCTCTGATTACAACCGACGACGTCTTACCCCAAACTTCTCCGGTCCAAACACGAGTCTTCCATATCAATTTAGAAAAAAAAAACACAACTCGTGAGCAGGGAATGAAGCAATGTTTGCCCTTTTCGGCGTGACGGTCGACCTCGATATTCCGGGTTCAATTTCCTCCTCCCACGCAGGCAAGCTTTTCCGGAACGGAGTTCCGGGTCGAACATTAAGCACACACGCACCACAAGAAGAGTGGGTCTCCAATTTGAATATTAGTCGCAACGCACACATGATATGGCCGAGGGGATGCTGTGCTGTGGCCGGCTGTAAGTAATTACGGTCCGAGGTGATGTGTCTTTGTGTTCAACTCGGGGAGAGAGTGGGAGGTTGTGCACCGAATTTCGGGCCCCGGATAGTGTCCACTTTTGCGTATCTTGCGTGTGGCATCGATAACGACGATACCGAGCGACGTGATTGGAGATTAGCTCCAGATTGGTGGTTGATGAAGCGTTACTTGGGAGACCTTGGGAGACGAAAGGATTTTCGTTTAATAAAGCTAATTTTGGCAAATCACGGAAAAATATTTTTAGATATTTATTAAATTATTAAGATACAGTCGGGACCAATTCTGTTTTTTTTTTTTTTTTTTTTGAGAGGCATAAGTTCAACTCATGATCAGCATTGGAATGTCTGACTACTTAAAAGTAACATGCCAATGGTTGCAACACTTGCTTAGAGCGTATTTAATCTTATATCTCCCCAAAAATCGTCAAACTTCAAGCGAAACTTGATAGGGGATAAGATGGATATTTTCCCTTATCCTCTTAAAAAAGTGTAACATCAACACTTCCCAACTTCTATATCTCTTTCCTTGTGCGTTAGAGAGAATCCAAATCAGGTGGAATCGGTTTTATAATAAGTTATCAAATCCAGTTTTGAAAAATCATCACATATACATGGCGAAATCCAGTCTGCAATCAGCTAAAATCACCGTCTCGAGAAATTTTAAAGAAATCGAAAAAAATCTCTTATATTATGCAACTGATATCAGTTAATACATTCCTAAGGAATTAAATTCTCTAATTCTCTTAAAAAATCATCCAATTTCGAGCATTTTAATTTTTTGTATTTTTTGTTTTTGCCTAAACCTTTTGAAGGCCTTCCCTATGACCTAAGAAGCTATTTTGTGTCGTTTGTTCACCCATACAAGTCTCCATACAATTATGGCAGCTGTCCATTGAAAAATATTCTAAAATCTGTAACTTTTGGGTGAATTTTCTGATCAATTTGGTGTCTTCGGCAAAGTTGTAGTTATTTTTAATTAACTTTTTTCGCAGATTTTCGAGATTTTTTATGTTTTAGGATACAAAAACCTGCAACTTTCAAGCCACAGAGAAGTATGAAGAAAAAATCTGCCACCGAGTTATGATTTTTTTTAAAACAGCGATTTTTTGAAAAATCGAAAAAAAATAGATAAAAAAGGATTTTTTTTTCGTTTACCAAGTATTTGAAATAGTCCTCATCAAAATATACAACTTTGCCGAAAACTCCAAATCAAAAAAAAATTCCTTGAAAAGTTTCTAATTTTCGAATATTCACGTACCATTCTTGTATGAACAGCTGCCGAAATTGTATGGAGACTTTTATGGGTAAACGTTGGGTGAATCATTGACACAAAGTTTGAGCCAAATAAAAAATTCAAATAAAATCTAATTCCGGTTATGGTAGAGAATTTATCAGATTATCATTACGATTATCGGAATAAAAATTTAAACTTAAACCTATAATAAACTGATTTTTTTCGTAATCAGCTTTTGAAGAATTTTTTACCAAAAAAAAAGTTTCACAAATAAGTCACGAAGAGAGAAAAATCGAAACAGATTGAAAATTATAGCAAAATTTACGGGACAAAATCGCTCTCAATTTACAGACACTCTATTCAGATAACTTTTGTTTAAAAACAATGTGAAAAAAAAAACAAATGTAATACAGCCCAATCATGAAATTTTCGTTTACTCTTTAATGGTCTTTTGAGAATTTCGGAGAGATTTTCCAAAATTTCAAAAAACTTTCCGTGCATTCCTCCCCCGTCAACTCAACTTCATTTGCGAAAGTATCCCCAGCTTGACCCGCCCACCACCACCATCTTGGTCATCTCCCGGAGGAGGGTCTGGGAATAATATTTTTACGGCGACCAAGGATTGCGTATTGATTCGCTTTTATTGCACATAATCGTAATTTGCTGCGTTCTGAATCGGTGCTCGAACAAAGGAAATCAATTACCGGACTGACGGTGACTTTCTCTGCATTTCCCATGAGGACTTTGTTGCGAGTTCGAGAAGGGTGGGATTAGTGCAGGCTGGTAATGATAATTGAATGAAGAAAAGTTTCAAGTTTCGTTTCAGCTGAGCTCGTGAATGAAAACGAAATGCTCTATCCGCGTCCTGAAATGGAAACCTAATTCAGCATTCCACCCTGCGATGGCGATCGCACCTGTTCGCGTTGTAATCTACTACTACACAACTCACCAGTTTGTAAATTGGAAAATTATACAACGGAACCGGGCCACCAAAAACTCTGGTCGCACTTGACGCGCGAAGGTGTCAGCCATGCTGCTTTGCGCTGTAATCCCCTCCGTCCACCGAAAAAAACGAACTCCGTGCCCTCCGGCACACCAGCTGATGATTATTTTCGGGACGGAGAGCACGTCTTGCATATTAATGCCGAACCTTCTTCACGGATGGCCGACCAGACAAGAAGCACCCAAATATGCCAGAAAGGGAGATCTATTATTTAATATATTGGCTCTGCCGAGGGGGTTTGGAAATGGAAATTGTTTTAATCAATTCGACCCTTTTCAGCAAGTGGAAAGTCGGCGAGTCAGTTTCCCAAAGATATGTAAATTAAGCCGCCAAAAACGGCATCCATTTTCCGCTCCCCACCGAAACAGGACCCGAAAATAAGGGTTAATTACTCCTCGCAACTACGAATGCTGCTGCGGCAGCAGCAGCAACTGGGAGGGTGAAAATTGTAAATTTTCGCCTCCATTTCCACACCAAACAAGGGTGGCTAGAATCCTTTTAAATTTTTAATTAATGCAACTACTGCTGGTCCGCGCGCACCACTTGAAGGCAACCAACGAAAAAAATTGCTTCAATTTTCCTTTTTGGAAAAAGGAGCAGCAACATATTTTCAACTTCGTCGTAGATTGCCCGTGCGGTTTCATCTTGAAGGTACCCCCTTCGTGTTATCTAGCTTCCCATTTACAGCATCCCAGCGTCCTGTATAGCACCGGTGATGGAAACTACGACGACGACGATGGCAGACCCAATGATAATAACGTTGCCAAAAGCTGTCTTCTTCTAGTTTGGCACAAATGTGCCCTTTTTCCGGCCCGGAGATAGAGCACAACCCAACAAAACAACGACTTTCATTATTTGTACAAACACACACACACCGGGCCATCCTCGGAAAACCCTTGCCCGGGTGAGGTTTCGGTGCACCATCAGGACGAGGACCCAAGATGAAGGCTGGTGTGTACACTCATCATCTCTATCAACACACACACACGCGCGCGGAGATAGAGAGTACGACTGTGACGACTCGGTAGAGTGAAGAACGATGATAACTTTTTGGTTACATCACATCACATGGAGCAAGGCTCGAGCACTAGGCAGCATTGTGCCATGTTTGGGCACGTCACAGAGCCAAATGAGAAACCTTATATCTGTCGAAACTTTCACATGAACAACAGCATCCCCAGAAAGAAAGGCAAGAGAAAAAAAAAACTTATCACACAAATTTCCATCTTTCACCATCATTTCACCTCCTCTGCGAAGAAGATGACACGACACACGGCAGCCAAGGTCCCAACAAAAGCGCACAACATCTCGAATACACCACGTGCAATATCAACTTTTCCTGGGTGCGCTGCTCCAGCAACGATAGATGGATGTCATCCATGTGCATAATGTGTGTGTATGTTCTGCTGCTGCTGGCCTCATTTCATACTTTTCCTCTGGCCTCTCTATCTCTCTCGGTGTGGGTTTTTACTTTTTGGGTAGGCGCACAGGGAAAATTCAAATAGCTCGATCCAGACCAACCATGGCAAGACTCTTTTTCGGGGTGATTTGGTGGTGGGACAGGGTTGACACTTGGAGAAGTTTAATAACAATCTATAAAAAAAAAATATTTTCACAGAGTTTAAAAGAATTCATCACTTTTCACTCTCTTTTTCAAAAGTTCCAACGTTCATAGGAAACCCATAGCGCATTGGTTGTTATGAAAAAGAACTCTAGACTTATTCCTGTTTTTTGTTCGTTTGTTTTTTTTTTAATTTTGATCAACCAGTTCAAAATTCTTACTAGCATCGCTCAACCTTGAAAGAAAACCTTGATATTAAACCTTATCGAAATAATCTTTTGAACCAATTTGGTGGAATTCAAAGTAAACTTGATTTAGAAGCCTTCTAGTGTGGCTTTCCCATGAACGGAAAATGTGCAGTAACTTTTTTTCTGTTTTTATTAATTTTATAATCATAATTTATTTATTTATACTGATTTTAGGACTACAGTGGTCTTAACACATGCTTGTCCCTTGAATCCTAATTGTGCAATGACCCTGTGAGATGTTCGTATTGGTGATATGAGAATTTGAATTTCCTTATCGAGTGTGCAAATTTCATACAAATAACGAAAATATATACTTATATTAAGGGCTTAACAATAAAAAAAGAAAGATAATCAATTGGAAAAAAAATAATCTCTAAAGTCAAAATATTTTGATTACCATCAGTGGGGGTGACATTGGGTCTGGGGGGTGAGATTGGGTCAAAGTGATTTTTTACGGATTTTACCATTTCACAGGTTCTTCTCAATGAAACTGGATACTGTTAAAAGGGTTGTGTAGGGGACATCTTAAGATGACTTCGCTGAAAAAATCTCGTTCCTAGAACAAATCCTGTTATTTTGGCAGCTGTCTAAAGTTCAGTTACGTTTTTGGCCAAACATTACCTCTCGAAAAATCATTTTTCTAATATTGTTGTTGGAATTGCTCGGAAACTAACCAAATGTTTGAAAATCTCGATTTCAAACATTTTAGCATTTCAATACAATTCCCTCGAACAAGAAACACTGTTGGATGACTTGTTTTTACCATATCGTTGTATTTGAGCATCATTTTAGTTTCATTTGACCCAATGTCACCCCCTCTAACGCGTGAGATTGGGTCAATTTTCAAACTATTGGCATTTAAGATAGTGTTCATCAAAATCCACCATATTTTGGTAAAATGTTAGTAAACTATCTAAGAACAAATCTACGTTGAAAGATTTTCGATGTTATTTAAATTGTTTTTATTATTAAGAAATTTCGAGAGGTGTATCGTTTTTTGACCCATAGTCACCCCAACTTCAAAAACCAATCTCATTTCCATGATAGACATAAAAACCGTAATTTCTCTGTCACTGTAACGTAACGCTCCTACAAGACACAAAAAAACTTAACGTTATATCAGATCAAAGATTAAGCCGATTATTTTTTCCCTAAAAAACAAGATTTTGAATGATACAAGGCATATTCTAGTAAAATAAACTCACTTTTGCTTTGAATGAAAAAAAGTGCTTTAAAATGCATTTTACACTAGTTCAGTTGTTTTGCAATCCTTAGTATTCGAAAATTTGAATATTTGACGAAAACAAAAAAAATGCGAACAAAAACTTTTTGCGGCATTGCACACCGAAAATTTTCAAAAATTCAAAAGATTTTTAAATAAACTCATACATGCTTATAATGATTCTTAGCGCAAGGGAATACATTTTAAATTGATTTTAGCTAATTGCACTTGAATTTCCTTTAATTTTTTTTAAATATGTGTACCACAAATTGTGATTGTGTCATACGAAAATGCCTATATTTTTATGATCCAATCTCACCCCCCAGACCTAATATCACCCCTGATGACGGTAATATTTATATAGAAACAGATTCAACATTAAAAGGTTAACAGTTTTTTTATGTTTAAAGAGTAAAATATTTTCAATTGGAAACACTGGTTTTGACATTTTTGGTCATCTTAAAAACAACTGACCGATTCTTAGCGAAGCTACACCAAAATGTCACATTTTTCAATTTTCAATATGATTTTTAACATGAAAATAGTAGTTTATGCAACAAGTTGCAAAAAGAGATTTTTTTCAGCACGAGTCGTACATTTATCCAACGAGGTTCACCGAGTTGGATAAATACGAAGAGTGCTGAAAAAATCAAGTTTTGCAACGAGTTCCATACAACATTTTTTGCAATTCCAAAAAACACACACTGAGTGAAATTTTATGTCAAATTTTCATTTTTTGTGTCAATAAATCGTTTTAATCAAAAAAATGTTGAAAAGTGTTACTTTTCGAAACAAGTGCTGAAAAGTTCAACTTTTCAGCACCCATTTGAGTGCTGAAAAGTAGAACTTTTCAGCATTTATTTTGAAAAGTGTTGCTATTCGATTCTGTTATTTTTGGTACAGAAAAGTAGGCTATTTCGTCGTTCAAGAATGACAGGAAAAGTAAGTAGTTTCACGACGGAATTGCAAAAAAAATATTTTTATTATGATGCAATAATTGCAATGTGCTTTAAATGCGTTTTCTTACCTTAAAAGCCAAGAACATTGACCAAAAGTGGTCTGCAAGCCATTGTACGGGAGAGGAGTTTTTTCAAAAATCTGCTCCTTTCGTTGTCCCGTCACGAAAAGAAATGGCTGGCAAAAACTCAAATTTCATCCAATTCTTCCAGTTCAAGGAGCAAAAGTTTCGTTTTTTAATTTGTGATAATGTGTAGAAGAGCAAAAGTTTTTAAAAATCAAACTGGCAAAACTGTAGCGATTTTTGTAGTGTGCCTTTTAAAAGTCCAGTTTTACGATGTTGTCCCGTCACGCTACATTTTTATTTCAGGGGAAGCACAGGTACTTTATGGTTCATTCTGCATGATATTTCTTTGTAGGAAAATCAATTATCTTTCCAAATATGTAATAACATTGGGGGGTTTCTTTTTTTATTTTGCCACTACAGCCAAAATGCTGAAAAAAACTTGGAATTTTTTTGAAAAGGAGCCGAAGAATCGGTCAACTAAACTTTTGTATTCCAATATTGATTTTTGGATTTTTGTTTCAATTAGTGAATTTAAGAGCGAGTTTTTCACCGATGTGAAACAGGTCGTATCGAGGTGCTCCGATTTGGATGAAACTTTCAGGGTTTGTTTGTCTATACATGAGATGAACTCATGTCAAATATGAGCCCTCTACGACAAAGGGAAGTGGGTTAAAACGGGCATTGAAGTTTGAGGTCCAAAACACATGAAAAATCTTAAAATTGCTCGCATTCCCGAAAACTTCATCAATTTCAACTCTCTTAGATGCATTCGAATTGTCTTTTGAAGCCCTTCAAAATGTGCTATAGACATCCAGGATTGGTTTGACTTTTTCTCATAGCTTTTGCAAATTACTGTTGAAAATGGATTTTTTTAAAACCTTAATAACTTTTGGCAACAGCCTCCAACACCCATACTCCCATAGGTCAAAAGTTAGGGAATTTCATGGACTATAATCCTACGGTATTAACTTTTTGGCCAATCGCAGTTTTTCTCATAGTTTTTCGATTTTTCTAGAACAAACATTTTACAACGTTAGTTTTTGCCCTGGATTTCGATAAAAAAATAAAGATAAAATTCCTTTTTTTGAATCATCATGAAAACATTCATAACTTAGTTGTCAGATTTTTAAGGAGCTGATGAAAAAAGTCTTTTTCCTATTATTTTAATTCTCTCTGTTTATAAAAAAAAATATTAAGAAGTGCAAAAGATGAAAATATCAACCCTGCCAACAGAACACCGGGAAAGTCACTACAGAAGGGAGAGAAAAAACAGTTCCAATGTCGAAGGAAAAACTAAATTATGATAAGATTGTGCGCTATTTTTGATAGTACCACCGGTCGCACCAGGGCTTGTTATTTTTTCTCCTCAAGTAGACCCCTCCCCCTCAAACAACCGTAAGTGGCTCTCCTCTACTCAACAATTCAAAAATATGCAAAAAAGGCATCCGAACTTTTGCCGTGCCTTCTTGCTGTGCGGTTCGCTCGTCCGTCAAAGTGACGTGATTTTTTCTTGCTCCTTTCTTTCGTGATGTTTCTCTACCTAAAATTGGGAACCTCCTCCCCGTGGTGTTATTTTCCCTGGTGGGTCCCGGTGTACGGTAAATTTGGGCCACAGCATGCGGTACTACTGACTGGACTGACTTGAGCTGGGTGTGTGTTTCAGCAATCTGTCTTGCGATGACGATGGTTGGAGACACGCTGCTGCTGCTGCTGGAAGATGTCATTTAATAGTGCGGTGATGTGATGTTGCTCATCAGCATATAGATGCGAGTTATTTAGTCGGCGAGGGAGAGGAGAAGAAAAAACGAGCAAAATATGAATGGCCCATTTCGACATGCTGGGCGCAGCGAAATTTAGTGAAATGCATCATCAGAACGAGAGCCAGTTTTTGAAGGGTTTGACGTGACTGAAAATGTATGCAAATTTATGGTCGCCATTCACGTGACTTGATTTGCATTTTAGTTTCAAAGCCTTCATACTTGAAGTCTCGCAATCGATCCCAAAAACTCAGAAATTCTTTCAGACATGCGTATTTTGACGCGTTGTTGAACATGCATCGAACAACAGCATCCGCCGTCAGACTGAAGAAATAAAAATATCCCAAGAAAAGCATCGCTTCACTGACCCTCGGATTGCAAAATGTTGCGACCACCGCCGTCAAAGATACGTTGCGCGAGAGTTGTAAAAAAAAAGTGTCACACTCAACCCGCCAAAGAGCGGTGCCAAGTGCCAACCCGCCAAGGAACAACACACAGATCAAAAGAAGTTATGCTTCTGTGCAAAATAAAAGGAGGAATAATGATAATGGTCAGCATATTTCACGAGATTTAACAGACACACACGACGTGGACGTCGTGGATAAAAAGGGGGAACTTGGCAGGTACTTACCTTTCAGACGGGAACCCATTTTGGGGGGCTGCTAATTGCACTAATAAAATCAGCTAACAAATTGCCACTTGGCGCGCCACTAAACCCGACAGACAGATAGACCTGGGGATGTCCGGATGCTTGGAGCCCACCGCAGAAACTGATTGCGAATTGTGGCGATTTGGCTTCTAGAAAATGCAATGTTTTTTTTTTTTTGCTTTTCCTTCTCAAGTTCCACACCGATTGCGATAATTGAAGGGAAATGCATTAAGTTTGGCTGGAGAAAAGTTGCAGTTTGCCCCGCTATAGTATGTAGTGTGTCAAATTTTAAGCCACGCGGAGGTCGTGGCAGCAGCGCCAGCAATTGGAGCGCGTTAATTGATTGGTTGACGTGGAAATTGATTTTGGAGTGTGGCTTGTGGCTGTTTACAGCCGGAAACTTGTCAACGTGAGCGGCGAAAAGGGTGCTGACGTGGAGTGATTATTTGTGAAATATGGATAGAGGGGCCATAAAAAGTATGGTTTTGTTGAAATATGACCAGAAGAAAATTTCTCTTAAAATATACTAAAACATAATTCTACATTTGGTACGGCTTCTCATTATCAAGACAATTATTAGACGTCTTTGCCTCATTTAAGCTTTAAATTCATTGACTAATTTGAACGTGAAAATAAAACATACTTTTTCAACAAACAAATGCATTAAGAATAGAGCATAACAACTCTTTGCAAAACATGTTATTTGACAAACATTAAAACTGTAATTGAATAATGAAGTTGAATACATTTACTAATTTAGGCTTTGCAGGCCAAAATAGATTATACAATGTTTCGATTATTCGATTACATTCGATTACATATTCAACATCAAATTCCAGTCCTGCGATCCAATTTTGGTCACATTTGAGTGTTTGATTGCCTCTTATACTACCAAATACATTTTCTTAGCATTTATTCACCGCCATTTTGGCCGCCCTCTTGGATTTATAATCCCAAATGACTTGGGAGCACTTTTGAGGCAGAATTTTGTGTTGAGCGACATAAAATAAGAGAACAAAAACATATTTATCGTGATTCGATTATCTGAAGGGAACACTTTCTTTGGTCTTCGAATAATCTAGTCTGGACTGTACAAGTATTAAAAGTTTTGTGAACCCTTTTTCCTTAATATGAAGAAAATAGGCTTAAGAATAAAATTGTATTAAGCTTGTTACACATTTTCTATATCAATTCGGCTTTATTGGTGATTAATCAAGTTAAAATAAGTTCTTTTGAAGTACATAATAGTACTTCCTAATCCATTTTGGAGTAATAATTGTTGTTAACTAAGGGATTACCAAGAGTATGAAAAATGAGAAAAAATCTTCTAAAATTGTGAAAAAAAACTTACTAAAAAAAATGCAATGTTACACATTTCATGTAATATTTTTTTCTTTTCAACTTAGTCGAGGTTTACTGTAAGAAAAATTAAGTTTTCAAGTTTCCGAAACAAACAGTAGCACAAAAAACTTAGTACATTATTTCAATTATGCTGTTTATGAAAATATGTTTTCCTTGAATTTTATTTGTTTTGTCCATCTGTGGTCTCAAAATTAACAACTATGACAAAAAAAATCTATAAAAAACATTTTTGGCAACATTTTTATTGCTCCCCGAATTTTTGGGTAATTTTGAAAGAAAAGGGGAAAACAAATACTCAATAAAATCAGCATTGAATTAGCATTTTATTCGTTGCAAATGATATTTCAAAATGATAAATAATATTTCAAAATATTCAATGGTAAAGGAATGGTAATTAATTTTAGAACATTCAAAATATATTATGCCAAATTTTGAGTTTTTCTAAATATTTAACATCACTAAACTATATTTCAAAAAATAATAAAATGTGTTCAGTTCCACAAAACAATTGTTTTTCAAAAAAAATGATATGCAATTAAATTTAATCGAAATTACTAAAAACTGTTACCGTGTAAAACAAACAAAACAGATCTGTTTTTGTGGAATTTTTTAAAATAATGCTCGAAAATCAAAATGTTTAGGTTCATTTTCCTATTTCTTCCCTTTCGGCCTAACAATTTTCAACGGTTATTTGGTAATGATACCTTTTTTAATCGCAATCGCAAATATCAATTAAGGCTAAAAGATGAAAGCTATAAAAAATTACTTACAGGAAATTGAGATTGTTTAAAAACAAGTGAACAAAACGAATTCAAAAAATGAACTCTAGTTTCAAATTGGGAAACTAGCGTAGAACTACAAAAACTGCTGTTTTTCTAAAATGCTGCTTTAACGTATTTTTAACAAGAAAGAAATTAATATAGAGTGTGCAAGTAATTTACTACCCCGAGTATTAGAAAATAATTTGTTCAAATTCGATTTTACTAAAATTTAAACCTTTCAAATGTTATTGAAATTCAGAACATAAATTCAAAAGGGCTGTTAGGCTATAAATAAAATAAATGATTTTATGCTCGACTAAAAACAAACACTCAAGTTCAAATTAAAAATATGTTCTAAAAGCTATTATTCATTTATTTAAAAACCTGAAATCCCTAAAAAAAACACCAGCCAATCAAACCTATCTTACCGTCGGCAAAACAAAATGGAGTACCGTCGGCAAATCGCTGTCCCCACGAGTATGGATCCAATCGCTTCGAATGAAAAAACCCAAGAAAGAACAAACACACTTCAACACGTGCAAATACCTACCTTTTTGCCTCCAAATACCATCGTGACTAGGAGGACCCAGACATGCATCCGCTCTAACTCCTCTTTTAGAAGAACTTGTTTGGCATTTCACGTAGAAGATACCCAGCATGTTGTGCCAGTGATTAGAATACGCTAATTACGTTTGTCTTTTAGGCTCCCGAAGACCCTGAGAGATTATTTTGAAACCCAACCGAGATATAGGTTAAGAACTCTTAATTGCACTCAAAGAGCTTTTAAGAAGTTCTTCTTGAGAGCTTAAGAGAACATTTACATGAACATATAGCTAAAATCGGGTTTTCCAATGAACCAATGTTTTCTACACATTATTCAAGCCAAAATCAAGAGATTTTTACCTAGCAACAAGCATAACATTGCATTAAACGAAAATGCCATCTATAACAAGCTGAGTGCCGTTAAAAAGAGCTCATAGTGCCGATGCATGTCTGGGAGGACCCCCTCATTCATCTTCAGCCCGTTATCACTGAACGATCTGAAACGATACAAGTTGATAAACCAGATCAGTCACGTTCCAAAGTCACACAAAATGCCTCGGATTTTTTGTTGTTCATTCGCGAGCCATGTTTTTTCACACGCAATCAAGCTCACGGTCATCCATTGATGTCACGCAATCACACACACACACACGCACAAACACGCACGCGATCCAATTTCCAGATCGGAAAACATCGTCTCTAATCAAGACGAAACGATATCTCGCCAGACCAAGTTGGTCAGATCAGCGGAGGAACGAGGAAAACACGGGGGAAAATCAGCTCTCGACTCGACTCGTTTTGGCTTGGCGCAAAATTCAATCAGCTTAAGTAGAGAGCAGCTCAGCGCCTTGAAATTCCTCGACTATTGCGTTTTTTTTTTTTTCTTTTTGGAGCTCTCTGTGCCGTTCGTCGCCACGCACAGTTGTGTGCCGTTTACTAAGATTAACGTCTTCTCTCGCTCTTCTAAATGGTTTCGTCGATATTTTTCTGCGCCCATGTTGTGTGTTGGTGTGCCATTAGCTTTGGTGGTGTTTTTTTTGCCTCCGTTCTCCTCTCCTGACAGCGCTCTTGGTTTCATGAGCTGAGAAGGAGAGTTTGATTTTCTCTGCGCACACACACACTGTCATGAGAAAAATTGAGATGGTGGTGGTAAGCCAATATGGCTTCCTTGGAAAAGTTTGAGACACCAATACAACTTTATGATTTGAATGCTTTCAAGAGCTTTCTGTAGCTTGACGAGCTTTTGACAGAACTTTTTCTCGGTGTATGACGAGGGGTCTAACAATGTAATTTTTAAAAACAATCAAATTTCAATAATCACAGTAACATTTACAGGCTGTAAATCAATATATAATTGTTTTTTTTTTTTAAGTTTTTGAGTAGAAATTCAATTTTACGTTGGTGGACCCCTTGATTTCAATCTTATAGGAAGTTTCTTTCATTTGAAGCCAAGCGAATGGAACATTTTCGCAAAAATACAATCATGCTTCGTTGAAAGTTCCAGGAATTCTTATTAGAAATGTTAGATAGGCTTTGAATTCTGCCAATGAATTTAATAATTTTCAACAGCTGACAATCTTCGCAACTGCTACACTGAAATAAAAAAAAAAGTACCGAATTCCTAAATTCTAGGAATTTTGGCTTCTTTCCTTATTTAGTAATTGGGTTTTTTGGATTACTTAATAAGAAAAGGAGGCAAAATTCCTAGAATTTAGGAATTTGATACTTTTTTTATTTCAGTGTATGAACAATTAAAAATGTTCAATACATTAAGTTGATATTTTACAACCTTTAACTGAAACCCAGTTCAAATAATGTTGTACATACTCATTCTAATAAATTGTTCAGCATCAAATAATTTATGATTATTTACAATTCATAAACTCATATATATTTATAGCATAAGCTGTGTGAAGTGAAGTGAACAGTAAACTGAACACAATAAATTTCATTTTTCAACTTTTTCACATAACGCATGATTTATGAAATTATTAAACATTTCTGTTCACTACAACTTTACCTGTTAGAAAACTGAACACATCGAAAAGTTCATTTATAAAAATGCATATGAAGTCCAAATGACTTTTTATCGCTGATTCAACTAGAAATTGCAAATTAAACAAAAACCTTGGCCTGGAGTTACAAAATAATAGCAGAAAAACAGTTTATTTGAGTTTTTTACCAAACTGCTTGCTAAAACTTTTCATAAAACTCTTATTTGGAAATTTGGAATGTTTAATTTATCTTAGAATCTTATAAGAAAATTTACTTAATTTGAACCATGTATCCAAGTCAACTAATTTTCTTATTTGAGTGCATGTTTTCTCTAAAATATCATGATTAATTTTTGGAAGCTGCCAAATCTGCTGTTAACAATGATACAATACGTAAAATTTTATTGTTTAAAAATCAAACAAGTAAAACTCTACAGCAATCAATGTAACAAAATTCAAGTTCTCCTAATATTCAGCCGAAGAAAATTTTACGAATTTCAAAATATGTGTTTCGCTGTGCAGAGCCGTCAAGATTATTTTTATTTTTTATTTTTAATATGTGTCTCTGAATTTGTATAATTCCATGGTTCAATCATTATTCAATAATATTTTTATAGAGTAACAAAATAAAGAATATCATCACTTTGATGAATCACGAAGTGAATTATATTTTAGGCAAATTGTAGTTTATTTTTATTATACATTGTTATTAAAGTAATTTTTTCAGTTGAAAACAAACAGTCAACAAAGCAAATGCCTAAGATATTGAAACAGTAAGGCTATTTGTTACTGATGTTATTTTGAGTACAGTATTTACACTAATCGAGGTCGAGAAGGGCAAAAGTTGAAACAATTTACACAAATCGAGGTCGAGAAGGGCAAAAGTTGAAACAACTCTACCTCTTTTAATGATTACAATTTTTTTTGCTGTCAAAAATGTGCAAATATTAGCGAATTCAATATTTTTTTCAAATTTTACTTTGTTCAGACCTAAAGTCCAGAAATGCTAAATTTGAAAAAAAGCCTAAAAGTAAGACCAAAATATCTAAATTGAATTCTTTCTATTCCATTCCATAAAATTACAAGCTTTTGCAAAAGTTTTTTCCTTTTTTATCATTCCTATTATTTGGCAATATCTTTTGACCCCTGATTATTGTAAAAATTAAGTTGGGGCATAAAATTTTAGTTGGCTTTATCATTTTTTTTATTCTAAAATTATACGGATACCATTTCTATAATTCAAAATATGGAATCAAAAAGTAACTCATATAAATATTTTTTTTTTTTAAATTATCTACAGAAATGATCAATTTCAACTAGTTTATTATCTATCTAGAAAAGGAATAAATGAATAATTTTTTAAAAAAGCAATCAAATTTAAAAAACACTAAAAAATAATCAAATTTTAAACAGAATATTTGACTCTTAGATAGAATTTATAAAAACATATTGACTGAGAAAAATGAATTTACAGAGATGACATAACAGTAATTCGTTGAAAATCACCAGCTTTGCACAAAGATCTCCAAAGACTGTTAGAAACGCAATGAAATCGATGCAAGAAACCATGTTTTATAAAAATCACATTTACTACTTAGTTGTACATTACAAAATCTTCAGCAGATAAGAAATAAGATATGTTGAAGTATGATTTAATATTGGCAGATAGGCTTAGGGAATTAAATGCAACACGCCTTTCAAATAATATTTATCAATGCAATGTTTTGTTTTTCTAATTTAGTCACAAAAATATATCAGACTTATTTATAACGCAAAATTAATACTCATTCTAAAAAAAATCACGTTTGTCTTATTTTTTTATCATTTTATTTGAGTTGTAAATTGATTAACAACGCAAAATAACTGTAATTTCTTGCGCAAATAGATATTATTCCGAAACAAAACTCAAAACTGAAAACAAGTCAATCACTCTTGCAAAAATAAAACACTTCACCACCGCCATCCGACTGATTTCTTTTAATCTTTTAAACAATTTTGTATTTTTTTACATCACCAAAAGTAAATATTTCCTCCGCCAAACAACGAGCAAACACACAGGGAGACAGCTCGTTCAACTTGTCCCAAAAGCACGATCGAACACAGAGGGGCCATGTCAAGGAATTTTTCGCCGGGACGACGACCACGACGGCGCTTGTCTTGTCTCACACACTCTCATCACAATCCGCGCACCCGCTGCCATTAACGGTTTACAGTGTGCTCGAGCTTTGGCGTGACTTGCTCATTGTGCGGAAATTGGGCAAAATATGAGATTGCGGTAATGTTTTAAATTTTTTATCTACGTTTTGATTTAAGATGTATTGATTTTGTAGGATTTTACTTGAGAATTCAATACTCATGAATTTTCAACAAATTTTCACAGTAAAACCGTAATGTTGAAGCCACCAACACCGTCGCAGAACCGGTTGCCATGAATGTCAATCTGCCCGGCAATAACCACACCAATACGTACACACTCTCATCGATCGAAACCAACATGGCTGACCGCAGCCGAGTGTCGCATTGCCATTATCTGTCCTCTTTCCTCCCTGCTTCACCAACCCAAGCATTACCGTATGTACAAATGGGGTCGAACGGCGCATGCGGCGTTCTCACCCTCACTTTACATAACGTTCATGGCCTTGGTGGCACAAGTGTGTGCGAGGGGGATGGAATGACGTTTTCTGTCTCAGTCTCGCGCAACTATGAAGGCAGCGCTAAATTTAGAAGAATTTCAATCGATATTTTCCGGGACTCTCGAGCTTATCTTGAGTGCGCCTCGTTGGCCCAAAATTGGTGCAGTTTTTTTTTGTCGGTGCTGGTATCTTGCGAAGATCTCTAAGGGTAAGCCTGTGGGGAATTTCCAACAGAGATGTAATCTCGGCAGCCGGTAATCCAGGGCATTTCGAGGGACTAGGTGAGGAAATCAATCAGGGTACGGATCAGCGCTATCGGGCAGGCAGATCTACGCGCGCATTGCCGCGGGGATCGTAAATACTTCAATTTCCGGCCTTTACGAGAAAAGTGCGAACGAAAGCGAACTGCTGCCGCTTAATCATTCATTCAAGCCATTACGGAAAGGCACGCGCGTATTTTGGGAGCTATGAATAAATTGGGCGGCAGATTTTTCCTCTTTCCACCGAAAGTTCTAATTTGAATGTGGTTGTACAACTTGAAGGCCTCGGCGGTTCGTATATGTAAATAGATCGTAAAATCTAAACTAGCTTGTTAGGGCTGATTGTTGGGACTAGTAGAGTTTGCTCTTACCACGTTTTAACGACACACAAAAATCGTCAGAGAATCCCGTCGGCACAAACCACAAATGGATATGAATTCCCGAAAAATAAAACACTGAACACAAAATCCAGAACTCTCACACGCGGTCGGTCCCTTCGTACTTTCGCGATTAACTAGTTTCATGACGGGTGGCGTTGGTGGCGCTGCAATAGCTATGTGTACGGACACAACCACTGTCCGAAACACCCGCTTGGGATGGACACAGTCGCGAATAGTACGCGCCGCGATCGGGTGAACTCTCGGGGCGATCGCCAATCCCGGCAGCTAAAGGAAACACGAAAAAGCCATTGATCAATTATGGCTTGGATGATACGCTCAGTGGGGCTAACGAGGAGGCACTTGTCACTGGCTTTGTTTACTTGTATAAGTAGAAACAGGGGGGAAATAAAAATAATAAAATAAAAGACTATTTTATTTCATCAGAAGATTAAATTCAAGAAAATGCATCAATTTTGAAGCTGAGTAAAAGCGCAAAACATTGATGTTGGTCAACAGCGGCGCCCACCATGTCAAAATATAGATATTGGGAAAGAAGGTAGGAGTGTTAGTATCTGGCAACTATGCATCATAGAAGACATATCGAACTTTAGTCAAGTTAGAAATCTACCAGAAGCTAACAAAGAAACTTGAGTAAATCTTGAAACCAGTTGGCAATCCCTCACCCCACTCGACTTAGTCACCAGGTCACCCTTTGTCACTGATAACACACCGGAGCCCACCCAGGACGAATTGATAACGCCCCGTAGCGTCTTTATTGAGCCCACGCTGACGACGTCACGCGTGTGGGGTTCGCAAATTGATAATTGTTTTTCGCGCTCAACCTTCGTGACTTGAAGTGGTCTTAGACTACCAGAACCTGGGGTGCTGCTCCCATTTTTATCGCTACTGAATGAGTCGCGCACGCGATGCTGTCATTACTTTTAATGTGCGCTTCAAGAGTTTGTCGTGTCGTGGCGTTCTGCTGCTCATCAAGAGCGAAAGGTGCAGTTTGAGCTGTCCCGGTAGCGCCGTAAAATGTAACGCGAGCAATAATTATCAATGGTTGGGCCACACCACCTTGGGTGTTGTTCCTTGATTGGCCGGGCGGACGAGCTTGTTTCCAGCCAATTAGCATTTTTTTTATTGCAGTCAGACAAACATGGGCACAAAGACGGACAATCTGTAAACAGCAGTATTTCAATTTATTGATGGGTGGAAATTGTCGATTAGTTATTAAACTTTTATTATTGTCAAATATACTCCAGTTTCTACCTGGATAAATTATGTGGAAATCAACTGTATCGTTTATGTCGACGAAACAAAATTTAGACTCTTATATTTTTGTCACTAACCCCATGCAAAATTTATTTTAAGTTTTGTAATTTTGAAGTTTGGGCCCGCAGATCGAGAAAATACGCAAAACCCTTAAGTAAAAATGTTAATAAATTCATTGACTTTTTTGCAAGTTCATGACACTTTAATAATGCATTTTTTAAATATTTCATCGTCGCCATTTTGACCGCCATTTTGGATTCAAAAATGCCGAATCACTTTAGCGTAGTTGATGATCTCAATTTTAAAGTTTTTGGTATGTGATTATGGTGGAATGTCTCAAAATGGTTGAATTTGAGCATTGATTATTTCAGTAGCTAAAACAAGACAAGTCATTTTTTTAATATCTAAACGACATATTTTTCATGGTTTGCAAAAAGTTTTAACGAAAATTCATACAAATTGGAAAATATTTATCTTGAAAAGAGATTTTTTATCAAATTAGTTAAATCAAAAGGAAATAAAATGAGCATGAGCATTAGCGTGGTTCACGTTTCTATGAAAAAGACAAAAGTTGTTATTTTGTCTTGCATCAACCGGAATTTCGTTCTTTTATGTCCCCAGAAGCACTCCTGAAAATTTGAGCCCATTTGGTAAGGTCTAGGAGCTCCAGTTTTAATTTGAAATTTATATGGGATTTTGATTTATTTTCCATGGGAAACTATCTTTTTTTACATTGTATTAGGATTTTTTTTTATAAATCGATGAAATGAATTGATTCTTATAGTAGGAGATAGGTTTTGAACTGGGGAACAACTTTGTAGAACATACCAACATGCTAGGAAGTGACCCTTTAAAGATACAGATACTTTTAGATGGTGGCTTTTGAAGGGGCCAATGTAAATGTAAAAAAAGATAGTTTCCCATGGAAAATAAATCAAAATCCCATATAAATTTCAAATTAAAACTGGAGCTCCTAGACCTTACCAAATGGGCTCAAATTTTCAGGAGTGCTTCTGGGGACATAAAAGAACGAAATTCCGGTTGATGCAAGACAAAATAACAACTTTTGTCTTTTTCATAGAAACGTGAACCACGCTAATGAGCATGAGCATGAGAGACCACCCATGGTTGCCGCTCTGTTGCTGAACAGAATCGTAATATCCTGTTAGCACTACTGATCATAGGCTTCGACGATCCAGTGGTGTTTCCCTTATCAACAGCATGTATGAATGCGCTGAAAAGATAAAACACCATGATTGCTAAAGCTAGATCAGTTGCAAATAGGTAACAGTAATTGGCCACCAACGGCGCCCGCCATGTCAGTTTGTAGATCTCGATTTTAAGGGACGGGAATGTTAGTTAGCGCAGGTTGCTACTAGGGCAGCATATTTACTCTGTGCTTACACCCCACGAGCGCCAGGAACCTAAAAATTTGTTAGTAGGTAGGGTGTTTGGTCAGAATTCATCATAGAAGATGATGATGCGACCCAAAATCATAGTGTTTGTTGAAAGGTATTTTACATTATTCTCAAGGCAAGCAATCGGATGCTGCGGATGAGACATTTCCCGTTTATCGGTTGTTTTAAAAGAAATGGTTTAATCTTAAACTGTGCAAAGATAGAACCAAAATCATTTGTAAGTAAATAATGGTGGATTAAACAGTGCAACTTTTAATTTGAGATGATACTACGAGTTTAAATGATTGACGTTTAATGAAGTACTGATTAACGAAGTGAACGACTATTTACAATGTTTATCGAGCTGAAATTGTATGCTAAGGTTTTGTTGCTGTTGCACACCATTGACGAACGCAAAAAAAATGCGACCCGACGGAAAGGCACCGGAAATCTGACTCAGTTTGGTCATTTGTTCATTTTGATTATTATTTTTTCATTATTTTATTCATTCATTATTCATTGGCCATTTTGGTCATTTGGTTATTTGGTCATTTTGGTCATTTTCGTCTATTTGGTCATTTCGGTCTTTTTCGTAATTTTGGCCATTTTCGTCATTTTGGTCATTTTGGTCATTTTGGACATTTTGGTCATTTTGGTCATTTTCGTCATTTTGGTTATTTTGGTCATTTTCGTCATTTTGGTCATTAAGGTCAGTTTGGTCATTTTGGTCATTTAGGTCATTTTAGTCATTTTGGTCATTTTGGTCATTTTGGTCATTTTGGTCATTTTGGTCATTTTGGTAATTTTGGTCATTTTGGTCATTTTGGTCATTTTGGTCATTTTGGTCATTTTGGTCATTTTGGTCATTTTGGTCATTTTGGTCATTTTGGTCATTTTGGTCATTTTGGTCATTTTGGTCATTTTGGTCATTTTGGTCATTTTGGTCATTTTGGTCATTTTGGTCATTTTGGTCATTTTGGTCATTTTGGTCATTTTGGTCATTTTGGTCATTTTGGTCATTTTGGTCATTTTGGTCATTTTGGTCATTTTGGTCATTTTGGTCATTTTGGTCATTTTGGTCATTTTGGTCATTTTGGTCATTTTGGTCATTTTGGTCATTTTGGTCATCTTGGTCATTTTGGTCATTTGGGCCATTTTGGTCATTTGGGCCATTTTGATCAATTTGGCCATGTTCGTGATTTTGGTCATTTTGGTCATTTTGGTCATTTTGGTCATTTTGGTCATTTCGGTCATTTTGGTCATTTTGGTCATTTTGGTCATTTTGGTCATTTTGGTCATTTTGGTCATTTTGTCATTTTGGTCATTTTGGTCATTTTGGTCATTTTGGTCATTTTGGTCATTTTGGTCATTTTGGTCATTTTCGTTATTTTGGTCATTTTGGTCATTTTGGTCATTTGAGTCATTTTGGTCATTTTGGTCATTTTGGTTATTTTGGTCATTTTGGTCATTTTGGTAATTTAGGTCATTTTGGTCATTTTGGTCATTTTGGTCATTTTGGTCATTTTGGTCATTTTGGTCATTTTGGTCATTTTGGTCATTTTGGTCATTTTGGTCATTTTGGTCATTTTGGTCATTTTGGTCATTTTGGTCATTTTGGTCATTTTGGTCATTTTGGTCATTTTGGTCATTTTGGTCATTTTGGTCATTTTGGTCATTTTGGTCATCTTGGTCATTTTGGTCATTTGGGCCATTTTGGTCATTTGGGCCATTTTGGTCAATTTGGCCATGTTCGTTATTTTGGTCATTATGGTCATTTTGGTCATTTTGGTGTTTTTGGTCATTTTGGTCATTTTGGTCATTTTGGTCATTTTGGTCATTTTGGTTATTTTGGTCATTTTGGTCATTTTGGACATTTTGGTCATTTTGGTCATTTTGGTTATTTTGGTAATTTTGGTCATTTTGGTCATTTTGGTCATTTTGGTCATTTTGGTCATTTTGGTCATTTTGGTCATTTTGGTCATTTTGGTCATTTTGGTCATTTTGGTCATTTTGGTCATTTTGGTCATTTTGGTCATTTTGGTCATTTTGGTCATTTTGGTCATTTTGGTCATTTTGGTCATTTTGGTCATTTTGGTCATTTTGGTCATTTTGTCATTTTGGTCATTTTGGTCATTTTGGTCATTTTGGTCATTTTGGTCATTTTGGTCATTTTGGCCATTTTGGTCATTTTCATCATTTTTGTTATTTTCGCCATGTTCGTAATTTTGGTCATTTTCGTAATTTTGGTCATTTTCGTAATTTTGGTCATTTTCGTTATTTTGGTCTTTTTGGTCATTTTGGTAATTTTGGTAATTTTGGTCATTTTGGTCATTTTTGTCATTTTGGTCATTTTGGTCATTTTGGTCATTTTGGTCATTTTGGTCATTTTGGTCATTTTGGCCATTTTGGTCATTTTCATCATTTTTGTTATTTTCGCCATGTTCGTAATTTTGGTCATTTTCGTAATTTTGGTCATTTTCGTTATTTTGGTCTTTTTGGTCATTTTGGTCATTTTGGTCATTTTGGTCATTTTTGTCATTTTTGTCATTTTGGACATTTTGGCCATTTTGGTCATTTTTGTAATTTTTGTCATTTTGGTCATTTTGGTCATTTTGGTCATTTTGGTCGTTTTGGTCATTTTGGTCGTTTTGGTCATTTTGGTAATTTTGGTCATTTTGGTCATTTTGGTAATTTTGGTCATTTTGGTCATTTTGGTAATTTTGGTCATTTTGGTCATTTTGGTCATTTTGGTCATTTTTGTCATTTTGGTCATTTTGGTCATTTTGGTCATTTTGGTCATTTTGGTCATTTTGGTCGTTTTGGTCATTTTGGTCGTTTTGGTCATTTTGGTAATTTTGGTAATTTTGGTCATTTTGGTAATTTTGGTCATTTTGGTCATTTTGGTCATTTTGGTCATTTTGGTCATTTTGGTCATTTTGGTCATTTTGGTCATTTTGGTCATTTTGGCCATTTTGGTAATTTTCATCATTTTTGTTATTTTCGCCATGTTCGTAATTTTGGTCATTTTCGTAATTTTGGTCATTTTCGTAATTTTGGTCATTTTCGTAATTTTGGTCATTTTCGTAATTTTGGTCATTTTCGTTATTTTGGTCTTTTTGGTCATTTTGGTAATTTTGGTAATTTTGGCCATTTTGGTCATTTTTGTCATTTTGGTCATTTTGGTCATTTTGGTCATTTTGGCCATTTTGGTCATTTTCATCATTTTTGTTATATTCGCCATGTTCGTAATTTTGGTCATTTTCGTAATTTTGGTCATTTTCGTTATTTTGGTCTTTTTGGTCATTTTGGTCATTTTGGTCATTTTGGTCATTTTGGTCATTTTGGCCATGTCGTAATTTTGGTCATTTTGGTTATTTTGGTCATTTTGGTCATTTTTGTCATTTTGGTCATTTCGGTCATCTTGGTCATTTTGGCCATTTTGGTCATTTTGGTCATTTTGGTCATTTTGGTCAATTTGGCCATGTTCGTAATTTTGGTCATTTTGGTCATTTTGGTGATTTCGTTCATTTTCATCATTTTGGTCAATTTGGCCATGTTCGTAATTTTGGTCATTTTGGTCATTTTCATCATTTTGGTTATTTTCGTCATTTGGGCCATTTTGGTCTTTTTGGTCATTTTGGTCATTTTGGTCATTTTGGTTATTTTGATCATTTTCATCATTTTTGTTATTTTCGTCGTTTGGGCCATTTTGGTCTTTTTGGTCATTTTGGTCATGTTTGGTTAAATCAAAAGGAAATAAAATCCCGATTTTTTTATGAAACTTTTTAACACTAACATTATAATTGGAATTTTAAAACTCGTTTTTTTGTATGTTTTGGTGTTTTTGTGGTGACAGAAGTAAAAAAATAAATAAAAGTGGTGTAAGATTGTTTTAAAATTTGGTTTCAAACATGAAAAGTCAACGTCGAATAATGAACAAAACCTTCAACAATTAGTATTTTTTCAGAATGAATTTCATAAAATCCTCTTATCATGATTGAACGCTTTTTATAGTTTTTTTATTTTACGTACTTGGAAAAAATATTTATTAACGGTACACATCAACCAGAGCTTTTGCATCGAGATTTTTGTTACAGAAATTTTAGTATTTTCAAAACTACGGGTACTATCGAAATATTTTTTATTCATCCCCTTAAGTACTGTCCACAAAGTAATTTGCAACAAAGTTTGATTAATTTTACTACCCCGTTATTGCAGGATTGGGTCCGTAAGTTTGACAATTTTGGAATAAGAAGACAACAACTTCCTTCGTTGCTGTGCACCCTTAAGTTAAGTTACAAAGGTTTAGTTTTAAAGTTAGATTTTTTGCTTCAATAAATTTCTACCAAATCAAAATTTTGTTTGTAGATGTTTCTTTTTTCCTTTTTTCAAAATATTTAAGAATTGATGTTGTTGACACTACATACATGTTGGAAATATATTTCGAAAAATTACATTTATTTTCCTGGAATAAATAATTTAAAATGAAAAATTCTCTTTTACTGGATTTCAAATGTAAAAAAGACGAGATAAATATAAAAAATTATCTAAAATTTAACCGTTGAATATTCGAGAAAAATAATTTCTCATCGACTGCTACTGAACCCTAAACGCTGGAAATATTAATTTTAAGCCTCATTTACGAACCTTACAAGCCTGAGCCGACCGGTCCACCGCCGAATGAAGTGAACCACAGAATAATTAAAAATTATTATTTTTAATTTTGGCATCCTCATCCACAGCAGAATCTACCAGAGAGCGCGTAATTTAATTAACGCCAGTCTTGCTTTTGCGTGAATTTCTCGCAACCGTTTTTTTTTTTTTTTTGCCAGGAAATTGTATAATATTTCGATAAGTCGCTCAACCGGGCTGGTTTGGTTGTTCTTTATGGATCAACATTTCCGGCGATTCATATTTTTGATCATATTAAAAAGGCAAAAAAAACCAGCATTATCAGTTATGATGAAATCATCCCTTATCAACCATCTTGAATATGAAGCGCTCGGATCAACGTGATATCGTTTCGACGAAGGAAACGGTAAATTTGACATGTCAAATCAACCGTTGAGGGACCACACCTTCGCATACGAATTTCCGCCATTGGCGTAACCCCCGCCAGGGCACAGTTTGAAGTGGTTTCGTTTCCCTTTCGCTCGTGTCATATTTATGACAGGTTTATTTAGGATACACTTTAATTTACGAACTTTTTCTCGCGGCCGCTTCTGAGTACAGCAAGCCAGCTATCAAAGCGAACCGTTGCTAATCGCATTTTTGCTTCTCAAATTCTGTATTTTTGAGAAATGGTGGGTGGATGTCGGTTATTTTTGGTGTCTCCAACCGACAAACATCGCGGGTGACCCCGCGCAAAAGAGGAGGGAGGCGCACGCTGACACCGAAAATGTACCGCACATTTTAGAGTGCTCTGCGGGTCAACCCACGGCGGCGGGGAGGCTGAAGTTGGGGGAAAACTAATTTATTCAAAATACGCAGTGACATTCCCTGAATGGCGTCGGCAGCGACCGACGATGTCGGGACTTTGAGCTCGGAGTTGAGTTGAGTGAGTGGAAACACGAGAAGCGAGAAACAAAATGAGATTAGTGACACTAAGCGATGCTAAAATGCGGAATTTATTGGACACGTACAGTTTTCCGAGAGGTGATTCCCGGTCGATGCGTAGGACTGGATGTTGAAACATGCCGCGCGAATGAAATGGCCCTCATCTGACAAGGGACAGGCCAATTGCCGATAGTATTTTGGAGAAAAAACGTGGGTATTTTAAGGCGGTATTCCGTAATTGTGCCTAAAAAGACTTTTTTCATTACAGATTGCGGTTCTCAAGGAAATGAAACGTCATATCGGGAAATCTTCACGCACAAAAAAAATCCCATCGTGCGCACGTTTTCACGTGTGAGCGGAATTCTTCATGAGGCCTGGGCCGTGAAAAGCTGCAATCACCTGGCTTTAGTGTCCTGGCGCGGTTGATGTGATGGGGGCCCGTAAAAACCTGGAAAAGCGCACACGAGGCCCCGGAAATGATGGCACAAGCGCCGTCTTCTTCTTCTTCTTCTTTGCTTCATCTGTGTCGAAGGAAAGTAAAGTCTTTTGCAGCAGCACAAGTGAAAGTATAGATAAGCCCACGCAAGATGCTGGAATAGGGTGATCAATTCTTGATATAAAAGAAAATTCAATAATACTAGTAGATAATTTAAAACAAAATTCTGAAATGCGATATTTTAAAATGCGATAAAAAGCCAATCCGTCAAAAATATACGATGGTTGGCACTATTTTCTATAATTTAATAATGATAAATTTTCGATTTTTTTTTTTGGTTTTTACCTCAAAAACGGTGTACCCGATAAAAAATTTATAACAATACTATTCAATTTCATATTGCTTGAACAAAAAACGAGTGCATCACCAACACGCATTATTATGCGAGAATTTATAACTTATCCTAAAGCAATTAGATTGTAATTCCATATAGCTCAAAGGTTGGCATTCTTGTTCACTAAAAACATAAAAAATGTTAATAGATTTTGTATGATTTCGTATTTTGCGTGTCCTGGTTTGTTTTTTTAAAATATTTTTTAAAGTTATTGTTGGGAAAATGTTTTTAAGTAATTAACTGTGAAAATTTTTGCAAAATCGCTGCAGATTTTAAGATTTATATGCAATTTTGTTTGGTGATTTATGGTATAAAATCGATATTTTAGCCAAAAAGCTGACATTTCGTTCTATAAATTTCGTAGAAATTCCTACTAGGGCAATGACTCCTAATTTGATTAAATATTGTAAATTCAAACAAATATCGATTTCACTAGCGTGCCCAGATCCTCAACGAAGGTGGGGCAACAATATGAGCGTTTTGAAAATTTCGTCGTTTATGGACACCCCCTTGGCAACTTTAGAACAAATTTCTGGGGATGGTGGGGCAACTGCTCGTGGCGCAGGGGTAGCGGCTTCGGCTGCCGATCCCGATGATGCTATGAGACGCGGGTTCGATTCCCGCCTTATCCACTGAGCTTCTATCGGATGGTGAAGTAAAACGTCGGTCCCGGTTTCTCCTGTCTCGTCAGAGGCGCTGGAGCAGAAATCCCACGTTAGAGGAAGGCCATGCCCCGGGGGGCGTAGTGCCAATAGTTTCGTTTTTCGGGGCAACTGCCCCATGTTGCCCCACCCTGTGCATGCTAGTGATCGATTTTCATAACAACATGGCTAAACTAACATAAATTTAGCTCATATGTCGAAAATCGATAACAAAATGTTCAAATCGAGGAAACAGTCTTATTTCATACTGTCGCTGTTTTACAAAAACTACTCTAGTTCAAAAAAGACTATAAAATCATAATCTTTATTTCCATAAAGGTGAATTTTCATAAAAAAAAAATGTTATTCAAAAATATGTTAACATCATTCTCGGAAAATTCATCAGCTTTGAGTTATGTTTAATATTTTTTATTGTTACAATAGTTTTCTCTCTTCATCTTGATGATATTTTTCAAAATATGTTTTTGTTCCTCGGCTCTGGTCGAGATCCCCCTCTCTCCCTAATAACAAAAATAAATAAAAACTAAACTTCAAATTTCAAGCCTGATTTTAATAATATCAAGGCGAAGATCACAAAATGTTTTATACATCATTACGATTATGCTACAATTTAAAAATAATGCAAAATATCCATGAATCTATGAGAATATATATTTCTTAAACTTTTTCGTCTTTTGTCAAAAAAAAAGATTAAAAATAAAAAAAGACTAAAAGGACTTTATTTGATAAAAAAAAATACATAAATAAGCATTATGCAGTGTATTCTGAATTTAAAATCGATTTTACAATTTTTTTTTTTTTCAATAAAAATGTAAATTTTTGGTTAATTTTTTTTTGCTCATAGATTATTTTGGGAAATTTTGAAGAAGGAGGGTAGGGATAAATATTTGAAATAAAATTAGCAATGGCCTGATGAGAAAAAAATAAAATCCAAAAACATAGATCTATAATATCATCGAATCTGCTAGATAACTTTAGATAAACTTTATTTTTGTATACAACTTTCTGCAAGATTACTTCTGGTAAATTTCTGGAAGATATTTCTGGAAGATTT
Source organism: Culex quinquefasciatus (assembly GCF_015732765.1). Taxonomy (NCBI): domain Eukaryota; kingdom Metazoa; phylum Arthropoda; class Insecta; order Diptera; family Culicidae; genus Culex; species Culex quinquefasciatus. Next base: position 826,145 of record NC_051861.1, read on the forward strand.
CAGCAAGATAACTTCAAATCAATTAGAAGAAAACTTTACCAAAAAAATATTCTGAAATTTGCAAAAACTTACAAAAACTGCCAACATAAAATTCACCCTAATCTTCCACCAGAAAAGCCCCAGCTCCACACTCCAGGGAAGGAAAAACTTTGTTTTTCGGCATTTTAGTGAACGCCATTTTCGTTGGGGGGAGTAGGTGAGGAGGGGGAGCTTGCTTGCTTGCAGTCGTAAAAATAAATGAAGGAAACGAGAAAAAGGCATAACTTTTCCCTCCCAGAGCCAATGCTGCCAAAGGCTCGTCGACGTCGTCGTTTCGCGCCCGCCGGAGATCGAATCTTTTCCTTCACGGTGCAAGCAAGAGGGGCGGTGCGGCAAGGATGTGAGTGGAATATTTGATGAGAGGCTTTTCTCCTTTCTTCTTGGCAGCGATGATAGCGCAAGCCTGGCCGAAAGAGTTTTCTTTTGGTTTTTTTGTTATGTTTTTCTTGTAGGGTGTATGTTTCGGTATGTAGCTTTTCATGGCTGAGATGAAGTTGGTGAGGCTTCTGCGAAGCCAGAATAAACATTTCGGTTAATGAGATGGAAAATTGGATTCCTCCGTCTTCGATTTGTGGATCGAAGTTTTCATGGGAAAATTTGATGCTCAATTCGATAAGCTTCGGTTGAGCCGAGGAAAATCCTTTTCGGGGCTTGGCCTGTGAAATTTTCTGGTCCGCAAGGACGAGCACCGAGAGTTGCAGAACAACAGCAAAAAAAAGTACGCTTTTCCATCACCATCATGGCGAGCTGTAAAATTCTGTAATGAATCGTAAAAACTTTAACTTTGTTTAATTATTTTTCATCAAAATCTCTCGCTGCTGGGGGGGAAGTTTTGGGCGCTGAAAGCTCGGGTCTAAAATGTGTGCTCTGTGGATGTAAAGTGCGGCACTTGAAAATTGCGTAACGGGACGGGGCATGACTAGAAAGCAAATTGCTCTCTCGTTCGTCGTTTTCCCTTTTTCGGGTTACATAAAACTCGGAGTTTCGTTCTAAAATTTTACACAGGGGAAATTTATCACCACTTTTTTGGTGTACGCCGGTGGTGGTGGTACCTGCACCTGCACACTTGGGCGCTTGGGTGGTGAAAAGTGGGCAAAACTGTTGGCCGGAATTTCCGGGGCACACATGTGCAGAACGAGAAAACGCACTTTGGAGAGGGTTTATAATCGTCCAGTGTAAAGGCCGGAAACATCAGTTGCAAATGCCGCCTGGTCGTGAAATTGTTTATGGGACACACGTTGTCGCATTGGGTCCAATCTGGTCGCGATTTTTCACTGCTCCACGAGCATCCAGAGCGGAACCAGCATCCGAGCATTACATCTCATCTGGTTACTAGAAAGTTCTAGAACAATTTCGTCCGAGGTTTTACAACCTTTACAAAGTAGAACCAGAAAGCAAACTTTTTACGATTTCCATTTTCGTGCAAAATTTTCATCCCTTTTTCACCGGAAACCCCTCTCTATCTCAGTCTCCCTGAACTCATCAACGAGCAACCCCTTTCCCACGGAACAACTCCACACAATGGGTGCCACCGTGGGCTGCTATCTAATCAACCCCTTTTTCCGACCAGAAGCAGCGGTAGTCGCTTTTGTGTTTGATTAAATTAGTTTTCCTTCTGCCACCCCCACTAAACAACCGCTGCGCTGTCACCAACACGAAAAAACAATAGGAAAAACGAAATGAGTTTTCCCTGTTCTGGCCGAGGGATCGTCTATTTTTATTGTTTGGACAATATTCGAGAACTGTGCTGTGTTCACTCTCGAAATGGGAAAACTTTCCCCCCCATATTCTAGCAGAGTGCGTGCTTTTCCCCAACAATTTCCCACCCCACCAAAACTAATTTTCCAAACGACAACAACAAGCAGCGGCAGCAGCAGCACAAACTTTACCAATTTCCCGTTCGAGCGAAGCGAACCCAACCGACTGCTAATAATAGTTTCTCGTAAAAATGGCGAATAATTGATAAAATTGTCTCTGCTTTCTTCGGTGACGCGTGACGTGACGCGCACAAAACGTTGAAGCAATTAAGGTTAATGTCCCGTCGTCTTCCGACGGGGCAGAGTGGCGTAAGATGAACCCTGGCACGAATCGATGGAAGGTTCCACCCCCCCCCAACCCACCCAGTATTAAGAAAACAAACATATGCTTTCGCTAAATATTTGCTCATCTTGTGCAGAGTGCTTGCTGAGACACGAGGGGTAGATCACTTTCCCGCAGGAATTTCCCACCCCCTGCTGGGAAGATGGCTTTCCACGATGGCTGACTTGGGTTTGGTGCGGGTAAGAATTTCGAGGGTTGGTTTATTGTTGGCGAAGGTATAACACCGGGATCACTAACGGATGCCTGGGGAGAAGATAGAGGGGATGACGTTTGAAGGGGTGCAATTTGTTGTTGTTTGTACAATGATATACTTTTAAGGGTTGTTTGATGTTTGGGAGAATTTTTGATGTCTCCTGTATTCTGGTGAAAGTGAAATTCATCTGAATATTTAAAAATATTGTTGATTTTTTCAACAACTATAACAATAAATTCAACTCAAGCAAATATTTGAAAATAACCTTCTGATTTATCTAAATTTCTAGTTAAATGACACCCGAATTCTGAAAATCAGAAAACATGCACAATTACAGGCTGTTGTAAAAACCAAAAATTGAAAAACATGTAAAATGGTTTTTTGAAATTCCGATATGAAACTACTAACTTGTACTAACTGTAATTTTAGAAAGACGTAACTTTTCATCGTCAATAATGACAGCACTCAAATTGTAGTTTATGTAACAAGTTGCAAAAAGAAGATATTTTCAGCAAAAATCGTACATTTACCCAACAGTTTAACCGAGTTAGATAAATACGACGAGGGCTAAAATAATCAATAAATAATCATCCAAACAACATTTTTGCAGTTCCGAAAAACACCATTTGAATGGAATTGTTAGTCAAATGTGAATGTATTTTGGCAAATAATCGTTAAAATGAAAAAAAAAAAATGAAAAGTATTTCTTTTCTAAACAAGTTTTCAACTAATCAGATCCATTTCAGTGTTGAAAAGTGAACTTTTTCAGAATTTATTTTTGGTTCAGAAAATTAGGCTATTTCATCGTTCGGAATGAGAGGAAAAGTAAGTAGTTTCACGACGGAATTTAAATAGCAAAAAGAGGATTTTTTCAGCACGAGTCGTACATTTATCCAACGAGGTTCACCGAGTTGGATAAATACGAAGAGTGTTGAAAAAATCTAGTTTTGCAACGAGTTCCATACAACATTTTTTGCAATTCCAAAAAACACGCACTGAGTGAAATTTTATGTCAAATTTGCATGTATTTTGTCAATAAATCATATAAATCAAAAAAATGTTGAAAAGTGTTACTTTTCGAAACAAGTGCTGAAAAGTTCAACTTTTCAGCACCCATTTGAGTGCTGAAAAGTAGAACTTTTCAGCATTTTTTTTTGAAAAGTGTTGCTATTCGATTCAGTTATTTTTGGTACAGAAAAGTAGGCTATTTCGTCGTTCAAGAATAACAGGAAAAGTACGTAGTTTCACGACGGAATTATAAAAAAAGTATTTTTTGAAATCCTGCTGTGAAACTGACAACTTTTCCTGTCCTTCTGGAGAAACGAAACGGCCTACTTTTAACTACTATAAAAAAACAGATTTGAAAATCAATACCTTTTCATACCAGTTCTGAAAATTCCTTCTTTTCAGCATTGAATTGGGTGCTGAAAAGTTGAACTTTTCAACATTTGTATCAAAATGTAACATTTTTCAATATTGTTGTCTTTTGAACGGTGAATTTACTTAACACATGAAATTTTGGTAGCTGTCCATACAAAAATGGTACGTAAATATTTGTCATCGATTTGAGGTCTTCGACAAAGTTGTAGGTATTGATAATTACTAGGGCAAGTGAAATTTCACGATTTCGCGGACACCATGAAATCCGCGAAATTTGGCTTTTTCCGTGAAATCCCGTGGAATTTTATGTATGTGTGAAAATTTAACGATTTTTCTCAAAATAATTTATCAAACTCGAAATGAATAAAAATAATCTTATGAACTACTGTAGAACTGAGCGAGTCAATGCCCTGGTTTAATGACCATTATAGGGTTAGTGATTTTTGACGATTTCGTGGACGGCGTGAAATTCGTGAAATTTATCAATTTTCTCAAATCATTTATTTTAAATAACAACTTAATAAATATTTCATCCAAAAAGACTATTTAAGTAAATTAAATTAGTTTTCGATTAAAAAGCTTGAATATATGTGTAAGTCAAAATGAAAAAGAAGAGAAAAGAGCAGTTCGTAATCCAGGAGGATTTTTTGAAAATTGGGAGAATTGTTTTTGTGTCGCATTCAAATTAAGTGAATTTTTTTTTACTTTATTGAAGAATAATATATAATGAAGCATAACAAAAGTTTCTGTGATTAAAACATAGGATTTTCAGAGTTATTTTAACATTTGTTAAGCTCCGCAAAATTAGAGTGAAATTTGGTGTTTTCAAATTTAGGTCCCTGTGAAATTTGCAATTTTTCGAGCGTGAAAAATCACTAAGCCTAATGATTACTAATCTTAAACAATAGGTATACGGAACTAACTTTGGCTGTTTTTTGTTTTTAAATTTGCTTAAATCGGTGATTTTTAACATATTTTTTTTACTTTGAACCATATTTTTTCCGACAATTTATGTTTTTTAATTGGAAAAAAAGTTATGAAAGATTTTTTTGTCATTTCTATATGAATGTGGAAATTTTGTTACGAGGGGTGAGGGAGGGCAAAAATAAAAATCCCATCTTTTGCGTTACGTAATAAAAGAACACTCCCTAACTTTCTTTGATAATAAAATCGAGTTAAATTGAATATTGAATATAATCGAGTAAATTTGAAATGCTGTTAAAGAAATTTTATGGGAAATTGGACGAGCTTTCCTGTAAAAATAATTTCTAGACTGCAACATTAACTCTCACAAAATGGCAAAAATACACCCAAAAAATTTCAAAACCCCTGTTTTTTCTCAACATTTATATTTTTAAAACCTCTATATCTTCGCAAGGATTTGACTGAAGGCAATAGTCAATATGGAGTCTGTCTGGAGAATCCCACAATCTGTTTTGGAAAAAAGTATATTTAGACCACATTTCGAAAATAATTAATTTTGTATTTTTCAAAGAGAGCCTTACAATCCTGCATTTTTCCTGAGGATTTTTCAATATCTGAGACAAATTTCACAAAAATTTAGCAAAAATTTCATGCGCACAGCTTTAAATTTGACTTTTAAATATTGAAAGCTCATAGAAATAGCGTGTATTCTTATTACAGTGTATTTTTCTAAAAAAATTACTACAAGGTTGTATCATAAGGCTGGTACAAATATTTTTAAAAGTTAACTAATTTAAAATTACATTTTAAAACACTTTTCCATTTAAATGCTGAGATTATGGCAAGGATTGTTACTTAAATTTTTTGACCTTTCACCGTTCCGCAGCCCCCTTAACCTTCCCCTTCGAACCCGGTCAGAGCCGAGAGACAAAAAACTTTAAAAAATATTTGCATCGACCTAATAAAAAAATGCTCGGCAGTAAGTACAAGAAGCAGAAAAATTCCATCCAATCCCATCCTTCGGATTTTTATATAGATTTTTTTTTAAATTTTCTGTTTTCTCAAACAGCATCTCCTCTTACAAGTCCTTCAAAACAGTTTCCACCAGGGAATAGTTTTCCCCAACGTCACGTGACAGTAAGTTGTTGACGACCCCCAGAACGCAATGACCGTCCTCCCCCGAAAGTCGTAAAACCGCTGCTGGCGGAACTGTCCTTTGAAATACCACACCAGCAGAAAGTGGTCATCACAGCTGCACCGGATGGCGGTGGACCACTTTGGAAAGTTTGCGCCATGATGGATTTTCCCATCTTGGCACAGACGGAAGACAGACAGATGAGATGAAATTTTGAAGGGGGAATGATATGGAACTAGTGCGAGTTTTTGGTCTGTGCAGTGAATCTATGGTGAAAAAGTGGTTTCTACGCAGCGTGTTCTGCGCAGGAGAAAATTTTGTTACATAACTTACAGTATTTTGCAGCGAAATGTGAACCATGTTTTTTTTTGGAAATTTTCTTACCTGAAAAAGAAAAAAAAAAGTGGAAATTAATTACAAGAATTTAAACGCAGTAAAGAATCGTCCAAATTTTGAAGGTTAACCCGTTTCAAGTAACGGTACTCCAGAACAAACGAACATTACGATCGAAGGTCTCAAAAGCAGAATAACTGTGCACCAGTTGCATAACTAAAGGTCGCCGCAGCAGAAAGTCAGAAAAACACCATGCCAGCGAAGAACCTCCAGTCAAAGAGTTAAAGGTAATAAACCATAAATCGACATTAACGGCCCCAGAATTGAAGGTTACACACCATCTTCATGTGTTCCGGATTGTCAGTCTGCCCCGTTAGACGACACAACATGCCCTTCTCACCCTCTCTTCTGCTGTTGAGGAACTGGGTTTGCCGGGCCCTGGCCGGGTCTGGTCGATGTGGGATCGCACCGTTTATGGCCGGTATTTAAATCATAAATGGGAAATAAATATCTGTGGAAGACAGTTATCTGGCCGCCTGTACCCGCTTTATGGACTCCTTTTTTTCACTCTTCCGAGGCCTAAAGCAGAGCATGGGCAGATGACCTTGGACTGATTTTTTTCTTGTGTGCTTGTCGAAGTCGTTACGTTCAAGGATAATGGGTTATGCGAGAAAGTGTTCGATTTTTTTTACAAATCTTGTCAGTTTGCGTCATCCTCCGACGGGATCGGAGGTTCTCGGGCTTGGAGAATTTAGTCTGATTTTTTATATAACACCAGCAAAGTGAGAAGTCGTGTACCTTTTTTTTCGAATGGCTGTAATCTGTATAATTTCCACCCGAGTGAACATCAGCCATCGGCCAGCCGGGGCCGTAAATCAACCCCCAAAATTTTCCCATTCGGAGTCCCGAGATTCCCGGCGCGGGGGCCATTTTCCTCCTAAACACAAAGAGCCATTTACATTCCATTTCCTGCACTCGAACGAGTTTGTGTTTGGAGGACCAGCCGAAAAATCTCTTAATTAATTTATGTAAGTATTTATAAGAACAAAAATTTTCGCATTAATATTTATGAAATTTTCGCCTTTGCCGAGGAGTTGCCCGGGGGGAGGAGAGCTACCATTTTAGGGTTTCGCCGTAAAAAAATAATTTATTCGCTTCGACTCAGTAATCACCGCCGCCGCCGCCGCCTCCAGAGCAACTCCCCATTAGAGCTTGGGCGGCTACCTTAAGTCAGTAGAATCCATTCATTTGAGATTTAATTGTGCGCGTTCTATCTGGAAGGCTTTCCAGACGGATTGTTTTGGGTGCTCCCGCGGGGGTGCGAATTAGAATTAGCCAGAGGCGAATTGCGGGAAAAGGTGTTGACTTGGGACTCTTTCCGGGAGTTCCTAGTACGATCCTGGTTGTAGAACGAAACGTTCGTCATAATTTAGAAAATGAATAATAATTATGACATGCTCTTTCGGACGTACAGTTGGGCCTTCTAATGGGCCACCGCTGTGGATTGTGGCTCTTTGTTTCGTGATTTTATTTTGGAAATAACTTACTTTTAACGACTCAAATTCATGATGTCGAATCTCTCGTGCGGTGAGTGAGATAGTGATAAGGTGTTACTTTTGTGGTCTGTTTTAGAACCGAAAAGTTAGTTTTAACGACGCCGATGCAAAGATTAGATTGCAGCCTGCCACTACCGGGTGCCATTTTGGAGGGATACAATTCGGAGTGACTTCTTCCCAAGCGGATTACACGTCCCAAACCGATGTCACCTGTCAGTTCCGAGAACATGCAACCGGGTTTTAATTTTGCCATTAACATTCTCCCTTGGGTCGACGATCGCCAACAGTGGCCAGCTCATCACAATTACGGTAGCCAACGAAATGGCAGAGGAATCGGCTGACAACGACCGCTGATCCGCTTAACTCTCACTAAAACCGATCAATTGAAGACTTTACGATCGTGCGATCCCTTCGACGGTGGCGGTTCCTTCTTTGGCCGCACTTCCATCGAACTCCTCGCAATAATTTATAATACTTAATGCTCACCACTTGAGCACTCTGCGCATTTACATTACCGTAAATCAATAGAACCATTTGCTTCATACAATATGAGCAACCTTTCGAGTGTTATCTAAATGTGGCTCAATTGAAACAGAGGAAAATTAATCGACAAGCACAATTTGCGACTGAAAGGGTCAAAACGGCCGTGGGAGCCGAGGTTTTAACTCCGGGCCGCACTAGTTGACTTCAGAGTGCCATATCTGTCAGATAAATTTACCTCTATACAGAATACTAATGGACAATGCTGCAGACTCGACACCACCTCCAATCCGGTTTTGCCAGATATTGGATACCGGCCGTAAACAACCCAACGATGGCGGCTTGGGTCAGCTCTATTGGAAAGTAGTAAAACAGAAACGAAGAAAAAGTTTCGTTTTACGGCGAACCGTAATGGAAATCTGATAATATTTTGATCCACCTGTGCCCCCTTTCGGCAAGTAAGACATTCGCCAACATCTCCTCCCCGAAAAAAAAGCAAAAGTCATCTCGTGCCTAGAGTCCCATAAAGAATCCCATCTGCTGCAGAAAGCCCCGCCACGAGCAATAACATCCAGCTCATTTTCACGAAGCCCCCAGGGATAATAAAACCGAACCGTGGCCGGAACCGTGGCACCTGGAAGGAACGGAAAATCCTTTTTCATTAAAATGCAGGACTCAATCAAGATTTTATCTGCAACAATAAAACGGCAGCAGTGGCAGCAGCAAAAAATTGAATTCAATCAGCCATCAATCATTCGTTGATCCCGCACTGAAGTCAATCGACGCAATAAAGGGCGTGCGTGCACTAGTGAGATTAAGTGCAGCGCAGTTTTGGAGCTTTGCCGAAAATGTTTGGCCCAGAAACAACCGAGAAAAAAATAATAATAACAGCGAATACTAGTCTAGTGGACGTAGTACGAAGGAAAGTAAAAATATAAGCACGGTCCATAAAACAGCATAAACGAAATTGATGCCTCGACAGAACAGCAAAAAAATGCCAACGGCGGCATCGGCGCTTTGCTGTGAGAAATGTTGGGCAAAAAAATTGTGTCAGTTTGGGCCCGGTCGGCTGTGAAGAAATTGGCGATTTATTCAACTAGTTGGATTTTTCAGCTTCAAAAACAAACTAAAATCTTATATTTTTAACCTAAAAACTACACTCCAAAACAAATAACTATTTGACACAGATTAAAACTACTTAAGATTTCCAAAATATCAATGAATTTATGAAAAGGTTTTTTTTCCTAAAGTTTTATGTCTTTTACTGATCATTTCAAAATTCATTTTTTTTTATTCCATTGTAATTTTTTTAAACATTATTGATACAACACTGAGTAATTCTGGAATTACACGAATCACTGTGGAATTACTGAGTTATTCCAGAATAACTGAATCACTTGCTCACAAATTCGAATGATGCAGGATTACCATTCTGGCTCAGTGCTGGAAACTCCTTACATAAAATTAAACAATCAAAAAAAATTAGTTATAAAAAAGGGTTATGATAATTATTATTATATATAGTCGCCCCCGAAATCGACCCAAAAAATCAGGAAGCAAGAAAATATTTTTTCGTAAAACTTAAAATTTTTAAGGGCAACAAATGATTTTTTGTGCTGAAAACATTTAAATTGGCATTTTTCCGCTTTTATAATAATAAAAAAAAAACATTTTCCCGCGTTTATAAAAAGTTGGATTTTCTGTGAATTTTTGTTTTTTTCAATGCATAAAAATTTTGAAAACTAATGATTGCAAAAAATGAACTAGTTTGAAATGCATTTTAAACACCTCTTTCACATTTTTGCATTTTTACCACGGCTTGTAATTTCCAGTTATTTAACCCCCTCCTGCCTTCTGATATTATAGTTTATGTCCTCGACTCTGACCATAGTCGAGTCGGGGGGCAAAAAAGTAAAAAAAATATAAAAATTTAAATAACAAGCCTTGGTTTCCACATGAAAATATCGAGGTATTGACGGATTTTTTTTTTCTCAAAAAAAAACTTTTCGTGGGACTGTACATTGGTATTTCATTAAAATTTTAAGTGTTTTCAAAGGAGTTCAAACATGCTAAATATGATTATAAACGCGGGAAAATGCATTTTAACTGGTTTTCAGTTGATTTCATTAAAATTTTGAAGTTTTTCGAAAAAATATTTTTTTTTGCTCCCTGATTATTCAGGCCAACTTTGAAGAGGGGGGCGACATAAACTTTGAAAAATATTTGCAACGGCCTTATTGTGATTTTTTCGTTAGCTTCTAATTTAAGACGAAAGCTCAGATATCTTAAGAAAAGGTCTTAGATTCTAAATTAAAAAAAACGTGCACTGCAATACTTGTTCCACAAAAGCACAAAAACGGTACAAAATTAGATTGCAAGACAGCAAATGACGCTTGTAATTTACATAAACAAACTAAGGGAAAATACTTCCTCCCCGCCCCCCAACCATCACAGATTCAAGACCGTGAAACGAAAATTCCACCCCGCTCACATTCCGAGCCCAAAGTCCCCTCCGCCCTGTCCGGCGTTCCACCCAAAATTTCGCTCCACGCTGCGGAAAACTTTGGAGCGCGCGCGCTGTCTTCCTACCATGCCGAACTTCAATTACTATAATAACATTATGTAATAAGATAAATGAAGCAATTTTACGATATTACGCAACTCTCGTCGTCTTCGCGACGTCCTCCTCGACGATTCTCCGGAAAAGTGTGGCGGAATTTTGCTCTGCTCTGGGGGGAAAACCATAAAAAGCCGTAAAAGCTAGGCCGCGTCGTATCTTGGAAAAGCGCGCGCGAGCGCTCGCTTTCGGGAAATTTCATCAAGATTTTAGCATGCTTTTTAAGGCTGCAATGGAAAATTGCGCGAACGAACTCCTCTCGGCACATTTCATCGAAGGAAAATTGCAAGGCCCGAGAGGTAAGAAATTTTGCTGCTTTTCCTAAATTAAAGATATAAAAATATGTGCCAACCATCTGAGGCCGCGCAAGAAGGAAAAAAAACAGTAACAGTTTTCTCCGAGACTCGAAAAAGACCAAGAGCATGCCTTAGCCTTGTCGTAAAATAGCACCACCAGCAGCAGCAGCAGCCATCATGTCTAAGGGCGTGGCGTTGAGCTTCTTCACGTCTCTCTGCTTTCTGCTTGTGCCATGTTTGGTTGGTGCCCTTCCGAAACAGGCAACTCGAAAGACCGACGGATCGACGTCGTCGTCGTCGTCCCTCAACAGCATAATGGGATTGCGGTGCTTTTGGCTGTGAGGGAAAATGTACAAGACGTGTTTTCTTTTGGGTCTGGAATGACGACGGGGTTTTCGCTTGGGAAGGCAGTGTTGGGAAATTCATGAGACATTTTTAGATTTTTTTTTTAGCTTTTTTAAACTAAGGATGTCTGGATTTTTTACTATGTTTCTAAGTTTAATAAACTCATTATTACCTAAAAATATTGTACACGCCTTGCAAAATAAGTAAATTCAAATAAAGAAAAGATTGACAATAACGCGAAAACCTTAGAAAGCTTATGTGGAGAGGCGAAATCTGGAGTTTTTTTTGAAAAGGACCAATGAACCAAATTTCCAGTTTTTGCTTTTTGGGTGTTTTTATAACCGCCTTGAGTCAGGGGTATTGAAAAACACCCAAAAAGCAAAAACTGTAAATTTGGTTTATTGGTCCTTTCAAAAAAAAACTCCAGAAATGATACTCTCGGTATTCCAAACAAGCTGTCAAACCGGGTTCCAACCAAGCAACAAGACCTTGCAGAAATAAGGTCGGAATCAATTTAAAATACTTTTGATGTAAAACCATGAAATCAAAACAAATGCGATTTTGAATCTCTTTAAATTATTTAAAATAAAATAATAAAATATGTAATTAAATTTCTAAATCTAACTGTTTGAATAAACAGTATTTAAAATTGATTCCATTTTTCCATTCGATTCTCCAAGGTATCCTTGTAGTTCGGTTGGACTAATTTTGACAGCTTAAATGGAACCTCCAGTGTCACATTTTGCCACTACATATAGGCTCTGTAAAAACCTGAGAAATTTTTAACAAGAATTTGAAATAGAATTGGATTTGAGCAAGAGTTAGTTAATTATCAATTTTAATTAAAGATTTGTGTGTGTGTGTGTGTGTGTGTGTGTGTGTGTGTGTGTGTGTGTGTGTGTGATTTTATGATTTTGTAAGAACGTTTGATCGTAATTTTGTGTGTTTCTATGGGTATTGGTGAGGTTTTGTAAAGTTTAATTGAATTGGTTTTTTAAATGTAAAATGATTTATACATATATGATTGGGTTGTGTGCTTGATTGTATGATTTTTTGTGAGTGATTTTGTGTGAATGTGTGTGATTGATTGTATAATTTGTGCGTGTGTTTGATGTAATTTTGGGTAAGTGTGATTATTATCGTGTGTATTATGTGTGTGTGTGTGTGATTTTGTGCAAACGTATTTGAATTGTATGTGGAAAAGTGAGATTTTGTGTGTGATTTAGAATTATGTTGCTTGTGTGGTTGTGTGATTTTGTGCAAGTGAGATTGTGTGTGAGCGAGATTGTGTGTGTGAGTGAGATTTTTTGTGAATGATTTTGTGTGTATGTGTGATTGATTGTGTGATTTTGTGCAAATGTTTTTGTGTAATTTTGGGTATGTGTGCTTGTTATCTTATGTATTTTGTGTGTGTAATTTTTAGCAAACGTGTTTGAATTGTGCGTGGATGAGTTAAATTTGTGTGTGATTTTAAATTAATTTGTGTGTGTGGTTGTGTGATTTTGTGCAAGTGATGTATGTGTGAGTGAAATTGTATGCGTGAGTGAGATTTTGCGTGAGTGATTAATTGTTTGATTTTATGCATGAGTGTTAATGCAACTTTGTGCATGTGTGATTATGATTTTGTGTAAAATTGCGTGATATTACGCAAGCGTATTTGAATTTTGTGTGGATGAATGAGATTTTTTGTGTGTTGTTGTGTGATTTTGTGCAAGTGTGATTGTGTGTGTGAGTGAGATAAGAATTATTTTGTGTGATTCATGTGTAATTTTGTGCATGCGTTTTTGAGCAACTTTGTGCATGTGTGATTGGGATCTTGTGTATTGTTTGTGTGATTTTAAGCAACTGTGTTTGAATTGTGTGTAAATGAATGAGATATTTTGTGAGTGCGTGTATGATTGTGTGTGATTATGATTTCGATATGTTATTATGTGTGTAATTGTGTGATAGTGGGATTTTATGAATGTGTGTGCGGGGCTGTGTGTGTCTCATCAAATGTTCTTTTAAACAAACTAGATTCAACTGCTGAATACTTCCCATCACTGCACTCAATACATTTATCTGCAGCCGCAGCAGAATGACAAAAGATGTTGCCTTGCCCTGAGTGATGATGAGCAAAACACCCATCTCGTAGCGACCGTTGCATGGCACAATCAAAACTCAATCTTTTTAACTTCTCCAAGGGATCAAACCTAGCCCCACGATACGGTTGAGGCCCCGTTTTCTCATTAAACGAAAATGAGATTCTCTTGCCAGCTCGAACCAGGGCAGCGCAGTGCTCCAGAGATGTTGATGGAGTTGGTATGCACACAAACACACACACATTCACTCACAAACACACACAAACTCGCATCCATTCCGAAAAAGCTAGAAACATAAAAGTTTTCTCATTTCGGCAAAACAGTTTCGATCCGGGCACGTTTCGTGAATGTTTTATGATCCACCACAACCATTGGTGCTCTATGCTGCTGCAAAGCAATCCCACAGTGTGTGTGTATGTGTGCCAATTCCCCCGTATGTGTGCTGTGCTCCTTGTTATGGAAAAATCGAACGAGCTTTTCCTGGCTCTTATCTCTTCGTCCGTCCCCTTCTTGGCGAAAAACCGCAAACATTGTGCCTCTCAGCGCAAGACAAACAGCAAAACTTTTGCGCTATCACTGTCGCAGGAAATTTCCCTCTGGAGATAACGAAAAATTTAGCATAACTTTGGGTGTGCCCGCCCTCCGCAAGTCAGGGCCAAACGAGCGAAAGCTCGTATCTCGAGAGTGGTGATAAAAGTGGAACGAAAACTTTCCAACTAACGGCCCGGGGTTTTCCCCGGAAGGGAATTCCTGACGAAAAATAACAAATTGTTCTTGCAGTAGCAGTAGCACTTGAAGGTGAAATGAGTCGAGAGGGATTTTTTTTTTCGAAGCAAACAGCAGATAAATTATTCAAAAATGCGCGCGTGGAAGCCAATGAACGGAACGGAATGGAGTGGTCCCAGATTGCCGGAACGTGCCGTTTGCCCAAAACCGCAGAAAACACGCGCTCTCGTGTTGTCGTGATGGGATGCTGGAAAATATCCACACACATCCATTTTGAGCCGCACTTTTCCTCCCTCCTCCTCCTCCTCCGCAGAGGTGCCAAGGTCGTAAAAGCATCTCTGATTATAGTGCTGTTGTGGTGTCGTTGGAAAATGTTGTTTTTTTTTTGGGTGGGATTTCCAGAGGTGCCATTTGACTGAAGCCATTGACGAAATTTTAATTTGTTAAAAAAAAACTAAATATTTAAGATTTCCAGACAAAAGAAGAATTGAAAAAAGAAGTTCGAGATTTTTCCCAGCTGCACAAAGCGAATGATTATTTTGAAAGCATGAAATTCCTCCACTCCAAAAACAAACCCTATTAAGACAGCTGACTCAAAACTTTCCACAATTTCAATCCCCCAACTCAGCATAAAATGCCACGAAACGTCTTCTGCTAAACGTTTTAGGCAGGGCCATTCTCCACACTTCACGGGAGAGCCCCGCACGCGGATCGTGATCATGAGCTGAAGATCAACGAGTGACGAATTTATGGCCTGGACCGTGATCCATGACAAGGCACCAAACAGCATTTCCTAGCCGCGAGACTTGAGAGCAGCTACGAGCTGAGGAGTGATTCGATTTATTTATAGTCATCTTGTTAGGAGGAGCTGCAGCGTGCTGCAGGATGCTACCTAATCGCGGTCGATTCGAAGCGTAGGAGTGGAATCTGTGCCATCTGGTATTGAACGCCACTCGAAGGGTGTTGCCCTCTAACTTGTTGGATGGGGTTTTAACAAGGAACGAGATAAACCAAGTGATTTGCTTGCGTCAGAAGGCAAACCATGTTTTCTGAAGCATTTCTGAATTGCAACACTCAAGCTTAAGTGAATAAATTAATTTTCGAGACTTGTATCTCATTTGCATACCGAACTAATTGATTTGTCAAGCAACTTACAACCGACAATTTAAAACCAAATTAGTTGACCAATCGACCCTTGCTTAAGCCGATCACCTCGAAGCAAACTTTTACAACCTCCAGTCAGTATATTAATTCGGCATTTTCATCAAACACATTTTTCCCCCCCCCCGTTTTATTCCGAAATAATTGAAGCTAATGATTTTTTCGCACGTCGTTCCCGCACGCGGGGTCACTCAAATTTCATTCCATTTTAATCTCTTTACGAGTCATCAACTTCCAGTCAAGCTTTTCATCCTTCCAGTTTCCACCCAAATTCAAATAAATCAAATTTACGATACAGTCCATCCTCGGCAATGAGCCTACATTAAACTCACAATTTTGTTTTATTTCATTCACTGTCTTTTAATTTCAGTCCGACGATTTCTGGATGCTCAATCATCATCACGGAACGCAAATTGAACTTATCTGGATCGAATTTTTCCGAGGTCCCCCCGCTCCGCCTCCGGCGGAGTTTTTCTCATGAATTATTCATGGGAAGCACTCCGGGTTTTTCGCTAATGGAGCGTGCAGCGTCAAAGACAAAGAGCTCCATCATCGCCCCCCTCCCGAAACAAAAAAAAGACCCAAGCTGATATGATAATCAGACATGACATGACATGCGAATGGTTCTGTTTTTGTGTCCAGATTTGGGCAAGAATAAAGATAAGAGCGCAGCAAGTTGATTAAACTTTTCCATTTCTTTCAGTCAGCGGAACGTCATCTTTCATATACTTTTAGAGATAATGATACTTGCGCGGACTCGGATGCTGTGGACGTCAAAGATGGTGGTGGCGCCGAGCTCCCTTAGCGCAATACTCGTAATGAATCGTAAAGGCAAGAGAAGACGTGCTGGAGCATAAAAAAATTGGGGAAGAGCAATCTCCGTTCGTTGGCTGGTGGCTGGAGAGATGAAATATGGAGGTAATCATAACTAATATCGCTAAATGGTGGTGGATGGTGGTGGAGTGCTGAACGATTGGGAGTAAACCTTCGATAAATATTTGGCATTCCACGTGTGCTTTGGTTCTGGATCGTAAAAGGGTCTGCGGTAATGGAGGCGGTTCCTGAATACTAATGCAAAGCTAGCTACTCGCACCATACAATACAAACATGTACAATTTAATGAAATTTATCCATTAATATTCATTCAAATATTTTCCAATCTCATGTCAAAATTAAATTAATGTCACATGATTACCAGATCATTTGGATAATCTAGAAAAAAAATCAACTTTTTTTTCTAACACAACTCAAAAATAATGCTGGAAAATTACATTTTGAATTATTGTCATTTTTATGTGTAAAAAATTCCTACAACTGTGCACGAGCAACAACAAACGTCCAATAGGTAATTTTATGCCAAATTTGCTGAAATTTCCGAAAAAAATAATTTCAAAAACATACGGTTGAGTTTTAGGGGTTGCAATTTAAAAAAAACTGGTCAAAAATGCTAAAAATTATGAATTTAAAAAAAATCGTTAATTTGAAAATTCGTGAAGAATATATGCAAACTCCCTTATTTGTTTGTATTCTCTACAAATTTGTAGACCATTGGTGCACTATAAAAAGTAACCCTACAATGTTATCAAAAACAAAAAACGTGACTTTAGAATGATTGTTTTTTTCTAAATGGGTTATTGCAGATTAAAAAAAACATTAAATTTCCCATAACATGACATGTCTCTCGATTTTTCACAGTTGAATAACTGGCAGCTATTTTAAAACTAGTTTTACGTCATCAAATCGGGCGTCCAATTTTAAATAAAAGTCCATTTGACACCACATGTCTATCTCTTCACGGTTTCAAACTAGAACACATTGAAAATCGTGCCTTGGCAAAAATCTAGAAAATGCAAGGGGTCGCACGAGATATCAGAATATGGACCTCGGATTCGTGATTATATTCAAAATTACATTTTAAGGCAAAATTTCACGGAAATTGGAGGGTAAACAAATAATTTGTCTCAATCGTGTTTTTTTTTATCAAGAATATAACAATATAAATATTTAAATAGGAATACTTTTTTGTAACCCAAATGACAAATTAATAAATTCTTGTTCTCTGAAACGTTAAACCAATTAACGAAGTGTTAAGCTTACATGATTTTTTTGTGTTTAGGCCGTTTGAATGTTCTTGGTTCCAAAATTATGAAAATAGATTTGATTTGATCTTCGATTCACATTTATTGAAAATCAAGTTCGTTTCCAAGGATGCTAGATGACACCAGAAAAAAGCAGCTTCTTAATTTTTTTTAACTTTCATTTTTTAAAGAATTACAATGGATGAAAATAAACATTATTATGTATGTTTCTATTGTGAAATTGTCTCAGAAACACGAATATGATGAAATTATCACCGGAAAAATTGATCTAAGGGGTCCCCCGAGCAAAAATGTACAACCAAAAAATTCACTAAGAGTGAAGGTGTTTATTTAATATGTTAAACTGCCTTACCCAAAGCGTTCTCAGTCTCAGATGGTAGGGGAAATTCTCGTATGTTTGGCAGGTTAAGCGCTCGCTCCTAACTCCATCCAATTTGCTGATTTTCACTATTTAAACAACTAATTTTGCAAAACTTTTGATAGACACTTGCTTGCTCACTTCTTATTGAGCTATTTATCGATTGATTTCAGTTGAAAACGCTTTTAATTAGTTTTAATTGAATGTAAAAGTTCTGACCTGCCAACATTAGAGGAACGCTGGAATTAGATGCTATTCCCCTAGTCCCAAATGCCCCTACAAGCTGCAGGTCGAAGCGAGTTGATATCCGGATGGAACACTTTTCTATTTGTGTTTGAAAATTATGCTATTTTTTCACTAAAATGCCAATAACACCCTTTAGATTTAACCAATTCGGATGCTCCTCTCAGCATTTTGTTGCATTTTTTAAGCTCTTTCAAATGCACTTTGAGTTTTGAAATTAAATTGAATTTTGCATAAGTTATAGCCTTTTTAAGATTTTTGACGTTTTTGAACCTTCAAACTTTGTGTCCCGATTTGGCCCACTTCCCGTTGACCTAGAGTGCTCATATTTTGGCCAGATGCTAGTTTTATATGTACAAACAACCCCTGAAAATTTCATGCAGATTGGTGAGGTCCAAACGACGTCCCATACAAAGAGGTATGCCGTGTTCGTGGACTCGCTCTTAAAATATAATTATTGCTACCCACAAATTTAATTAACGCCATCATCATCATCAACGTCTAACGAACTTAGATACGAAAGAAACTTGGAATTTTTTTTAAAATAGGAACATAGTTTGTTCACAGCTTGCATTATGTTTTGAATTAAGAAATTACTATGATCTTGTCATTATTTTAAGGATTTTCCATGAATTTTGTATACAATTTGCCGAACGACCGTACCAAACCAAAATAAAACCTGTCTGTGAAGGAGCTATTACACTACGGCAAAAAAAAACAAAACTCCCACTTATTGACAGTTTGACAATTTGCCAGCTTTGTTTGTTTGCCTGCACTTGTTTGCAGCACCGTCAGCCTGCATACATTTGCTTTGTTTGCGAGTTTGGCAAACTGTCAAACACAAAAAGGGCAGAGTTTGTATGTTTGTTTGTCATAGCCTAATACCTCTTTGAATATTCAAAAAGACTGACATTGGTAATAAGTCTAATCCTGTTAAGAAATGAACATTTTAATATTAGACGTTAAATTTTAGGTTAGCTCACAAAACCAAGATATTCCATTTGTTTTATTTTTTTTTTCTTTCTGAGGTGAAACAATCGCCAATAATTTGGAAGCAAATTCATACAAAGTTTCACTGAACTTCATTCAAACATTTTTGGTGAAGAGATTGTGGAAAGTTTGGACGGTTGGAAAGTGTCCAACTTTATCATTCGAAACCTGTCTGAACATAATAATTGTTGTAAAAATTGTCGCTTTGTTTCTTCAGTCTTAATTTATCGAAGTTTATCGTAACATTTTTAGACTGAGCATGTTAGTCCCTTCCAAACCCATTCCAGAGGGTGCATACTAATTTCCGCGCCCATAAGACGAGCAAAAACACAATTAATAATTGCAGCTCGCTCGTTTTTACTGGCTTTCATTTCTCGGTCGTTTGGGCAATATTTCCGGGAAGCACGACGACGAGTCGTCAAATGCGCTCCCAGAATTGGCCAGTGGGGAGACAGGAAACGTCTCGAACGTTGGATCTTTTCCAGCTCGTAAATCTGCGCGAGTTCGAAACTTTAAATTCCTAAAGAGTCGGGCCCGATCGCCGGAAGTTGTCTACAAGTTCCCGGGGGTGACATTTCCAGATCGTCGATTGTTTTGTTTTGTGGAACGTGCTGGTCTCTCTTGGTAATTACGATCATGTAAAACAATCAATTTTTATGTTCTTTATGGCTCTATACAAATCAGGGAGAAATGAATACGCAGAAGGGCAGATTTTCTGCGCGGCCATGAATGGTAGAAAAAGGCCTACAGGATAGCGTGCTCACTTCATTACGAATCGTGCGTCTAACTGGCTGGAATTGTTTATGCCAACCCGGGGACCACATCCACATTATAACCGCCATTAATGTATTTATGATTTTATTGTTTATTTATTGATGGCTTTATTTTGACTCGTTGGTTCGATGCCAGCCACTCTGGTTGTGCCTAGATAGTCTCGAGAACGCGCGTGCTACAATTTTGACTCCTCTGTAATCAGCTTTGGGTTCGTTTCGCGAGTCCAATATCGATAAAGTATAAACTTTCAACTTGCTACGCGTATACACATCAATTGAATCGGCGCTACACCCAATGTGGCGCCTGGACGTGTTTTGAATTCCGAACCAGCGAAAAAAATAAAGAAGTCCTGCCCAGGCCACTTGAGCCTCTTTGGGCCGATAAGAATGACGCCAACGCTGCCGCCGCCGCCGCCTACTGCCTTCGCGATCGAACTCAATAAAAATAAAACGTAATCATAACAATAATTTTTCCTTTCGTTTTCAAAATCGCTTGTGATTTACGACGAGAGTTGTTCCCCTTCGCCGAAATTTTTCAACGCGCGATACAATTTGAATACCCAATGGAACCGTCGCCGTGGACAACTGAGGCGGGAGTCGAATCATTTTTATTGACTTCACTTGAATTTATGATGATGGTGTGTTGTGCCTCCCCCTGGCACGGGGAAGACGGCCGAGGTGGGGAGTGATTCATTTTCCGATCGATTTTCCTTTAAATATTTTAACGTGGAAAACACGCGCGGAACGCGGGACGCCTCAAAGTCTGAGACCCTCTGGAACTACACTTCTCTTGGGAGGGAAGGAATGGAGGGAATGACGCTTCACGAACGAAAATTACGCCACATAAAACCGGGATCGTTTAAAAAGTATAAAAAATAAAAGTGCCTTCAAAGCGCACCGGAAGCAGCGTGGAGAGAAATTGAATTTTCCAAATACTGCATAGATAAGATATTTGGAAACCTGAAGCGTAGCGAAAAACAACTTCATTCAATTTCCCACCAAATTTGGTCGGCAAACATTTGTACATAAATTCAACGCATCGTTCGGTTCGGCTCAGATCCTCAACTAAAACAATGGACCTCTCCCACGAAGGAAAGCTAATCCACCACCATTTTTACGACTAGTCCATGTAATCATTAATTTTTCATAAATAATGTATGAAATCATTCTTTTTCCTAATCTTTCTTTCAGACTGCGCCCAGCACAAAAACACCCCCCGAAAATGGATCGATATTCCCCTCCCACCCCAAGGGGTTAGCCATCACGTTTCACGGCATCAAAAGTCGTGTGCTGATTTTGGGGGCGTCGATTGCAACTTGGAAGAAGCAGAAGCAGAAAAAGTTCATTTAATATACAGTGCAATGAACAAGCGAACCGAAAACAAACGGCTTACGTGAGCAACAATAAACACAAAACTCTCCTTCTCTTGCTTTTGTTTTTTCTAATTATAATTCTTGAGACGTTACCCCGGGGTGTGCGATAATGGTTGAAACTTGGACGCACACACTGCTTGAACCGGGGTTTTGGAGGTTAGAATTTCGTGATCATTGACAACATTGAAGGAAAGGGGGCGAGAACTACAGGGTAGCTTGAAAGTTCGCAAAACACGATTTTTTCAACACTTTTCGTATGTTTCCAACTCGATATTTTTCGTCAAAAATGTAGTTTATACAACAAGTTGCGAAAATAAGATTTTTTCAGCACGAGTCGTACATTTATCCATTAAGGTTTACCGAGTTGGATAAATACGATGAGTGCTGTAAAAATCGAATTTTGCAACGAGTTGCTTACATTTTTTTGGAATTCTGAAGAACGCTTCTAGAATAGAATTTTATGTCAAACATTCATGTGTTAAGTAAATTCACCGTTCAAAAAAAAATATAGAAAAATTTTACTTTTCGATACAAGTGTTGAAAAGTTCAACTTTTCAGCATTGGTATGGAAAGGTATTGATTTTCAAATCTGTTATTTTTGGTATACCTATAGATATTCCGTTTTGTTTCTCCAGAAGGTCAAGAAAAGTTGACAGTTTCTCAGAATTTTCAAATATTGTTCGAATGCTTGCACAAAGTCTTTTAAACAGCACTGTTCCCCTTTCAAAAAATATGATTTACAATAATGTACACCCAAGAATCTCATTTGATATTCACCCCTGGCCAAGTTTGCCAGCAATCGCACCTGACCCCCTGAGCAGATCCGGACCCAAGGAGAAGAAAACACCTCGCTCTAGTCAACACAACGTCGACGATTGGCAGCGACAGCAGCGTGGGGTGAATATAAATAATAATTCTTAATCACGGCCATCACTTGCGAGCGGTTTTACGAGCCTCACCGCCGATGCGCGCCCATATCCTGGAGGGAAAAAGTGAGAAGGCACCTGATTCTTTTTACAGCCCAATTCTTCAATCAAAAGTGGCCCACCCAATCCCAAAATCGCCCGAAAACTCCGAAACGACTGGAAAGCATGCAAATTTTTAAAGTCTTGAACAATTGGTTAAGGTTCTCGAAGAAGGTACCCCCTGCACAGAAAAAAAATCATGGTAATATTACATCTGTAAACGGGTACATCTTTTATGTCAGAAAAAATGTGTAATTTTACCTCTGAAAAAGTGTAATTTTACCACTTTTCTGTTGTAATGTCGCTTTTTCAGTCTAAATTGAGGTAAAATTACAATTACAAATTACAAAGACTTCCAAAATTACACCTTCCAAATTTACACAATTTTTTTACTGTGTGCATGCGATGGCACAATAAACTCATTACCTGGCGGGCTTGCGAAGCAGGAAGGCAGAAGGACATTTGCAAGCGTGATCGTAAAGCGATAAATACCCTTCTATTCAGAAGGTAGTCGGCTCGTTGTTACAAAGTTGCATCGAAAAAGGGGTTTTCTGCGATCGATTTTCGCTGCACGATTTGTTCGTTTTCTGTGTTTCTACAAGCAGATAGTTGTGTCGTTTTGTGAGCATGAGGAGCAGTCTTGACTAGCAATTAGTTGCTGATTTGTTTGACCTGTTCGGCGTTTGTTTCACAAAACTTGTGTAAAGTCTGAAATTTAGTAGCTAAAGCAATTTATAATTCTTCATTTTAAGTTCATTTTCCTCAATAATTTCGATAGCATTGGATTTGGATTGAAAGTTCAATCTAATTATTCATGAAAATTTTACTTATAATGCTCATAAACGAGGTACAGATAGTCATCATCTGACCTGGAAAAGATGATTAAAACACAGTTGCCAGTTCTTCAATACCTTTTCTCATCGGAGTTTCTTCCAGAAAATGTAAAATATGATGAGATTATTGTGAAAAAGTAACTGGTTTTTCGAGTAGACAATTTCAAGTTTGGCAGATTAAGTTAACCATTGTTTACCCAGCAGACAGTCAGAAAATTGCTTGAAAACTGTAGGTCAGTAGGGTTAATGATTTTTCATGCTAAAAAAATGCAATTTTCACAGGAACCCCCTATCCAGTACAAACAAAATTTCACGGAAATGTCACGGAGCGTGAAAATGCTAAAATATCCAATAAAACCTTCTGTTAAACCACCGGAATGACTTTTGTATATTTAATTATATATTTGGCATAACAACTAAGTCATTTTTCAATCTGTAAATATCCAGTTTCCACGGGGACCATCAAATTTCGTGGAAATTCCACGGGATTAAGAAACAACAAAAATACCATTCACATTAAATATTATCATCATTTTACAAAAAGTTTTCAAAAAAAACGGCGATAAAACTCTCTACCGAACCGAACAAACCCAATCTTGCTAAAAGTAACAATAAATGCAGGAAAATACTTCTTTCTATTTTCACAAAACTTTTTAAAGTATTTTGAAAAAATATTGTTTTTGTCGCTGAAAATAAAATCACAACTAAACATGAAATTAAAAGCTTTTTTTAAGCAAATGTGTATCCCAAAACACGTTGTTTTTTCTGGGCAACCTTAAGGAGAAAAAATAGTCATTGCTACTTTCAAATGAGTCTTATAGAAAATTTAGCAAGAACAATCGCACACCTGCAAAAAAAAATGGTAGTATCTGCCAAATTAGAGCAGACAAGTGATATATGTTTACAAAGTTATGTAATAATCTATTAATTGAAGTAAAATTTTCATTTAAATACGGTTTTACAATTCTAATTACTGAATAAACTCCACAAGTTCAAAACTCAGTTAAAATATAATTTTAAAAATGTTTAGCGATTTGCTACATTCTACAATTGTTTCTTGTTTTATTTTGTCTATTTTGATGAGTAAATGACACATAAAACACATAATTTGACTAATTTTCTGAATTGTTTTTAAAAAGTTTTCAATAAATGATGAAGGATTTTTGAACAAACAACTTAAAATAAAGATATCTCAGAAATTTCTCGATGAAACATATCGCTCTTAGAAGCATTGGAAGGCTGAGAAAATTTCCTATAAGACACATTTGAAAGTAGCGATGACTACTTATTCCTGATAAGGTTGTTCTAGAAAACATGCCGTGCAAAATGCTTTATATTTCTTACATTCTAATGTGAAAAAATAATAATATAAATAAAGCACTAAAAAATCGATGTTCTTCGGGTAGTTCAAATCTGCGGCTCCAAAACTCAAAATTTGGAGAAAAAAAAGCTAAAATTTCCGATAAATTTAAAACGTTAAAATAAGCAGAATTCAATGTTTACAATCATTTGTAGCAATATGTTGCAAAGAAAATGAATATTTTTAGGAATCATATTTTTGCTGCCAACTTTACTGGACAGGTAAGACAATAATTTGATGGTTTCGAAAATAAAATATGCATTTTTTTATACATATTTTATATTCCTTAAATTATGTATTCATAGCATTTATTGCATATTAAAATTGATAACAATTCTATTTTAATGTTTGCGTTCCTTTCAAATATTAATGTTCAATTCAAGATTCCAATTAGTGAATCGCACGTTTTTCAATTGAAAATTAATCAAAATTACGCCAAAAACCTCTGTGGATAAGATATTTGTTAATTTATTATATTCATGCATTGATATACAAAAATCCTTAAATTTCACGGGATTTCGCGGAAATTGTGGGATTTTACTAACCGTAGTCATCAGGGCCGAGATTGGGTCATTCAAATTTCAGCATTATTGTATGACCCAATCTAACCCCCCAGACCAACAAATGTCAACCCTGATGACGGTACTAGAGATCTAGATTATACAAACAAAATTGGCTCAATTTCTTAGATTTTCCAAAGAACGTAGTGAAAAATTGTGACAATTTGATTTTATTTCGACGTGAGTTCGAATCGAAAATTGTTGAAATTTTTTTTTTCTTTCAAATTAAACAAAAAGAGAATTTATTGGATCTCTGTTCTGCTAAAATTGAAAAAATACTCAAAATGAGTGAAAGGTACTATTTAGATGAAGATTAAAGGAAAAAAAACTCTTGTTAATTTTATTATTGATTCTCTTGGACATTTCTTCGTAAATATAAAATGAAATCATAGAAATCATACAACGTTTAATTCAATCAACTAATGCCTCCCAAGAAGCTCCCATTCAATTAGGATTCGTGCCCAATTAAGAAGCCATAAAGCTCGCTCACTTTTATCTCATGCACGCACGATTTTATGTGCACCAGGGTGGGTCCCAGGAATTTCTCTATAAATTATTCATATTTCACAACAATAAATCAAACCGGTCCATCGTCAACTCTCCAACGACGGCCTCTCTCGTTCTGCCGAGGTGCAAAATCTCCGAAAAAGTGTCACTTTTACTGTTGTAAACAAATCGTAAAAATATTTATTGCATCGCTTAATCATCGTTTAAATTCATCACCTTTCTCTGTCTCTCGTCAATGGTCTCTCCTTAAGGAGCGTGTGTGCGTGTGTTTTTCTGTTGTTGTCTCTGTTGCACGCAGCGCCACTTACCCCATTCGGTAAAACGACCATAAAATAGTCAAATAAAAGCATTGTTGCTTGATAATGGGCGACATGAAATGTGCGATTTGTACCGAATTAACATACGTGTGCATCTGAATGAGTACTCTTTTTTTTGCAAACTATTCGTGCACTGCAGTTCCGCCAAATTAGAAAATTTATGTGTTATTACTCTCTTACACTTTTACGACCGGGGGCTCTCTACGCGCGTACTATCGTCGTTAAAAAAATCGCAATACGCGCGTAGCCCCGTGGGAAGAAGCTTTACGCGCGCGCACGGGTCTTAATTAATTTATTATTGTAAAAGTTGTTAATCGTCGTTTCGTACTAACCGCGAGCAGCTCCTCCTCAACGGGTTGGTTGTTTTCAACTTTTAAGTTTTATTAATAATATAATTTTTATCGGCTTTTAATCGTCGTTTTCTGCGGGGATGAAGCTCATCACTTGGCGGCGGCCGACTTGGGTGGTCCAAATTTGCACACATTCCTCGTGCACGGAGATTGGACCGAAATGTCGCCCTGATTTACGACCTCGCCGGGTACCTTCATTAGACACTAGACTGCATTCGGACCTCGGCGGAAACCAATGCGACTCCAAATGCGATGCTGATGAGGTGAAACATCTGGGACGCCGAATCTTCGGCGGCGGCGGTCAGATGAGCTTTTTTATCACCATTGAGAAGCTGGCCCGTAAATTGAGGGGAATTTATTTGATTATTCAGACATTTTGACAGCGGACGATTGAACTGGAAGCCGAGGTGGAGTTTCCGCGCCATTTCTCGTGTCACAAATGGTGAATAAATTATCGAACAACGGTTGAACGGTATTTTTAACCCCCCGAAATAGAGGCTTGGAGTGGAATTTTGTAGTCGCACCTCCCCGCCCAGACAACTCGAAAACTCCAATCGGAGAGTTCTGGTGGCTAAGTGGCGGACGGTGGACCGGATTACCTTATCGCGGGCCAATAATCTGGTTCAATCCTGGCTGCCTGGCTACAATGTTGACCGAGGGGAGGCGGCCCACATTAGCATTCACTTTTCAGACTAATCAATTATTACCAACTGGTTTTTGTTTTCTGGTCTTTTTTCTTTTTTCTTACCGATGTCGAGCGCTTTTCGGATTAAGCGCGATAAATTATCATATTTAATGCGGTTGCGTGCAAAGTATCAATTAAGAACTGCTCCACACACTTGCCCTGCGGGGGGAGCCCGATTGGTAGGCTAATTATGTTCAATTGCCAGGTTGTTAAGGCTTACATTGTGGTTTTAATTATTAGGGTATTTACCTCTCAAAAGAAGTGTTACTAGTTTTGAAAGAAGATTTCTTCTCGAGAATATATTTTTAAGATTTTTTTCAGGATGTTAATACCTCCTCAACCGCGATACGTATTTTTAGAGATCCCAGAGATAATGATTCCTTCGAGTCAAGCCTGCGCAGCAATTTTTACTATTTTTGTAGGTCCGTGTAATTCTAAAGTACCAAGCGTCTCCATTCTTTACAAAGATCAAACGATTTTCCTATTAGACTATTCAAGGTTCCAGCCAAGTTCAAACAAATCCAGCACGTGTGTTCAACATTCAAATTGCCTCATCATCCGCCACCAACTCATTCCACTTATCTCGGACCTTCAATCGGCGGCCATACGGAAACTTCCATCATCATCGTCAGATTCGAGTTTCCTAATTAGGCAGTGATTTTTTTTTCTGCTACTCCTCCCCACTTCCTTAAAATGGTCAACCTCCCGCGTGCGTCAACGGCTCAACTCCATCGCAGAGCTTCCCACTCAACACTGCGACTGGACACACATCGAGCAAATCTCCCGAGAGATTCTGTCCGTTAATTGAATTCAACCCACCACCACGGCCACGACCGGTCAACCACAAAGTAAGCCGGCTTAAAAGCATTAAGAGGTAGTGGTGTCTCGGCAAAAAATAAGTCGAAGAAAACATCTCAAAGTAATTTACAAACCTCCCCGGTTTCGCCGATTCCCTTGCGAGATTTCGTGAGCTCGATCCAATTTCAAACTCACTCTCGACCGAACTAAATCGTAAATTTAGACCACTAATTGCCTACTTTTCATCTTTCTGGCTCAAAACTCACGGCGGCACGGTCGTCACTCGAGTGCGAATTTTCAAGTGAAATCCAATATGAATGAAGCCAAACATGGCCGCCGATTTAAAGCGCAAAAAAAAGATTTTTGAGGTTGAACTTTTCGACCGTGTATAATTTAGCCAACCGGGGGCTCATTTATGATTTCTGAACAATCTCGCGCTGCTCGCGCTAAAAGTGGTCTGATTTAATTGGGAGACCAAATTTAAATTTTCAAGATTGGGAACGGTGGTTTGCTCGCGTTATCAACGCACCCAAGAAGACGTTAACCAGAATCAACAAAGGAGCAGTTTTGTGGTTTACAGTCGGAACGTCCCGCTGTCCTAATTGGATTATCTTACCGTCGTATATTGTGTGTGTGCATAATGAAAGGACCGGCCGAAAACAACACACCAGTGTTTCCTTCATTAATTAAACGGTCATCCAAGTCAGAGCCCGGTCATAAACCGCCACGATGAGACGTAATAGTGCGCTAAAAATGATTTGCTTACGGTAGATTAGCATCTGAATTTGCTTTTAACGAATGACAAAACGCGCCAAGCGCCATCTTGAATCTCGCGAAACCCCTGTGGCGCTGCTCATTTGAATTTCTCTAGGGAAATTTGGCCACTTTGTCATATTTTTACGACGCTTTTTTGTTGTTGCTAGTTGAATTTTAAAATTTTCTCTCACGACATCACAGCTTAGCAAGAAAAAAACTAATCGATTCTCTTTCCCTCGGACAGGTGCGAGCTGATCTCGAAAAGTTCACACAAGTTTATAAGCTCTGTTTAGGGGTTTATAACCGCAATCAATCAAATATTGTGCGTGCGTATAAAAAATACACAAACCACAACCCCGAAACCGTCAACCAGTGAGAAATAAAGACACGGGCAAAAACATTTATGGCACACACCACACGTCGTTTAGTGTAGTAACTTCGTTTTTATTACAAATTAACTCATCACCAATAAATTTTTATGGCTCTCAAAACACAATTTAAATAAATTTAATGACTTTCCCCCCGACGAGTCGGCCAAGCCCGGCCAGGATGACAGGTTGACAAGAATCCGAGATGAACCTTGCGATAAGTCACCGCCGCCGCGGTTTAAGCTTTATCAGCGCGAACAAAAATTCAAATTGGAATTTTTCAAACTGAACCAGAATAGTTAGAAAAAATGTTCTTCGAAATCGACTCAAAAGAGTTTGAGCAGAATAATTTCACAGTACAAAAACTCTCCCGCGAGAGAGCGAAAGAGAGAGAGAGTGTGCCGCACCACCACCCATAAAGCTAACGACAGTTGAGGGTGTATCGGGTGTCGAAAAACAAACACAGTCTCACTTCCACACCACCCCATGCGGTGCCGCAACCGTCAACAGATCGAGCTAGTTGTCACCGGGTGGTGTCGCAACCCACCGACAGGGTGCACTGTAAACCACCGAAAAATATCGACGAGGGGCGAATTTGGAACCGCTGTAAACATCAAAGGGGAAGCCGCTGGAAACACAGCACAATCTTGGCTGATTATTCGGAAATTTCAATTTCGACTTGTCGCTGGTCACTTTTTGACGTTTCGAGAATAACGCGATTTATTATTTGGCCTTGAATAAACAAAAACTATTTGGGTTTTGACGAGCAGACTGATCGAAAAAAATGCAAAAAGGATTTTTTTTTTCTACTTCACCGAACTTTTTTATGCGGCTATAAACCCGAATAGAAGAAATCTGGGAGTTTTTTTTTAAAAGGTCCAATAAACCAAATTTTAAGTTTTTGCTTTTTAGGTGTTTTTTGATACCCCTGACGCAAATAGAAAAAAAAAAAACATTTTTTTCATATTTTCGATCATGACCATGATCTCGAGTCTGCTCGCAAAAAAACAAAACATTCCGAGCAAAACAATTTAAAAAGTTGGAAATGCAACGTCACCGGCCCATACAACTCTTGGAAAAAAAAGTTGGAAATGCTTTTTTTACTATAACTTAGGGTAGACGCATCTGTTTTGGATCTACCTTGTTTTAGGTGATTCTTGACATCCTTCCGGGTCGAAAGCAACAAGAATAATACTAATCGGTTAAGTTTTCGCCGAGATAAAGCCGGATCAAGTTGCATTTCCTACTTTTTTTACCCCCTTGGTGCTTCGCGTAAGTTTTGACCCCGTTGGTGCTACAAGTTTTAATTGGGTCAAAATTGAAGTGTAAACAAATCGTCAACAGTGTACGAATTCTGTCACATGACGTCACGGCATGAAAAGTAATTTCTAGAGCAACACGAGAAAAGGGCGGTAAGCATTTTGACAAAAATTTAAATGTAAAATAAAAGCTGACTTTCTTAGCTACATTTAAACACTGCGGGTTCTGTTAAATAGTTACCTGTTGGCTCAGAATTTGCAAAATTGTTCTTCCTGTCAAAAATGCTTATGCGCCCTTTTCAAATGTTGCTCCAGATTATGTCTAAATAAGGTTGAGTCTCAACCCACTGATAAATGTTTCACTCCGATCAAAAGATAATGCATACAAAATCGCTTAAAAATTCGACAATCTAAATACATTTACCACATTGCAAAAAAAATGTGTAAATTTGCTAGGTGTAAAATTGGGAGGTTTAATATTCCAGTCCAGACTCGATTATCCGAAAGCGATCGAAAAATTTCACATCAGATAATCGAATCACGAAAAATAATAATGTTTTGTTGAATTTTTAAATCCAATATAGAATCCTAAATGGCAGCCAAAAATTGTTGAAAAAATATATTTGTAATTTAAAAGGCAATCAACTATTCAAATTTGACTTAAATGGTGCGCAGAACTCGAATTTAATGTTAAAGAAAGAAAAAAAAATAAAAAAATCTCTTATGATGTAATATCACCTCAATTTAGACTGAAAAGTGGAATTAAAACTAAAGTATTAAAATCACAGATTTTTAAAGGTAAAATTACACATATTTTCTGACATAAAGGATGTACTCATTCCCAGATGTTAATAATATTACCATGTTTTTTTATTGTGCACGTGCAAATTGTCAAATTTGATCGGAATCACGTATACCCTTATTCTGCCAGATATTTGTTCCGAATACATCCGGGGGTCATTCACAAATACCGCTATCAAGAATTTCACATGAAAATAAAGTAACAAATAATAAGTGAATTCAACTTTTTCTGACACGAAAGATAAACTTTTTTAAGATGATTTTTACCAAGAATTTGTTTAAAAGAGGTTACCTGCGTACAAGAGACACATGATTGCTAATGTGTGACAGCAAGGCGTGCAAATTACCGTCAATCAGAACGAGCATATTGCATTCGCCCGGGAGACAATTCCGTGGAATGCACTTTGCCGGGGGCCAATGGCATGGCAACGGCCAGTGAAGACTTCAATTTCGTTTTATGGGTACGATAACCTTACTTTGAGCGCGCGCGCGCTCACTCGGACTGGAGCGCGTTCCAATGGCATGGGTCAGCAACTTGATCTGGGTTTGTTGGTTGATTGGAAGTGAGGACACGGAGGGAAAAGATAAAATTAAGCTGCACAAATGGTTCCAATCAACACGGTGGGGAACGCAAAGTGGGATTGGAAAAATGAGATTGCGAGGAATTGATATTGAAATTGAAAATTTATTTTGAGAGTAAACCGGAATGACGGGTGAGCAAATTAAAGATCAGGCAACCGATTTGTACTTGAGATTACATTAAAGAACCATAATAATTTTACGGTAATTACTGTCTGAAGATGATGAGATTACACTTTGTTTTTCGGTTAAGAAAGCTAAATAAATTTTTGAATATTTTTTACGTTGCTCAAATGATTTTCAATATAGTCAACTCTCGATGATCAGCAGGTTTCAGGTTTCATTATATTGTTAGTTTCTTTTTTTGCCTCTTTTCCTTATTTAGTAATCGGGTTTTTTGGATTTCTTAATAAGGAAAGGAGCCTAAATTCCTAGATTTAGCAATTTGGTACTTTTAATTTTTTCAGTGTACGAATTTGAACTTTATAAGTTGTAATTTGCCCGAATAAGTTTGAACATTTCGAAATATATGAATAATGAAATAAATGATTTTCAACAACTTTTTGTCATTGTCACATTATTTTTTAAAATTCAATTTCGTTTGAATATTATACTCGTACGATTCTTGCAAGCCAAATTTCAAACCTCAAACTCAACCGAAATTATCACCAACAAAAGTATCAGCTGCCGGCGTCAGGTCAACCCAATTAATTCAAAATTCATTACAATCAACCGAACGAATTATGCCAATGAGTTCCGAGAAAAACACTTAAACCCCAAACCAACTAACAAGCTTCAATCGCCACCGAGCAAGGCCACATATTTACTTACACACGCCAGCCAGCCAGCACTCAGCAGCCATCTCGCGCGCGACGACCTGTCACTAGCGTGGATCATTAGCGTGAAGCGTGCGCGCATGTGTCTGTGAGCAAACATGGCAGGCCACTTTCGTGTGTGTAGCATGCCATGCTACCAAAAGTAAACAAAACGCACTCGCACCACGCCACGTTGCCACGTTTTTCTCTCCCTTCGACTTGCCGCCGTCCTTTTTTGGCCACGCCTTTTTCGTTATGGCTCTTCTGCTTGCCTGCTTGAAGTTGCACAAAAACACAAACACATAAAAACCGTAACGACGGGTGATGACGAAGACGGCGCGGGTACTGGGAAGCAAATGGAAGCCAGGAAGAGAATAGATACATAGACGATATGGAACGGTTGCTGGTGAGCAGTTTGGTCGAGAAATAGTTGAGGGAAGAAAATTAGAAGTGCCGACGCGGTTTTGTCGTTTGAATTTGGTTTAAGTTTAAACAGAATTGGGTACTAAAGCCCTATGTCAATTTTTATGTAGAACGGTAAAAAACACGATAAAAAACCATTTCTGATCACTTTTTTTCATTTTAATGCAATTTTTTTTTTTGACAAGACAACATTTTTTCCGATGGATCAACTATGGTCCCCTTGGAACGAGCTGTCAAGTAGGAGCTTTTCTGTCAAGAAGGACCGCGAGGTTAATTTTTCAAAATTGATTTAAAAATCCATTTTAAACTCTTTGTGGTCGTACAAAGGGTCATTGTACTCAGAAAAATAAGCTTTATCGCTGTAAACAATAATATCAGCAATCTAAGCTTCATTTTAGGACCCAATTTAACAATGTTATGTTTGCAAAAAAAATCAGAAACTTTTATTAATAGAGCTTTATGACGTTTCGCGTACATACACTAGCGCACCATTTGATTTTGCTGTCCGGACAAAATTTAACCTCAATCTTTTTCGTGTACGTACACGCAATACATGCGCACGTAGATTACTCTATTAAATTTCAAGTATTTGTCCCCCGTCACAATTTCCGTGAAATCAGGCAATTTAGGAGTTCGGTACTTTTTTAGGCTGGTACAAATAATTTTAAAAGTTTTTGTCAAATCTTTCACCATTTCCAGATATTATATTACCATCATTTTTATTACTGTGTACTATTGATAACACAAGTTTTTTTTTCAATTATTTTGGTTGGGACAGTTAATATAAATTTTTAACAAGTGTTATTTTTAAAAAGAAAATGAGAAGAGACAGCCAATTTAAATTTCCGTAGTATTTTTTCAATAGCAAATCTTGGATATTCCATTCACACATAAAGGGTTACAAACAAGTAAAAAATCAAAAAAATCATAAAATACGCATACAGAAAATTCATTACACCAAAAAAAAGGCGATTATCAAAAACGAAAAAAAACGAAACTATTGGCACTACGCCCCCCGGGGCATGGCCTTCCTCTAACGTGGGATTTCTGCTCCAGCGCCTCTGACGAGACAGGAGAAACCGGGACCGACGTTTTACTTCACCATCCGATAGAAGCTCAGTGGATAAGGCGGGAATCGAACCCGCGTCTCATAGCATCATCGGGATCGGCAGCCGAAGCCGCTACCCCTGCGCCACGAGACCCACAAGGCGATTATCAATCACTCCTAAAATTTTCATGAAGATATTGCATGCTTAAACTGAGTTACAGATGATTTAAGCTCAAAATTTGGCATGTGCAAAGTGAACTGTCAAACTTTCTGTTCGTTTTTCTCTAAACACCGAGTTGATTTACGGATGCCACTGTATCTCGAAATGGAATGAACCAAATTGACTGCATTAATGAAGACCGATTTTCAAATTTTGCTTTTTTAAAAAAAACTTTTTTTAAATCGGCCTTCGTCATGCACACGGGAAATATTTTGAGAGTCTTCACCTCAAATTTCAGCCAATTTGGTTCATTCCATCTTGAGATAGCATGGCACCCGTTTTTTTAAACTGCTAACTTCAAATAGCTATATCTCGGCAATGATACATTCAAATGTCTTCAAATTTGTTTTGTTAATTGAAAAAAAAATTATTTTAATGCAGGGCACAACAGATTTAAAAAAAATGTTAAAGTGTGTGCTCATACAAACCGTTGACTTTTCTGCCGATTTACATGTATGCAACCCCTTAACGTGAACTGTCTCTAGAACAAAAGGGATAGACTGTTTCTTTGCATCCAAACTTAATCCCTTTTTAATGATACTAAGGTTTTGAAGTGTTGGCAAAATTTTGAAGGCTTGCCTTGGAATTAAAAAGTTAGTTTTAGGCCCCCACGACCTTGACTAGAGCAGGGACAAAATCATTCAGTAAAATTTTAAAAAAAATCACATGTTCATTAAAAGTTTGTAAATTGAATCAAAGTTCAATTAAATATAAATCATGGATTGGCCGAGAGTATTTAAATTTATTCGACTAAAATGGCACAGATTAAGCATATCCAAAATTGTCTTTCATCGTCAGCACAGTGATTTTGATTTTTTTATTCATGGTGACCTTCTCAAAATTTAAGTTTGAAATATTTTAAGCTAATGAGTAGAAACAAATCTAGTGAACGTCAAACCGGTCAAACCACACATATTTTTTATTTATTTTTCTAATCTTCTAACAATGAATTCAAATATGAAAACATTCACATTGTGTTTCCACGAGACAATACCCACAGATAAAATCTACCAAATTTTCCCAAAACCACCATAAAAAGCCTCGAATTCACCTTCCAAATTAGGCAGCCACGCGTTATCTTTAAAACAAAACAAGCCGAAAATTAAGCCTGCTCATCAACCGAAAAAATGGCCGGTGCTACCGGTGTGACAATCTGGGGCCCACAGCCACTGCCACGCCACGGTGGCCGCCATGTTATCTTTCGCGCAGCCAGTCGTAAAACTGCGACCTGAAAGGATTTCCCCATTTATATTTAAATTAATCCGTCATCGTCGTGTGCGAAAGGCCGTGTGGGGTAAATTGGGACGCCATGTGGCACACACGAGACGAGTTTTATATGCAAATGAGGGCGCTTTTCCATGAAGTCGTCATGTAGCCGTGTGGCACATGTGTAGCGAATTTACGGAGAACTTTGATAGCAATCAACCCCTGAGCTACTGAACACACGCTTAACATGGGTAGAATAGGCAAAAAGGGCTGTGTCAGGGGACGACCCTCACGTGATCCCCCTGTGATTCGGATGAAATCTACATGACCCGAAACGAGATCTGGGTTTGTTGAATTCCCCGGCAAGAAAAAAAATACCTACAGCAGTTGCTGTAAATATTGTAGTTTGGAAGGCAAAAAAACGATGTACAATTTAAATGCATTCGTTCCTGACTCGGCAGTTGGTCCGAGTTCCAATTTACCCCGGTATATTTAAATGAACCTAAAGTTATACAAAAAGGGGCAAAAAATCAAGTCAAGATAACAGTAACGAAAGCAACAAAAAAACGGGAGCAAAAAAAAGGGTCAAAATGTTTTGAGTTTCTCTTTGCTTCCAATTTGGCGTGAATATAAAAACATAAACAGGACGAATGCAAAATAGAGCGTCGACCGACAAACGGTTTTTTCCCGTCCTCATCCTGAACCCAAAACTCATAAACTCCTACTGCGAGATTGTACCATTCGCTGGGCGACGACGAGCAAACCAGAAAAAAAGGGTTTCAGAAAATTCCGGTGAAACGACAGCGGCGGTGGCGGTGAAGTGAAGTTTGCATTCTTAACCCAAAGTGAGAGCAAAAAGATAAAAGCCAGCAGCAAGAACGGGACTGTGAAGGAAAATATTTTTATACTTTTATGCTACTTCTGGGCTCGTAAATCTTTTCTGCTGACGTAACACAATACCAGGATGCCAGCGAGCCTGGGTCTGAGACGTAATTGTAACCCCTTTTTTGCTGAGCTGCTCCGAATTGGTTCCATTTCCAGCTGTGCCGATATGGTGAGTTCCCCCTGCCAGGAATGCAGGGCACACACTGCAGTGGGTCTGGAGAATCTCGGCCTGAGGTATTCTGCTGCGCACGGCATGATTTTCTGACAGGACTGAAAATTTGGTTTAAAACCAAAATTCCCTTTTTATTTAAGTAATAAGTTTTTGAATTTTTCAAATGGATAATTTTAAACTTCATGAAAAATACTTCTTCAGAGTTATTTAGCAATGAAGTTTCATTGATTCAATATAAATAAAATAGGAATTTTTAATAGTAAAAAACTGGTTACAAATTTATCCATAATTTAAAAAAAAAAATTAATCCATAAAATAAAAAAAAACATTATGGCTAGTTCTACAGTTATGACTGCAGCTGGATTATTTCACCACTACAGATTCTTAAAAAAAATTCAGTCAATAAGACATCCAGATCATCAAAAAATTTTATAAGGAGAAAACATTTTCTTAAAGATTTAATGTTTACAGTACAATTGTAAATAATATGCATTACTTTAAGACAAAAAAGTTTTTTATATAACTTTTTATCACATAAGTCTATTTTGATTTTTTTTTACCAACTTCATTTTTTTTTAAATTTGTTGATGTGTAATCCAAAAATGGTACCTTTGGAGCTATCTTGGAAATCGGAATGTTTTGAGGCCAATGCAATGTATAAATAATTCTGGAGTTTTTTTTTAAAAAAAGGTCCAAAAAAACCAATTTGCAGTTTTTGCTTTTTGGATGTTTTTTAATACCTGAAGTTTCTTGAAAATGTTTTTATATCGCATCCTAATTTTTCAAGCCGACTTTAAAAGGGGGTTGACAAAAAAATAAAAAAAATATTTGCATCGGCCTAAAGGCTTTTAAAAGCTTTTTACAAATTTTAAATTTTTAACGCAAGATCTCTGTATGATTTTTAAAATAAATTTATTAATATTTTGAAAATTTCTTACAGTACCATAAGAATTTTACAAATAATTTTAAAAGTTTTTGTCACCCTCGTTTCAAAATCGGCACAAAAAAAGGGGGCAAAAAAATGCAATCCTCTGCTTTTAAATCAGTATAGCAAGGTCAAGTTTATTCAAAAATCATTTTAATTTAAGTGAAATTGCATTTCGCTGAATTACAAATTTGTAAAGAGATTGTAAAACCAAAAATTCATAAAAAAGTATAAAAAAAAACGTTACTTAATGTATCCTGAATGGTTAACAATCAATACCAGAAGTATTTTAGGTAAATAATTCACAGCAAATTTAAGATTGCCATTTCAGAAAAAAATTAACTGAATGCGATTCAGTAATCATCACTTTTGCTGAAATTCGGTAATGTACAAAAACATTGCTAAAAAATCAGTAATTGCATATCTGTCAAACTGAAATGTCACTTATGACTTATTATTTGGATGCTGCCGAGAGAAAATCCTCTTTCAAACATACTAAATTTTGTATTGTGATCTTTAGAAACCAAGGTAAGAAAAATGTTGATAACAAATGCGTCGATGCTAACCACCTGTTTTTTAGGTTTGGACAATTGATGAAATAAATGTATAAATAACAGTACTGGAAACATTTCCAATGACAAGCAAAATCAAATTTTGATAACTGAAATACCGGCAACGATTGCTGAATCTTCAGCAAATAATCTGTCAAACTGCCACAAGAAAATTACTGAATGTTCAGCAAAATAATTTTAAGTTTCTTTCGCTGAAATTACAGTTGTTTTGACAATTATTTACTGAAATTTCAGTAAATCATATGTCAAAGTGACAAATATCAATTAACTGAGAATTCAGTAAAATCTAAATTACTGAATCGTTTACTGAAATTCCAGTAGATAAAAATTCAGCAAAATTTCACTTAATTTCAGCAAAAAAAAAGGTGTGTATTTTCTACTTATTTTGAGCATTTTGGTTGTTGTTATTCTTTCTCTAAGACTTTTTTCTTTTGTAAGCTTATAACATAATTTTTGAAAGAACGTTTGTAAATAACGCTAATTTTAAATTAAACTGCATTCTTAAGATTTATCACAAAATAATGACTACAAATGGTGAAGTAAATTAATGCAAGGCAAAATGCTGATATTTTTACAGCTTATTTCTGCGCTTTATTCAAAGGTCTTCTACATAAGCATTTTATTGAAAAAAGCATATTTTTGTTCGTGAATTAGCAAAAGAAACCCGTAACAAGTAGTGCGTCCATCCCGGAAATTCCCGCGTCAAAAATCCCGGGATTTTTCCAAAACCGAGAGTTCCCGAATCCTGGATTTTTTTTTTAATTTGCCCCGGGAATTCCCGAAATTGGAAAAAATCAAATTTTGGCACGGAATTATATTTTTTTTTTTTTTGAAAAATACATTAATATTTGAATACATGATAATCGATAAGGATTTAAAAGCATTAAAATTTGTACTCGGCATATATCAGCAATAATTTGGGTTATTAGTAAAAATTGTTAAATTTGAGTTTACAGACTCACAACATTCCTAGTGCTTTAAATATTTTATATTTATCTCTCTATATTTTTAAAAGACTGGTTATTACATTTATGAATATTAATAATTTAAAAAATTGGAAAAAATATATTAAACTATTCAGACTTTAGTCCCGGTTTTCCCCAGTTGGCCAAAGCAGAAAAGAAAACAAAAAATATATATTTTTAATTTGTTTTAAGGGGTTAAATAAATGTAGAAAATGCAAAACAAAACTTATTACCGTAAACTGGGGTCAATCGGGACACATGGGGCGAATTGGGACAGCAGTTTTAACCATGTTGGAGTACAATATTTTGATTTTTCTGGCTGGTTTCGGTTAGAACAGACTTAGGCCAACAAAATGTGTACAACCTTTTCCAAATTTAAAAGCTTTAAGTGCTTTAGAAACTGCTGTCCCTATTCAGACTGTAGTCCCGATTCACCCCAAGTTACGGTACAGAAAATTTATTAAATCCACTTGAAAGATGATCACTCCTGAAAGTTTCATGAAGATATTTTATTATTAAACTGAGTAAGAGACGATTTAAGCACAAAATTTTGCCATGCGCAAAGCAAACTGTCAAACTTCGTGAACATTTTTTTTTTTAAGATAAGATGGACCAAATAGGCTTGAATCGAGGAGAAGACTCACAAGATCTCCCGTGTGCATGCCGATGCCCGATTTTTGAATTTTGCTTATTTAAAAAATGCAAGAATCAAAAGCTCTCTAGATTTTATATGAAATACTTAAAAATGTTTTTATCTTATTTAAAAATAAACTTTTTTGAATATCGGCCTTCGTCAGGCACACGGAACCAGTTTAACGAGTGTTCACCAAAATTATGAACCGATTTGGTCAAAGCTGTGTTGAGATATCGTGGCACCCATTTTTTCAAACTGCCAACTTCAAATTGTTATATCTCGGCAATGGTACAACCAAATGTTTTCAAATTTGTTTGGTTCATAGATGAAAATATATATTTTAATGCCTTGAAAATAGATTTAAAAAAGTCTAAATGTGTTCTCATACAAACCTCTGACATTTATGCCAATTTACATTTATGTAATCCCTTAAGCTATTTAAAAGCTGTCGTCTATGATTAGATTGAAGTGTAGATTATCATCAATAAATATAATTGAGCTGATTCTATTATTTTAAGCTTGAAAATATAACAAATATAATGAAAATATAGATTTTATGACTGTTTAAAAAAAAATCCCGGGATCCCGGGATTTCAAAAGTATTTTTCCCGTTTCCCGGGAAATTCAAAACCCGGAAAAATTGGACGCCCTAGTAACATGTTCTTATAAATATCAAGATAAACAGAAAAGTTTACTTATGATTGGTATAAATTATAGTTAATATTACAGCAGTGTTTGAAGCTTTTCAATGTTCCTAATTAGATGGTATGTTCAAGTATACAAGTTCCAATACCTTTCAAATATTTTTGAACAACAAACAAATGCTCACCTTCGCAATTGAATGCTTATTTCGTACAAATAAACACACCCAAAGAGGTGTGAACAAACACAAAAGTCACCACAGTTCAAAATATTTACCTCGACCGCCGATCCCAAGCCGATGACATCGATACCAACTCGATCATCTCGTTTCGAAACCCCCATTCGAAAGAAAACCGGTTTCCCAACCGCCGCCACCACCAGCAGCACGGCGGATATCACGCTGCCATGTTGGTATTTCTTGCCCGGACATTCGAAAGTTTAACCGCAAAACCGGTTTGGTTGACCATTTCCGATGACCTCAAACGGCGGGGTTGCGAAAAAAAACATTGCGACCTTTAAATTCCTTGGTTGACTTACCTTTTTATTGTTGGATGTGTTGCTCAGGGTGGTTAAGTGGCCATTTTTTCTAAACCTAGCCATGCCGATAGATCCCATTGGTGAATTTTGCCAATTTGCTTTGGTGTGCCATTTCTTGGTTTGCAAAAGTTGACCTCATCCGTTTTGGCAAAGTCCTTCGTGTGGGTCGCATTCTGCACGCCTTCTTTCCTTTTTTTTTGAAAAGCCGTTTGTTCACTTGTTCCGCTTGCAGGCTGGCAAAACAAAACACGCAATGCCAAAAATGGCAGCCATAAAATCGTGTGCACTTGATGCAGATGTGCAGACACACACTCACACAAACTCTCACTTGAACGTATACACACAAACACGCGAGTGGGGCAGAGCAGCAGCTCCAACAATGTAGTACAAATTATGCACGCCACATTCCACACCTCGACCTCCCCCCTGGCCGTCACCAACTCTCCGGCCGTAGAATGCACACTCGACACGCTGGAGGTCGTCGGATCAACAATTTTGCACAATTTCCACTAACCGACGAAGAAGACAACGACGACGACGACGAGTTGCGACGAGTCGCGCGATCCCGGCGACACCCGGCACTTTCACGTTTCACGCCGCGAATGTCAAGTACTCTGGCGAACAACAATGTTGTGTGTGAGGCTTGGAAGTCTCGCCGACGACGACGACGACGACGACGACTCCGAATTTGCTTATTCTTCTTGACGAGACTACGCGAGTTCAACTCTGCTTCTCAGCTAAGGCGTCGTTGATGATCGCACGGCCATGACAGGCCCGTTGAGGAGGTAGAAGTGCTGTTCAAAGAGGAGTCAGAAAAACCTCGTCTGTGTCTTTTCTTTCTTTGCACTCTTCGGCTTCTGGGCCCGGTGGTTTGTTGTTTTCCACACACATGAGGATCTCCTCTCCGTGCACAATACTCGATCACTTGCAGCAGCAGTTCACTCCGGGAAAGGTCGATCTTCGGTCGAACCTCGGTCGATCGCGCGCGCTCGTTTTTCGGGAAACTCAACTGTCTTCAACCACTTCCTCCCGGACGACGGATCCGACCACGGCGAGTGTTGTCAGCCAAAAAAAACCCACCAACCGGCGTTCCGCGGGAGTGTGTGACACAAGTGTGACTGACTGACACTGGTCGGACTGTGTCGACCCGCGAGTAGCTGCTGCTGCTGCGGCCGCGGCGCGGCCACCCGTTCTTGGAATCGAAAGTAGATTGAAAAAAGATGCTATCAGAATGAAAGACTTCTGATAGAAAACTGCCCAAAATTTGTACCACCACAATCTTTCCTACAAAACACAAAAAAGCTATAAAGTTTCCTCCTCGGCTCGGGCCCCGGGGCTGCTGCCGTTGCCGTTGCCATCGTCTGTATATAACATAAAAATCCGTATGTATTTTTCCGCTCTCTTCGCCTGACTTCGGTTGTGTTTGTGCGCCGCAGCAGCAGCAGCTCTTTTGCTGAAAAAGCTTAGAGGGTCGACACAACGACGACGACGGGGTGGTGGAGGACCTCGCCGTCGCTGGTTGCCACCCCGGGAAAAAAGAAATAAGGTAACATTTGCCTTTCGTCGACTTGGTTGTAATGAGCGGGCTGAAGCGGGAGGACGTTGTTACAACGAGGTTTGTACGTGTGGTGGTGTGTGTGTATGTGCCAACCGACTCGGTGTGCTATCTCTTCGGGCCGGCTGACACAAGGAAGTGCACACACGTGCACCGTCTCCGGCCGTCACGGAATCAGAGTGTCTGAAGGGCTTAAAATGAGCGGAAATAGATTTGTCAAATCTTGCAGACATTTCAATAAATTGAGTTCAAAATCAAAACAACTTCTTACCAAATTTCTGATTAAGAAAAAAACTTACTGAAACATTCAATAAAACGGTCTAAGGTTCGTCACTTTTGTGTACACCGTTCAAATCTTCGTAAAAAGTGGTAGATTTTGGTTATGTGTAGTAGCTAGATTAGGTAAATTAAAATTAAAATTTGGTAACAATTTTACAATTTTTTCACCACAGGCATTTTGCAAAACTTTATAAGGTCTTAAACAACCCTCAGAAGCTTGGGAGAGTCTCGATCTTAAAACAAGTTTAAGAAAGAGGACAGTTGACGATTGAAATAATTAAAAAGATTAAAATTAAACTTGTGCAGAAATGTGTTTTTTTAAATAAGCTTTACAAAATAAAATTTAACTATTGAAGCAAAGTTATGTATTGCTTGAAAAAAACGCAAACTACACTTACGGAATCGTAAATAAAACCACAAATTCCTGATATCGGTTCCATAAAAAAGTACTAAATCTGGTCTTGCCTT
Source organism: Culex quinquefasciatus (assembly GCF_015732765.1). NCBI lineage: Eukaryota > Metazoa > Arthropoda > Insecta > Diptera > Culicidae > Culex > Culex quinquefasciatus. The sequence goes on from NC_051861.1 coordinate 868,831, forward strand.
AAGTGTTTCATTAAGATTGATAAAAATGACCAAAGGTACAACGTTTTAAAATTTGGTTACTCCGTCCTCATTAGGAATATGTACAATTCAAAATATTATTTCGTTTAAAAATTTCGTTACATAGAAACCAAAGCATTTTTCATACTAATGGAGACGCCTGGTACAAAACAAAAATTAAGATGTTGAATAAAAAATACTTTTTTTAGTTTATAGAAATTAAAAGTAGAAAAATGCAGAACATTTAACAATACGATTTATAATAATGATTATTAACAAATTATCTCAATACGAGCCTAACATTTCAAAAGGGCACATAACTTTTGTAAACAATAGTGTATCCCTTTTCACTCAAATGACAGTTTACATAAGGTGTGAAAGGGACACACTCTTGTTTAAAAAAGTTATGTGCCCTAATGCAATGGCAAGCACGAATTGACTTGAAACACCATGCGTTCTTAATAGTACATATTTTTAATCAAGAAAGCGAAATTTGTATATAAAAATCTCCCATAGATCATCTCAATTTATAATATTTTGCTACCACCATACTCATGGCTCTGAGGTTTTTACGTCAAAGTATCGGTTTATTGTTTTCTTTTTAGGAAAAATGATATTATTCATTTAGTAAAATTTACATTTTCAGCTATTTCGGGATTATAATTGTTGGAGCAAAATTTAAACTAACCTGACTACATACGTGGATAAATTCATTTCAAACATCAGTTTTTTAAGAACCTTTTTGCAATTCTGTTTTTAAATTACTTGCTTTTCTTATCATTCTCGAACGACGAAAAGGCCTACTTTACTCTACTAAAAATAACAGAATCGAAAAGTAATACTTTTCGATACAAGGGCTGAACAGTTCTACACTGAAGGCACTGAAATGGGTGCTGAAAAGTTGAACTTTTCAGCACTTGTATCTAACTTATTACTTTTCAATATTATTTTGATTTAACGGTGAATTGCCTAAACACTTGGACATTTGACTTAAAATTCAATTCAAAGGGTGTTTCCAGAATGTCAACAAATGTTGTATGGATGTCGGTAAAAAAATCACCATCACCATTTTTTGTGAAAATATATATCAATTAAATTATTATCATCAAGACACAAGATGACAAGATGTTAACAGGTAAATACTCCCAAATCCAGTCCTGTTGTTTGGAAATCATTGGTTTTCAAAATAGTCTAAGAATTAAAGAGAAAAAAAGCACAAAAATTCAAAATATATTCAAAAGAGCCCAAATATGCTAAAAATTATTTTGAACGTAGGAAAATGCATTTTAAATTGTTTTCTACTGAATACTTCTTCTTCTAGTTTAATTGAAATGTTGATGCCTAAAAAAATTCTGCCCCTTGATTTTTCGAGCCGGTTCAAACAAAAACTATCACTTAATGCTTTGCTTTTTACATTATCAAAAAAAACTGTAAACTACTGCTTTGCTCGCTTCATACATTACTGTAAAAAAATCGTAAAATTTCAATGGATGCATGCAAATATATTTATTCTCCTGTAGTTGAATGTCTTATTTAGATCTGTAATCCCAATGAAAATTTCAAGTATTATAATTTTTTTGCTGATTTTTAAGGGAAAATTTTGAAGGAACAAAAACATTACAAATTTGACAAAAAAAAAAATACAAAAAAAATATTAATTCATTCGCCTGAATAGAGCGCATCCATCAACCACGTGGCTATAAGGGGGAATTGGAGCTATGGCGAAAAACCACGCTTCATACAAAAAGTTTAAATACCGTGACTTTGACAGGATTTCAATTTGTTTTTGGAATATTTTCCAACAGGTAAGGTTTTTCTCAAGATTATTATTTTTTAAACATGTACTGGGGTAGACCACACAAAGTCCAGTCATTATTTTGGAAAAAAAGTTTTTTCAATAGTGTTTAGAAAAAAAATACGTCAAAAATTCTTACTTTAAATTCCGGGGGGACTTTGTTAGTCATAGTTTTTCTTGTTAAAATCATATTTAAGTTGTTCAAACTTTATTTATAGTTTTGAAGAAAAAAAAATAATAACTAGATAACTAAGTTTATAAGTTTTTTATAACAAAATACACAGAAAAAACAATTCTCGAAACCGTGAAGTCAGTTCACGATTATGAGAACCACGAAGGAATATATTCACGTTTATGGTGCAAATGCACCATACTCATGAATAAATTCCTTCGTGGATCTCACATTCGTGAACTTAATTCACGATTACGGGAATTGATTTTTTTCTGTGTACATTAGGGTGTTTCATCCAAAACCAAAATGGGCTGATGGCCCATTTGAGGGGCCAAATGGGCTGATATTTGGCATGAGAGTCCCTATGGGTATCCTCTACTAGGGGAACCTCGGTTTGCCTGATTCTGAGAACTTTTTTGTTTGGCTGAAACACCCTAGTGTACATATACATTTTTAGTAAAATTGCTAAAAAGTCAGAATTTTGCCTGACATTTGTTAAAACTAGTTTTGTTTATAAAATTATCGATTTACATTGTATTTTATACTGAATTCGAAGCACGACTCAAAAGTTTTTACATTTGACATGAAATTTGTTCAACTGAAATTGCCTATAAATTTGCTGATTTTTTTTAAATTGTGTTTCCAAAACACGTATTATTTATTATTTACAAACTTATTAAACCTTCTCTTAGTGGAAAATTGTCCAAATAATCCGAAAATGCACTCCGTTTGTCGATCCAAAAACATGTTCGTTGAGAAAATCATGACATTTTGAGAAGTTTAAAATATTGACTTTCATCAACACTTTCTTAACTTTAGTTACCTAACTTTAACTGTACTCTTCATTTTGCGGAAAAAATCGCAAACCTATCAAAGTCACCCCGGCTATCAAAGTCACCCCGTTTTACGGTATATGGAGAAAAATGAGCCTTGAAGAGGGGGGGAAGGTTGAACATTAAAACTTAAATTTCACGCGGTCTATGCACGATCCATCCATGTTGGTCTGTGACGAAAATGGGCAAATTTCTTTGTAACCGTGGTCTCTGCATCTGTCTATCAGATTATTTTAGGAGTCAAATAAATAAAATGTTAGCTTTTTGAACAAAGCATTACATTGTTTATATCAATTTACAGTTAAATTTTATGTTGAAATTTGTATTAAGTGCATTTTGAAAATAGTTTAAAGACCTAGACAATTTTAAAGCTGTTTTTCGCTTTTTGTTGAAATTAATAAGTTTTTTTTCTAAAAACATTGATCAACAAAAGCATTGACCAGATTGTGAAATTTGAGAGTTTCGTTTTTGTCAATTTTATTTGTAGAATATTTCTTGAAAATTATTTATTTGGTCGACAACAATCTCATTTTTGAAACAGCCACCATTTCCATCAGGCAAATCTAAACTCCGCCATCCATGAACGAATAAAAACGCCGACAAATGCTGCCGTTGCTTGTGTGTCATGTCTTCAATCAGGTTAATGCGTGCTGAGTCAGAGCAAGTGGGGGGACCACACAGAGGCCAGGGCCAGGACAGGACGACATCTCCATCAAGGAACGCATGTTGGCAGCCTTATTTCACATTCCTGCCATTTCTTGGTCCCTCTGGAGAGGGGAGGGAAAATGTCTTGAATATGTCGTGAGGAAAACTTATTACATTTTCTAAGAAAATTGGAACGAGGTGGAGAAAGGGAAATTGTATCAACTCTCTTGAGTCACGAAAGAAAGGGGGTTTGAGGGGACACGTACTATCAACCCACACAAACTCACATTCGGGTGAAAGAAAGAGCTGTCAATCCGAAGCTGTCGGTCCATCAATCGACACTCGGCCAAATGAGCTTTGCTCATTTTAAGCGGGCTACCGGACCGAAGACAAACCGAGCTGATTTTTCCTCGACGATGTCTTCTAGGTCAGTCGATGCTGTTGTAACGGAGCAAGTGTGTGTGTGTGACTGTCTGTATGTACGACGACTCGTTGGCTGTTAAAAGGCACACACCGACCGACCCAAAAAGACCGAAGCTCAAAAACCCAAGCCAAGCCAAGCTCAACGACGAACCAGCCAAGCAGCAGGGGCATAAAAAGATAACAACATACTCCGATTGGGTATCCGAACGTAAATTATAACTTTTTATTAGATTTCTGACGAAAATATAAACGATTCGACGGCTGCCTGTCGTGTTTCTCGTTTTCCATGTTATTTTGCCCTCTCTCACTCACTCACTCTTTCGACAAAGCCCACCACCACCGGACGGACTCCGAACTCCGAAACCAAACTCACCCAAATGGGCTCCGTCCGTCGTATATCTCTCACTCTCCCGCGTATAAAAGTTAATGTTTTTCTTCTGTGGTGTAAGTGACGACTTACACAAAACCTGTGTATGTGTGCCTGTATGTGCCCCCGCTGACTAAAACGAGCTCTTTCTCTTCCCGAAACGCGCTCCTCAGGCCACACGGCTCTATGTTATTCTTTTATTACAATTTTTATTTTATATATGAAATTTAATGATGACGAAGCTGTCCCAAACCATAATCAAGTGGTAGGGGAGAAGAGGGGGAAGCCCAAGAGTGACAGTTTCAGCGCATTCCTCGTCTCATCTCGTCATTTTGCTCGCCGCACAACGCAACGCAACGCATCATCAAGGGTTTCGCGAAGGCTGGGCTATGTGCAAGAGTCAGAGGTTGTGTGTCTGTGTACCTTGTAAGAGATTTGATACTTTGCCAACCACCGGCAGCATTGGACCTGACGCATGACAACTGCTGCCGGCCAAGTGGAAAGATTTCGCAGATTTTTCCTGAAAGTAGAAATTGTTAGCCTTAAGGGCCTATTTTTCTTATGAAACTCTTTGGATATACAAATTTTAATATTTTTGTTCGCCCAAATTTTTTTCTGAATAATTTATAACTAATAAACAATAGTTTGCCTTTGAATGAGCGATTTTAAAAATACACTTTTTCAATATTCAAAAATGGAAACAGCATCTATTTCTATAAAGGATTCTAAAAACAGTTTAACTACAATCCTGATAGTCATTCCATATTTTCGGAACATTCACATGCCATGCCACAAGCTATATTTCTTTCAATCCTACTATTTTGAGCGACTTGTACAAGTAGTTTTTTTTTTATAAGGGACAATCCATAAACCACGTGGACACTTTAGGGGGGGGGGGGATGGGGGTATGCCAATTGTCCACGCTCCATACAAAAAAGTTTTTTTTGTATGGACAATTGTCCACGAGGGGGGAGAGGGGGTTTGGATTTCTAAAAAAGTGTCCACGTGGTTTGTGGATGGTCCCTAACAAAATACTGCATTTCAAGACTGTTTTTGTATTTTATCAAAAAAAATGAAAGTTTGTTTACATTTGTAGGAAAAAAATGATTCGAATTTATGGATTCCAAACATGAAATCTAAAAATCCGCCCGTCTATCTAAAAATCCGATTTTTTGCGTTACGTTATAAAAGAACGCTCTCAAAATGACATTAGTTTACAGTTCTCAGGAGTTTAGAATTTAATTAATATTTTATAAAAGTGCTCTTCTGGTTCTCAACAAAGTGTAGTAATTTAAAAGGATATTCTCCTACTCTCAATGAGTAGTAAATAAATGAAATAAAACGTTAAAATTTGCAATTTGATGTATGTATGTATGTATGTATGATCCCCATACCCGCAGGCAACTTGGTCCTGGAACACATGTGAGCGCTAGGTGAACAATTCGATCATCTTTTACTCCGTAATCTGTACACCCACGTGCATAAGTTTTTTTGTACGAATTTTAATGCTACAAATACCGGCGCATAGATCAAAATGGTTTCCCTTTTCCCTCCCCAAGCGCCGAAAATTTGTAGCGGGTGTAGGGACACTTCGTATAGACGCCCTTGCTCCCATCACGTCACTGAGGGTATGGAGCGACGAGAAATTAATAAGCATGCCCCCCTAGTCGAACCTTCATTAGAGAAGCAGGCAATCCACAACTCACAGCGAACGACCAAGGGAACACCCTACCGCGTATATAGTAAGATTGGCGTGGTTGGTCTTTAATGAGTTGTAAATATGTTAGAATATATGAAGAGTTGCCTGTATTAAAATGGAAAGCTCTCACCAAGTGAAATAGTCTTCATGTTTTGTTGAACATCGAATCTTGCTAAAACTTAGTGCACCGAAAAAACATCTGCAAACTTGTTTTCTTGAGTTGCTAAAATGGATAGAAAACAGCATCAAAAACAACAAAAAATAAAATAAAATGAAGCAGGAAGGCATAGTTTTGCACATAATAGAGAATGAACATTTTGAGGAAATCAACATTTGGTACAAAAAAAATATAAAAATATGACAGCATACTTAATTCCTAAGTAGAATAGACTGAAATACTCAAGTATCATCATCAATATTAATAAAATAATAAGATACAAAAAGGATATAATAATTTAAGCAAAATGAAGATTTTTTAGTCGTTCATTAGTACAAAGATGGATAGGAAAAGAAATTATTTACAAAAAGGAATCGCAGAAGTTTTCAAAGTTTTATAATCAGAAATTTGAACAGATTTTTTTATTAAAACCATTAAAATCATCAAACATAAAACACATTTACCTCAATTAATTCTTAAATATTTGATGAATTCATCAAGCAGCATACAGTTTCTGAATAAATTACTCGGTGCATTTTTAGTATTTATTTTAATATAAAAAAAAACCAAATCGAAGTAATCATGTTTTTTTCTACTGTCACTAATATTCTTAAATCTATATTGATTGCGAAATGTCATTTTTCAATTTAGAAAATCTATGAAATTAAAAAAAAGGCATATTTTTCTTTGAAAGGGTGTAGCAGCGCTGAATTAAGTGTGGGCTTAAAATGCTCTATCATTTTAGAGAGAACTTAAGCTATTTCTTGCACAAATTAGATTTAGGAACGTAAAAAATCACTGAAAAGTGAAATAATTATTTCAATGAATAACAAGGTAGCCATGTGTTTCGGGAAAAAGTACGTTGCCATGACATTGACAGCAGCAACTTCAAATATTTTTTTTCTGTTTTGTTATTAATACATGAACACTAAATAAGGACCCAAAATGGAAAGATCTCACCGGGATAGGACAACACGACCCAAATCAGCCGCTCTACCGCTCCAGAATTTCCACCAACAGCTTCTAAAATCTCTGCTTCTTAGTAGAGGTTATTTTCGTCTGTTTTCCTTGCGTTGAGGCAAAGCTTCATCAAATAACTCTAATTCACAAAATCACAATTTCCGCTTTTATGGAACCTAGATGTGTTCCAGCACAAAAACCCTGAGCCCCAGAAACACTACGAGCCGAAAACCGAAGATGTGCCCAAAGCTGCCATCGTAATTCCAACGCCAAAGACGACGCTCATCAGTCGGAAACTACACTTTTCTCCACCACCAATTTGATATTCCTTAGCTCTTCAATCCAGTATTCAAAACCCGACTCTCAGCTTCCCGGATTATTCACATTTTTAACTAAAATTTCACAAAAAATACTAAAAATATTAAAATGAGAAAGGAAAAATCATTGTTATCCGAGCATTCGTTGGTGAAGGTTGTCTGAATCAACATGACTCGTCGCGTCCCGGCGCAAAACGCCGGCAATATTGCCCTACCTGCGGCTCAAGCAGGCAAAAAAGTGGGAATTTCCAAAAGGAAGGTTGAGGCCTCAACTGATGGCCAAAAACCGGGGATTTCCAAAAGGAAGGTGCTTTTGGAAGTGACATCGAACAGCAAAAAGACGAAAAAGAGCGACGGTACTGTACCGATGGATGAGGAGGAGGAGAACTCTTCGTCGCACGAGGAGCAGCTATTGAAGAACAACAAGTTTGCTGGACTGCCTGACGAGGACCAGGTAGCGGAAGCAAAGGAGAATGAAGTGAAACAGCGAAAGGAGAAACTGCCTCCTTTTTATGTGCGGCAATCAGCAGCAACGATCGACTTTCGAGCGGGGCTGGTTGAACTCATCAAGTCTGGGAAAGTCCTAGGCAACATTCGTCTGTGTCAGGACGGATTTAAGGTGCTGGTGCAATCCAGGCAGCACTATCAACTGGTCAAGGATTACTTGACCGAAAACGAGGCGGAGTACTTTACCCATGATGTCGTCATGGATAAGCCGTACAAAATCGTCGTCAGAGGTCTGTACGACATGCCAGTGGAGGAATTAGCTGCCGAGCTAAAAGTTTTGAAACTGGATGTGTTGGCCGTGCACAAAATGAGCCGACGCAACAAAGACATCAAGTACCGTGACCAGCTCTACCTGCTGCATTTGGCTAAGGGATCGACGACGCTTCCTGAGCTGAAGGCAATTCGAGCGGTTTTCAACATTATCGTGTCGTGGGAGCGATACCGACCAGTGCATCGTGACGTCACACAATGCTTCAACTGCCTGGGTTTCGGGCACGGAGGTAAGAACTGCCACCTGAAGCGTCGTTGCGCCAAATGTGGTACCGATGCGCACATCACATCCCAGTGCATCCAAGATTCGCTGGTGAAGTGCCTCAACTGCAACGGTGAGCACTCGTCAACCGACCGAAAGTGCCCCAAGAGAGCTGAGTTCGTGAAAATTCGGCAGCAAGCATCGACGAAGAATCAGCCTCAGCGTCGTAGAACTCCTCCAGCCCTGGTGGAGCAAAATTTTCCACCTCTTCAACCGCGACGCCAGGTCCCGAACTTGGCACCGTTGCCGTTGGATCCCAGGAAGAGAGCTGAGATGAATCATCCACGGCCGGGTTCCAGCCAGGAGCCGAGACCGCCACCACCGGGCTTCAGCCAGGAGCCAAGACCAACCCAAGAACCAGCAGTTGAGGAAAATGGTAATGATCTTTACACCTCAACCGAACTCCTCAATATTTTCAAACAGATGTCCGCTGCACTGCGTGGATGCAAAACCAAGACCCAGCAGATTGAAGTGCTGACCTCGTTCGTCATCCAGTATGGATCGTAGGTCCCTCAAGCTGCTGAATTGGAACGCTTGCTCCATTAGGAGGAAGAATTTAGAGCTGGTGGATTTTCTTCGCGAGAAGGAGATCGACGTAGCTGCCATCACGGAAACTCATCTGAAGCCCGGTGAAAAAGTTTATCTGCAAAACTACAAGATCGCGACGCAGCTCGACAGGACCACCTCTGGAGGAGGAGGTGTGCTTGTCGCTGTTCATCGTGATCTCAAGCCACGCCGGCTGCCACACTTCAAGCTGGACATCATCGAGGCCGTTGGGGTGGAAATTCCCACTTCGGTTGGCCCAGTACTCTTCATTGCTGCATACTGCCCACGTCAGGTGAATTCCAGAGATGGTTCAGCAGCAAAACTGAAGAGCGATATCCAGAAGCTGACACGGCGGAGCGCAAAGTACATCATCGCTGGTGACCTCAACGCGAAGCATGAAGTTTGGGGCAACAGCAGGAGGAATCGGAACGGAGTGATTCTGCACAACGATCTGCAAAACGGATACTACAACGTTGTGAGTCCGGATCGTCCAACGAGGGTGGCTCGGTCTGGGAATCACTCAATCATCGACTTCTTCATTACCAATATGGCTGAGAACGTGGCTCATCCTGAGGTGTTTGAAGAGTTGAGTTCTGATCACTATCCGGTGGTTGTGGAGGTTGGAGCTTCCGTTACTCCGCAGCGGCAACCAACCCGGAAAGATTACCACAACGTTGACTGGCAGCAGTTTCAGCAAGTGGTCGACAGCAACATCGACTATGATCAACACCCGGAAACTTCTGCCGATATTGATCGTTCGCTGGAGGTGATCCAGCAGGCTATCAACCAAGCAGAGGCTGCCAACGTTCGGGAGGTTCCTGTTAATTTTAAGGTAACTGATATTGACGTAGATACTAAACACTTGATTAGACTTAGGAATGTTTATAGGAGACAATATCAACGGACTGGGGACTATGACAAAAGATTTCAGTTAACAATTTGAACAAAATCATACAAGACCGACTTGACAATATCAGAAATCAAGAATTTTCAAAACATGTAAGCCAGCTTGGGAATTATTCAAAACCATTTTGGAAACTTTCAAAAGTTCTTAAAAACAAACCAAAGCCTATTCCTCCTCTTATTGTTGAGGATTCTCCTTTGATTACATCCGAGGAAAAGGCAAATGCACTTGGGCTTCATTTTGTTAGTTCTCATAATCTTGGCGCTTCCATGACCAGCCGTAAAGAAACATCAGTTGCCAATAGTATTTCAACAATCAATGACTCTACCTTTGAATTTCCTGCAGATTCCCATGTTTCTGGTGAGGAAGTCAAAGTTGCAGTTAAACAAATGAAAAATATGAAAGCTCCAGGCTTTGATAACATTTTAATCTGGTGTTGAAAAAACAGAGTGATCAGTTCTTTCAACATCTAGCCAATATTTTCAATAAATGTTTGCAACTTGGTTACTTCCCCACCAATTGGAAGCTGGGCAAAGTCATACCAATTTTGAAGCCTCAAAAGATCCAACATCGCCAACAAGTTATCGTCCCATTAGTCTTTTGAGTAGTCTGTCCAAACTCTTTGAGAAGGTCATCTATTCAAGGCTTTTGGATTTTACCAACGATAATAATATAATTTTGAACGAGCAGTTTGGCTTCCGAAAGGGACATAATACTGCTCATCAGCTTACGAGAGTAACTAAAATCATCAAGCAGAACAAGCTTGAGTCTAAATCAACTGCTATGGCTTTGTTGGATGTTGAGAAGGCTTTTGACAATGTTTGGCATGATGGTTTGATACATAAACTGTATTTATACGGTTTTCCAATGTATCTTATCAAAATTATCCAGCACTATCTTTCGGAGAGATCGTTCAAGGTTTTTCTGAATGGGATTGCTTCTGGATTATTCAACATTGATGCTGGGGTTCCCCAAGGAAGTATTCTTGGCCCACTTCTGTACAATATTTTTACATCTGATTTGCCTACTCTTCCTGGTAATGGTGTGTTGTCACTTTTTGCTGATGACACTGCCGTTATTTATAAGGGTAAAATAACCAGATATTTAGTTGGCCGTCTTCAGAAGGGTCTTGACGTTCTTTCCGAATACTTTGGCGACTGGAAAATTCGCATAAATGCAGCCAAAACTCAAACCATCATTTTTCCACTTTCCAAATCGGCCAGATTTGTCCCAAAGGATGATGTTTTGATTAAAATGAATGATGTTTCGATACCCTGGTCAAAGGAAGTTGTCTATTTAGGTCTCATACTTGACTCGAAACTTTTGTTTCGACAGCATGTAGATAAAATATTGAACAAGTGCAGCATTCTCATCAGGTGTTTGTATCCTTTAATTAACAGAAAATCAAAGCTATCTTTGAAAAATAAGTTAGCAGTTTACAAACAAATAATTTACCCCGTTATTGAGTATGCAGTACCTGTTTGGGAGTGTTGCGCTAGAACTCATAAATTGAAGCTCCAGCGTGTCCAAAACAAGGTACTCAAAATGGTTTTGAATGTTCCTGGCTGGACAAGATCAAGTGAGGTTCATGAATTAGCAGAAGTTAAAATGTTGGATCAGAAGATTCAAGAAAAATGTTTGAAATTCAGGGAAAAATGTGCTATATCTGAATACCCCTTGATTCAAGGATTGGTTTAGTTTATGGTAAGATTAAGTTAGTTTTAGGTTAGGTTATGTTTTCTTAACATTTTTTTTTTCCTCATTGTACCTAGTGTTACAAAAATGATAAATCATATACTTTTCAAGTTATAAAAATGAACAGTGTTTAAATCACGAAAAGCAAACTAAAGCTGAAGAGCCACAGCTGACCACTTATTATGTAAACCAAATGTAATTATTATAAGAAAGATTCAATAAAGTATATTTAATTAAAAAAAAAAAAAAAAAAAAGAAAGGAAAAATCCGCGGAGCAAAATTTCAAAACGTCACGACGCGCGCGCGGCTTGCTTCGAACCGTTAAAATTTGCAATTTGATCACAAGAAAAGCTTTCACAAGAGGGTTAAAACAAAACATTCAGTCAATCAAAGATTTTTCTAGATTTTTTAAACATTGGGCGATCTGTAAATGAGGAATAGAATCTACTAATCTATTTGAGCAAACACACCGAACATTTGAAATTTCAGACCCCCTTGATGCTCGTTTTTTTTTTTTTTTTTTTGACAATTGACTTAATTCTTCGCTCGGGAAAAAAAGTGTAATAATTTTTTTTAAATGCATTGTTCTACATATAATCCCCAAGATTTTTAAAATTTTGATTCGATAACTACATGCCAAAAAAATATATATTTTTAGATTTTACTAAAATTTCTCGAGATCTCAATAACACACAACAAATTGTATGACATAATTCTCCATTTAAATTTTGACTTTTTGGCCTGTGCTTTCCCTTTTTTGAAAATCAAGGTAAATTTGCACTATTTTTTGCATCAACTGTAACTTTTTTAAAAAAAAAGGTTCAGAGTATTGAAAGAGTATTTTATTCCATTTCGGTAATTTATTAAAAAAAATCAGTACACAAAAGTTTAGGGTTTCAAAAAACTTGTAACAAATGCTAACATTTTTCACAATTCATAAAAAAACACGCAAGAAATACAAAAAAAAACTAAAAACCCAATTTCAAGTTTGAAAAAAAAATTGAAATAAAAATAGCATCACATTACTGCTCTGCTAGCTAAACTTCAAAACATAAATGAATATGTAAAAAATTAAAAAAAAATGTACTTTTGCGTCATTAACCGATCTGTGGTCCCAGTATTCAAAATGTGTTAAAATATTTTAACCTTTTTTTGAAATTGGTTCTGAATAGTTAACCATCGATTTAACATGTTTTTTTTAATTCAAATTTCAATTTTATTTAGTATGTTTTTGCCCCCGATTTTTTGGGACAAAAACGTAAAACTTTGGTACATTAAACATCCCGGTTTTCTTCATCTCTCGAAGTTTAATTTAGAAATTAATACAACAAGCGTCAACTTTTAGAAAAGTTAAATTTTTCGTTGTCCTATATTGGATCATCCTAATTAAGCTGAAAATTGAGCAGTTCCTAGTTTTATTCAAGTATTTTTTCAGTCAAAACTGACAAGATAGTTAGATTAATCATAAAATAAAAATGCTGTTTTGTAGTGAAAGCAATGCTGTCTTGTAGTGAAAGTGTTCAGATGTCGAACAAAAACACTTATTTTTGCGAAAATGAAATTTTCTTTGTCACATTTTTAATGGTCCGGCTACTCTTAAATGATTTAGAATTTTTATATCCAAGATGGCGGCCTAAATGGCGGTAGTAAAATATTGAAATAAAAATACTTTAAAAGGAAATCCAAAATTCAAATTTGATAAAAATGGGGTCTTCTGAGACGAATTAAATGTTAAAAACAAGAAAATGAAAAATATGAAAAAAAAATATGTTTGCTCATGATTCGATCATACAAACCTTTGGATAATCGAGGCTTCGGATAATCGAGTCTGGACTGTACTTTTTTTTTTTTTGAAAATATGTCTTGAAAATTTACTTTAATCAGAGTCAAGTCAAGTAGTCTTAGGCGATTTTTTTGAATGAGTTGATGAGCTTTATTTTCCTGGGATTTTATTTAATTTTTTACACTGTTCTTAAAATGATTTATTTTAAAAGCTAAATTTGATTAAAAACACAAAAATAAACGTTATTCAATTTATTGCTTAAAAAAACCATCACAAAAAAAAACAATTTTAAGCAAAACTATATTTTTTCCCTGATTCCTGCAGGAAAAAGAGGAAATCAAATTGGCATTGACCTATTTGCTTCCAATTTCAATCATTTTAGACAAATTGTGGAATTGCTTCATTTGAAGTTTCAAATAACGCATTGGAAGTGTAACTTTCAGCTCCTAATCACATCACACTCCTATTAAGCTAATTAAGATTACAACCACCGCCAATCGCAACAATTCAATTAGCCACCGCCACTCGCCTAACTTATTGAATTCAAACAATTCGACGCCAAACAACACTCAATCGCCCCGTACTGAGTGATTAATCGCTTCATTTAGAACCTCGCAACACAAAACTTTCTCCATCCCCCGCATTTCACCAGAACCATTCTGAAACTCCCTCCCCTTCGGTTAGCCTGAGTTCGATGTTCGATGCTTTCACTCCAGGATCTTTCAAAGTTAATTACGCTTGGAAAACATTTTCATTTCGATGCCATGCTCAGTGATCCCCGCAGCGCAACACCATCCGAATCCGAAAAATCGATAATTTATCACGCTGCCAAAGAATGGTGCTGTTGTTTCAGCTTTCTCTTCAGACATCAACCGACGCCATCTTATTTACGCCCTCCTCCCCGTGCTTACATAAGCGACGTTAGGAAGCAAGGAAAATTTCCAGGAAAAACTTGTCCGACCCCTCATCAAAAATTCACCCTCACTCGAGGTTGAAACAACAACAACATGCCTTTTCCCTTGCCTCTCCCCTCTCAAGGGACTTTCTCTATCCCTGCGCCGCAGCAGCTTCTGAGTCGAGCCTGGTAATTTTAATAAAGATATCACATCGCGTGGCGGTCCTAGAACTCGACATGTGGCGTCGGCGTCGGCAGCCTCGAGGGGGCGCCAAAAAACGCGGTAGCAAGTCGTGCCGGCGACGCACGTAAGGGATTTGTTAACACTGAATTCCAATTTTCCCCGTCGAAAACCCTCCTCACCGCCACCAAGGATGAGTTCCAAGTCAAGTGATGAATATTCAACGATGTTGGCTTCTCCCATGTTGACGAGATTACGACGAGCAACCGTCGGAAAAGGGAAGAAACGCGGCAAAAAGGGACCGGTTTCGTCGACGCGAGGGACGAGGGTGAAATTTATAATAATAGAACGCTTCTCCTCGAAGCCATGTTACACTTTCACAGGCCAGAGGATGACGCAAACTCCGACTAGAGAGGGGGAGAAAACGAAACGAAACAAGGATGATGGCTTTCTGATGTTATTTATATTCAAATTTAGTTTCTTACATCGGTGAAAATCTCCTGCAGAGTAAGAGGAGCTCCCTTTCTCCGCTTCTCCCGGGATTACCGTGGATTACGGCGCGGGGTCTATAAATATGCATCAAGATCTCAGTCGTTGAAATTTCCGCATTATTCTCACTCGACGAACCTTTTAATACGTTAGGGCTGCTCGAAAAATTCCGTTTCCTCACTACTTTGATTTAGAAAATCAACATTTCTCCAAAATAGCTGAAAACCCTCACAAAAGATGGCGCTTTAGTTGGTTCGTGTCCCGGGAAGTGTCAGAAATCGTGCCCTCAGAGCCATCTGTTGGCGGGTGAAGGCAGGCGCGCTCGGTTGTGAATTAAATAAGCGAAAAGTATTTTTAAGGGTCCATAAAAGCGTTTTACGACCATCGCAGCTTTAATGCCTACGGGAAGGTGGATTCGGGTATCCGACGGTGATTCTGTTAACGGGAAGCAAGGGAAGTTATCAACCAATGTAAAGATTGAGTGAAAGAAATATAACAATTCAAATTGGCTATCCATAATTCAGAAGAAATACAATTATCCTTTATAATACAAATAGTTCTTTTCTACTTTTCTCAAATCGACCTTACTTCTTATTTTCTGATTTGGATGAAACTTTGTTCATGCATTCTCTTTGTCAAAAGAAGCCATCTAACATTATTTGTTTTTCCATACAAGTCTTCATACAATTTTGCGATCTAGTCATACAGAATGGGTATATAAATATTCGAAAATCTGTATCTTACGAAGAAGTTTTCTTATCAATTTGCTGTTTACGGCAAAGTTTTAGGTTATGATTTGGATAATAATAATTACATATAATTAATCTATTTTTTTTACTTTTTTTCATCATCAACCATAATTTCTGCACAAACATTTTTATTTAACTAGTTTAAGCATCTGCGAAACCACGAAAGCTATCGAAATAAATTTTGACTCACCTACAAAATAATTAACAAAAAAACTCTTTTTACACTCCGAATGTTGCCAGATAGGGTCCGTATTTGAATTTATTTATTTGCACAGTAAAAAAAAATAACTATTTTCCGATTTAATTTTACCACAATTTATGTAGAATGAATAAAAAAAGACATGTAAAGATGCAAATTTATCCATTTTTACCTCAAATTTTGTTCTTACTAGGGTTCCCCCTAGTTTTTGTTTAATTAATTAAAAGGAACTTTGTGTTACTTAACAGTCAATGAACAAGAAATTAATGAACCATCAATTTTTTAAGAATTGAATCATCAATTTTCAGAGGCAATATTTCAAATTTTTAACTTACACAAAATTTTTCCGCCTTTTTGAAGAGAATATTTTATAAGAAACAATCAATCTACACATCATTCAAATGCTAAAATTTTTTGTTGCATTTTAGAAAAAAAATTAAAACACGTGTCGAAATTTACGATATCTTATCGTCTTCCCGAGATTTGTTCATTTTTACGTATTTTGCTTTTGGCTTTTTTATATGAGCAGTTCTCTACGAAGCCGGTCTTTTTTTTATTTTTTTTGTATTTTTTAATCCGGCTAAACGTTTTTTGGTGCCTTCGGTATGCCCAAAGAAGCCATTTTGCATCATTAGTTTGTCCATATAATTTTCCATACAAAGCTGTCCATACAAAAATGATGTAAAAAAATTCAAAAATATGTATCTTTTGAAGGAATTTTTTGATCGATTTGGTGTCTTCGGCAAAGTTGTAGGAATGGATATGGACTACACTGAAAAAAATTATACGCGGTAAAAAAAAATTAGGTGATTTTTAATTTCACTTTTTGTCACTTAAACTTGATTTGCAAAAAAAACTGTTTTTAATTTTTAAATTTTTTGATATGTTTTAGTGGACATAAAATGCCAACATTTTAGAAATTTCCAGGTTGTGCATAAAATTTTTGATCGTGTTATGAATTTTTGAATCAATGCTGATTTTTTTTTAAATCAAAATATTTTTCAACTTAATTTTTCGATGTAAAATCAAATTTGCTTTCAAAAAGTAAAAATAACGGTGATCAAAAATAGTCCAAAAAAAAAAGTACTCTAGTGATTTTTTTATAAAGTGCACCGTTTTCAAGTTAAAGCCATTTTGAGGTACCTTTTTTGCAAATGGTAGCAGTTTTTAGTTTTTTTTTAATTAGTGCACATTTGATCAACACTTTTGGAAAAAAATATTTTTGATAAGCTGAGAAAATTCCTTTTTTGAACATTGTTGATACGACCCTTAGTTGCTGAGATCTTGCCATGCAAAGGTTTAAAAACAAGAAAATTGATGTTTTCTAAGTCTCATCCAACAAACCCACAATTTTCTAACGTCGATATTGCAGCAACTAATGGTCCGATTTACATCTTTTCGAAAACAAATTTTCAAAAATAAAAAAAAACAAACTTTGATTTTAGCTAGGAATATACAGAGAAAGTTTTGTCCCATCCGTGTGGATCAATCGGACCGCGCACTGGACTCACAATCCAGAGGTTGCCGGTTCGAATCCCGCGGCGGGCGCTCTAAAAATTCTTTGTGTAAATATGGGTATTCGGCGCCGTCGCTCCGTGCCATACTCTCACACACTTAGGAGCCCAGGGCGGTGAAGTCCTTGTAGATAAAAGGAAGACACTAGTGGTTGGTACTAGCAATAGTGACCGACAGCTATAAAGTCAACTTCGTTTTTATATACAGAGAAAGTTTAAATTTCTAATAGTTTTTACTGCGTTTACTGAAAGTTGAAATTAATCTTTTTTTATATAAAATATGAAAAAAATATTAACTTCAGATCAAAACTGGAGCAACTCAACCTTAACTAAATGAGCTCAAATTTTCAGGCTAGCTGCTGGGGTTGATTTCCGGTTGATACAAACTAAATTGAACACTTTTGTTCTTTTTCATATATCCGTGAACCCCGCTTTTGTGCACTCCTGACATAGGGGATCCTAATCAATCTTAACCGATAACATCGATAACACGACTAATATTGGCCCCATTTAAAAAAATAATAATTATAAGAAACAAACATAACTAATAAATGTTTCCCCGGGCAGACGGTAATAACAAATTTCATGCCATTTCAATAACAAATATTGTTAAAATAACAAAAAATGTTATGGAATATTCTGGCAAAATCCATTTTTGCATTAGAGCTTAATAACAGTTTATGTTATCATAACCAAATTTGTTATTGGTCTGATATTGGATGAAAGTCAAAACAACATGGGAATAACCTTTTTTGTTATGGAAGAATAACTCCAACTGTTATTGGGATGATCGGATTAGTTGTTGAAATAACAAAAAAGAATAACATTTGATTTGTTCGAAGAATAACGCAAAATGTTATTAGTCTGTTATTACAATAACAATCAATAACAAAAAAATCATAACGGTGAATAACAAATATTGTTATTGGCCTAATATTTTAAAATAACAAAAAATGTTGTTCCCACGTTATTTCCGTCTGCTCGGGTCTCCCTTTTTACATTTTGATCTTTTTTCGAAGCTGGCGATCACAAATAACGTAACAGCTTTGTGAAAAAAGATTTTAGCATGGAATAAATGACGTAAATGTTACGAAATTTGTTTAGAGAAAAAAACTACGATTTGAGAATGAAGCCAAACCGTTATATCATTTTGCGGAATATTCTATAATTCTGATTTTTAACTAACTGATGTGTGCTAGCTAAAAATAACTAATTAATTTTGTATTTTTTTATTGGTAAAATTTGTCTTGTGGAACACACTCCAATCGAAAGTATCACATTTTAGCTCATTCTGGCAATTACAAAATTTGGGTCAGGCGTTTTCAAGGATTCATTCTAAGAACGTACGATGCAATGGAGTTGCTTGGTTTTTTAGAATGGAAGCAAAGCATTTATACCAGCAAATTGTTAAGATTAGTCCTAGCCGGAAAAGAGCTAAAATTGAGTTCTGTCGATTGAAATGTGTTCAGTGCTCTCACATTCTTACAGAACTTGAAGGGATGTCATCAGAAAAAATATACTTTGAAAATGTAGAGTTGTGTTTTCTAATATAATTGGAATTTTGCCTCCATTTTGGGAAACTAAGTGAGAGAATACTTGAAAATTATTATTTTGTTATATGGAACTAAAAATGTTTCGTAAAATGGACGTGTGCATCATTCATGCTATTGTTACACAAACCCACAAGACCTTACCGTAAACTCCTACCATGACAAAAACCCTTGAATGCCAAGTCAAGTAGGAGTGGTTTTCGAAACCTTGAACCGCTCCACCAGCACAAAGCAGTCGAAATGTGCTCCTCTCTCTGGCTCACGGTGTGATTCATGCGGTGACGACCGGCTCGTTAGTTTTGTATTTAATTAAATCACCGTCGTTTTTCTCTTTCGCACCAATCACGCCCCATCGAGCTGTACGAAATAAAATACGGTTGCAAACGGACAGGGCCTTCGGAAAATAGGGAGCCGCCCCAAAAACTAGGTAAGGAGGATGGGAAAATGGTTGCGGCCCAATTAAAACTTCCACACACTAATATATTAATACGTTTATTTAAAGTCATTATATTAAAACTAATTAATTTTAAATTACAATAGTTAAAATGTTCTCTCATTACATCAGTTATTCTTTATTTGTATCTTCAATTAGTTTCACTTACATTTCATTTCGCTCTCCCTCTTTCTCGGAAGTTGAATGAATCCATTTTGCTTTTGCTGATTTATCCTTTTTGTCGTGTCATTTGCTGGTGAATATTTTAGCTCCAATGTTTTTTAATGTAATGCTTAGAGGTTTTTTTCTGTAAGACCTACCGCAAAGTACTATTTACACAGGGGGAGAGGGGCGCGCGCATTCGTCTTAATTTTTTGTATCCTGAAAGAAAACTGTTTTTTTTTTGTTCAGTGTTTGGGTTAGCACACGCAGGTTTACTGCGCTGCCCTAAAATTCGCTCGAGAGAGGTTTCTTCTTCGATTTCGTTCTTATCTGAGATAACTGGGCTTCAAATACATTTTCGCTGTTGCGGATGTGTTTAGTACGGTTTGTGGAAAAAACGGAATCTATGAGAAAAACCGGGGTTGGCAGACCAAGTTCGGTCTGCACCAAATCGGGATGGCTGATTTCTTTTTACAGTACGGTTATGTTTGCTTGTGTTGTGTTGTGTAGGTTTAAACATGGATTCGTTTTTTTTAATATCATCGTTACTAAAGTTATGTATTTCTTTGCTTTACGAAAAATTTGAGCACATTTTATAATTTCAAAACTGGTTTGATGATTATATCTAGAAATAGTGATGTTCTGCTCTGGTTTAAGTTTATTTTTTCCCCATTTTTGTTTTTGAAGATACACATTTTACTCTATTTTAGCACTAGTTCGCTTAACACTATTCTACTCATTCTCTCAATATGTCGAAAAGAGAAAAAGGGGTGGTTGGGCTCCATACCGTGTGTGTCTATATGTACAAATAAAAATACATAAATAAACGACAATCCTCCGTGTCAAAGAAATTTGCAATCATCCCGGTAGTAGTAGGCTTGGCTAATATTAAACTGAACAGTAAAAGCTCTCTAAAACAAATAAAACTGATAAAAAGGGGGTTGACGAGGGGGGCAGTTTGAAAACTATCAAGTCGTTTTGATTGATGATTGATTCATGAGCAAAAACAGTTACTAAATGGAACACATTTTTCTAAGGTCAACATTTCTAAAACTCAACAGTTAAAAAAAGAAATTGGGAATAAACAAACAACTTGCTTTTGATTTTTTAGGCGTTTTGAAAATAAATAATCTTGAAAGAGGTCACTGGTTCGATTGATTGCATCGGGAAAAGAAGGTTTTCTTTTCCCTTTTTGTAACTCATATTATAAAACTAATACAAGAGTCTTGTGCTTCTTTATCGACAGAGCTTCACTTTTGTGTTGCTTGTAGGGGGGAGGGGGACAATGGAAATTTTTTCCATAACTGAGCAAACATCAAGCTGAGAAGCTCTGAGCGCGAGTGGGTGAGAGAGAGAGCGCGTGCACTCAAGAGCTTGAGTAAAAAGGGGGGAGGAAACAACCGAAACATGAAGGGAAAGAAGGGCGTAAACTAGTCAACTAAAGTAATAATCACATGCTTTTTGCCTTCTTTTTTTCATATTTTTCACATCTCTTTTTTTGTTTGTCTAGGAAATTTCTAACGTAAACCTAATAACCGAGGAAAGAAAATTTTCCTTTTTTTAGTTTTACTCTTTTCTTTTGTTATTATGCGAAATTTCCACCACAGAATTATGTCATGTCCTATTTAATCACTAACTTTTACTGATTTTTTAGTTTGCTTTCGGCTCTTTTCAAGGGTTTATTTGTTTTTTTTTTTTCTATGGAAAATTTAAAACTCTTTCCCTTCCTCACTCGTTTTAGCTTAATTGTACTATTTACATTCAATGTGATTATGGTTTAATTAAAGTGTATTTTTTGTGTTAAATTTAGGTTCCTCCGCAGATCCACACGACGACGCGCGCACACACGCACGCACACACACACACACTGAAGAAGCTTAGTATTGTTGTTGGTGGCCTTGCTTGCACGCGGTTATATTACGTATAATCATCAAGGAGTGCGCAAACCTCACACCCACCCTCTTTCTAGTGGTGATAATTGATCAGATGTGGGTGCGGGATGTGGTTGCACATGGGCGCGGTCGGGACGTCGCACATTTCCATCTTCAGGTGCTGCTGCGGCTGCTGGCCAGCCACGTGGTGTTGGTGTTGGCCGTTGACGAGGTCGTCCTGATGGGTTACGACGGTGGAGGAGACGGCGACGGGTGCCTCCATGGGTCACTGATGCATCTTGGACCCGTGCAGCGGCATGCCCAGCCCCAGGTTGAGGTGGTGCGAGTTGTGATGGGACTGCTGCTGACCGTGGCTGTGGCTCGAGCTGCTGCTGCTGCTGTTGTTGACCTGGGACGCCTGTCGCTGGGAGTTTTTCTTGTTCTTCATGCGTCGGTTCTGGAACCATATCTTGACCTGGGTGGGGAAGAGAGAGGGCAAGCTTGGTTGGTAAAGGTCGTCGGATCTTCTAGAAATTTCAAGGACTCACCTGCCGCTCGGTCAGGTTCAGATTTCGGGCCAGCTCCCACCGCTTCTGCTTGGAGACGTACGCGTTGTATAGGAACTCCTTCTCCAGCTCGAGCGTTTGGAACTTTGAGTACGGTTTTCGCTTCTTCCGCACCGTCACGTTACCGGTCCACTCGAGCGGGTTCGAGGGGGTGCAGGAACCGACGCCGCTCACGCCCACCGACAGACTCGAACCGACTGGAATAAATAGACAACAGAAAGAGTTGTGATTACTTCACCTTGGAAATCTTGTTGCAACAATGCGTGCATTAACGAGCCAAACCACCGGAGCAAAACAAAGCAAAACCGGCGAAAACACAAATCACAACCCGGACCGCCGTCACAACATGACCGATATCCCCGGCCAATAAATCATCCACAACCTATAGACGACGACGACGATGACGACGACGGTCGTTTGAAAAAGCCATTTCTGCGTTTAATGGCCACATTTTACGATATACGGTTCCACGGATATAGCCCACTTATTCCGACGATCGCTCGCACTCTCCCTCTCTCCTTGGCAAATCTCATCTCCTTTTCCCACAAGTGGCCACTAAATTAATTTAACATTTCAATTATTCATCAAAGTAGGCCGATTATCGCGCCACCTGACGACGACGCAGTCGTCTCCAGATGTCAATTGGAGCGCACTCTTTCCCTCCAAAACTAAAAAACCGCGAGCGCTTGAAACCGATATTCTTCCCAGCGAATAGACAATAAACAGGGTAGTAACAATAAATGTTTCGGTGTGTCGATCATAAAAAAAAGAGTTCGCGGACTACCGTGGTCAAACAAATACACCACCCCTGAAAGGGGAAGGGCGAGTGAGGGTGGGGTGCAACTTTTGTAGTAAACACAACCTTGAATACGTTCTGCCCACTTTTCCACCCACCCCCTTTGGCATATACGTGGTGAGTCTTTATGGTGGATTTTTTTCGCGCGACGACCAAGCTTGCGCGCTCAAACGGTCGTTTTATGAATTATTACCCCAAACATAAAAATTAAATTAATTGCCATAATTTCAATAAAAAAAACGAGTGTTTGTTGTTACATCGTTTGGTGAGGTAATTAAGGCAGATAGTGTTTGCTGTTTGCGATACATTGTACGTGATAGGCTGTTTCGGAGAGTCACAACAACAAACAGGTGTGGGCACTAAAACGAGGAAGTCAGTCAAATTTGAGTAAAATTGGATAATCGGTTCTACCGACTAACGAGCCGGGTTTATGGGTGCTTAAGCCACCGCGGTAAGTATCCATTTGCGATCGGTAATAAGCGCTTGTTAAGTGAGCTCCCTTTCAAAACATTGTGAAGATTATGTAAGCCGTCTATTTTCGAACTGACTTCGTCAAGGTGTGTTACCAACTCGGACAAATTTTTCAAACCTCCGTGTGAGCCATGTCCTTGTTTAAATTACCATTTTATAAACATTTATCGTTAAACCAACGAAGGCGCACAGTTCACAAGCTTCAAAAGAGTGCATCTTTTTTGAAAAATGCATCCGGAAGGTTTATTATCTCCTCCCCGGATGAGTCAATTCTATCTTATTTTGCCAATCGTGGCCCCTTCTCTACAGGGGTTTGGGGCTTGAACAAATAAACCACGCACAGATTTTCCTGGTTGAAACAGCACCGAATCGAAAAGTAAACAGAGCAAATTGTTTCGATAGGGTGTTTCACCACGCGAGGTTTACGCCTGTTTGGGTAAACAATAACAGTTGTACCCCGACCTGAGAAGGAACTGTAGAGTCAATAAATAACCATTGAAGAAAGTCGGCAAATACGGTGTGGTTCGTGTAATGTTGTTGAACAGCAGATCGAGATTGTCTTAGTCACTAGGAAGATTGTTGTTAAATATTGGATACATTTTTGCAAAAAAAAATTAACATCAGGAATCATATCATCATTAAAATTAAATTAACTTTTGCAAAAATTTCTAAATGTTTTCGTCAAACCCTTGTCAAAATCGGCCTTAAACTCAGGGGGGGGGGGGCAAATTTTTTTCAGAAAACTTCAAAATTTCAACGGAATTTAAGAGCAATCAGCTAAAACCAATACAGTACTACAAAAAGTGTTTTTTTTGCTACAATTTTTGTTTTCGTCAAATCTGACTTTAATTTTAACTAAAGATTGCAAATTTGACGTTAAAAATACTTCAACTATATTCTTCAAAGGTAATTTTCAATGTTTACTTTAAAACAAAACAAAGCACTTGGAAAGAAAGATTGAACTGCCGCTAAAATCAAGTCTGTCCCATATTTCTTATATGGCTTATATTTTTCATTTTCTGCTATTTAATGATATTAGTACCAATTAAATTGTCATACTTATTTTTGCCTTTAATATAGGAAATATAATTAAAAAAAAAGTCAAGTTGAGAAAATACATTTTTTAAATAAAATAAACTCACATAAAACAAATCAAACTTCCAAACCTAAAATTTTCTTAAATTTTGTGAGTTCTTATTTCCAATACTTTTAGAAGTACAAAAATTGCCTTAAAATTTTGCTATTTTTGCGCTGTGTTGCAGAAAGTAATAAAAGTATTTTTAATGATGATTAGATGCTTAAATTAAAAAAAAAGTTTAGTAAAATTAAAAAAAAAAACATTATTTTTAAGCTTTTGAACAAAATTGAGCATTAATTTAGAAAATCGGTCATTAGAGATTATTAAACATTTACTAAATTCCTTGTTCTGCGCCAACGATTCTCAACGAGGGCAGCGTCTCTCAAGAGGAGGATTGCGATGCTCCAAACAACGTTTTTAAAAAAAGTCAAAACACTAGGTTCAATAAATTCAATAAGGCCAATGCTAATATTTTTCAAAGTTTTTGTCCCTCGGTGCTGGCGGTGGTCAAAGAGGGGGGGGGGAGGCAAAAAAAATTAAAAATATAAAATCCTAATCAGCATTTGGAAAAATTATTATCCCCAGTTCAATTAAACCAGAAAAATAAAATTTTGGCGACATCTTTTCAAGGAAATCAAAATTCATTGGTGAAAACGTAAGGCAAATTTATTCAACGCAAAAAAAACAGTTTGTGAACAATTGTGGTTTTATTCAGTTTTTTAGAAAGAAGTACTAGTTTTTTATAGTTTTCTAAAAATTCGCCTGATCCGATAATTAACTTAAAATTGATGAAAATGCATACACCCAAAGTTAAAGAACGAGGGAATAGTCCTCACGAAAAGAAACGTGAGGAAAGTGCTATTTTGCGAAAGTATAGTCCTCTCGCGTGTTCATTCGTTCTTTGGAACAGTTCATCCTATTGAGTGGTTTATATGGACAACTGACCGCCACTTAGTCACCGAACCATGGTGGCCCATACGGCAAAGGCACAGTTCAATATGCCGAAGGTCTTGGGTTCGAGTCTCGGTACCGGTACTTTTTTTGATAGATGAACTTTTTTTAATGAGTAAAGTACTCTCGGTAATTTCGGGATTTATCCTCTCAGTCCGCACAAAGTACCATTTTACTACCGAATCGTGCCCTTTATCCTCTCGTATGCCGATGTCCAGTTCTGGGTGTATAAGACATTTATGCAAACAGTGTAAGTATACTACACAGAAAATTATCAAGCTTTTTAAATACGGCTTGCTAATTATGTTTACTTACAACTCAAAATATTCTTTTAAAAACATGGTATTCTGTCTTGTTTTTTTTTTTAAATTGAAAGATGAATGCAAGAATTTAGCTCCATTGTTGAAAACGGTCAAAATGCAGGTTGGACCACTTTACCTTTCTGAGTTATATACTGCCAACAAACGCATAATTGTCTCACGTTGGTGATTGTCCACGCTCCATACAATAAAAATTGTATGGACAATTGTCCACGAGGGGAGGGGGGTCTGATTTTTCAAGAAAGTTGCGTAAATGTTAACATTTTCTGAAGATAATAACTTTGCGGTAAAAATCTTATATAAATATGGTGTCTTCAGAAAAGTTAATTCAAATTAAATGAAGATCCTACACCCGAAATTTGAAAAGGTTCGGCCAAATACTTTTCTCCGTCCATTTTCATGATTTTTCCCATACAAACTTCAAGGGCTTACAAGGAGGGTTTCCCGTGGTCAGAATGAGCTTGAATTTGGGATTTAGCCAAGTGCTGGATCAATTTTTGATTTCAGGGGTAGCACCAGGAATTACCCGAATTTGGACCACCCTACTGTACATTCCAAAAAGAAGCTTCAAAGGATAAAAATGCACAAAATTAGTCTAAGGAACATAAATAATTTAAATATTGTAGGTAGAACACACCTTAAAAATATATGAAACCCTTGTTGTAATCGTATATAAAAAAATCCATTTTCGATCATATTAAAAAAATTATCTTGTCATATGAAATTGCTAATGATAATTATTACAAAATATACAAATAATGCTAAATATCAGAGTTTGAGAATTCCTTTGACTTGTCGTAATCCACCAGAAATCAATAAGAATACTCAACAAAAATTACAGTCGAAAAAAATATTCAAGCCAAAATCTAATCTTTCCAGGCAGTCTCTTCACCTGAACAGAAAATCACGAAGATGGAATTCCCCCCATTTGGATCCCTCCCAGAGTCCAATCTTCTTCCCCATGCCTCGAATCTCGATTCCAAGAAAATTGCCTCAGAAAAAAAATCAAGAAACGCCGAGAAACCGTCGAGAAAATTGACTTCCTCTGCGCATGGCACGAATTTTCTCGCATTCAGTCAGTCTTTTTTTATTTTCTTCGTTTGTTCTTTCACCTTTTCCTGTGGATTTCTCATCCCGTCCAGTTGAGTTTTTTTTCGCCCTGTCTCTTTTTAGTCTCTAGGGTACGAACACCAGTCCGGACCGTACCAAACCACAAATGGAAAATGAATGAAGGTTGTTTGCGGTCTCGCGGGAAATGACTGACCGGGGCCAGGATCAACCTCGGGTCACGAGATAAATAATTGAAGTGAACTATTCACATTTCCATTAGAGCCGGCACCTGATATAGCCAAATATGAATCCTCTTCATTCCGACGACCCTCGAGGCGGTTTGACACAAACACACTCGACAGTACAGGTGCGAGACAATTCCCCCTCTCCTTAATGAAATCATAATAAAATTGCTTTAACGACGGACGATTATCATTAAAAACCCTCCTCGTCACACGCTAATTATCGCCGACTTCCGTCTCGCCTCCAAGACCAGGAGGGGTAGCTGGAACTGTCCAAAAATGGCTCAAAAGCATGCAAAAACGCCCCTCGCGGCGGCGACGACATTCTCGCGAGTCATCTCTTCACTTAAATTGCAATTTTGGCACCGCCACTTGTCCCTCACACTCAAAGGGAGCGTCGTTTCTTCATTTCCGCTTTGGTTTATTTTTCTTTTGCGCAAATCTCCAAAACAGCAAGAAAAAAAGTATCTGGCTCAGCTGTGCGGTACGAAAACAGACAGAGAGTCAGTAAAGACCCCGCCGAAAAAGTTTCTCCAATTTCAACGGTCTCAGTCGGGCGGGCGCGCGTCTCCACGCGTAGAAGCGGAGGTTATGTTTATGATGATCGATTTTCCCATTAAGCCATAAAAGAGGCAGAGGGCGAGTATAAACAGAACACACCGCCGCCGATTTTTTTTTTTTCGGCGGCAAACTTGTCCCGCGGGGGTGGTCGGTCGATTTCCGTGGAACGCAACGCCGCGTCGATGGCTTTTGGGATCAGTGACTGCGGCGATTTGTGGCGGGAAAAATCGGCTCTTTTGTTGTTGTTGTGGTTGTTGCGAAGAGCGAAAAATACTTACCGGGATTAGGATATGTTTCACTCGAGTACGGCCGAAGTCCGGTGGAGTTGTACGAGTCGTAGCTGGACTGGAGCGCCGAGGGGGTGTCCCCCGTCACGGTTCGGGAACGCTCCGAGGGCGGCATGTACGCGTCCGGTTCATACTTTGGATAGTAGTGATGCTGCAGGGTGAGGTGAGGATAAAAATAGTATTAGCCAAAGGGGGTTTAACACGATTTATATTGAAATTGCTTATAATTTGAATCTCTACGAACGTTGAAAATGTCTCAATCAAAAATAAACAAATTTAAATGTAAAATAAATTTTTCATCTCTTTATATCTAAAGAAGATATTTTTGAATATTTAATCAATAAAAGTTTATCGATAACTTATTTTTTAAATTCAGAGGGTTTTTCATTTTCGAAAAGATTTTTATCCTTTTAAATTGATATCTGTCAATGGAAGTAGCAGAAGCAGAAATAGCTCAAAAATTAGAGGCTTTCTTTTTTCTTTTTTGTAATAGTTTTTATTAGAAATAAGAAATATATAAATTCAATGAATCTTTTCTTTTTATTTTTCAGTACATTGAAATTTTTTAGGTCAATTTTATCCTTAAAAACAAAGTAAGCTCTTTTCTAAACTGTTTTATAAAGCATTATTTGAGATTTGATTTGTTTTGTTTATATATTTGTTCATTTATAAAAAAACAAGACTGAGACAATATTTTTTGAATTCCTTGATATGCTTTTAAAAAATCAAAAATCTTCAAACAAAACTTGAACAAAATTCGATTTATTGTGAAAATGAAAACAATTCAAAATGCCTTTCCCTACGTTTATAATCATTTTTAAGATGTTTTTTTTTTAATTTTGTTTCAAAATATTTCAAACTTCCCAAAAAATTACACTTAAACAAATTTGCGCTCAAAATAGAAATCCGCACGGGAATATCTTGCATATAATTTTTTTAAGCCCACAAATCGTAAAAAAAATTAAACCCTTGAGAAAAAAATCACTTAAAAATTTTATGACAGTTGCAAGAAAAAAGTGCTAAAATTACATATTGTATTGGTGACAAATTTTGTGTCGAAAATTGTGTAATTTTACATCAGGAATTGGTTCGTCATTTTTTGTTGAAAGTCACATTTTTTACACATTATTTTAGCTAAAATCACTCAAAAAAGAGGAATATGCAAACAACCAACTTTTAAACCTGCCCAAATTTAACTTTTTTTACTGTGTATGAAAGGGATTTCATAAACATTTTGTTCAATTTTGATTACTTGATTTTTTTTTTCTCCAAATTCTGTCGACCAAGACCAAGGCCGTGGGAAGAAAAACTTAAATTAAAATTGATTTCATTTATCTGTTATTTTATTTTTTTACTTTTTGCTAAATTTTATGTTAAAAATGCTATTGCTATTAAAAAAAATCTTTTTTTGAATACTTTTTAGATCAAATTAGTTGCAAACTCGAGAATATTTAGATAAGAGTCCATTACGCTTTATTCAAATTATAAGGAATAAAAATAAATGTAGCATAAAATTTTATTGTAAAATATCGTCGAATCACTTTTACAAAATAACATGAGTATCAATATATTCATGCTGTTTTATTTTTAAACGAATTTTTGAAAGTGTTATTGTTTCAATCAGGAAGTCATATCATGTTTTTAATTCGACTTATTTTTTCAATAATGTTCAAAGTTGAATTCAGATTTTTATTTTTTTGTCTCAAGAAAGGAGAAAAACCTTGAATTAAAGTTTTAAATTTTAATTCTAAGGCAAATATATATATTTTTCAAAATTGTTGTCCCTCGGCGATGAAACATGAAGAGAACAAAAAAAAAACCCAAACATTTTTCAAAAATTAAAAAAATGTACAAAAATGTGTAGAATTATTCAAAACGGAAAATTTTAAATACAGTCCAGACTCGATTATCTAAAGGCCCTGGCAAAATTTCACTTCGAATATTCGGAACTTCGGACTTCGCTGTCTAATTTTTGGTTGTCGAGCTTAGGTATGACCCCTAAACTACGCTAAAATTATTTAGAATTTTCAAATCCAAGATGGCGGCCAAAATGGCGGTGATTTAATATTGAAAAAAACAATTTTTCTTAATAGGCAATCAACAACTCAAATTTGACCAAAATAAGGTCACAGAACTATGTTTAAAACAAGGAAATGAAAAAAAAAACGATTTTTTTTTGTGATTCGATTATCCGAAATCCTATACACAACTTCGGATAATCGAAACTTCGGATAATCGAGGCTTCGGATACTCGAGTCTGGACTGTACCAAAATTATTCATATTCTTTCAATTATACTTTTCAACACTTATTTCGTTTAAGAAGCAATTTGAATTTGACTCGTGATTTTCTAATAATAAAAAACTGTATAATTTTTATTGATATTAATTTTAAATTTGATTGAATTCTGGTTTCATAAATACTTGAAGAATTTTAAAGCACCATGCTTCTCCACTGACAATGTGTACAGATGGAGACGCTGGTTAGTTTAAATTTTCAATTAACTTATATATTACATCTAAATAAATTTTATGACAACATGTAAGTTCGTACTACCCAAGATCCAAAAATCGCAATTTCAATCAACCGGAAGAAGCTGTCTTCTCCCCCACACCCACACCCACACACACACTCACTTGAAAGTTGGCATCGGTGTAGCCCGGGTAGTACATCGGCTTGATGTCCGCCCCGAGGCCGTACGGGTACTGCGGGTGGTAGGCGGCGGCGGCGGCGGCCGCCGCACTCGGGTCCGCTCCGGCGTCGTAGCCCCACGGGTAGGCCGAGTGCCGCAGCCGGGACGAGTCGGCGGACGTCTCGAACGCTGGACGTTTTGCTGGTATGTGGAGAGGGCCTAATATGTTAATGATTTTTTCGGCGGGTTTTGGTTTTGTTTGCGGCCGCAGAGGGGACGAGGGGGGTTGGGGGGGGGGGAGGGGACGGTTCGGGGGAAGGTGGATAAATTTGATAATTAAAAAGATGCGTTGATTTTGTGTTGGTTTGTTGTTGTGCGGTTTGGGTTTGGAGAAGAGAAACGGAAAAACGAAACGAAATATATTGGTAAGGGTAAGCAGAAAGGGTAGGGGGGTTAGTACAAAACACAAAAAAAGGTTGGGATTGTTAGTGCAACACGAGCAGGTTGGGTTAGTTGTGAGGAAAATTCCAAAACAAGTTAGTGGGTCGAGGGAAAGTGGGTTTCGTAAGGGAGGTCTTACCTGAGGGTTGCGAGCTCACACTGGCAGGTGATTCACTGGCCGTGGAAGGTGCCACGATCTGGGTCTGCGAGGATACGACCGAGCTGTTCTGCTGCGGGCCAGTGGCGGAGGAATTGGTCTGCTGGGAGCTGGCCTGCGACGGAACCTGTGAAGGTTGCTGCTGCTGAGCCTGCTGTTGGGCTTGTTGCTGCTGAGCTGCGGCTGCTGCTGCGGCCGCTGCAGCTTGCTGTTGAGCCTGCTGCTGTTGGGCCTGCTGCTGCTGCTGTTGCTGCTGTACGATATGGTTCGTGGTGTGGTTGGTGTGCTGCAGGGACGGTGGACTCCGGCTGCCAACACCTGTCTGGCCAACGCCGGAAGGGTCCTCGTACATGGCAGCACCGGCTGCGTGCACTGAATGGGAGTGTTGCCCCCACCAGGCCCCGGCAGCAGCGTGCGACCCTGCCGTGACATCGTGGGGATCGTGATATATTGCGCACGCCAGGTCAGAGGTGTGATGTGGATGGTTTAGCAAAGTGATCGTAATTTTTGCGGATTTTTCGGAACCGTCACACAGGAAAGGTGAATCCCGGGGTTCGGGATTGGTGTGTTACGATCGGGGATCGTTACACGATGGGGTCGCGGTGCACCGCAGACGACGACGAGGTTTCGTTCCGAGTCAATTGGAACCAATCACCGTGAAGAGAGTTTGCAGCAAACACCAAAGTTCAAGTTCGAGTTCACCAAGTAATCACAGTTTGTTCAATTGATCAACGTTTAGCGCCGTTGTAATCCAAACAGCATCGTGTGTGAGTGTGCAGTTTGTTTGTTTTTGTTTGACACATTAGATTTTTACGATTTGATTTTATTTTAATATTATCATTTTACGATGGTGATTCACACAGGTCGATGTCGATGACGATGATGACGGGTTTTTTTTATTGCACCAACACAAATTTTGCGTGGAAAGAAAGAAAACACAAACTTTTAGTTTTGTTCCTGATGACCGGGTTGGCCAATTTGAATTTTTCTTCAGCCGTTGCGAACACTGTACAATCTCAAGTTTGTTACGTTCTTATTGCACTTGATACTAATTTCGTTTCTCGTGTACCATAGGCATTCAACTGCCCTTACTGCACTTGATATATTTTTGTTTCATCACAATTTTTGCAACCAAAAAAGAAGCACACTTGCACAATATTTCTTCGTCAATTGCGCCACCACAATTTTTTTCTGATTTTTCCCCCCACCGAACAGGTCGAATCAGCGCCAGCTCAAGTACGTATATGTGGATTCGATTTCGAGGGAGAAAACGGCGACGAAGACGACGACGACCAAAAAAGGTACCAAAAGACCACGACGACGTAGACGACGTTGTTTTCCCTCACGCTCTCACGATAAACTAACCGCGAGTTCCTCCGCGACCGCGACGTACCACCGACTCTTCCAAAGACCAAACTCTCAACTGCCTCTGAAGGAGAATCTCACGTGAGCGCGCGCGAAACCGTCGCAGAAGTCGAGTCGAGTCGTCGCGCGCGTTTTTGGTGTGGTGTGTCTTAACTTGAAGAGGTTCAGCCTTACACTGAAAAACAAATCTTAGAACATCGGACAACACAGCGTGTAGTCTCAGTCGGCTCTGTGTTTGTTCTCTATACACGCCGCCGCCCGTGAGGTGATGATCAGTGGCCAAGAGACTTGCACCAACCCAAGGGGGAAGAAAGGCTCAGAGCACGTATCGTAGCAGGCGCGTTGTGTGAGAGTGAGAGCGCGCGCAAGGCAAGGAAATTCAACAAACGACGTGTGTCCGTACACAGCGTGTGTTGTACACACAATCCCTCGCTCTCTCGTCGTTCGTTCGTTCGCTCTCTCCCATCGTGCATGGCATGCTATGCGCTACAACGTCGAGCTATGCCAACAGACACAGACGCAAACGGTGAAGAGAGAGCAAACCGCGACTTTATACGCGTGCGCGCGCGCTCGCGAGCTATTCTCCTCAAAAAAGCACGTATCGAATCTTGTATACACACTATACGGTGACTATTCCTTCATTACATTGTGTTTACACTGTCGAGTGTACGACGACCGTGGTCAACTCGCGAGCGCAATGTGCCATCTCGCGACCGGAAAGTGAACTACTCCACGGGTAGTGGTGGAAGCTTGGTCCAAGAACCTGCTCTAAAACAAACGTGCATCGATACAATTTCGCCCGGGAAATTTGTCCAACCTAACCAAAAACGAAACGAGTTGCAACTTCGTCGCGTCGATTATAATTTATGATGGCTGGTAATTAATGCAATAATCATAAAATCATCTCGTAAAAATATCCCTCTCTGTGAGAACCGTGTCTCACACAACCACAAACGAGAGGAAAAAAATCTCTGTATAATATGTTAACTAACCCTAGATTTAAAACTAACAACTAATTTAAATGTAAAAATAATTGTACTTCGACCTTGTGAACTATCCTAACCTAACCATCATTGAAATGATCATCGCGAGCGAAACTGTTATCTACTCTCGCGAGATCGTCACGATAACTGCAGTAGAATCGTGTAGATAACAAAAATACGAAAACTGTTGAGCCTGTAGTGGTCAGCAGCAGATAGGTTCAGATTAAAGCAGCAAAACCCCCCAGAATCAGATCCCAATAAACCACGGTCGAAGCTATCTCGGTCTCGCGTTTTATCCAAAGAAAATAAGTAGTTTTTGTTCCAAGTTTGTGCGAAATAAAACCCAAGTACATTTAACTTTATTCTGCGAATCTTAGTTCTATACATAATCCGAACTCGTATCCGCTTGTGGTTGCCGTGGTGAAATCCCTGGTGAAGTTCTGGGCTGTGTGAAAATTAATGCGCTGGTCCACTTGAGCCGTGAAGAATTGTGCATTAAGTGGCTGGGAAAAGGTTCTCGTGTGTGCTCTGCGAGGAAATAAGTCGTGTGTGATCCGTTTGGTGCTACAAGTTGGTTTGCTTACGCAATCAACCGAGCTGAGTGGGAATTGGGTGTTTCTGCTGTGGCCGTTTGAGTGAAGAATCTACCTGGGCGTCTTGGACGTCTACACGGCGGTGGCTGTGGCACCTGAACCGGTCACGTAAGTGCGTGCTAGCTGCATTTTTTGGGCCACTCTTCGAGTGGGTGTTAATTCCTCCCATCGAACCATCCGGGACCGAGCCCGGCCCCATCATCTGGTCCTTCGAGCCGGATGGGAGGTCGCCCCGACCAGGAGGTGCGGTGAGTACGCCATTTTGAGGATTGCTGCACAAAGGTGCACTGTTGGCTCCAACTAAGCCATTTTGTTGGAGAGCGTGGTTCTTGCTAAGAACAATTAAGCGCGCGCGAAAATTGGCCTTATTGTGCTCGCGTTTGCGGTGTGCCCCAAGCGAGATTTTTTGGAAATTTGGAATTCCGGCAGAAATTGGCCAACCTGGGAGCAAACTTTTGAAAGTTTTGCGTGCATGCTAAAGTGGTTGTGGGTGGCAAGTCAATCGCGTTAGGGTGGTACGATCGCGTCGGTAGTACCTGCCCCGGTCGAACCTGCGTCGCGTAACTCAGTACGAGCGCGACGGGAAAATCCGTATCCGATACTCCGTGCTGTTTCCGTTTCCCGCGTTTTGTTTTTGGTGGTAGCGAAGTCCAGTGGTGAGTGAGAGTGTGCATTATGGCTGCGGCGAAGCAACGGTTGTCCGATTGCTTGGTCAGGCGGCAAGGTATTGAGACTATGCGCAACCAGGTGGAAAAGTTCATCGCGAAGTTCAACGCTGAGACGGACACGTGCCAGATTCCTGTCCGTTTGGAAAGTTTGGATCGAGCGTATCGCGAGTTCCTCGAAGTCCAAGCCGAGCTCGAACGTACCGACAAATTCGAGTATTTGGAAACTCATTTGACGGAACGAGCCGACTTCGAGACGAGATACTGCGAAGCCAAGGGATTTTTGCTGTCGAAGCGGACCGAGGAGCAGAACCTGACCGCAATGAACAGCACCATGAACACTAGCCAGCCAACCCATCCAGTATCCTTCCACCTACGCCTACCCAAGATCGACCTGCCGAAATTTGATGGAGATTTCTCTCGTTGGCTATCCTTCCGTGATGCGTTCACGTCGATGGTGCATTCCAATCCAGACATCCCAACAGTGGCGAAGCTGCAGTACTTGTTGAACTCACTCGTGGATAAGGCAGCACTGCAGTTCGAGAACGTGGAGATTGAGGCAGACAAGTATGCGCCAACGTGGGACGAACTGCTGAAACGCTACGACAACAAGCGGTTCCTGAAGCGCAAACTGTTCCATGCCCTGTACGATCTGCCTTCGCTGAAGCGCGAATCCGCTAGTGACCTGCGTACGCTCGTGGACGATTTTCACCGGCATGTGAAGGCGTTGGAAAAGCTGAAAGAGCCAGTCGCGCACTGGGACACACCTCTTGTCAGCATCCTGTGTTACAAGCTAGACTCCAGATCGCTGCGTGCTTGGGAGGAGCACACTAGCAAAGAAGAAGTCGTGACGTACGCAATGCTGACCGACTTCCTGTACCAACGATTGAGAATGCTTGAGTCCGTCCGTGAGACTTCAGAGCAGCAGCAGCCGTCCAAGGTGGCCGGTACCAATCCCCATCCATTCCAGAAGAAGCCGTTCAAGGTCGTATCCAACGCTGTCGCATCTAGGACGTACAGCAACAATCCACAGTGTCTGGCCTGCTCGGAATCTCATCGGTTGTTTGAATGCCCAGTGTTTGCCAGGAAGTCCATCCAACAACGCCAAGATTTGGTGTACCAGAAGCGTCTTTGCTGGAACTGCTTCCGATCCGGACACCAATCTCGGAATTGCTTGTCGAGATTTACGTGCCAGGTCTGCCACGAGAAGCACCACACCCTGTTGCACCGAGATGCACCGCCGAAGATGTCGTCAACGCAAGCCGCGCCGAAGAAGCCATCCCAGCAACCGATCCAATCCACGTCGACGTCGGTGGATCCCACACCTAGTACGTCGAACCCAGAATCCCAAGTTAGCTTGTCGGTCCAGTCACACCGAAGCACAGTACTCCTGGAGACGGTTGCACTTGAAGTTCTTGGCCAGAACGGAAAGAAATATCCTGCTAGAGCCCTGCTCGATTCGGCGTCCATGTGCAACTTCATCACGAAGAAGCTTGCGAACACCCTGAACCTCCGTCGAAAGAAGGTCGACATCGATGTAGCAGGTATCGGAGAATCCACGAAGCAGATCAAGTGCCAGCTGACTGCTACTATCCAATCCAAGCACACTCCGTACGCTGCTAAGCTCGAGTTCCTTATCCTGAAGAGACCGACGATCAACCTGCCAACCATCCCAGTCGACGTATCCCAGTGGAAGCTACCTGAAGTTTCGTTGGCAGATCCCAAGTTCAACGTTCCGTCCGATATTGACATTGTTATCGGCGGAGAATCCTACCACGAGCTGCACACTGGCAGCAAGCAGACCCTCGACGAGGGCCTCCCGTTGATGATCGAGACAGTGTTTGGGTGGACCGTATCCGGAAAAGTGTGTATCCCATCCCCAAGTATCCCACGTGTTTGCCACCTCACCACTGTTGATCGAAGCCTGGAACAAGCGCTCCAGAAGTTCTGGGAACTGGAAGCTGTCGAACCCTGTTCAGTGCTAACCACAGAAGAAACCCACTGTGAAGAAATCTATTCCGCTACCACCACGCGCGATTCGTCGGGTCGTTATATCGTTCGCTTGCCACTCACCCGCGATCCGCTCGTCACCCTCGGCGCATCCAGAACAATCGCCGAACGTCGTTTCCTGAGCCTGGAGAAGAGACTGGAGCGTGATCCCACCACTCGTGAAGCGTACTGTAAGTTCATGGACGAGTACGAACGCCTCAACCACATGCACAAAGTCGACGATCCCGTGGACGACAGCATTCCGCACTGCTATCTTCCACACCACCCGGTATTCAAGGCCTCGAGTACCACAACCAAAGTCCGTGTAGTTTTCGACGCGTCGTGCAAGACGGCGTCGGGATTCTCCGTGAACGACCTGCAACTGGTGGGACCAGTCGTTCAGGAAGATTTGCTGTCGATCGTCATGCGTTTCCGAACCTACCCAATCGCGCTAGTAGCAGACTGTGAGAAAATGTACCGCCAAGTTTTGCTACATCCGGAAGACCGTCCGTACCAACGCATCCTCTGGCGTCCGACTCCAACCCAACCGCTTGCGACGTACGAGCTGAACACCGTAACGTACGGTTTCGCATCCTCGCCGTTTTTGGCAACCCGCACCCTCCTCGAGATAGCCAAAGACGAAGCCAAGAACTACCCAGAAGCAGTCGAAGCAGTGAAGCAGGATTTCTATGTGGATGATTTCCTGTCTGGCGCTGATGACCTCCCATCCGCAACCCGAATCCGGAAGCAAGTATCCGCCATGCTGTTAGCAGCCGGTTTCCCGCTGAAGAAGTGGGCATCCAACGTTCCAGAGGCGCTAGCTGATGTTCCAGAAGAAGATCTTGCCATCGTTCCGCTCCGTGACCTGAAGGACGACCAATCCGTGTCTGTGCTCGGACTTGTTTGGGATCCAGTTTCTGACGCACTCCGTTTCAAGGTGGAACTTCCGCTACCCGCAGCTGTACTCACGAAGCGGATCGTGATGTCGTACATCGCCAAGATTTTCGATCCAGCTGGCTTCAGTGGTCCAGTTATCGTAGTATCCAAGCTGTACATGCAGGGTCTGTGGACTTTGCGCACCAAGGAGAAGCACCGCTACGAATGGGACCGCCCGCTCCCTCGCAGCTGCAAGCTGAATGGAAAGCGTACCACAGTACGCTTGAAGAATTGTCGAAAGTCCGGATTCCAAGATGTGTGTACCTGCCAACCGCCAAGTCCGTCGAGCTGCACTTCTACTCTGATGCGTCGGAGAAAGCCTACGGAGCCAACTGTTACGTGCGCTGTGAGACGGTCAAAGGTATCCAAGTGAGACTGTTGGCGTCGAGATCCAAGGTCGCTCCGCTGTCCAAGCTTCAATCCATCGCCGATCTTGAGCTGTGTGGAGCTGAACTGTCCGTGAAGCTTTACAAGAAGGTGGTGAAAGCCATCAAGAAGCCAGTAGAAGTGTTCTTCCATACAGACTCGATGATCGTACTGCAGTGGTTGCAGTCCCCACCAGCCCGTTGGAAGACATTTGTGGCGAACCGAGTAGCACGGATCCAAGCCGAAACCGACGTGAGACGCTGGCGACATGTTCCCGGAATCTGTAACCCAGCCGACGTCCTCTCCCGTGGCCTGAGCCCCATCGAGCTTGTCAACTGTTTGCTGTGGTGGTTTGGCCCGGAGTACCTGTCCAAGTCCCGTGAACACTGGCCACGCTCTGTGATTCCCGATGTCGATCCTGCTACTCTACCTGGAGCAAGAAGCAAGGCCGCCGTGATGCTGATCACCGCTGCCGATCCGAAGTTCTCCGATGAGCTGTTCAGCCGTTTCTCCGATTACTTCCACCTACGTCGCGCTGTCGCTTACTGGAGAAGATACTTCCGTATCCTGAAAGCTGTATCCAAGAAGGAGAAGCCAGAGCGTCCCGAAATTCTCACTGCCGCCGAGCTGCGTGACGCTGAGATCGCTCTGTGCCGTGTAGCCCAGCGAGACATGTTTGCAGAAGATGCTGCCGACCTGGTCTCCAAGGAACAAGTATCACCGTCGTCGCCGCTGAAGTGGCTTAATCCGATCCTGCACGGTGACGGACTCATTCGAGTCGGCGGAAGACTCAGCAATGCTGCAGTTCCCGATGAAGTAAAGCACCCGATCGTGTTGTTAGCGAAGCATCCGCTTTCCATCCTGTTGGCGAAATCGTACCACGTTGATTTGTTGCACGCTGGTCCCCAGCTGATGCTCGCTACGATTCGCCAGAAGTTCTGGATCATCGGTGGCCGGAATCTGGTCCGCCAAACCTACCATCTCTGCAAAGAATGTTTCCAGAACAAGCCAACCCTAGTGAAGCAGAGCATCGCTGATTTGCCAACCTCACGTGTCACCCCAACCAGACCGTTTGCTGTGAGCGGTGTAGATTATTGTGGACCTTTCTACATTAAGTCGCCCATCCGAAACCGAGCTCCAACCAAAGCGTATGTCGCTATTTTCGTGTGTTTCGCTACACGTGCTGTGCACATCGAGCTAGTGTCGGACCTATCCACCCAAGCTTTTCTGTCCGCACTTCGTCGTTTTGTCGCACGCCGTGGAAGACCGAAGGAGATCCATAGCGACAACGGAACAGCGTTCAAGGGCGCATCCAACGAGCTCCGCAAAGTCTACAGCATGCTGAAAACCGATCAAGAAAGCCGGAAGTCGATTCTCGATTATTGCGCTGCAAACGAGATAACCTGGCATTTCATCCCACCACGTGCTCCACACTTTGGCGGACTGTGGGAAGCAGCCGTCAAGTCAGCGAAGCACCACCTGTTACGTGAGATCGGCAACACCAACGTGAGTTACGAGGACATGAGCACTCTACTAACCCAGATCGAGATGTGCTTGAACTCCCGACCCCTCGTGCCAATCCCAAGCGATCCCTCGGACCTAGAGGTCCTGACACCAGGCCACTTCCTGGTCGGCACGAACCTGCAAGCTGTTGAAGAACTTAACCTGGCCGACGTTCCGGACAATCGTTTGTCGCACTGGGAGCTGACACAGAAGCGTTTCCAGAGAATCTGGTCGAGATGGTATCCTGAATATCTGCAACAGCTCCAGTCGCGCGCAGTCAAGGGCTGCAAGAATCCCGTCACGATCGAACCAGGACAAGTTGTGCTGATCAAAGACGACAACCTGCCGCCGACGCAGTGGCCGTTAGGCCGAATCACCCACGTTCATCCCGGTAAAGACGGCGTTGTACGCGTCGTCACCCTTAAAACAGCATCATCGGATGCCGTCGTCAGGCCGGTCGCCAAGATCGCACTTCTGCCAGTTCCGGCTGAGTCGGAGCAGCAGCTTAACCCAGCTTGCAGTAACTGAACCCGGTAGAGCACGCCAAAATTTGCTCGATGTCTTCGTGGGAATCTCGCAGGTAATTGCGGTTCCAATCCCCTATTTTGTGTCGTTCGATCTACCGGGTCTTTTCCACTCCCAGATGCCTAAGCCGAAGAAGAAGAAGTACGTCGTTTGTCATCGTTTTGCTGTTTGTCGACATCCGCCCATCCGTGTAAGCCGTTCATCCGACCCTGGTAGAGCACGCCGAAATTTGCTCGATGCCTTCGTGGGAATCTCGCAGGTAATTGCGGTTCCAATACCCCTAATTGTCGCGTTCGATCTACCGGGTCTTTTCCTCTCCAGATGTCGAAGAAGATGGTGCCCAGCGAGTCAACGATCCAGTTCGTCGCAGTTTTTGACCCTGGTAGAGCACGCCGAAATTGCTCGATGCCTTCGTGGGAATCTCGCAGGTAATTGCGGTTCCAATCCTTTACTTTTTCGCGTCCGATCTACCGGGTCTTTTTCTCTGCCAGATGTTGACGAAATTGATTTCTGGCACCACTTCTTCACCACCCCCAAACTGCATTCGTGACTCCGCCTCACCACCCACATCGAGCCGAGAAGTCACATGGCCTGTCAGCGGACATGCCAGATGCAGCCGAAGAGTCACGTGCTGGCTCACCCGAAGTTTCCCGATTGCCAGCCGAGCCGAGTCGAGTCCGATCAAGGTCGGCGAAGGAGCGATGGAGAAGCATGGTTGTATGATTGTGAAGAGAGTGTTTTGATGTTTGATTGTGAAGAGAGGAGTGATTGATTTTTTGTGTTAGTTTTAGAATTAGTTTTGTACATATTGTAAATAGTGTGTTGAAATAGCCGAGCCATTTCAAGGTGGCCGGAATGTATAATATGTTAACTAACCCTAGATTTAAAACTAACAACTAATTTAAATGTAAAAATAATTGTACTTCGACCTTGTGAACTATCCTAACCTAACCATCATTGAAATGATCATCGCGAGCGAAACTGTTATCTACTCGCGAGATCGTCACGATAACTGCAGTAGAATCGTGTAGATAACAAAAATACGAAAACTGTTGAGCCTGTAGTGGTCAGCAGCAGATAGGTTCAGATTAAAGCAGCAAAACCCCCCAGAATCAGATCCCAATAAACCACGGTCGAAGCTATCTCGGTCTCGCGTTTTATCCAAAGAAAATAAGTAGTTTTTGTTCCAAGTTTGTGCGAAATAAAACCCAAGTACATTTAACTTTATTCTGCGAATCTTAGTTCTATACATAATCCGAACTCGTATCCGCTTGTGGTTGCCGTGGTGAAATCCCTGGTGAAGTTCTGGGCTGTGTGAAAATTAATGCGCTGGTCCACTTGAGCCGTGAAGAATTGTGCATTAAGTGGCTGGGAAAAGGTTCTCGTGTGTGCTCTGCGAGGAAATAAGTCGTGTGTGATCCGTTTGGTGCTACAAGTTGGTTTGCTTACGCAATCAACCGAGCTGAGTGGGAATTGGGTGTTTCTGCTGTGGCCGTTTGAGTGAAGAATCTACCTGGGCGTCTTGGACGTCTACACGGCGGTGGCTGTGGCACCTGAACCGGTCACGTAAGTGCGTGCTAGCTGCATTTTTTGGGCCACTCTTCGAGTGGGTGTTAATTCCTCCCATCGAACCATCCGGGACCGAGCCCGGCCCCATCAATCTCAAACACCCAAAAAAAAACAAAGAAAAAAATCGCCAGACCTCACATTCTCCAAATCCAAACTTGCAAGCGAGGGCGTGGGTTCGGGCCCGGAGGGCTAAAGGAGAAAAAATCGACCCCAGAAAACGGACGGAAAAAAGCGAAAGACGACGTCGACGGAATAAAAGAAGACATAATTGACCATTTTTCCACACTTTGCCACTCACTCGCAAGTGTCCCCCATAAAAGTGACCTGTTGGATAGGCGGATTTTTTTTGGTCGCAAAAAAATCAATTTATTTTTTTTTTTAAACTAGCCAAATTTTTTAACATTTTTGTCAAAAAGTTAACCTGCTATAGAAATTAAAATAAAAGTGACCTGTTGGATAGGCGGATTTTTTTTGGTCGCAAAAAATCGATCTATTTTTTTTAAACCAGCATCATTTTTCAACATTTTTGTTAAAAAGTTAACCTGCTATAGAAATTAAAAAAAATGTGCATATTAATTTCATCCGGGAATGGTTATGCAATGCTATGCTATGTTATGCTATGATGATTTAGAAATCGTAATGTTATTTGGACAAAAATTTACAAAACATAATTTGTTTTAAGCCGGGGTCGGCGGTGTAGTGGTGAGCGTGGTTGCCTCTTATCACAGATGGTCTGGGATCGATCCCAGACCTGCCACGGTAGAGTCGCTGGTTGGACTCACAACCCAAAGGTCGTCAGTTTGAATCCCGTGGTGGTTGGGAGCTTAGGTGTACAAAGAGGTTTGTATTACCTCGCCGTTCCAAACCCTCCAAGTTAAGAGTAGGAATCTCGCAATAGAGAACGCCAAGGAAATGGTATAGAGCAAACAATTGTAACTTTGTTGTTTCTTGTGCTTCCGAAATTGAAACTAATAACTTTTCCTCATAACCACTTTCACCCATCGAAAAACCGACCTCCAAACGTAACCCTGCGGCCTTGGTTTATTGTTGTGGTACATACTTTTTTTTCGCGCTCCAGGCTTTCAAAAACCAATAAAACAAACGGGAGCTACTATTCGTCATCGTCGAGCCCCCTTGTTGTTGTCTTGTTTGAAACCACCATCATACCGCGCTGGGAGACAGAAGAAGAAAGCCGTAAAGGTGTTTAAAGACCCATTCGGAAGCGGCACAAACGGATTCCCCCGGCCAAGGAACTGCCAGCCGCAGAATGGTTCACTTTCGCCCATCAGAATTACGACACTCTAACGACGATGATGGCTCGTGAGCGCGCGCGAGTTCACTCGTAATAAAGTGATAATTTAATTATCGGCCTTAAATTGCTCCCAATAATCCGGACACGTTCCCGCGGCGGCCAAAGGCGCCACGCGAGACTCCTGAAGAAGTTTTATGGCGACTCTAATAAGAGTATAAAAATC
The DNA here is from genome assembly GCF_015732765.1 of Culex quinquefasciatus. Classification (NCBI taxonomy): domain Eukaryota; kingdom Metazoa; phylum Arthropoda; class Insecta; order Diptera; family Culicidae; genus Culex; species Culex quinquefasciatus. Next base: position 911,726 of record NC_051861.1, read on the forward strand.
TGTTTATTCTTGCGTCGTATTTTCATTAATATTTTCCCTTTCGCGTTTCGTTGTTTTCTGTTTGCTCTACTAATTTGCAGCACAATTAACGAATTTTACCTTTTCGACAAAACGTCCTGGGAACCTCGTTGAGACCCAGAAAATCAAACAGTCGAAAGTGGTGCTATAAAGTTATAAAACGCTAAACACACCAAACACACAAACTCACAAAAAAAAAGAAATCATATTTAATTTGACGATTTATTGCCGTGTAAATGTTTTTTTTTTCTCTTAAGGGGTCCTAACCCGGGCTGCTTTCGCACCTCATTTCGTTCGTTTGTTCGTTACATTCCGGCGTCTCGTGTCGTAAAGACGCTCTACGTGAGAATGACATGTTGGTGCTGCTACCGAATCGTCAATCGGGGTGCATCGTAAGAGCAGCAAATTAAAAATGATGACAAACGGAATGTGTGGCAGGGTACTCGTCTTGGGAGACGATTGGCTGATTTTGGAAGGGATCGAATGTTTTCCGCGTTTAAGGTATCAAATGTGTCAGAATTGTCATTACATGGCTAAAATATGAAGATCATCAAATAGAAAAAAAAATAAAGCTAGTACTTTCAGCAACAAAAATGTTTTCAAGCGACTTTTTAGAATACCCTCTAGATAAAACAAAAACATGGCTACTCACAAAAAAATGATGGAAAAAAGGAAAAGGTTTTTTAAAGTATTTATATTTTGAAATTGGATTTCGTTTAGCCATATTTTTTTGTAATGCATTTCATATATATTTTTGTTTGTAATTTAGGTAAGTTCAATGTTATCACAATAACAGAATGCAATAGAAGATTTTTTATATTTTTTACAGCTTCGTGGAAAAAGGACTTTTAATTCTCACTAGCATTTTCCGTGAAAGCTTTTCCTTGAAAGGTAGCGTGCAAAAATCGTTTAAATTTGTGAAGTGAAAGGACTATAAAAAAATATATTGCTTTAGAAAAACCAATAAATGTAGTACACTTTATTCAACCAAGGTTAACCTAATCACCAGTTGGTAGTAATATCACATTTTGGAAAGGGACCATCCATAAACCACGTGGACACTTTTTTGGGAATCTGTAACCCCCCCCCCCCTCGTGGACAATTGTCCATACAAAAAAAATCTTTTTGTATGGATCGTGGACAATCGCCAACCCCCTAAAGTGTCCACGTGGTTTAAATTTACCACTTTATTGGTGTAATGCAAATTTTACAATCTAAATTCTGTCATTATTACACCTTCACATTTTACAACATTCAGATTTACACATTTTTTACTATGTAGCCAAAAATCCCCTAATCAGTTTACAACCAACTCAAAAGAAAACAATCAACTTTTAACCCTCTACTGCCCTAATTTTTTTTCGAAAATATTTATTTTTCCCGTGTTCAGGAGGTCATTTTGAGCAACTTTTGTTCTACGAAAAACTTTACTTCTCTTGTTTTATGTTTTTCTTGTTTTATTTTTAGTATTTTAATTTGCATTTATCTTGTTTAGTTTATGTTTGTTTTGGTAAAATTTAGCCTTTTCTACCACCAAATATAATAAGATTTTGCATATCTAATTTTTTCACGTTTTTAAAGTCACTTTTAAAATTTTTTGCATGTTTTTTACATTTTCTGCTAAAGAATGGCACCATCATCATTTAAATTGCAAAAAAAAATGCATAGAGGCATAGTCTGGGACACTACAAAAATTACTGCATACTTCTTTTTACTGAAAATATAGAAAATGTTACTGAAAAACACAGCCAAAATTGATCCCTTAAAAAATGACATTTTTTAAAACATTGGCAAAGTCATATGAAACAAGTTAAACTTCCAACCCTGAATTTTTCTAAAATTTCAAGAGTTCTTCTTTCCAATGCTTTTTAAAGATCAAAAATCGGTTGGAAAATTGATTTTTAGCGATTTTTTAGATCGAAGCCCGTCCAAAGACGGGGTTAGGTTGTAGAGAGTTAAATTGAAAATGACAAAAATGGCCATATACGTCCCATCAGGTCTGAAAGGGCTTTAAAGTGGCTTAAATTTAGAAATTAATTAAAAATTTGATTATCTAAAGCAATGTGCATCGACATTTCAAAAACAAGTTTAGGTTGGAGACTTTTGGCTTGGTAACTATAGCAAACTTGCTAAAAGTTGAAAAAAAGGTTGAACTATGGAAGGTTTAAAATTTGCTGGTTGAATATAACCTTGTTTAACCAAACTAAAATTATTATTTCTAAACTAAAATTACAAGTAACGCGAAATCTGCCTTCATTCCCAGTAATATTAAATTTTTTTTCCTGTGCATGATCAGAATTAAACGACAAAATTACAAAAATCATTTTTGAATGTTGAAAAACTTGGCCGACTTGAAAAATTCAATTTGAACTTATAATAAAAAGTTATTTCTTTAAATTTAGCTAATGTTTGTAAAAGTTTAATTTTTTAAATGCAAATTGAGCATTTCAATAAAAACATTTATGTTGGCAAATTCCATTTTTTTTTTTCAAACAAAATTGTCTTATACCCAGCCTGGAGAATTTTTGCTTGCATGATTTTTCCAGGTTTTTTTCAAATGTCGACTTGGCATCCATGCGTGTGGATAAAAGTACCAACAACATTGTCAAAGTCCAAAATTATTCAACTAATTATTTTTCGATTTTAGGTTTCCCGCTAAACGTCCGCAGAATTGAGCCATATCATCGAAATATTGATTTTTAAAATTTCAAAGAAAAAAAAATCGCTTATTATTTCATCCAACATTTTTAATCGCTTTTTAAAAACTAAATTTAAATTGCAGCTATGTAGAATATTTTAAATTTAGTATTTCAATTTTAAGAATTAGGACTTTCAATCCGTTTTATGACAAAAACATATTTGACGCATCTTAAAGGTTTCTAACCAAATTGCAAGTTTTGGGTGAAGCATTCTTGTGAAGCCAAGGTCTCGTGTCTCGAAATCCGTTAAATATGCACCTGCACAAAAATGAACCCCCTCTCAACTCAACCCCCTTCCCCATTTTGAGGTTGCACACACAATTAACAAATCGTAAATTAGTTTTCCAGCCAGCAGCGCAATACGGCGCGACTTGTACGTGTGTGTGTGTTTGTGGGTGCCCCAGGAATTAACACAATTTCAAACTGGCACCTTAAACAACTTTTTATGATCCCGTAAAAAAATGGTGGAACATCGCTGAATGTCCGCGGCTCCGACTGGTGGCCTGATGGGCCTTTTTTAATGCTCCATATATCATCTGGGGAAGAGGCACACACACACACAGTCATCGTGTTTGCAAGTTTGTTTTTGTAAATAGTCGCGGACAGTTTGTGATAGTTTGTAGCGCGACCTTGGGGAGGACCTTCTAGTTGTGGAGGGGAAAAAGGTCTAGTGGAGCGGAAGTGTTGATAAGACGAGAGGAAATGAGACACATTTTTTTCGGGACAATCAATTCCACGAATTCCAGCTCAAATAGTTTGTGGCAAGTGAAACTAACTGCCCTCCGGTTGACTTTTGGCTCGCTAGTGTTCAGGAATGACGCGCTTTGTTGTGTCTTTGAACTCGAACTCGACTGCAAGACAGCACAAAAAGCGGCCAAGTCACTTTGGAAAACCGAGCGAGAGATAAGCGCAATATCATCGCGGCAGAGTCACTTTTGCTGGCGTGTCCTCGAGTTTCAGGTATTTTTTTTGCTGTACGATCGTCGCTGGTTTTCAACCGAGACTTTTTTGCTGCTCCACGTTCGGAGTCGTGCGAAATTAAAATGCGGAAACCAGCACTTTAAAACTTCGCCGTCGTCTTCTCCTTCTTCTGCCAAACTCCTCATCAGCTCATTTGCTGCCTCTGTTGTTTCTCTGCTCCGCGACCCAGCGAGTCGTCCAAACGAAGAAGACGTGAAGCCGTGCGCGGTGCGCACACAAAATGGCGTGTTTGGGCATGAGTACGATAGTGATCTCGAATTTCTTGAAAACCGGCCGGCGCAGTGCGAAGGCATGGCCGCAGACGACGACGATTCAGGCGCATCAGAGGCAAAATTTGATTTCGCGAAGCTATGCGAAATTGGCATTTTGTGCGCGTCCGAGTCGCTTCTCGCGCGCGGATTTTTTGCTTGGCTGCGAGTTTTTTCGTTTGAAGCCGCCGCCATCAAGTGAGGCAAGATGTGGCTTGCTGGACTTGAGACCGTCTTCAGTGCTGGCTGAGGCTCCGATTCAGCTGGAATGCAGCAACCAAAGGGGAGATTCAAATGCCAACAACAACGGTATAAAGCTGATAGCCGAGCGATTCAGAAACGGGGGGAAATGGAAGAAACATGGAAAAACTTGTACTGACAGTCGGGAATACAAATTACCTGAAAATAAAGAAAAGACGTCGAAGCAACAAAACGAAAGAAGAAAACCAACCAAGAAAGAAGGAAAATAAAAATTGTATACAAAAGACATAAATTATAATGATTAGCATCAATTGCGCGAATGAGGCAGCCTGAGCGAAGAAGAAGACGCGACTGGAGAACCAACCAGTCAGAGTCCGTCAGCAGCAGGAAACAAAATGAACGCAAACGCGCGCGGGGACAGAGTGACAAATTACCGGGAATTTTGGACGACGACGACGACGACGACGTTGAAATATCAAGCCGGGTTCATATGATTTAGGCGATGATTTATCTTTCTAGCTTTTGACGGTAGTCTCTCTCGCGGTCGTAAACTGGATTTCCAGAGGAATGTCGGTGCAGTAGAAAAAAGTTGAAGCTAAAAAACTGACAGAAAAAGAACCTTAGAAAGTTTACTCAAATCAAATCTTCACTAATAAATTATTTTTTTAAAGAAAAAAAATCAAACCATCCACATTAACGACCCCCGGGTCTTTTGTGGTCTCTATTGCAAGTTTCTGCTCGAACCTAGGAGTCCCAAGGCTTGAATGGGGAGGGCACCCAAACCTCTTTTTACTCCAAGGAACCTTCCACCCTAGTGTTTGAACTGACGACCTTTGGATTGCGAGTCCGATGGAAGGTTGGAGCAGATGGGAATCGAACCCAGAATCATCCGCTTACAAAGCGGACAGCGTAACCATTCGGCCACGCACTGCCACTTTTTTAAAGAGAAGATCTCAAATTCAATATTTCAGAAACGTATTTTTTCGTATTTTTAAGATCAACATCGAGTTCTGTGATCCTATTTTTGTAAAATTTGAATAGTTGATTACCTATTAAAATATAGAATGCATTTTTTTTTTTCAACAGTTGACCGCCGCCATTTTGGTCACCATTTTGGATTTAAAAATTCTAGATCAATTTAGCATGTTTTAGGGGTCATACTTAAGCTGGAAAATCCAAAATAGGACAACAACAAAAACATTTACAATTATTCAAATTTAAATTTTGGCAAGGCTTTCGGTAATCGAGTTTGGACTGTATTATATTTTCCGCGTTATTTTGAGCAATTTTGGCTACAAAAAACATCTAATTTAATTATATATTTAGCAATTCTTTAATTTTTTTATATTATTTATATATTTTTTTATATTTAGCAATTCTCACGAAAACAGCACGACCAAAAAACAAAAGTGCTCAGATCGGGATCGAAATTGGACTGGGAGTTCCATGGCCAAAATATTTAGACCCGTATTTTTTTTGCCGGGTAGATAAAGTTTCGTCGATTTTCGCAAAAACCACTTTTTTTTTTAATCATAACTTCGTTTTATGTTTCAACCGATTTTAGCTTTCGTGGGCATAAATCAGACTTAAAAAATTAGATTTGTCTCATTAATTTCCAAAAAATCATTTTTCGAAATCCTGTTAATGATCCCCTCCCATTTTTGAGTAGGCTACAATTGATTTCCCGAGGAATCAGATAAAAATATTTCCACACATTATCTTATTGGTTCAGACACCGTCGACAGGGCATTTTTTAAAAAAATATTCATTTGACTTCTTCAAATTTTAGGTTAGGTTTTTGAAATTTTCCTTCAAAGCCAAACTAATCACCTTTTGTTTGCGTCCAAGACAGCTAAAAACAGTTGAAATGGAACGGAAAACATGTTTTTTTTACGAAACGCGACAAAAATGGGTTTTTTTGGGAAACCTAATCCTGGGTCTTCCACCCTTCACTTGAAAAGCAGGGGATATTAGTTAAAAACACAATCAAAGTTGATCCCGACACTTAATTTTTTTAAACATTGGCAAAAGCACATGAAACAAGTTAAATCTAGAGTGTCAAATTTCCCGTAAAAATATTTTAAAACATAACATCAAATATAAAATTGTATTTTCTAAAAATTGTATGATTTTTTACAAGCAGTCAAGCCATTGATTAATCTTAACAATGAGTTTGACCATTAAAGTTGTGGTCTTCTACAGTTTTGTTGCAAAATATTTATCAGAATCAGGATTAGAACAATTTCGAATAAATTTCCCGGGAATTCCAGAGATTTGAAAATTTCTCGGTTCCCGGTATTTTAAAAATCCCGATAAATTGGACGCTCGATTTAAATTACTAAGCCCAAGATTTCTGAAACAATACAAAATTCTGTCTTCCAATGAATTTTGAAGATTTAAAATTGGTTCAAAAATGAATCGCGAAGATGAGTCGCAATCGATTTAAAAAAAATGCTTTTGGAGCTTTTAATCGTAAAATCTTAGTGGCGTTCATCCCACTGAATCCGAAGCCAGATTCACAACAATAAGATGCAATTTTTAGCAACGTCCAATTTTATATTTATTAAAGGTTGCAAGGGATTTAATTTAGTGTGGAGATACACACAAAACATAAATTGTAACCCTTAACTCAAATTAGATACAGCATCTTGTCTTGAGGACTGTGTAAGAAACGTTTTTAAAAATACGTTTCACGTTGCTTCAAAGCTTTGCATTTTTTAAGCAGTGAGAGTTGCAATTGAAAACACGTACGTCTATCTTAAATTAGACGGTGGTAGGATTGGCGAGCAATTAGCGGCAAACTGTAATGAGTGAAAGGATGGAGACTAAGTTAACATTCATAATTAATTTTAATTGGAAGCTTTTGCAAAAAAACGCTTTACAGATCCTTTAAGAAATTTTAAAATTGAGTGTTGAAATATACTATTTCAAACCTTTGCTTGTGTTAGATTTGCAATCGATCGTTTTGTCATCAGCTAGACGATATCTTTTGAGAGTGTACAGTGTTCGCAGCTCAAAATAAAATTCAATGTTTATTTAAGTTAGAAAATGTATAATTACCGTAAGCCGCACTGGCCAGAATACTGTTGCGCCCTAGTATGTTTGGTATGTTCTGAAAATAGAAACGAAACAGTTTTAGAACAGACACACACACACACGCAATACATCCGGGTGACTTTCCACTGCCATCCAACCTCGAGTTAGTTTTCCCAACGACACGAACGCACTCTTCAAATAACGTCATTTCGCCCGCTAGCTGCGCTGTGTACCGCCCATCGAGAATGTCGTCTGGGTCCCACCCCGGGCTTACAGATGCCAGGTGCCAGCTGATTAACCGCGATGTTTGTTCTGTGCGCTCTTGAGCCACTCGAAGCTGCCTCTCGAAAGTGGTGGCCATGTTTTTCTTCTTGTATAAATGTTGTGCATGTTTATTTTCAGCGTCGCCGCTGTGTCCCCAATTTTCCCAAACATTTCTCGTTGTACTTTATTAAATATTTTAAAATTCTCGACATGCTTTTGCTCTCCACCGACGACGACGACGACGAGGTTCGTGGCCAAGACTTGAGACTTGTGACACAGCGAGGCAGAAAAGTGAAGGCATTGTAAGGCCATAAATTAAAACCCAGCGACACACACTCGACTCGACGTCGTTGCTGTGCTTCTAAAACTGGTGTTTCTGGCCGCCGCCATCACTGCTGCGACGCGAGAGCCGGTCTTGGCATTTTGCCCTCGACGAGGCATGTCAGAGGAGTACGTGTTTTTTTTCCTTCAACCGCGGGCAACCTGAAACCGCTTGTGTCCTTCGCCGAGAGTGTGTGATTCTGGTTTTTCAAGATATTCGAGTAGAAATCAGATAACATGGCGGGCTGACCAGAGTCGGCGATCCTTCTCGCGTGAAGCGGGTTTGAATGTTGGATAAAGTCGAGAAAATTATGCATTCAACGGCAGCGCTCGCGCGCTACATGCTGTGCCACGAAGACTGCAATATACTTGGAAATTTCCAGCTAAAACGCGACAACAATGTTGGCTCTCGCTGCTTTTATTCCATCGCGAAATGGAAAACTGTCACGCCGAGTTGAGCGAATTTTATGGCCGGCGCACATTTTGTTATACTTTTTGCACTCGCCGGCTGCTGCCGGCAGGGATCTGGGCCCAAGCCAAAGACTGCGACACCATCATCTTCCGAGCTGCTCCGGATTCTGGTCGTCGTCGTCGTCGTAATAACGGTATATTAACAATCAATGCATCGCCATGAGCCACCCAGAGTCCACGTCCCGGAGGAGACTCGTAAAAAGCTTAATTGATTCATTAGCATCTGTTTTCCGCTCGATACCCTCGAACATCTCGACCAGCATCTCTCGGCTCGTGGACCATTTCCAGACTCGACCATGTAATGGCGCAAAGGACGTCACTGCGCAGGACAGCTGCTGAGGTGCGTTCGTGTGTCCAGGGTTCACCGCCAGGTTCACTCACCTTCCTAATGATTAAATCACTCACTCTGAGCGACGGGTAGTGGTTGTCATTGTTTTCTGGAACGAAACGAAGCGAAAAATATATGTAGCAGATTAGGGACGGCGCCAAGGATTCGGCGAAAGGCCAAAGTTTAACGCTTTGGGACTTGCCGAAAGGAGTTCGTAAATTATTTGCAATCTTATCAACCGTTGACCACCCGAGTTGGCGACTCAATTTTGCACCAACAACCTCACGCTTTACGAGCTTTAAATGATTCCAGTATCATCGTACTTATAATTTCAAGCCATACAAATTGAAGACAATTTCTTCGACCTAAAAGCCACTCCTAACGGACCCCAAAAACAACTCCAGAATCAACTCCAGCCCCCGATAGTGGGCGCCCGATAAGGTAGCAGCAAAGTGAAAGAACCGAAAAGCAGTCTATATAAAATACAACAATAAAATCGGTTCCAAATCACCAGCCCCGGGAGAGTGACTTAATTTCGGCGTTCTCTGCGCGACACGATCGTAAAAATGCGCGCGACGTACTTATCTCCCATCTCGGGGACCAGGAATCCGGACGGCGGAGACAGAAGCCCGGGCTTCTGATCCGCTTCTCGGGGTTGTTTACATCAGTGTTGTCCTCGATGAACTTGTTTTCGGAGCGAAAAGAAAGTTGATCAATCTGGAACGAGTGGTTCCTGGCAAAGTGGAATGCTTTCAAGGTTTATTTTTGACCGAGGTAGTCTAGAAAAGCTGATATTAGATTTGAAACTACACAAGCTAATATTACGATTTTAGTCCCTTTAAAATATCATGATTTGAAAACTCTGAACATATCATTATTATAAAGGTGAAACAAATTTCAAAAGTTTGAGATGAGCGAATATTAACTGATAGGGGAAATATACCCATTTTAAGCCTATTAGCGGTCGTGTTTGAATGATGCTGGATAATCTGGAGTGTTCCTTGAAATTCACTAAAACCAAGTACACCAACGAGTAGAGCAACTTTTTGTGAACATTTCTGTTTATTTTTCACTTTTATTAAAAGTTATGCTATTCCTTTTACAAGCTTTTAAAAAAATATTTCCCAAATGAGCAGTTCTCTACGGAATCGGTCTTTTTTCTTTAATTTTAATTTTTGTATTTTTTAATCTGGCTGAAACTTATTTGGTGCCTTCGGTATGCCCAAAGAAGCCATTTTGCATCATTAGTTTGTCCATATAATTTTCCATACAAATTTGGCAGCTGTCCATACAAAAATGATATGTGAAAATTCAAAAATCTGTATCTTTTGAAGGAATTTTTTGATCGATTTGGTGTCTTCGGCAAAGTTGTAGGTATGGATATGGACTACACTGAAAAAAAATTATACACGGTAAAAAAAATTGGTGATTTTTAATTTAACTTTTTGTCACTAAAACTTGATTTGCAAAAAAACACTATTTTTAATTTTTTTTATTTTTTGATATGTTTTAGAGGACATAAAATGCCAACTTTTCAGAAATTTCCAGAATGGGCAAAAAATCTTTGACCGAGTTATGATTTTTTGAATCAATACAGATTTTTTCAAAAAATCGAAATATTGATCGCAAAAATTTTTCAACTTCATTTTTCGATGTAAAATTGAATTTGCAATCAAAAAGTACTTCAGTGAATTTTTGATAAAGTGCACCGTTTTCAAGTTATAACCAATTTTAGGTAACTTTTTTGAAAATAGTCGCAGTTTTTCATTTTTTAAAATTAGTGCCCATGTTTGCCCATCTCTGAAAAAAATATTTTTGAAAAGCTGAAAAAATTCTCTATATTTTGCTTTATTGAACTTTGTTGATACGACCCATATTTGCTGAGATATGTCGTTGCATGGTCCGGTTAAAAAAAACAGTGAAAATTCCGATGTTTTCTAAGTTCACCCAAATTTAATCCACCATATTTTCTAATAGTCGATATCTTAGGTGAGACTTAGAAAACATCAATTTTCCTGTTTTTTAACCTTTGCATGGCAATATCTCAGCAACTACGGGTCGTATCAACAAAGTTCAATAAAGCAAAATATAGAGAATTTTCTCAGCTTTTCAAAAATATTTTTTTCGAAGATGGGCAAACATGGGCACTAATTTTAAAAAATGAAAAACTGCGACTATTTTCAAAAAAGTTACCTAAAATTGGTTATAACTTGAAAACGGTGCACTTTATCAAAAATTCACTGAAGTACTTTTTGATTCCAAATTCAATTTTACATCGAAAAATGAAGTTGAAAAATTTTTGCGATCAATATTTCGATTTTTTGAAAAAATCTGTATTGATTCAAAAAATCATAACTCGGTCAAAGATTTTTTGCCCATTCTGGAAATTTCTGAAAAGTTGGCATTTTATGTCCTCTAAAACATATCAAAAATAAAAAATTAAAAATAGTGTTTTTTTGCAAATCAAGTTTTAGTGACAAAAAGTTAAATTAAAAATCACCAAATTTTTTTACCGTGTATAATTTTTTTCAGTGTAGTCCATATTCATACCTACAACTTTGCCGAAGACACCAAATCGATCAAAAAATTCCTTCAAAAGATACAGATTTTTGAATTTTCACATATCATTTTTGTATGGACAGCTGCCAAATTTGTATGGAAAATTATATGGACAAACTAATGATGCAAAATGGCTTCTTTGGGCATACCGAAGGCACCAAAAAAGTTTCAGCCGGATTAAAAAATACAGAAAAAATCGAATGACCGAAATCTCAGAGAATTGCTCAAATGCATTCTAATCAGTCGAGTGCATTTGGGCCACGCCCATTTTTCTATTTTCAGCTTAGTTCTTTTTTTCTTCCAGCGCTCTTTTGGGTCTGCTTAGTGCTGCCAAAATTGATGAAATTTTAAGCGAACACTCACGAAAAATAGCATTTATAGTGAAAGTTTCCTGGCATCACTGGCTCACTCCAACAGGCGCTGCTGGTGGTGTTGGTGGCCACCTATTTGCCTTCGCTTCGCGCTCGGTTTTCTTCAGCCTTCGATTGGAATGGGTATTCAAAATTCAAACGTCAAAAGACTTGGCGCGTTTGTTTTTTTGATGACGCTTGCTAATTATTTACATGTTTCGGGATTATTTTTCAAGAGAGTGACTAACTAATGTGCAAAAGAACATGTTGCCGGTAGTTGGAAGCAATTTTATATTTTAAGTGCTTTGAAATCGTTAGCGCAAGTGATGATGGCGACTTTCGTTAAGCAGTTAACCTCTGATCTTGCGTGTCGATGTGTGTGCTACCAAAATGATGAGAAATGGTCTCGCAAAATAGAAATTCTGATCAAAAGTTCATTAAATTTGATCTTTTTGGCCAGTAAACTAATCATATTCGCTTGCGAGCTTTTTTCACCCGCGAAAGAGAGAGGAGGAGAATCACGCAAAAGAAAATCGTTCCCGAACTTCTCCAAGAAAATCAATCTGTTAATGATTTTTTGTGAATTTCCTTGTCAGCACCACTTAAAATACTTTATTTCACTTTGTTTACACACATTGTCCATCTACAAACAGTGACAGGTCATTTTTCATTGTATGACTTTACACTTGCAAGTGTGGTAGTGAAAAAGATGTTCCGCATAATAATCAAGATTAGAGGTGGGCAAAATCGCTCTTTTTTAGGAGCCGCTCATTTTCGTTCGCTCATTTAAAAGAGCCGCTCTTTTGAACGGCTCTTTCGCTCTTTTTCAAAATTTTGATGAAAAGGTTTTTCTAAAATCGTATGATTTTATAAGTTATTTCACATTGGACTTTTACAAATAATTTGATAAAAAAAATTAAAACTGAAAACGAGAAGATGCCCTTTAAAATCATAGGTCTTGGCGGTCTCTAGGTCAAGATTTCTACTCGAAGCTATACATTCAAGTAATTGAATGGCATCCAAACTTAAATCTAGGATGTTGGAACAATTGCTTTTAATTTTAAAATTGTGTTTATTTCTGCAAGAATTGAACTAATGATGATATTTTATTTGGAGAAAACATTATGCGAACTCTTTTCATTCTGATTTAATCAATAAAGTCTGTAATTGCTAAAAGGTTTTTTTTCCAAAATCTCGAAATTATTCAGTAAATTTTTGGTAATATTTTACAAATTATGCAATTTGAAATGCTCAAATTTGTATTCCGGTAATACTTTAATGTACAACAGTTTTTTTTCATATTGTTTAATGAATCATTTACCTTTGGAATTAATTTTCATAAGCATTGAAAAATTTGAAATTGTATTTTCAATTCTCAAAAACAAATTCAATACTATTTTTTTTTTTTTTTTTGGAGTTCAATAAATTATATTTATAACAAAAAATAATGCCATTTCGAGCCAGATTTTTCAAAAGACGGAAGTTTAAAAAAGAACCGCGGTTCTTTTTTTGTGAGCCACGGATCTTTCGCTCTTTTTAGTGAACCGGCTCTTTGAGCGGCTCGCTCTTTTTTTGCCCACCTCTAATCAAGATGATGATTTTTTTAGATTCCTTTTACCGATCTTTCGTGCGCGAGAGAGGAGAGCCATGTTCCATTCAGATGTATTCTCTTGATAAACGTTCAAAGATTTTCTTTTGATGATGATTCTTCCATCGCTGCCAGTAAGTATCATACATTTGCATGCATACTCGAGGCGGTGCTGTTGCTGGTAAGTTCATAGCCTAAATTGTATTTTTGGAGCTTTAATCGAGCATCAAACTCTCCATATGACGAAGATAGGTGTTTGATTAGAAAGGGTATATTTCCCCTATTCAATGCACCATGCGTCTCCATTGATTTTGACAAAAAATAGCTAGAAGAATTGTTCGATAATTCATATTTAAAGAAGCGCTTGAATATCATTAAAAAATCAACTCAGATATCTTAATTCCAAATTTACATTTAGTTTTTCAAGTTTCAACTGGATTTCAGACGATAACTTTGCATATTCAACAAATTTCTGTTTTCGTTCTCAGAATTTTTCGATCGCCCAAACTGGTAGAATCCAACTTATTCATAAGGGGTGTCCGATGTCTGCGAGTTTGAAAAGGCATACTTTGATTCCATTTCCAAAATAAATCTTTCCAAAACCAATCTCAGACGTCAATGTAGCAAACAAATCCTCCCAGAGCCACGATCAGCATTCGATCTCCCCACATGTGTTTACGAAATTAAATCCAGCTTTCGTAACGCGCCAAACAGCGTCCACAGCACGTTCCACAACGACACATGTTCAATATTAACATCACACAAACATCCCCCTCACAGTTTAAAATAGAAAAAAAAACCGGTCTCCGAAGACACGCCGAAAACGAGACAAGTCCAACCCAAGTGGAAAATTGGCAAAAAATAATTCAAATTCCCCCTATTTCGATTCGATTCCGTTCGATTGCAGCACAAACATTTGCTCTATCGATCGGGTTTAGTTTCCACCGGGAAATTCAATCACAAGAGGGTCAGCAAACCCTTCTTTCTGAAGCTCGTCGTCATGACGAGCCCTAGATCTACCCCAGCTGTCAAATCGAAAAAAAAAAAACCATCGCAATCGGCCCCTAATCGGATTAGGTTTCACGTCGAATAATACCGTTTGTTGTTGTTTGGGACTCGACCATGCAACCGACTTGGACGACGCCAACGCCAACGGACGATGAAATCACTCCAGTTTCCAGCGGCGTGGCAAGATGGCGACGACGACGACGAGGGAACGAACCGCGGTAATCTTAATTTATTGAACAAATCTAAATGGATCCATTTTGTGTGAGAGAGAGAGAGTGTGCCGGACCGAACCGGGCAAGAGTTAATCCCATCATCCGTGCGGCCAGAGGCCAACAGCACAGGGGCTTAGCGAAGATCAAGCCGGATTGATTAATAAGCGTGGCGGCAGCAGTGTGGAGTTGTGGGATTTGTGGGGGTCGTTGCTTGGGGAAAGAACGCCACTGTTGAGGAAGGGGTGTAAGCCGCCCACAGGCGGCCACCGGATCAAATCGATTTTTCTTTGTTCTACTAGGGAATGAAAGAAGTTCTTTTTAAATTGTGCATTTTCTGAAAATACTCTGATTTGAAAGTTCAAGCATATCTTAAACGAGTTTCGTAAGAATCTTCATAGAAGAGTTTTACTAAGCAATCACTGAGAGAGAAAATCGTAAGAGAATGGATCTCTCTTCTCACTTTTGCGAGATATCGAAAAAGTGAAAGAATGAGATTCTTTCTGACTATAAAGTTGGAAAAGTAGCTCTTCAATTTTGTTCAAGGATGCCAAAACTCTTGCCAGCAATATTCAAATCATTGTCACCCCGGGAACGACGGCACTGCTGGGAAATAAAGTTTGGCCCGACCCGAGGGAGGGCGAGTGTTTTGGAAAATTTTATTGACTTTTCAAGTGACGCCGGCCAAGTCGTGCAGCAATAGGGGGATGCGCCGTTATTTATGGCGAACGAAAATAAACAAAAACATGAAACCGGGGAAAAGTTTCTTGCAATCAATAGTTGGGTAGAACGCGCTGAACGCGTTCCCTCCTTTTGCTTGTTTTTCTGCGGGGAAAGTTGGATGCTGGGAAGATTTGCTTCTCCGGCGTTCCAGAGACGCATTCAAGGGGGTTTGAAGAACTCGATTGAAAATGTGAGGAGTTTGACCCTGGGCCAAACTCGACCGGATTGTGTGTATACATCCCAAACTCCCAGCACAATACACAAAGGGAGAGGAGAAAAGCAGCAGACACAGAGGCCATTTCGACGAGATGCTGACAAAGAAACTCTGGTTTTGTTGGAACACGAGAAGGGCTTTCTCGGGGAGAACCTCCGAGAGTTGTGCGTGTGCGCCAAGAATCCGACGACGATGGCATCGCCCTCGAAAACGAGTTTTGTTCCCGCCACGCCACGGACTCCGGTTCAGATCTCCGATATGGAAATGCGATTCCGTAGAAATGCCGAACGAATCGCCTCCAATACTAATGGATTTAAATTTGAATATCTCGCCGGAGACCGGGTTCGGATCTCGCCACGGACAATGAAGAAACATTCCTGCCGTGTAGAATTTGCTCGATTCTGAACAACCAAGCCAATTCAGGATGATTTACGACGCATTTCTCCGTGCTCCGTTTCTGATAAACAACCCTCCCGGTCCAAAAACAACATGGCCGAAGAAAGGCAGGTCATCTGCCGTTGTCGTCTACCTGAAGTACGCGCGCTCTCTTCATCAGTTCTGGAAAAAGGACCCACACGAAAAAATAAAACATCATCATTAACATGCACCAGGCCCTTTTGCTCTCTCAGCCGTCACTGCGCTTGTTGTCGCACATCGAATTTATTACCGAAAACTCGGCAGATGTGGACGGGCCAAGCTGGAAGCGAAAATGTCTACCGTGTAATTAGGCAGATGATGAAGCCCAGTGAAAGCGCGTTATCGTAAATTTCGAGCCCAAACTTGTTTTCGGTTATATTTCTTCATTAAGCAGGAGACCAGAGTCAATTACGGGGACCTGGAACGACGTCAATTTCTGCTCAATGAAGCACCACCGAAGCATTATCATCGAGAGAGCACCTTGGGCTCCGAACCGCCCTGAATGCCAACACCCGGTTTAACATTCAGCGCGAATTTCCAGTTGACTTCTTTATTTATTTCAGTTTTTTTTTTTTCGCTTGCCGTGCAATTTTAACGACCCCATCTGTGGGAGGCAGCAAAAAAAAGAACAGTCGTCAACGCACAGCCAAGACATGGAAAACACAAGTTCGTTATTCCGAAAACATGCCTTTCGGTGAACCACTTTCGGAATAACAAATTTTTCAACCAACTTTACATAACTCTGCGCAGTGAGAGGTGTTTCACATGAAAATGGCAATTTTGTGCAAATTAGCCGAATTTAAAACACCAAGCGTCTCCATCACATTTCTACAGCGCAAAACTTGCACGAAACTCAAACTTATTATTCAAAACTTCGGTCAAGCACCCCCACCGAGCATAGATATAATCTTTAATATTCATGTCGAATTCGCGCGCGTCAAAATTTTAATACAGCGAAACCGGGGGCAGGAGCGCTTCCTGTCAAACAGTGGCCGCCCCCTCGGGGCCAACACCGGGAGATGTGTGTGACACAACACAAAATTCCAACATGCAAGCGACACGGCACCAATTACAAATTCTGGGCACAGGCTGGGGATGAGCGTTGTCGAAAAAAGATGGCTCGACACAGTGGCGGCCATATTTTTCAGTTTTTGAGACAGGGATGGGAAATTGCTCAACAAATATCATAGTCACTCTTCAATTTTCAATAAAGATCATGAGAGAATAAAAGACTCAAATTTTACTGTATAAATAATACTTATGTCAAGCAGGGTTGCCAGCTAACAATTACAAAAATCTGCCAAGTACCTAAAAAAATCCGGCAGATGAAAATCTAACTACTATGATGATAGGAAAACATAATTTTATTCAAAAACTCGTAAAATTTTGATGTTAAGGGTACATAGCAACCAAGGAAGTTGTTGTCTTCTTTTTCTAAAATTGTTGAACTTACGGACCCAATCCGGAAATAATTTGATTATATAAATTGACAAAGTTTGTTGTAAATCTTTATGGAAATAGTAGCTTAGGTTTTGAATAAAAAAAAAATTGATATTTCTCGTAGTTGTGAAGATACTAAAATGACTGTAGCAAAAATCTGGGTTTAAATGCTCTGGTCGATGTGCACTGCACCGTTAATTCCTTTTTGGCTTCCAAAATTTTGGATTTAAAATGTAATAATAACTAAATTTTTCGATTTTCAAATAAACTCGTTCATTTGGATCCAAAAAATCTATCAAAATCGGACACAGATAATAATAAATCTTTATTCTGGCTGCAAAAATTGAAAAATCTGGCATTCATAGACCAGATGGCAACCCAGATTGTTGAATCGTTAAAACAGAACTACCGAATCATGATAGAATCAAGATAGAATTAAGATAGCCCGTACTGTAAAGTTACATACTCGATTTGTCAAAGATCGTGGGATCGGAGGTCACTTTTTCGTTTGACACTTTTTAGTTTGTATCCCGTTGGTTGGTCTAAGTCAAACTAAAATGTGACGAACTGTCACTTTTTACACGGCGCTCACGCACACTATCAAAACAAACGTTTGGTAGTGTGTGTGAACTCCGTGTAAAAAGGGTGTCAAACTAAAAAGTGACCCCGTTCGTTTGACAACAGTTGGTGTCAAACAATCGGGGTTTGAGTGTACTACTGTTGTACTTTCCAGACTCGATTATCAGAAGGCCTCAGAAAAACTTTGGATAATCGAATAAAAAAGTAATTTTTTATGGTCAAGCTTAAACTATTCTAAAATGATTTAGATTTTTTAAGTCTAAGATGACGGTGATACCATATTGAAAAAATAACTTTTAAAGGCCAATAGTCAAATTTGACTAAAATTGGGTCGTAGAACTCGAAATGCCATTGGAATAATAAAATTTGAAAACATCAAACTAACAAAAATAAAGAGATTTCCCATCGCTGGCCAAAAGTTTTCCAAAGTATCGAATTAAAGAGAGTTGTTTATGGGACAAAATTTGATTTTCAGAACATGTCTGTCGATTTTTGATTCATAGATTTACGACGGAAAGACTCTTGGTCGTGGCTGATGGCATATTGGAACATGTCTCCTGAAACTTCTTGTTGTAAGGTATAACCTGCAGCACGACTTCAATCTAATTAGCCACACTGATCTTAATCCAAAGCCCCAGAAGTTATAAAACCCCTCAGACACATTGTAGGAATCAACTGATCGAACTCGGTAGGGTTAACGATCGCCCAAAATCAGATTAACGATCGCAAGCCGACAGAGACCGTCCGCAACGTGATCGTCGGCAATCAGAAGCGTTGATAAGCGCGCGCAGTCAGTTATTAAGAATGCAACTGCATCGACGTCCTGTTTGATCTCCGTGGAGATTTTCGACCGTCCGCACATGTAATGGCGGTCCCTCAGCGGTCGGTCGTAAAATCCCAATAAAACTCACTTGATCGTTTGCCAAGTGAAATTCTGGCCGATTTTCTCCGCTCGCTTTGGCAACTTGTTAACTTTTGGTCAACCAAATTAATTTAGTTTCGCTTTTCGGCGCAGAATCGAAATTATTGTCACGCGTTCGAGCTGATTGCTCAAAAACAGTCGATGAAAGATGCCGCCGCCGCGATCGATCGACGCCCCTTTGATGAATCTTGATTTTTATGGCTCTTCAACACGTTTCGATCAATTCGGTTCAATGAACGGTCGCGCTCTGAGTTCGGCTGGATTCAATCGAGAAGAATCCATTACTTGACGCGGCTAGCAATTTAATGCTCGAAAGCAATGCGGAATCGACTCCGAGTCCCTCGGACGTCATCTCACACGGCTTCAATTAACTTTTGCACACGATCCCTTCTTCTTCGTCTTCCTCATTCCAACGGAAAAGCCCCGGGGCGTGTAAGTACAATTTTCCATTATTTTTACGACCATCGTCATCGTCGTCGTCATGTCGACGGTGCCTCGTTCCCAGCGACCTCCTCGCCGTCTTTGGGTTTGCCCAAGAGATGTGCACTCTACCGAGCAATCTTAATTAATCAAGAATTTACATAAGCGCAGAAGGAAATTGAAGCCAATCTTAGATCGGTCTCCCCCTCTCGACTCACTTTTCGTGCGTTTCGAACGAGGGTGGAAAACTTTCCGCAACTTTTCCTCCTCGTGAACATCTTGCGGAGCATCCACGTCAGAGTTCCAAAATGGCTGCCAACGCGCAAAAGGAAACGATAATCTCGTTTCCTCACTGATAAAAATCATCGCGCCATGAAATTACAACCGAATGCTGGCACAGCCTCTAGGATCTCCCTTTTTCCGCTCCGAAAATCTCGATATCCTGTGAGCAGAAGAAAAGTGCTGACGAACGGCATAAACAACATCCGCGCAGGCTGCTGCTTCTTTTCCCTGAAAAGAAAGGAAAAGCCAGCATCCGCAGGGGATTTCCACTTTCCCGGAACGATTCGTTCCGCGTCGAAAACCCCCCGGCGAAATTTAAATCCTCCCGCTTTCTCCAGCTAGGCAGTTTTTGTACCTCCTTGAAAGCCGCCTTGTGGCAGCGTCTTCTTCCTTCACGGACGAGGTGATTCACGTTCGAAAATGGAGAGATGCCTTTTTTTTCTTGTTCGAGAAGGGTGGGAAATTCAGCCTGCCAAGAATAAGTGGACCAATTTTGGAAATTAATCTATTCTCTTCTCGTGTTGCAGAGCGCTGGAGGAAAAGGAAAGATAAACTGGGAAACAAACCAATTTGGGACGGCGGCGTCGGCGTCGGCGAATGGAACAACACAGGCACAAGACAATGTTTCGGGGAGTGCTTTTCTACATAATTTATGGGAAACCTATACCGGGAAAGTTTCCGACATCTTCGGCTGTGTTTTGTGTTGAGGCTTTGTTTCTAGCTGAAAATGGATCAAGGTTGGCACAGGCAGCATCTTTCGGTGGTGCCATTTGCCGAACGGATATCGATTTTTCATGCTCAGTTTGTTACCATTTTAGAAGGTTTGTTTGACTTTGACAAAACAACATAAAATAACTTTTCTCAAATTGAACAAAAATCTCAAGAAAGTTGTTTAATACATTTTAAACAAATTACTAGAAAAAAACTACAATTTGTAATGCATGGCTTCCACAAAATGAGATGTTTCCAGAGCGAGTTTAGTTCTGCCGAGTTGGATAAATGCAATTTGATATATTGCTCAACCACAACTGCATTAACTCTTCAAAATAATAGTTTATGCAACACGAATATTTTGTCAGCACGAGTTGTACATTTACGCATCGAGGATGACAAAGTTGCATGAATACGATGAGTGATGAAAAAATCATGTTTTGCAATGATTTGAAATTCAGAAATGATTTGAAATTCAGAAAGAAATTGTTGAGACAAATTTTCATGTGTCAATTCATCGAACAAATCAAAACAATAATAAAAAGTATAACTTTTCAATACAATTGCTGAGAAATTCAACCTTTCAGCACCCATTTCAGTGCTGAAAAGCGATACTTTTCATACCTTGTATAGAAAAGTATCACTTTTCGGTTTTTTATTTTAGTAAAGAAAAGTAGGCCATTCTCGACGAAGTTGTAAAAATAAATAATGGCGAAGTCTCAAAACCTGTGAACTTGTGATAGTAAACAGACTATTTCGATTCTCGAGAATGATACGAAATAAGATTGTTTATCAGAATTCAGGTTTTTTAAATCAATTTGAATTTGAATTGATTAATATTTGCGTAAAATGTTGTATCTTTTGATGCTTAGAAGTATTTAAAATATTATTTATTATTATTGTACTGCCGGGCCTTTTCGAAAACTTTGATGAATTTTCCCGTGCTTTGAGTCCACAATATATTTACAAATTTGGATATCTAATTGATTACACTTACCAACCAGAGTTGATAGAAAATAATTCTCATTCCGAGGGGAAGCATAGAAGTAAAAACCCCCAGAAACACGTGCACAAATATGTAGACAGGGTAAGTTTGTATGGAGAATAAATGTTGTTCATCCAGAAATTGTTTACAAACTTTGAAGAAAATTCGGCCTGTGTTATTATTATTATTTTGTTTTGAAAAATAAAAATAACGTGGACATTTTCTTTTGACGGCTAAATCATTTAAACAAACGCTCTTTTAGAAATTATCAAAAATTGAAAAACGGAAATGTCCGTATTTTGAAGTGAAAGATTCGTGGAAATTTTATTTGGTGTAATTTTAAAACATTTTTATTTCTTTAAATATCTGAACTACTTGAATGACATCTCAATGCAGTTTTTCAAGATTATTATTCCCTACCACATTCAAGCAATTAAACCATCTCGAATCGACCCCAAAAAGAAACAAAGCCTCAGATCCCGACTAGAAGCAAATTAAATTATATAACAAATTTCAACAAGTTAATCGATAACTTCGCTTCCAGGAACCGATCCCAACTCCGGTCGAAGGCCACAGCCCGGCTGGCACGGTGTAAAATATTAAAAAAGAGAAAGATCTAAATTAAACATTTTATTCAAAACTGCCACATAAATTCCCATCAAAAGAAACAACACACGAGAAAAACCGACGGGGGATTCACTTGACTTGCCTCGACAACATCCAGAGTCGATGGGAAACAACCTCTCGCTCAAAAAGTTGCCCAAGGGAAGGTAGAAAAACTAATCCAAGCTCTGTGTGACTAACAAACACACACGTCGACGAGGGAGACACTGTAGAAAATTGAAACCGACCGAACGAAAAAAATGGGAGGGTATAAATGGAACGAGAAGATAACAGAGGACGGCGCAGCAAAAAAAAACTGAAAAAATAAAAAAGTATCTGAAACACATATGTAATTTTCTTACTTCTTTTCATATTTAATTTTTCCTCCTCGTTGTCTCTACAGTCTAGAAGAGGAAGAAAAAGAGAAAGAAAACCAGAGTCAAGAGGCAAGAATATAGATAAAACATAAAACAAGAAAAAAACAAAAACGAGGGAAGAAAAGCGGTTCACAATACCACTCCCCGGGTCTCCGGGTGGAACAGAAGAGAAGGTTGAGAAAAAAAACTTGGCTCAAGGGGGAAAAAAAGCTCGCCAGGCAACTCGCAGCTCACCGCTCGCTCGATTGTTCATTTACATTTAAATTTATCTCGAAACCCGGCAAGCGAATGTGAAACGTGGCTCTCGACGAAAAAAAACAAAAAAAAAAACAAGTCGAAAATTTCCCCCGATAAGCTGGTTCCTGCTGGAGTTTGAGTTGAGCCTCGGGGAAAGAAGAAGTTAGAAATCCAGATAAAAAATGTTGACCTTCGTTTCACTTTGCTCACTTCTTGGTTTTGTTTAATTTATGCACCTGCAGAAAGCTCTCTCGCGCGCAAGAGATAGAGAGAAGGACCTCTTGCGATAATGAAGTGGGCAAACTGGTCGCTTGATGGTTCCATTATCTAAATGTATTCCCATTTTTTTCGGGGCAGGACTTGCGGCAGCTGCCACCGCACCGAAAAGTATTGGAGTTTGATGATAAAAGTTATGTTTCTTTGGTAAACTACAGTCATCCCTCATATTCGGAACAGTTTACACATCGGCCAATGTTCAAAAAATCATAGAAAATCGATTATTGAACTTAATGATTCGCTTTTACCTTAATTTGAAAGATTTTCTTGCTTCGAATGCTGTATCAAACAACCACAAATTTTAACTTTTATATCAAGTTTTTGAAGAATAACTTTGACCCTTGAAATCCACAAATTCGGAACACGTTTTTCTTACGGATGTAAACAAACTTTGATTCTCTCCATGAGTACAGAGTTTTTACAAAATAATGACTTCATGCACTGAAACCAACGTAACTCAAGCTTAGTAATGTTTTATGAATGGTCTCATAACTTTTTTTTGTTAAAATATCAGTTGAATTCAGGTGTTCCACAATTGTGGGAGGCACAATAACATCCCACAATTATGGAACAGGCAATTTGGAGGCAGTGTTTTGCTGCTAAAATTGTCTTGAAAGAAAGGTTTTTGTTTGAAAAGTTCTACTTTTACTAGTGAAATAGCAAGAGAATGTCCAAATAAAGGTCATACAAATAGTAGGGTCGACAGAAAAGATGCATTTGGCATTTTATTGAAAAAATTTACACAAAAGTGTTTCGAATTTGTGGGTGCACCGAATATGTGGGATGACTGTATATTTAAGCTGATTGTTTAGTTTAAAAACATAAAAAGTAGGTTTTAACATAAATTATTGGACATTTTAATAAAATACCTAAAAAAACTCAGCTTAAACTTATTTTGTGGAGAGAAAAGTGACAAGCAAAATGGAAAATAAATAAAACTTAAGTACGGTTAATCGGGCCAAAAGGAGGAAAATTTTAGATTAAAACTCGAATTTGAAAGTGGTGATCAACCAAGCATCATAACTTGAAAATAAAAAATGACACTGATATAATATATCATGCAAAATGGAAAATAAATAAAACTTAAGTACGGTTAATCGGGCCAAAAGGAGGAAAATTTTAGATTAAAACTCGAATTTGAAAGTGGTGATCAACCAAGCATCATAACTTGAAAATAAAAAATGACACTGATATAATATATCATGCAGCCCAGACCCAAATATCTAATGTCCAATTTTCATAGCATTAAAATGCTCTAAAGTGATCTGATTTTTTTAATCCGAAATGACAGCTGCCATCTGATGGTAAATTATTCAATTGCTGCTAAAAACTTCTTTCAAAATCTGTAATAACATATAGCTTATAATTTTAAGTGAATATAATCTTTCAAAGAAAAAAAAGTTAGGGTAAAGTTAGGAAATCATATGTTTTGTTTAAAAATACAAATATCTTAAATTAGTCGGCAAAACAATTTAGTTCAAGAAAAAACGAAACTAAACTATTGGCACTACGCCCCCCGGGGCATGGCCTTCCTCTAACGTGGGATTTCTGCTCCATTTAGTTCAAGAAGTCTTTTAATTTGAACTAAATTACCTACATTAAACCATGTTTGAGCGTTACTAAGTGCATCGCAACGCAACAATCATCATAAAATCCAATCAATCCAGTTCAAGTGCAACCACTTAGGTTTTACGATCTGAAATCATTCCGGAGCGGCGACGGCGGCCCACACTGCACCCTGATTGAACCACCAATTTGCATACAGCATCCTCCCAGACTAAACCACCGACTGTCTCATAGAATTCCACCAGCAAACCTGCATTTTATGCACAAAACATGCAAATCGCTAATCAACAGATGAAAGGCGAATAATACCTTTTACGACCTTATAATTGACTTCCATATTAATTGAAAACTTAATTTTGTCCACGTTTCTCCACATTTTTTTTTTCGTGGTCTGTCCGGTTTTGCCACCGCGGTGAACCTTTCGTGGCGACATCTTCTTTTGATGGTAAGCCGCGGTCGCGGCGGCAGCCGTCATCTAATAATCGGCAGCCATCGCGACTGCCCAGAGCGAGACTTCCAGATGGGCAGCAGCAGCAGCAGCAATAATAAACGGTGATTTACGGCCGCCTAGTTAAAATGTCAAATGATATCTTTTTTAATATTTTCGATACTGATGCCGGTGTTGCTTCTGGCGATTCGAGAGAGTCGAGTCAAAGTTCTAATGGACGCGAAGCCCACGGAAATGTATTCAAATTGATAAACAAAATAGCTGTTGATTAGATCGTCGGGTTAGGTTTTTCTTTCTTTTTTTTGTATTTTTATAGCATTAATTGATCCAAGATATACTCGGCAATGATTGGCATCAACTCAAAACTGAATGCTCTACATTGTAGCAGAAAAGTGCCAATTGTCAACCCCATGTAAATAAATTACCACTTAATTAGCGCTTAATTATCGTCCTCCCTTCACGGTAGTACTTTATGATAATTTCCCATAATTTTTACAACCATTCATGCTGTAATAAAATTGAATCAAACAAAAATTGATAATCACACACACGCTCCCGGTCTCTTCGTCACCGCCGCCACCTATCGGCGACCCCTCGTAAACGGCTCTTTTACGAGGGTTTCAAAAAGTTTATGGTTTGTTTGGCTGACGCTTTTTTATATGACTTTATGCGATCTAACACCACGTAACCACGCACACTCAAAGTCACTGCCACTGCTCTCTAAAACCACCACCCGAAAAAAAAGAAGGAAGTCAACAACCAGCATAACCCGGCGGGAAAAGCTATGAGAACCGGACAACAGCCCGGTGGAAAATCTTCCGACGTTGACTCTCTTTTTCTTTTCTGCCCGAGCAAAAACATTTTGTAAAACAATAAAAATTATGAGCTTTTATGGGCATGTCGCCCGGGCCTGGCCATACGCTCATTCTTTTGACTCTGGTTTTGGCTCGCGATTTTACTCACTCACAAGAAGACCAAAGCTCGTAACCATAAAAATTTCATTGTTGTCTCTCATACGGTCTCCTCGTCGTTTATAGAGCCCCCAGACTCCACCGAGGAGGAAGCAACAGACAACACACACCCCCCCCCTCCAAACGTCACATTAACGGTCGGAGATAATTGTTAACAAATTATAAAAAAAGTGAGTCAAGAGTGAAGAGTTGTATATTGAATTATGCTACCGTCTAATGGCTTCATTCAGCAGCTGCAAACGACGACCTCCCTCCCCCAAAACGGTTGTTGTGGCGCGGTGGCCGCCATTTTATTACTTTTTTGTAAACACTAATAAATGCAATTCATTTCGCTTCCTCGGATTTCCCGGTCGTCGTCGTCGTATTCCGGAGACTGCTGGTCGTTGCGGCGAAAAAAAAAAGAGTGCCAAAGGTCATAAAATCGATATTATGTGTCACCCGACGACGACGACGACCAAAAGGAGCATAATGAACGATCGTATTTTTATTTTATTTTTTCGCCCATTTAGACGTGATTGATCTGCAGTCCAACGTGCTCGCCAGTATGTTTTACAGCACCAGCTCGACAAAAGTGGCAATTTACACCTTGCCACCGCGCGGTTGTTTTCTTTTAATGTTTATAGTCAAAGCTTTATTGATTTTTAACTCGTCGTTTTTACGGGTCGTAATGTCGATTGGCCTGCTCTATCTCCAACGACGACTGTTTGATTGCCAAAAATTTGTCCACCCGAGAAAAACACTATTAATCACGTTGTAAATCGATAATTTGATGGCGATGCGCTCAATAGTGGCCCATAAAATACCCACCCCGAAGTCAACTCTATTATCCGAAAGCTTCCGAAAGCTTACAGCGCCGTCGGCGAGGCGCCATCTGTTGGTAATGAGTGGGAACCAGAGCGTGTTTTCGCCTCTCTTCCTTCATCCACGCCCCATTTCTATCCGGACTTGTACGGAACAGAAGCTTCGAGGGAGTGGGAAGAAAAGCTCGCTCGCGTGCTGCCAAAGCGTTTGAGATCGCATTTGAGCTCGGACTGAAAAACTAGATGGAGCTGGGTGTCTCGTTTTTCATGCAGGTCTAGCTTACGGGTAGAATGTTGAAAAACTTTTGAAAATGGCGAACATGGGACATAGTGATTATGAGTCATTGTGAAAAAAGTGAATCAATCAACAGGGTGTAACTCTATTTAAAATTTTCAAATTTATTTTTATGTACAACGTTTTTATTTGTTCTATAAGATTTTTGAGAAGAAATGCTATGAAACATACTGGTAGTATTTGAGATTACGTCTGCTTAAATTTAGAAAATACTTTACTCGTCTTTAAATATTTCAATAGATTCCAAGTCGCTTCAAAATTGAATGTGAAATACGAAGACAACAATAATTATGTATGAATCATGGTATTAAATTACGCTGCTCAAAAACTTTTTCGTGACTTCAAGCAAAACCTTTATTTTAAATTGCAATCCTTTTTGGAATTATCTGCGCAAAACAGCACTTTTCTTATTGGAACCAAAACAATCTACAATTTGAACAATTTGAAAACAGAGTAGATTCGCGAATTCAAATGGAGCCAGATTAAAAACGCATTAAAACCGCATTAACGCATTTCAATAGACAAGTGACAGCTGTCAAATATCACGGAACCATTTGTTTATAATTCATTGACGTTATTAAAACTGGGAATGTGAAATAAAAATTTATTTGGATTTTAAAAATGAAATAGGAAAATTAACTTAACATTTTACAATCATTCCGAAGAAATGTATTCGATTGCTCCTTACCAAACCATCAATTAGAAATTAGCTTACAATCCTTTTGATAAAACTAAAAAAAAACAATTCAAATATATTGAATTTGTTATACAAAAACCGACACATAATATTTTGAAAACCCTAATTTCTTGTATTTATTTCTTATTAGAAGCACACACAATCTCGGTTAGCTATTACAAAAATATTGTTGATACAAATCGAACTACAGTCTAGACTAGATAATCCGAAGTTTCGATATTACGAAGTTTCTGAAGGACTTAAAAGAATCGAATCTCAGAAAAACAAAATGATTTATTTTTTCTTATTTTTACCACCAAATTCGAGTTCTGCGACCAATTTCAGTCAAATTTGAGTGGTTGGCTATTTGCCCACCATCTTGAAATTAAAATAACCATACCACTTTTAAGCATTTCTGGGATCATGCTCAACGATCTAAAACAGGACAACAAAATAAAATGTTTTCGGATAATCTAGTCTGGACAGAAATTGGAAAAGTAAGGCAGGTAAGCCAAAGATTAAGCATCCATTCAAATCGCCTATATTCACTGTACAATTTATTTTGCCATATTTTGACAGCAAATTATTATGTTACTGCTAGCTAACTGAATACAATAAAGCTATTTTATCGCATGATTTTATTTCAAACGTTTGGCTTTTTAAGCTGTAATGGAATGTCAAAAGTGCTGAACTGCCAACATTAGGTGCTCAATGGAAAGGCATGCCGTTACTCTCCATTGAAATCAGTAAATTCATATCGACTGAAACAACCGACAGCTGTCAAAAATCTCTGGAAAGCGTTTTCAAAAAAAAACCGAACATTAGAATAACCTCAAAATATTGATTTTAATCAAGGAGAAACTTGTCGAAAAGTCATACCCAATAAGGGATGGCAAAGCATCGCTGTAAAAATTTGCCACGTTAGCAATAAATCCAAGCTAAATTTATTCCACTATAATTGGCTCTGTACGAAGCTTGTTATCACAATTTGTTAGCTTTAAAATGCGATCCGCTCAAACGAATCGAAAACGCTTAGCAAACAAGCGGCCATAAAAACATTTCAAATTGCACTCACAATTATCGATTCCACCCTCGTTTGTCGATTTTCACTCTTCCCCCTTCCGTTATGCTCCGTTTCGCTTCACTTCCGTTCTCCGTCGACCGTAACGCAAGCAACCAGCCAAGCATATTCTCTCTTTCTCTCCAAAAACCCGATTTCTCTCTCACCTTCTCTCTCTCGCGTTCCTTCATTCTCCTGGCAACGCTGCCGGCTGCTATGCCACACCCCAAAAAAAAGGTGCTCAACAAAACCATTTCGGCCATCATGCATTTACCAATACCAGCGCAAGGGCCTTCGTACGGCCACCAACACATGCGCAACGGGGCGCCGAACTCGCAGCAAATGGTTGCTGCGACGACGACGACGTCGACGTCGGCCGACGGTGATAATGGACTTTCACCATCGCGCGCAGACGCCGAGCGTCCTTTCTCTCGCTCTTCTTTCTCCTCTCTCCTTTTTTTGTTGCTGAGGGTTGGACGAATGGGCTTTCTAGAACTCTTGGAACGCGAGAGGGGGGAAATTTAACGACCCTTAGCGCCGCCATGAAAAATGCTAATCAAACTAATGGAAACCACTTTTCTTTTTCGCTTGTTCGGCGGAATTGGCCACATGGCAGCCATTAAAAACTAGATTGCTGAAAATAGCTCGTTTTTTTCGCATTTTAGAATGCAAAAGATGAACGAACGAGATTGATAAGGTTTGCTCGGGCTGGATTAAGGGCGGTTGAAAAAAAATGCAAGCTAGCAATTACGAAAGTCATAACCGCTCCAATAAAAAATTGCTATAAACCCATTCTCGCAATCTTGGGGCCATTTTACAGCGCTACTTATTTTAAAGTTTCGCTAAATCCACATTTACTCCCTCATACGAGAGTAGGTGTGTGGTCGGTCAGTTCTTTTTAACTGCTCCGGACGCAGTAAAGATTTGTTCAACCCGACAATTGCGTGTGGCAAATTAAATTAAAAATCCATTAAACTCTCACTTAAGTGCGCTGGCGCTGGTGGCGAGTGATTATGATGTGTCCATCAAACGACGAATCTCGACGGAAACCTGAATAAAGTAATGGTCACCAGTTCTCCAGCACTCACACACACATACACACGTCTCGAAAGATGGGCCATAACACTTGCACCTAAACGACGTCCTCTACTAGACCAAAGTAGCAATAATTTCGTTTAATAGCCTCATATAATCAATTTATGAATGAACCAAGCAAATCAAACCATCTCCCTCTAGCCTCAGCAAAGCACGAACGCAAAAACCGGTGCTGCTATTTAGAATTTACAAATTGATTTGAACTGCTCAAGAAATTATCCCCCTCATTTTATCCCCTCCCTAGCGGGACGCATTCCACCCCAAACAGATCGGGAGGTAATCAAGCTAAAATGGCCAGAATATATAAATCAATCTCGAAAGATACTGCAGACATGTGCGGTAATTTATGGTCCTCCCATGCTCCCATCTCGATGAGTCTTTAGTCCCGCCGGCCGGCGACATTTTGAAGAACACGCAGACGTTGATTCGATTTGCCTTTTCCAGACACGTTCAGAACTCTCGAGCTTTTTTATTTGAGTGTCTTTTAAGCATTTTGCTGCATCGAACAATTAATCCAGTCTGGGACGTGGAATGCATGTAAATTTTAACGGCCAATTTTTACGATGATTGAGAACATTAATGGCGACACTCTCACTTTTTGAGAGGAATGGACAGTTAAGAGTGGTAGATTTCTCGTCAGATAATTTATATTTCCCTACATGGATAAAAGATATTTTTTATTACTGTGTGATCTTCATTTCAATTGATATAATTATTTATTTAAAAAAACAAAATAAAAAAAATATTAGAACGCACTAATATTTTTTACCAACATTTTTTTTCAGTTTGGTTTTCAGTATACTATCTATAAAAATGAACAATGTTATGCCAAAAATTTGTTTCAGGAAAACTTTGATTCAATTATGGTTAAATTAAACTGAAACAAGCAATTTTCAGCTTTATAACGAGCTCAGCAGTTCTCGGATTTGTTTTCAAAAAGACGTAAGAGCCATTGGTAAACAAAGCCCTTTTTGCATCGTTATTCAACTTCAAAATGCTTGAGATTGTTCATCTACACGTCCTTCGATCGCCCTAAACATAAAAGAAATGAAATATTGTTTCAATTTAGAGAAAAACGAAAATTAGTGCCGGAGGTCACGGTGGCTCTTACGGCTTTTTGAAAACTCACCCAAGAGTTGTAATATTTGTCAAATTCAGTAGAAAAAAAATATCATTTGCAAATAAAAATAAAAAAGTTGAAGAATACTGTGTTAGTAAACAAAACTCAAAATGATTTTCGAATAACTACATGTGTGTTAAAAATGACTAACGGTTATCTTTTTATTTGTAGTATAAGCAATTGGAAAAAAAACTTTATCATGGTTCTTGATAAACCCCAGATTATCTGAAATGTACAAATCCCATAAACATCGATTTACATGAGAACAAACAGTGACTTGAAGTTACCGTCTAAAAAATTTGTTGTGAAAAGATCTAAACCTGAGATAAGATCTAAACCTGAGATAATTTTTAAAAAATCATGCAAGATTATTATTGTTTGTTTTTTGTAACTGATTTTTTTCAAATTTCATTAAAAATTTGGATAACCTGTAACATGAAAAAAATCATTAGTTTTAGATTTTTTGCAGTGAAATAATCGTAATGTCTAAAAAAAATCACACGCAAAGGGGAAAAGCTCAAACATAGAACAGAGAATTCTGTACTACGAGCGTCAAGATTCCGTCTTCCAGAAAAATATACAGGTATATTAGAAACTGTCATTTGGAGGTTATTTAACGTTTTGCTCAAATATTTAGAATTTAATGGGTTAATTATTTTTGGTAAAATATTGAGAAAATAATGCTTAAAAATCAATATCATTTTTTATTTTTTATCCACTCTTTATATGAAATTTGTAATAGTCATGGAAAAGCCTTAGAAACACATTTATCACATATACAAAACGTTACCTAATCGACCTTTAGGTGGTTGGTGCCTTCCTCACATTCATAAAGTCAATACATTCAGTAAAAATAGCAACATTTCCCCTTAACATGTTTAACAAATCAACTTTATTACTCATTTCTTTTGATTAGGTTCGCAGACCTTCAATATTTCTGTCTCATCGGCAAGGTCTGATAAAAAACCTATTTAACGATAGTTTGCATGGAAGATTCAGACAATATTTCTATCACGATATCTGAAATCCGGCCTCCAAAAAGTGTATAAATAACACTTAAGTGCTAATAACTTTTGATGCGGTTGTCAGATCTTCAATGTTTTGGGCTCATTGGAAAAGTATTTTTAATAACTTTCTGAAAATGTAGAACATGATAGGTTTTCTTGCAAAACCACCCTTTTTACAATCTTCCGTACATGCGCCAAAATCGTTTTTTAGCATAACTTTTGAAGTACTTAACTAAACTTGCTGATTTTAAATAGAGACTTATGGGACCCCAAGACGGATCGGATGAGACTAATACGGTCAAAATCAGTTCATCCAGTCCGGAGATAATCGAGTGACATTTTTTTTGTCCACCCACCTACACACATCCACACAAATGTTCAGAACATGATTCTAAGAAGATAGGTATACGTGAAGGTGGGTCTACGAGGTCGAATTGAGAAGTTCATTTTTCGAGTGATTTTATAGCCTTTCCTCAGTGAGGTGAGGAAGGCAAAAATACTAACCAGGCTTATTCATCATAAAATGCTACTACACATATTAAAGTTATTATTAATTATTATTATTAAAAGATGGCATTGATTTTTTTTTTTCAATTAAAAAAAATATTGTTTTCTGACAAAACAACAACAACAAAAAATCCCTGAGAAAAAAAAAACCAATTTGAATCAGCATTTAAAAAGTCAAAAGAGCAAATAAAACTATATCTGCCATTTAACATCTGAATAAAACACTTTAAAACAGCAATCCGATACATAAACCCGTATATGTACCAAGCACACCCTCACTGATTATGCCCTTTAGTGATGCAAATCAACCGTTTAGCCTCATTACGACCTAATGATGCCAAACAAACATAGCGCACCCAACGCGGATTGCATTCACTAAACAACAACAACAACAACACAGTTACTTTTCCCCATACAATTTCATTATTTTCCTTCCGTTCTCGAAACGATTTTTCCACCACCTCCTCCGTCGCCGCCGATCCGTCAATCATCTCAGGCCGGCCGGCCAGCGCGGCATTTCGAACGAACGCCAACACAATCGTACACACGTCCATCTTCATAAATATTTGAATAAATATTTACTAGGCAATAATCGTAAAACGAGAGCCCTGGCCCAGGCCACCCCCGCCGCCGCCATCAACATTTGAGGTGAGATGAATGAAAGCAAGATCGCGCCGTTTGGTTCACAGTTGGGCTAGAATCTTCACAAATTGTTCGATAAATATTTATCCAGAGCATAAGGTCGCTGGCTGGGATCTCGTCATTTCCGTCATTTGGTTGTTGGTGGGTCACAGGGCCCAGCCTTCATGCATGTTAACTACACAAATCAAGCGTAGTTTTATTGACTACCTTCTCTCCTTACGGGGTTCAGTCTGTTCCACCGTGCAGCTCATACATCATGGTGCGGTAGAAAAACTGAACTTCAGCTGAATGGAGGCAATCGTCACGACGCTGGCCCGTTACTTGCCACTGAATCTTTCACTTCTCGTTAGTGTTAATGTACGGTTGAGCGACGACGAGGCACGACTTGGACGTGGAGTCCCGAACTCGGGGGAGGGCGAAATGAGATTTTTTACGACGGCCCTAATTGAACGTGACCACTGTAGCCGCTCAAGCCCGGTAGTTGGAAATTCGTTTAGTCTCGAGCGATGAAAATAACACAAACACGTCATAAATTCATTCAGGTACTGTGAGCACACTGAAGGTCCACCCTCGCGCGCTCAGGTTCGTTGTAATTGACAAAGTTTTCCGCAAACCGACGGACCCCGGACCGGAGTGTCCCAAAAGTCGCTCCAACGAGCCCGGCCAAAACAAGAACCCGCTCCTCGCTAATGCATATTTACGATGACATAAAAAATTTTCACGTTATTTACGACCATCCCTCGGTATGCGATGTTAATTGCAATCCATATTTTATACGCCACTCTGGCCGGTTTGCGACGTCGTGCACACGGTGCATGACCAACGCGCCGGGATGCAGAACGCGAAGAGCTTTTCTTCCATGGGTTGGAGATTCAACCCGCGACGTCCTCGTCGTCATATATCAAGCAAATTATGATGCGCGCACCACACTTCGATTGCTTCGCGAAAAAAACGGCTTTTACGACCTCGAAAATGTCACAACCCCGGAGAGACCGACACCACCCACAACTTCAGCGGAACACGACTTGGTGTCGGAACAGGCGCTATGATTCATCCTTGGCATATCTTGTGACGGCGGCGACCCGTTTTAGCACCTTGGCGCAAAAGGCGCGGCAACAAGACTCTCAAAAGAAGACTTTTGTGCCTTTCAACCAAACAAACAATAGCTCGATAGCAGAGTTGGGCGCTCGCGCGTGAACCGTCAACAAACGAAATTAACTAGAACGCACTGTTTAAACTCCAAATGTAGCACACACGCAGCACATTGCTCAACCGACTCCGAGCTCCGTTGCCCGGACTGTTTGCTCTACTTATTTCCCCTGTCTTGGCCTTGCACCGTGAATGATCTCGATTCCTGCAGCCTTTCGGGATGTCTGAAGTTCTGCGTCCGTTTGGCGACTGCAGCAGCGTAGAAAAGATGAGACCTCCTCTGATGCAACAACGAAAGGGCAATTTAGACCAAAGCATCGAAGGTCATCACCGCTGCCGCCGCCGCCCGCCGTATGGTTCGGGACTTTATTGGACCTTGAACGGATTGCTCTGATTTTTTTTTCGGGTGCCTTTTTACAAGTCGTTAGCATCCTGTGTTACGATGGGTAAAAAAAGAGCGAGGGCGTTTGTGTAAAAAATAAACATTTTTATGGCACTAGTTTAAGGAAAACTGGGCAAACATTTGTTAAGGTATTGGAAAAGAGAACATTTGTGAGTTTTGTTTTGGTTTGACCTTGTTTCTAATGAAATAAAAGTTGTCTGTATGGTGCTGAACATTGCTCAAAAGCGATTGATAGATTTTTTTATTGAGATGGGCACTTACTTTAAGAAATTCTTATATCCACCACAGATTTACGAATCAATTTAGGCTGGTTTTGATTTTGAATAAAAAAACACATTTTCAATCAGGTAATCAAAAGTTAGTACCTTCAAACAATCAAATCTTTTGTTATAAAGGGTCAAATATGGAAAATTCACAAAGCGTTTTAACAGAGAAAAGGAAAACCATGTGTAAGGCTTCAATTTGTTCCTCCTTGTAGAAAATTGGTAAACAAAATCAATGCTTGTTCCAAAACCATAATTTCAAAAAAGTTAGAGATTTATTTGCAACTTGCGTATCACTTTACCGAGAATTCAATGCACAGTTACCATGCGTTTCCATTCAATTGAGCTAATGCAAATTTTATTTAATAATGTTTTTGTCCAACTCTTCAAAAAGTTTCGATTGCTAACGTTTTTCAGTAAATTTGTAAAGAAATGTGGCTCTTATTGCGCCTTTTAACAAATTTCAAATGTGGTACCACGAAACAGATGAAAATGACCATTGAATTTTTTCTCAAGAATTTTCATATTATTATAAACATTTTTCTTACTTTTGTGTGTGTGTGTGCAACCAACCAAACGGGACCACGCGGTCGCTTCTTACAAATTGAGTTGTTTCCATGTATTTTAGATTTACATTCTATACATGCAAATAACTCGCATAGGCATTTGGACGGTGTTAGCTCTGCCGAGCTTCGGTGACCCATTTCTACGCAGGCTAGCCGTGCGCGAGGTACCTCAGCTTGAATCGACAAGCCCCGCCCTAAAGAACGTTTGCATCAATCGGATTCAAACGTTATTTAGCACTTCTGAACCCTTGTCAAACGGACAAGGATCCAGCACGTATATAGTTTTAGTGGTAACAGTTTTCTTAATTCCTATCGTAAGCTCACCAAGCCTCGATGGCTTAGTGGTTTGCCTTTTGCTTAACAATCCAAATGACGGGGGATCGAACCCCGACTCGAGCAACTTTGATTTTTCGTTCATGTTTATGGCTTCAAGAATTATTAAAGTATTTCCTAAACTTTCTCGTTGGGAGCAGATGGGAATCGAACCCAGGACCATTCGCTTACAAAGCGAACACCGTAACCAGTCAGCCACGGCCGCTCCTTTATAAACATTTTTCTTACTTTTAACATCAAATTCGAGTTTCGCGACCCCTTTTTATTCAAATTGGAATAGTTGATTGCCAATTAAATTACATTTTTTTCAATATTTCATCGCTGTCATTTTGGCCGACATCTTGGAGTTGAACATTCGAATCACTTTAGTGTAGTTTAGCAGTCGTACTAAAGGTCGACAATCAAAAATAAGACAACATCAAAATTATTTTTTGTGGTTCAATTATCCAAAAATTAGATAACCCGATTTTTTCCCTTTTTCCCAATTTTTTCCGAAGAATCGAGTCTGGATTGTATATAAAACTGAAGTAGTTTTTTTTTTAAATCGAAT
Organism: Culex quinquefasciatus; assembly: GCF_015732765.1. Classification (NCBI taxonomy): domain Eukaryota; kingdom Metazoa; phylum Arthropoda; class Insecta; order Diptera; family Culicidae; genus Culex; species Culex quinquefasciatus. The sequence continues at coordinate 947,644 of NC_051861.1, forward strand.
TCGGTAAAATTTTATTAATTTTCAACTTCTGAACGATCGGTACAGTTCGTTTTTGTTTACTTACAACCGAAACAACCTAAACATAACCGATTTTTCAACTACAATGTTATACAAAGGTCAAGAAAAGGAAGTCCACGAGATTTTCAAAGAATTTATGAATCAAATAAATTGATTTCCTAAAAAAGGGATCGCATTGTAATACTATTTTCCAATGCAAAATATTCAAAACTGATTGATGAACTTTTTTTAAAGGTATTACATAGTTTAAATAATTCATAAATGATAATTTCAATTGCACTGCAGTAAAAGTCGGCATGTATAACAATAACAGCTTGAAATTTCATTTCAATTTAAATTTCCCTATACAATTGGAATGAAAAAAAAAAACAATTGAAATTATGAGAAATAACTAATTTTTAAATGTGAACAGTGAAAATGTACATTTTACAAATATTCTAACAGTTTTTAAACAAAAGGTAAGTCTAATAATTCTCGGGGTGGTTTTCAAAAGGTCCAAAGCTCCAGTTGCAAAAAAAAGCCGTTTTTTGAGCGATTCTCATTCAATTTACGAATTATCAAAATAAAAAAAAACAGCAAGTCCTTTAAATTCTGTTGAGGCCGTTGAAAAAAAAATCCAAAATTATGTAAAATCAAATAACTATTGTTATCTTCCAATTAGGCTGGTACAAATATTTAAAAAAAAAATTATCTCCCCCTCCTTCAAAATTGACCCGAAAAATCAGGGGGCAAAACATTTTTTTTTCAAAAACTTACAAACTTTAATAGAAAGTCAAGTGCAATCAGGTGAATCAATTTAAAATGCATTCCCCTGCGTTTACCTTTTGAAATTTTTGAAAATTTTCGATGTACAGTAAATGTTTTTTTTTCGGTAAAATTTTTGTTTTCCTAATTTTTTTCCTTTTTGAATACTAATGATTGCAAAACAACTGAACAAGTGTACAATGCATTTTAAAACAAAATTTTCATTCAAATGTTTAAATTATGGCTTGTTATTTCAATTTCTGTGTTTTTTGCCCCCTTTTGGCCCCGGTCAGAGCTGAGGGACAGAAACTTTGAAAAATATTTGCATCGGCCTTAACACTTAAGCATCCAAAGCTCTAAAAATGTTGGAACTTTATATAACTTATCTAGGAAGGCGGCTAGTTATCCCACACACACAAGTTAATCATACAAGTTTTTGTATACCATATAATAGTAGTTTATGTAACAAGTTGCAAAAAGAAGATTTTTTCAGCGCGAGTTGTACATTTATCCAACGAGGTTTACCGAGTTGGATAAATACGACGAGTGCTGAAAAAATCAAGTTTTGCAACGAGTTGCGTACAACATTTTTTGCAATTCCGAAAAACGCTTATTTAATGGAATTTTATGTCAAACATTCATGTGTTTAGTAAATTCATCGTTCAAAACAAAACAATATTGAAAAATGTTACTTTCCGATACTAGTGCTGAAAAGTTCAACTTTTTAGCACCCATTTCAGTGCTGAAAAGTAGAACTTTTCAGCCCTGTTATTGAAAGGTATTAATTTTCCATTCTGTTATTTTTGGTAGGGAAAAGTAGGCCGTTTCGTTTCTCAGTTTCACAGTGGAATTGCAAAAAAAAAAATGTTAAACCATTATTTAATGTTCAATTGAAATCCATATATAATGTTAAAAAAACGGCTGCCGAACCAAACACCCTTGGGCTAAATATGACCTCCAAAAAGGGTAACATTAGGTTTTTTGCCTATAAATTTTAATGTCCTAACCTTCAATGTCCGAATGCATAAAATTAAAAAAAATGGTAACAAAAACTAACCTAGTTACCTCCACGACAAGGACGAATATGTAAATAAAGGTAAACCCCTAAATGGGCCAACCAACAGGAGGAAAAAAAAACTTTACCAGAAAGCTAACCCATTTCCCGTCGTTTGTTTTGGTTCAAACGACCATAAACGGTGAACCTGATGTAAAGGCAAACTCAAAAAGGGTCAAGAAAAAGAGGATACTTACTGCTCTGCATCGCGCTAATGCTCATCGCTATTGTTTCTTCTAATTAGCTTTTTTTCTGTTTGAGGTTGAAGGTGTCAAAGATTGCAACAAAAAAGTTGTTTTACACAGGCAACCAAAAATATTTACCTTTTTTAATAATCATAACTTGTTTGGTTTCGACTTTCGGCTCACAACTTGGAATCTTCCCTCGGACAGCAGCAGGTTCAACTCGACTGCTTCACCACGATCACGCAACACTAGTCATGTTTTAGTTTTATCAATCACTAGTTTCCAATTTGTCACACAGGCGCACGCTTGGCTAGTTGTTAGCCGATATCACTTGAATCTTTATCGTTTTCTGCTGATTGTCAGACGGTTTTCAAATGAGCACGCGTGCTCGAACTGTGTTTATTTTTTTTATTATGAATTTATCGTTTATGATTATTGCGATGTGTTAAATTTACGCGTATTTAACTGTTTTATCCTCTCTCATCACCTGTTTTCTTCAGCTTTTTTCTCTGCCACCACAAGCTCACTCTGTCGGTGTTGTAAATATTTTAATAGATCGTTATGATTTTCAACATTTGTTTTCCCATTATTAGACTATAAAAGGCGGAAATTATAAGCGGAAAAAAAATTGTAAACAACTGAAAAAGTGCCGTGGCCGATTTTTGCCGAGATCTCGCTGGCTGACGATCGATGCTGGCTCGATTTTTCTCGCTGCTTTCGTTTTTCACTGCCTTCACTCACCGAGTGTGATAAACGATTACGATGGAGTATATAAAATTTTATTGAACGTCGTCTTCTTCGCGCGCGCTCTGAACAACAGAAGAACAGAAGAAAAAAAAACGACGACGAACTCTCCTCGGTCAACCCGACGACGACTGCTCGGGACCCGCGCTCAAAGAAGCACTGTAAAAGGTATAATTTTCCTCGTCGTTTTCGTCTGTTTTCCACCCATCGGGGTCGCTCGTTCTCGCTCACACTCTCTCTCACACTCAGTCGCGCTGTTTCACTCTCGCAGAGTAGGTTTTCCTTGAACGGGCTGCTCCTGAGAACGTTTTTCAAAATCCGACCGACGACGATGACGACCCACCCGTGGACGCGAAGAACGGCATCGAAATTAAACGCATGTGTTCACCAAACAACTCGCCAGATCGTACTGCGCGGGTCGTTGTAGTCGTGACATGGTCGCCGCCATCTCGCAGGCCCGTACACGGGCTCGTCGTTCAAATGTTGATTTTATATAAAAACAGAGAAAAAAAAAGACTTGACTGTATAACGAATGCAATAAAACTGCCGGTCGCGAGCAGCAACCATCATCAACCCTATGTGTGTACTTAGGCATAGAGGCACACCATCACACTTAAAATTGTGCACACACACACATACCCATGAAACCAGTTGTGCACTTGGTGTTGAATTTCAAGACTTGATTTTCTCAGCAGAGCGTGACTCCCAGAGCACACCCAAGGACTCAGCTTGCTCATGCGCACTTGATGCTAGGAGACCCCCCCTGGCAAATATTGACTTTCCAAAAAGGAAAATTTCCCTCCCCCCCTTAAAACGACCTCACGATAGAACACGTACTCCCCTACCATTCGAAGCTCGAATTTTCAGTAGCCGATTACGGTTCTCGATTATTGCCATGGACGACAACCGCCCCGAAAAAAAATACGTGAAACAATTTTCATCAGCATAAATTTTCCCGAGCTTCATAAATCAACCCCTCCCCGTCTCTGGTCAAACAAATCATTCCCAGCGGCGCGAGGGAAATCGATTTCCTCTTCGTGTGTCACTATGGCATTCGATCTCGGCTGACAGCGAAACCGTTGCCATCTTGCAAGCAGCAGAACGGAGGAGGAAAGCTCATTTGTTCGCAGTTTATTTATGTAGCAAATTTATTGCGCTTTTGCCTTTTTCCCATTTCCGATTTTTTTTCTCTCTATTTCCCCCAACCCCGGAGGGGAATCCGATAGCCTTGGCGCGCAAATTGAAGCCATTTAAAATTTGACGAACGGAAGCGAGAAAAAGGATATTTCACACAAGTCATGCCGTACATCAGAATTCAATAGCAATTATGCTTGAAAGGAAAGATGATTCGATAAAGTTTCGTGGCAACAGCAGCGGGAATTCTGCGGAAATACGTTTACATTATTCTTGTTATATTGCAATGCAGTTGTGATAAATTTGTTGCTATAAAAGAATCCATGACCGATGAAATTATTTAAGTAACAATATATATTATTTTTGGACGCAACATTAATTTATCAATTCACAAGTTTTCAATTTCTTGGACAAAATGTCGTTTACCGCATCGGACGATTCGCCAGTTAAAAAATTATGGAAAAAAGAAAAACATTTTTTTAAGAAGGTTTTTAAACTTTGTTTCTATAAGTTTTCAAAATTATGTAACCATGAGCCTTCACAAAAATATTAAAATAGTTGGTTACGAGGCTTACCGAGCTCAATAATTACGACGAGTGCTGCAAAGGTGCCTTAAAAAAGTCAGGTGGCAATACAAATCCTTACAACTTGATTTTTTATCGAATAAACTTGCACAATTGATAGTAAACTATTTAAAATACCTTGTATAACGTAACAGGTAATCGGCTCCCCTCCCACTAACATTTACACACAATATTACTCTAAGCTTTAAGTAAAATGTAATTACAAAAGCCGACTCGGTCCTAACCAGGTCCCAGCACCGAAAACGATCTAATAAAAATAATTTTATGAAAAAACCAACTAAGGAACTTTTCAACGTTTGAACTTTTGTATTTTTTTTAATTTTGGGACCACCGATCAGAAAAAGACATGAAACATTAAGAAAAAAATATTTTCCTAAATTCATTGATATTTTTTAATATTTGGCGGTTGCATTAATGTAATACGGTATAAAGCATTCTGCGAAACTTTTTGTTTCTATATTTAAAATGTATAGTATTAAGGAACCTAAAAAATGTAGGGGAGAGTGGGTAGACTTGATCCCCTTTTTTTGTATCGCACATAACTCTGTCAATTGGTCATTTTGGTCATTTTGGTCATTTTGGTCATTTTGGTCATTTTGGTCATTTTGGTCATTTTGATCATATTGGTCATTTTGGTCATTTTGATCATATTGGTCATTTTGGTCATTTTGATCATTTTGGTCATTTTGATCATTTTGGTCATTTTGGTCATTTTGATCATTTTGGTCATTTTGGTCATTTTGGTCATTTTGGTCATTTTGGTCATTTTGGTCATTTCGGTCATTTTGGTTATTTTGGTCATTTTGGTCATTTTGGTCATTTTGGTCATTTTCATTTGGTCATTTTGGTCATTTTGGTCATTTTGGTCATTTTGGTCATTTTGGTCATTTTGGTCATTTTGGTTATTTTGGTCATTTTGGTCATTTTGGTCATTTTGGTTATTTTGGTCATTTTGGTCATTTTGGTCATTTTGGTCAATTGGGTCATTTTGGTCATTTTGGTCATTTTGGTCATTTTGGTCATTTTGGTCATTTTGGTCATTTTGATCATTTTGGTCATTTTGATCATTTTGGTCATTTTGATCATTTTGGTCATTTTGATCATTTTGGTCATTTTGGTCATTTTGGTCATTTTGGTCATTTTGGTCATTTTGGTCATTTTGGTAATTTTGGTAATTTTGATCATTTTGGTCATTTTGGTCATTTTGGTCATTTTGGTCATTTTGGTCATTTTGGTCATTTTGGTCATTTTGGTCATTTGGGTCATTTGGTCATTTTGGTCATTTCGGTCATTTGGGTCATTTGGGTCATTTTGGTCATTTTGGTCATTTTGGTCCTTTTGGTCATTTTGGTCATTTTGGTCATTTTGGTCATTTTGGTCATTTTGGTCATTTTGATCATTTTGGTAATTTTGATCATTTTGGTCATTTTGATCATTTTGGTCATTTTGGTCATTTTGGTCATTTTGGTCAATTTGGTCATTTTGGTCATTTTGGTCATTTTGGTCATTTGGGTCATTTGGGTAATTTTGGTCATTTTGGTCATTTTGGTCATTTTGGTCATTTTTGTCATTTTCGTCATTTTGGTCATTTTGGTCATTTTGGTCATTTTGGTCATTTTGGTCATTTTGGTCATTTTGGTCATTTTGGTCATTTTGGTCATTTTGGTCATTTGGGTCATTTTGGTCATTTTGGTCATTTTGGTCATTTTGGTCATTTTGGTCATTTGGGTCATTTGGGTCATTTTGGTCATTTTGGTCATTTTGGTCATTTTGGTCATTTTGATCATTTTGGTCATTTTGATCATTTTGGTCATTTTGGTCATTTTGGTCATTTTGGTCATTTTGGTCATTCTGGTCATTTTGGTAATTTTGGTAATTTTGGTCATTTTGGTCATTTTGGTCATTTTGGTCATTTTGGTCATTTTGGTAATTTTGGTCATTTTGGTCATTTTGGTCATTTTGGTCATTTTGGCCATTTTGGTCATTTTGGTCATTTTGGTCATTTTGGTCATTTTGGTCATTTTGGATAATTCGGTAATTTAGGTTATTTTGGTAATTTAGGTTATTTTGGTCATTTTGGTCATTTGGTCATTTTGGTCATTTTGGTCATTTTGGTAATTTTGGTCATTTTGGTCATTTTGGTCATTTAGGTCATTTTGGTCATTTTGGTCATTTTTGTTTTTTGGTCATTTTGGTCATTTTGGTCATTTTTGTCATTTTTGTCATTTTTGTCATTTTTGTCATTTTTGTCATTTTGGTCATTTTGGTCATTTTGGTCATTTTGGCCATTTTGGTCATTTTGGCCATTTTGGTCATTTTGGTCATTTTGGTCATTTTGGATAATTCGGTCATTTTGGTTATTTTGGTCATTTTGGTCATTTGGTCATTTTGGTCATTTTGGTCATTTTGGTCATTTTGGTCATTTTTGTTTTTTGGTCATTTTGGTCATTTTGGCCATTTTTGTCATTTTTGTCATTTTTGTCATTTTTGTCATTTTGGTCATTTGGTCATTTTGGTCATTTTGGTCATTTTGGTCATTTTGGTCATTTTGGTTATTTTGTTCATTTTGGTCATTTGGTCATTTTGGTCATTTGGTCATTTTGGTCATTTTGGTCATTTTGGTCATTTTGGTCATTTTGGTTATTTTGGTCATTTTGGTCAATTGGGTCATTTTGGTCATTTTGGTCATTTTGGTCATTTTGGTCATTTTGGTCATTTTGGTCATTTTGATCATTTTGATCATTTTGGTCATTTTGATCATTTTGGTCATTTTTGTCATTTTCGTCATTTTGGTCATTTTGGTCATTTTTGTCATTTTCGTCATTTTGGTCATTTTGGTCATTTTGGTCATTTTGGTCATTTTGGTCATTTTGGTCATTTTGGTCAATTTGGTCATTTTGGTCATTTTGGTCATTTTGGTCATTTTGGTTATTTTGTTCATTTTGGTCATCTGGTCATTTTGGTCATTTGGTCATTTTGGTCATTTTGGTCATTTTGGTCATTTTGGTAATTTTGGTCATTTTGGTCAATTGGGTCATTTTGGTCATTTTGGTCATTTTGGTTATGTTGGTCATTTTGGTCAATTGGGTCATTTTGGTCATTTTGGTCATTTTGGTCAATTTGGTAATTTTGATCATTTTGGTCATTTTGATCATTTTGGTCATTTTGGTCATTTTGGTCATTTTGGTCATTTTGGTAATTTTGATCATTTTGGTCATTTTGGTCATTTTGGTCATTTTGGTCATTTTGGTCATTTGGGTCATTTGGTCATTTTGGTCATTTCGGTCATTTGGGTCATTTGGGTCATTTTGGTCATTTTGGTCATTTGGGTCATTTTGGTCATTTTGGTCATTTTGGTCATTTTGGTCAATTGGGTCATTTTGGTCATTTTGGTCATTTTGGTCATTTTGGTCATTTTGGTCATTTTGGTCATTTTGGTCATTTTGGTCATTTTGGTCATTTTGGTAATTTTGGTAATTTTGATCATTTTGGTCATTTTGGTCATTTTGGTCATTTTGGTCATTTTGGTCATTTTGGTCATTTGGGTCATTTGGTCATTTTGGTCATTTCGGTCATTTGGGTCATTTGGGTCATTTTGGTCATTTTGGTCATTTTGGTCATTTTGGTCATTTTGATCATTTTGGTCATTTTGATCATTTTGGTCATTTTGATCATTTTGGTCATTTTGATCATTTTGGTCATTTTGGTCATTTTGGTCATTTGGGTCATTTTGGTCATTTTGGTCATTTTGGTCATTTTGGTCAATTGGGTCATTTTGGTCATTTTGGTCATTTTGGTCATTTTGATCATTTTGGTCATTTTGATCATTTTGGTCATTTTGATCATTTTGGTCATTTTGATCATTTTGGTCATTTTGGTCATTTTGGTCATTTTGGTCATTTTGGTCATTTTGGTCATTTTGGTAATTTTGGTAATTTTGATCATTTTGGTCATTTTGGTCATTTTGGTCATTTTGGTCATTTTGGTCATTTTGGTCATTTTGGTCATTTTGGTCATTTGGGTCATTTGGTCATTTTGGTCATTTCGGTCATTTGGGTCATTTGGGTCATTTTGGTCATTTTGGTCATTTTGGTCATTTTGGTCATTTTGGTCATTTTGGTCATTTTGGTCATTTTGGTCATTTTGGTCATTTTGATCATTTTGGTAATTTTGATCATTTTGGTCATTTTGGTCATTTTGGTCAATTTGGTCATTTTGGTCATTTTGGTCATTTTGGTCATTTTAGTCATTTTGGTCATTTTGGTCATTTTGGTCATTTTGGTAATTTTGGTAATTTTGGTCATTTTGGTCATTTTGGTCATTTTGGCCATTTTGGTCATTTTGGTCATTTTGGTCATTTTGGTCATTTTGGTCATTTTGGTCATTTTGGTCATTTTGGTCATTTTTGTTTTTTGGTCATTTTGGTCATTTTGGTCATTTTTGTCATTTTTGTTTTTTGGTCATTTTGATCATTTTGGTCATTTTGATCATTTTGGTCATTTTGATCATTTTGGTCATTTTGGTCATTTTGGTCATTTTGGTCATTTTGGTCATTTTGGTCATTTTGGTCATTTTGGTCATTTTGGTCATTTTGGTCCTTTTGGTCATTTTGGTTATTTTGGTCATTTTGGTCATTTTGGTCATTTTTGTCATTTTTGTTTTTTGGCCATTTTGATCATTTTGGTCATTTTGATCATTTTGGTCATTTTGATCATTTTGGTCATTTTGGTCATTTTGGTCATTTTGATCATTTTGGTCATTTTGATCATTTTGGTCATTTTGGTCATTTTGGTCATTTTGGTCATTTTGGTCATTTTTGTTTTTTGGTCATTTTGATCATTTTGGTCATTTTGATCATTTTGGTCATTTTGATCATTTTGGTCATTTTGGTCATTTTGGTCATTTTGGTCATTTTGGTCATTTTGGTCATTTTGGTAATTTTGGTAATTTTGATCATTTTGGTCATTTTGGTCATTTTGGTCATTTTGGTCATTTTGGTCATTTTGGTCATTTTGGTCATTTTGGTCATTTGGGTCATTTGGTCATTTTGGTCATTTCGGTCATTTGGGTCATTTGGGTCATTTTGGTCATTTTGGTCATTTTGGTCATTTTGGTCATTTTGATCATTTTGGTCATTTTGATCATTTTGGTCATTTTGATCATTTTGGTCATTTTGATCATTTTGGTCATTTTGGTCATTTTGGTCATTTGGGTCATTTTGGTCATTTTGGTCATTTTGGTCATTTTGGTCAATTGGGTCATTTTGGTCATTTTGGTCATTTTGGTCATTTTGATCATTTTGGTCATTTTGATCATTTTGGTCATTTTGATCATTTTGGTCATTTTGATCATTTTGGTCATTTTGGTCATTTTGGTCATTTTGGTCATTTTGGTCATTTTGGTCATTTTGGTAATTTTGGTAATTTTGGTAATTTTGATCATTTTGGTCATTTTGGTCATTTTGGTCATTTTGGTCATTTTGGTCATTTTGGTCATTTTGGTCATTTTGGTCATTTGGGTCATTTGGTCATTTTGGTCATTTCGGTCATTTGGGTCATTTGGGTCATTTTGGTCATTTTGGTCATTTTGGTCATTTTGGTCCTTTTGGTCATTTTGGTCATTTTGGTCATTTTGGTCATTTTGGTCATTTTGGTCATTTTGATCATTTTGGTAATTTTGATCATTTTGGTCATTTTGGTCATTTTGGTCAATTTGGTCATTTTGGTCATTTTGGTCATTTTGGTCATTTTGGTCATTTTAGTCATTTTGGTCATTTTGGTAATTTTGGTCATTTTGGTCATTTTGGTCATTTTGGTCATTTTGGCCATTTTGGTCATTTTGGTCATTTTGGTCATTTTGGTCATTTTGGTCATTTTGGTCATTTTGGTCATTTTGGTCATTTTTGTTTTTTGGTCATTTTGGTCAATTTGGTCATTTTGGTCATTTTGATCATTTTGGTCATTTTGATCATTTTGGTCATTTTGGTCATTTGGGTAATTTTGGTCATTTTGGTCATTTTGGTCATTTTGGTCATTTTGGTCATTTTGGTCATTTTGGTCATTTTGGTCATTTTGGTCATTTTGGTCATTTTGGTCATTTTGGTCATTTGGGTCATTTTGGTCATTTTGGTCATTTTGGTCATTTTGGTCATTTGTCATTTTGGTCATTTTGGTCATTTTGGTCACTTTTGGTCATTTTGGTCATTTTGATCATTTTGGTCACTTTGGTCATTTTGGTCATTTTGGTCATTTTGGTCATTTTGGTCATTTTGGTCATTTGGGTCATTTTGGTCATTTTGATCATTTTGGTCATTTTGGTCACTTTGCAAAGCTTTGGTCATTTTGGTCATTTTGATCATTTTGATCATTTTGGTCATTTTGATCATTTTGATCATTTTGGTCATTTTGATCATTTTGGTTATTTTGGTCATTTTGGTCATTTTGGTCACTTTGGTCATTTTGGTCATTTTGATCATTTTGGTCATTTTGGTCATTTTGGTCACTTTGGACATTTTGGTCATTTTGGTCATTTTGGTCATTTTGGTCATTTTGATCATTTTGGTTATTTTGGTCATTTTGGCCATTTTGGTCACTTTGGTCATTTTGGTCATTTTGGTCATTTTGGTCATTTTGGTCATTTTGGTCACTTTGGACATTTTGGTCATTTTGGTCATTTTGGTCATTTTGATCATTTTGATCATTTTGGTCATTTTGGTCATTTTGGTCATTTTGGTCATTTTGGTCATTTTGGTAATTTTGGTCATTTTGGTAATTTTGGTCATTTTGGTAATTTTGGAGTGCATAATTGGCTAAGGGAGCGCGTGGTCGTAAAAAAAAATATTCGGAGTGAAAAGTGATTTTTTTCTGTGCCTTTTGTTTTGCATTTTTGTCGTGTATTGTGTGCTGCGAGGAGAAGATTATCCTCTGAAAATGCAGCGTCATCAGAGTGCATAATTGGCAAAGGGAGCGCGTGGTCGTAAAAAATATTCGGAGTGAAATGTGATTTTTTGTGATTTCCAAAGCCCTTCCTGTATCATCGTTGATCGGAAGGCACGAAAAAAAAACGAAACTATTGGCACTACGCCCCCCGGGGCATGGCCTTCCTCTAACGTGGGATTTCTGCTCCAGCGCCTCTGACGAGACAGGAGAAACCGGGACCGACGTTTTACTTCACCATCCGATAGAAGCTCAGTGGATAAGGCGGGAATCGAACCCGCGTCTCATAGCATCATCGGGATCGGCAGCCGAAGCCGCTACCCCTGCGCCACGAGACCCATCGGAAGGCACGGCGTCGGGTGAATTGTGTTTAAATTTTTCGAATAAGGTTTTATTATTTTGCGTTGAAAAACCATTTCTATATAATGATCGAAAGACGCACTGACAATTTGGATCGTCGAGGGCATAATGGAGCAAAATAACTGTGTGTGAGTGATTTTGTGTGTTAACCAGAAAGACCTTCCCATAGCATCGTTGCTCGGAAGGCTCGCCGACGGGTCTGTTATGAAAGTCCTCCCCATAGCGTCGTAGCTCGAGAGGCATCGAAAAGCCAATTCCTTATCCTACTAACCCCAAAAAAAATAATCACGTGATGCTTGAAGGAGATGCTGTGGATTCAACGGTCTCAAGCGGTATCAACAAGTATATAGCGAAAAACTATGTGCTTGATGAGTCTGCAACTTCAACTATCGGACTAACATTTCTCCCTTTTGTTGAACTGCAGGCTTCTTGGGAGGGCGCCGGTATTGACTAATAAAGTAGGGATCTTCAGAGGATAAACAGTGAACGGATGGTTGACGCCCACTGATCATTTTTGATTCATTGTTTAACTTCAGCTGATCTGGCAATAACGGAGTAGTAGTTCATTGGCAGTCAACCATGCTCATGCTCAATTTGTTGAGTTCGTCTTTCAGTTCAAAATTTAGATTTAAGTTCCTGTTTTAGATCTTTATTCTGGTTCTTTTTTCTTCAATTTCTTCACAAAAAAAAAAAACCTATAAATTTTATTTAAAGTTGCAGTTTTACAAACCAAAACTTGCGTTTTAATGATAACGAGGTATCAAAAGAGCCGCTACAAACAATGAGCTATTTTCATTGTTATACAACGTAATAAACTTGCACCGCTTTGCGAGCCCCCGGAAGTAAATCCAAACTATGCAAATTGGGCACGCGGGCACTCACACAAAGTGTGCTCCGCCAAGCAAGTAAACTCATTTGAAAACACTAGCGAAAATACCCACCCAACATACAATGTGTGTGTGTTTGGAAAGGAGCTGATCATTAAAATGTTGGGAAGTGGGAACCCAGGGCGCTCTGAGGCTGCATTCGCCGAGATAATAAGTGGAAAGAAGCGATTAAATCTCTCATTTTTATGCTAACGAGCGCAAACATGAAAATTAAATTAAAACCCTCGGCTGCTCCTCCTCCTGCGTCCCATTTACGTGTGCGTCTGTGCATTTCTGGGAGGCAGCCAGCCAGCAGAAAAGAGCAAAATTAAAATGTTTACGAAGCGGAGCTCTTTTTATCTGTACGACCGAACGCATCTCCTTGCCGCCGAAAACCCCTTGGGGCAAAATTGGAGCCTGGGAGACTGTCGATGCTGCCATTATTATGTCACGCCTGTGTGACGACGCGTTCTGCTATGCTGCTGTCGCCATGGCATCATTGTCAGCGTCGCCAGCGGACACACAGGAAAGGAAGGCTTAGGGTGGATTTAAATCTCATCACTCGCGTGCAACATCAGCAACAACACGGACGATCTCCAACGGAGGGGGGTCGGGTCTCTGGAAAGTCGTAAAATATTCAATCACATATTCACCGGTGGCATGAGGACGAGGACAAGCAACAATGTTTTAGTTGCTGCAATCCGAGCGGTGGACCCGGGGTTGTCACTTTGGGGAAAACGACAAAGTCAGCATCGAAAACCCGTTGATTCCGTGGCAACTCTTCTCTCGTTGGAAACCCGACTGGACTGGTTCAGATAAAGTTTATATGGCTGCTCCACCACCGTCAGGGGGACCCAACTGAGTGAGAGGGCGAAAAAAAAGGATAATTGATCCTCGGGTTTAAGTGCAGTGCCAACTCGTGGTGCTACATGTTAATGAGATTCTATTTTATTGCTGCTGGCTGCAGCATCCGGTGTTGAAGGGAAGGGTAGAGAGGATGAAAAAAAAGAACTGGATCGACAGGTTTTGGGTCCTTCGTGGCCGGATTGAGTGGATTGGTTTTCGTGGTGCACTGGGAACGAAATGGACTGATATAATCTGTTAGATTGAATCATGAGGAAACGGGAATCCATTTTTAAATTATTTAAGTATTCATAAAATTGAAAATAAGACATTCAGCAGAATTCGATTATTCTAAACATTAATGACACTATATAAACAATGAAATATAATTCAATAATATATTTTAGTTGAATCCCAATACAAGTACAGATTTGGTAATAGTTTTGGATGGTTTTAAGCATTTCCAAAAACGACCAACTTAACAAAAATGGTGAGAAAATCACAGATACTCTTCCAGTTGACTAAAATTAGATTTTACTATATACAATTAGACTCGATTATCCGAAGTCTATGCAAAAAAAAACTTCTGACAAAGGAAAAAAAAGTAAAATAAAATAAGTTGTCTTGCTTGGGGTCGTTTCGTTTAAATATGACAATAACTCCAAAAATGATCTAAGTGGCCTGCAAATTTGTAATTCAAGGTGGCGACCAATATGGCTGAAATGTACCGTCGACTCTCCGTTAAACTTTTTTTTAGCAAAACTATGCAGTTTTGGAAATTGTTCTACAAGTCTACAAGACAATTTAAGCATTTGCTGTAAATTGGAGCAAATCAGGGCTCGAATGCGGATTTTAAAGAAAAAAATCATAAAAGGCTAGAAATTCAGGAAAAATATAGAAATAAGCATTGTAGTTTTCATGAATCAAATGAGCTTTCAAGATATTAAACTGCCAAGCGTCTCCATCGAACGGTAGTTAAAGGTCTGAATTCTGAAGGTTCAACAGTTCTGTTTATTTTTATTCGACTCCAAATTTACATTGAATAAAAATGAAACAAAAAAACAGCATAATGGATATGTATCATTAAATTACTTTTCACACACACAAAAATCCGGATTACAAATTTGGATAGGAACATAGTAAATAAAAACCAACCAGTCCAGCGTCCAAATTTAAGTAATGACTTAATCATCAACACGATCTCCCACAGCGAATCGCCATCCAATTTATCAAAGTAATTGATCCAACCGCCATACTGGGCTAAATTTGACAAATGGTGATTGACCCTCCCACGTCCCAATTTCAATTAATTTTCCATCGATGCTCCCACAAAGCGTGACGGCCGTGTCTCATCACCCCCACGCGCGATTGGCCAATCGATTCCCGCTGGTTGTGCCATGGCCCCATAGGTCTTCTACGAAACCAAACAAAAAAACTGAACTAATCATCATTAAATTTTTTATTTGTTTTCGCTGGCCGCGAACGAGACTGGCCAATTCTAGTCCAATTGTTTTGAGTTTGGGAAGGGGAAAAAACAAACCCCGTTAGGCCGGCCACTGGTAGGGTTGACCAGCTTAGCCACAGATAATTACGTACCCTGCCCGTCGTCAACGGCAAAATTTGTCCGTCCCAGCACCTTGAAGCGTTTCGCGCGCGCTCACTCACAGCGACGTGGCCATAAAAAGGCTTCCCTGTGTACACCTGCAACCGTGCACACACCACGGACAACAAAATGGCTGCCGGCTTTAAGAGCCTTCGCCGCAGCAAGTGCGAGAACCAGTTTAAAAAGCATTTTGTTGTATTCAGATTTAATTTTAATGGCCCGGACCGCGGACCGGTCGTTGAATGGTTTTTCGGGGAGGCCTGCTCGGAAATCTTCGCAGGTTCCCATGATCTCTCTGCTCATTATCAAACGCACCGAGGCCCCCGGAGTACCTCTCTAGCACAAAAGGTTGGAGATTCTTTGATTGATGATAATTTTGGTCTCTCTTTAGCTTTGGTTCTTCTGGGTTGGAATTGTAAACGTTGAGTTGAGCGTTACCTCACCAGAAAAGACACACGAAAAGAAAAGTCGGTTCTGCGTTCGTAATTCGATCCGTCCGTGGCCATGGGTGGTGCCTCCACGGTCCGTCCCGGGGGATCGGAGGAGGGCACGCCAGCCGGGGTGACCGGGTTTGAATAAAAGGAAAAAGTATATTAAATAAATTAAAGAAGGAAGAAAAATATTTTTACGACTGTGGTGATTAAAAACACATTCTGATGGTTCATGGTTTTTCTTTCTCCCTCTGCTTCAGTATAAATGAGACCCGGGTTTATTAAGGTTAAGACCGTGGCGAGAGACCGAGGGGAAAAAATACGAGTCGAAACCGAAAACGGAGCGAAACATGGCCGATTCACTTGCTGTTCTTTCCAGTTTCTTCTCTGCTCGAGTAATTAGAGGGAACTGTGTGAGGTGTTCCAGTTGCAAAACCTTGTGTACTTGTTACGAAATAAAAACAAGAAAAAACAAAAAACTGACCTTCCAACCATTTATTCAAAAACATCGAGAAGCGCTTAGGCAATAATTAGAAACCGACCTTCCCAATTGAATCATTTCTAAGCTTTTAATGTCGACAGTAACTTCCTCAAAATGCATAATGCAATTTTACACGACCATAATTAGCCAAACGATAATGAAGTGCAAAATTATCATCGGATATTTTATTCAAGCTACAGCATTTCAAAATGAGGCAAATAAAATCCACATGATTCATGACGCTTGCCCGCTCAGAACAAGCAAAAAGGCGGCCTGTATACAATAAATCAATAATCTCATTAAGACCTAAATAACGTGTTAAGCTTTTGGGGGCCTCAACCTGGCAGGTACGAACGAAAAAACAGAACTCAGAAATTCAAATGGAAGAAATAAATCTTGCGCGCGAGACAGGTCGAGAAATTCGATCAAAGTTGGCGTGTCAGAGCCCTCCTCAACCAACCTGGGAGGTTGGGGTGGGGGGAACTCCAAAAAAGGATATCACGCAAAGCTGGTTTTGAGAAGGCATCCAAGCAACCCACGAACGCGCGCGTTTTTCCTTCTTCACGTGACGTGCTCATAAATTTCCCATGTGTCTGACAAAGAAATGTGGACAAGGGTTGGCTCCTCGGTGATATCGATTGCTGATGAGGTTGTGTTGCCAGTGGCAATGCTCTCCGCACCATGGCAACACGGCGAAATTGAAGGACCGTCGCATCACCGGTCTCCATGACAATCTGCTGACGGGCCGGGGGAAAAAAGGACTCCAATTTCCTTTATGAGTGTAATTTAAGTTGGTTTACTTAATGAAAACGCTTCTGAAGGGCGTTCGCTTTCGCTGGGTGACATTTTTCGTCCTCTTCTATGGTGCACCACCGCTGCTGCTACAATATCGTAAATCAGAGCCTAATAACACAAGCTTCAGCTGACTTCAGCAGCTTCGGTAGATGATCCAACACAGAAACCGCAAAGGAAAACCCAACGGCATCAGCCAGCCTCAACAGTGGTTATAAAAGCCAGCGCCATAAACTACGGCGCAAACAACACCTTTTTTCTTATCTCCATAAACCAACCCTAACTGAGAGTGGAAATTCTTGTGGTTTGCAAAGGGATTATCTGCGCCAAGAATGGGCCGGAGAACACTTGCACTTTGGCGAACAACGCGAGTGCAGCGTGTTGATGAGTGCTGTTAAATCCGCAAAATAACACAGACTACACGGAAAGACTGAAGTAATAGTTTAAAAGTAAACTTGCATTCAATCTTTTAACATTTGAACGTCTCAAATCGAAGCTATATTCGCAACCATTCAAATTGACTGTTGAATTGTTGATTGATGGAATTCGAAATAGATTCACGTCCTTATGTCTGTGTCCACGGTGTTACCGTTTTCGATCGGACACCAACCCGGGGATGACCAAAAAAGTCCAGTTGGCGCAAAACCGTCCACAGCGCACACAGCACTTTTATGGCTTTATTGCACTGGAGCGCAGAGCAGATCGTAAAGGTGTTGTATCTTTTATGGACGCTCGAAAGTGTGCTCCGCCAACTGTGGGCCGGCCCAGCTCTGGCTTCGGAAAAACTGATCAAATTCCCGCGGCAGCCTCGAATTAGAGGAGACGGGCCCATCTAATCCCTAATTGCGGTATTGTAAAAAATATATTTATTTTTCTGATTTCGGTAGGCTAATGCAGATAACAAATCTACGGACCGCCGCGGGTTTACAATCACCGAAACGTATTGTGGGAACCCAACGACCATGGTGGTCGACCCTATTTCGGGCCCCCTAAAGTGGCTCTTAATGTCATAAAAAATTAGTAAAAATGTGAGCTTTCTTTGATTTATTTCACATAAAAAGCGACAGATTGCCGACAGCCTGGAGACGACTTATCTGCATTAGAATGGAAGTTTGCCTCTCGAAATGGAAAGTTAATACGCGTCGGCCATAAACAACGACACTTTACAGTGCCTGCTTTCATTCTAAGCTGCGACGACATTCATTCGATTTGTAGAACCAATATGGTGCTTTGATTGAAGTGCTGTGTCGCGACACTCTGGAATGTTGAGTGGCTCTGTAGTAGATGCTGGTTGTAGCTTTGATTGCTTTCTTGTGTCAATCGACGTTTATGGTTGCTTCCAGCAGAAGCACCATACACATTATTTGGTCGTCAATTGTTCGATTCTGAAAACCGACGGGAAAACCTCCATCCCAGGAAAAGAACACCACAGAACATTTCCATTTTCCCAATTCAAACTGATCCCAATCGCCCATATATCAAATCCTCCATTATTTTCTCTAATTCCAGCAAATCTCGTGTTTTGCGCCCAGTCCCTTTAATGTTTAGAACGTAATGGCCAGCAGCTCTCCCGCGATCGTAAAGCCCCGATAAGTCCCGAGGTCCTTCCTCGAAAAAGTTCCCGAACATAAATTACAGTTTGAGGGGGAAAAAACGAAAAATAAACACACATTTTCATTCGCGCTTATCGCCGAATAAACATCGCCCATGCTCTGCACACAAACACGCGCGATGGCGGAAGGGCAAAATTGGACGTGCATTAATGGGGGATAACTCGCGTTTGGTACCCTTTTCCCGAGTTTTTTCATACATGAGCGAGAAAAGCCTGTTTATGTCTTGAAAAAGCCGCGAGGCACGCGATCCCATCCATAATCAAACTCATGAATATGTAAAACCCCTTTTAGGCAAAAACCCTCAATGTTTGCATTTATCCGCAGAGAATGAGGGATTTAGTTCAGAATTTTCAGTCATTGTATAAACGTATAAACCACATATAAACTCTGTTTATTCAACAATATATTAAAATAACTAGATAATCATTCAAGAACATGTTTCAAGTTTCAATAGAGTCAATACTCGATTAAAATAGTAGTTTATCCAACAAGGTACAACAAGATTTTTTAATCACTGCCATTATGTCCGCCATCTTAGATTTAAAAATTATAATTCACTTTAGCCTAGTTTAGAGGTCATTAGGATTTTGTGATTCTATTATCCGATGATTCGATTATCCGAAGTGAAATTTGTCCAAGGCCTGAGGATAATCGAATCTGGACTGTAGTGGAATATAGTCCAGACTCGATTATCCAAGGTTTCGATTATCCAAAGTTTCGATTATCCGAAGGTTTGTATGGGACTTCCGATAATCGAGTCACGAACATTTTTTTTTTTCTTACGTTGAGTTCTGCGACCCCATTTTAGTTAAATTTAAATGGTTGATTGCATGTAAAGTCAAAAAAAATTTTTTTTTCAATTTTTCATCATCGCCATTTATGCCGCCATCTTGGATTTAAAAATTCTAAATCACTTTAGAGTAGTTTAAGGGTCATACTAAATCTCAACAATCAAAAATTAGACAACGAAAAAAAAATCTTGATTCGATTATCCGATGTTATTATCCAAAGTGAAAATTTGCCAAGGCCTTCGGATAATCGAGTCTGGACTGTATTGAAAATATTCGTTCGGTAATGTAACATGAAGCTTACTAAGAATAGAAAAAATACGAAACAGATAAATCTTTCTGATTTTATTTTCCGAAGTTATGAAGTTGAAGGGTTCAATTCAGATAATGGAAGCTGGACTGTAACTCAATTCAATTCAATTTGTGTTTTTTCACTATTTTTTAAATTTAGCCGCAACACTTGTAAAATAAAATTCATAAAAAATGTGCGATTAGTTAGCCGTACAATTCACAGAACGTCTTGATCAATATAGTTTCAATCGCATTAATGATAATAAAACTGTATAAACGATACAGGAATCAGTCTAATTTGACTCATTTATATTTTTAAGAGGCATGTGGGAGCTTACCTCCCACTCCAAAAACCAACTTTTTATTATCTATTTCCATCATAATTGTAATTGACTTATCGAACACCCGCTGAGAACTCGACCATTTTTCAAATCACCAAATGGAATTAATTTTAATTCATTCCCTTATCTGTTCCACCTCCTACCACAAACCACCACAGAGACCGGCTTTCGGGGAATTTTATTCGGAAAAGAATTAAAATTGAAATACAAGCTGCAAAGTGGCTTGACTGGCTCTACGCTCAACCCCCTCCACCACCATCTCAAAGTCTGCGACCAGAGCCAAGTCGCATGCATAATGAATCAGAAGAGTCGCTGGCTAAGCCGCGGAACCTCTTATCGTTTTTTATTTCTTATTTCTTTCTCTCCTGCTTTTGATTCGCCTTTGCGTTCTCATGATCAGCAACGACTGTGTAGCGACGGAGGAGGGAGAGCCAGAATCAAAATGGCCGTCGTCTGTCATGTCGGTAGTAATTTATAGTGCAAGAAACTTGAAACGCGACTGAAATTTATTCTCCGGTCTCTGAGCCGGGCGGCGGTTGCGTGTCTGTGCGCGATGAGGTTCGTTGGGTTCTCGCGTGTTCTGGTCGACTGCTGCCCTCCTCTTGGCCGTGTGTCGTTCCCTCAAGAGTTGCTACGAGAAACCGAGACCGATTCTTTGCTGGGCTGGTTAGAAAGGAGTTTCTTTGTGCTGGCACATGGGACTTGTTTCGAGAATACTGTCAACTGGTGTGATTTTGTACATGTTTTTTTGGATTTATGTCAACAAAAATAGAGCAATGTTAAAAAATTCAAGTTTTGCATCTATCTAACGAGACAGAGTTGTATAAATACGACGAGTGCTGAAAAAATCATACTTTGCAACGAGTTGCAAACAACGCTTTTTGCTATTCCGAAAAAAAAACCACTCTTTGAATGGAACTTATGTCAACTGTCCATGTGTTTAGTCAATTCAATGTTCAAAGCTAAAATAATTTTGAAAACAAGTGCTGAAAAGTTCAGCTTTTCAGCCCTATTTTAGTTATTTTTGGCTGAAAAAAAAATGAATCAAACAATATTTAAACTCGGTTTACGGTCGCAGAACCCACCTCGTGTTTCGTAAGGACGGAACAAATTCTCGACTCGAAGATGAAAAAAGTAATACAGAGAGGTCAGAAAATTAGGCAAAAGACGACCAGGCCCGAAAAAATATCGATCGTTAAATGTGTTGATGAGAAACGAAGGGAACAACGTCCGAACAAAATTTATGTTGCATTTAAAACTTAGAAATTCCGACCGAAGCTTTTGGGATTAAAATGTTCAAAATATCTGACATTTTGAGAGGCCTCTCGGGGTAATTTATAGGTGTGTGGACTCTGAGGTTAATTTCGGCCGGGGATTAGCTTTTACGCAGTCTGTAAATTTGTGGTCGCTCATCACCGGCTTGACAAACAGGTTGATCCGTTCTGACTTCGTAAATCGTCAACGGGGGAGTTCGTTTTTGGCAGAACCAAACCTGCTCTAGGTCGTCGCCAACCCAAAACAGCCAATTGAAAGTGAAATTACATAAAGAAATCGTAAAAGAACAACAAAATGTTTAATATCCCTCTCATAGCCAAAGTAACAGCCCAACAAACCATAATAATGGCTCGAGAAGAGCAGCTGACACATGTTTTCCATCCCCCTTCCCCTTTGGTATTCCACGACGTGGCCAATTGGTGGAAACAACCTGTGCGCACAGTTTAATCATCAATAAACCTTCTCCACCCAAAACATTAAGCACGATCGGGTCCCAATCTCTAGCGCAGATTCCGGTCCGTCCGTCTGTCAACAATCACCGCGCCATCACCATCAAATATCAACAAAATAAGACGATCTGGAGAGAGAGAAAAAAATCACCAATTCGCGGCAAAAAGTGCCTCCAAACGTTCAGCGACACATTCTCAAGTGAGAGTCCGCCAGTTTCATGCACTTTATTAGTACTTAATACAAATTTTTATTAGGTGATAAAGAAATTTAGTGCCAATAAAGAGAGCCCAGCGACTCTTAAAAAGTGGTTCCGCCCGACCGACGGTGTGGTTTGCGGGCTATTCTGGTTCTGCACTACTTTATTTTACAGTCGTCACCACCGGATTTGAGCGGACTCTATTACTTCTGCTGCTGGTGGTGGTGGTAGTGAACATAACCCAACACCACACCGTGCCTATTCTTGAGGTTATTATTTCCAACACCCAGGGTCTTAACGAATCCAAGCACAACGATGACGACGACGACGACCACGACGTTGAGTAATTAGAAATATCTCAATCCTGGGGGCCATCTTGGCCCGGGGTCGGTTGGAAAGAATTCCACGAAATCAAACTCGTAAAGCGTCAAACTTTGAACATAAATTTTAATTAAAATTTCAAATCAGTTCCAGGCCGGGCGTTTTCGTTCGTCTGTTTTTTAACCTCAAAAGCTGTGAACCCCTTTCCGGGATCATTTTTCACAGAAAAGAAAAAAAAAACACCCAACCAACGGGGAGGAGCAGAACCAGCACCAGCAGGTAGTATAACGAAAGGCAGCGTGGTAGAAAAGAGCAAAGTTTTAAATTAAATTTTGATTAAATTTATATCGTAACGCTCTCGGGCCCCGGGACGGACCGTCGTCGCCTTCTTCGTAAAGACCAGCATATTTCCCCTCCCTCCTTCTCCGCACTGCCGGCTCTCGGACGGTTCAGTTGATTAAATTTATTTTCGAGCTTGTTTTCTTATTCTAGCGGCGTCCAACTCTCGGGACACAGACATATATCAAGGCAAGGGAACGACATTTGTGACGGAGCCGAACAAAACAACGCAGTCGAAGCGAATCGACATCAAGAGGAGGAGGAGGAAGAAGAAGAAAGGGTATTCGGTGTCTCTAATGCCATCCCAGAGGAGCTTCCACCATCCTGGCAGCAGGGTCCGGCATATCGGAGGGGATGAACAGATCGTAAAAAATAGCCATCTTTGAAATCTCTTGCGCGCGATGAGACGAGGAGAATTTTGGGTTGGTCAGCTGGGTGGATGAAATTCCTTTTATGATGAAAAAAAAAAGAAAAGTGTAATGGTGCAAAAATGTCTACGGTACCAACATTCCAGCGAAAATCTAAATTTCTAGAGTAAATTTTCAAAACAACCTATAAATCATGGGTTTCCTATGCAGATAGGACCTTTAGAAAATTTAATCTAGATTTGTTCTTTAAAAAGGTATTAAAAATTAAATTCGGGAAAATATGAAATGCTTAATTTTACCCACTATCATCGAGTATGTGAAAAAGTTGATTTTAAATGGTACACCATAAGGATTTTCATGATGTTGAATGTCATGATTTGAAATTTTTAGCGCTGTGTTATTGATACTATAGAATGATAAGAAAAGTAAGAACAGTCCAAACCCGATTAACCGAAGGCCTTGAAAAAAAAATTACTAGAGTTAACCAAATTTTCGGATAATTGAATTTGCTGTTGAGCTTAAGTACGACGCCTAAACTACGCTAAAGTGATTAAAAAAAATTAAATCCAAGATGGCGACTATAATGGCGATCATGAAGTATGGAAATAAGGTATTTTGTAAAGGACCATAAATAAACCACGTGGACACTTTAGGGGGGAAAGGGAGTATGGCGATTGTCCACGATTCAAACAGAAAAGTTTTTTTTTGTATGAACAATTGTCCACGAGATGACAGATTCCCACGTGGTTTATGGATGGTCCCTAACTTTAAAGGCAAATTAAAATTTGACTCAAATGGGGTCGCAGAACTCAAATTTGATATTGAAAGTAAGAAAATAAAAAAAATACGAAAACAAATTATTTTATTCATCATTCGATGATCCGAAGTCCCAAACAAACCTTCGGATAATCGAAACTACGATTAATCGAGTGAAAAATGGAATTGCAAAAAAGGGGTTTACTCTCAGACAAAATTGTGGGGAACCAAATGTATTAGACGACTTTTCATATTCACTACAAATGCTGAAGGATAATCCTATGTATCTTCTGAATCTTGAAAGTCATCAAATTATGATGGAAACGAACACTTAAGGGGTTACAAACATGTAGAAAATCACAAAATTTCATATTACAGAAAATTCACTAAATTCTCAGAAAAGATGATTTTCAATCACTCCTGAAAGTTTCATAATGACATTCTTACTGAGCTGAGTAAGAGACGATCTAAGTTCACAATTTTGCCATGCGCTAAGCGAACTGTCGAACTTTTTTAGCGTTTTTTTCTGAACACCGAGTCGATTTACGGGTGCCACGATATCTCGAGATGGGATGGACCAAATTGGCTGAAATTTGGGGTGAAGACTCTCAAGACATATTCCGTGTGCATGATTTTGAAATTTTGAATTAAAAAAAAAAACAAAAATCAAAAACTGACGATTTTTTGTATGAAAAACATAAAAATATTTTTTGCAATTCCGTCGTGTAACTACATAGGGGAAATCTACCCTTTCCAATCAAACACCTATCTTCGTCATATGGAAAGTTTGATGCTCGATTAAAGTTCCAAAAATACTATTTGGGCTATAAACTTACCAGCAACAGCACCGCCTCGAGTAAGCACGCAAATGTATGCCACTCACTGGCAAAAAGATCACATTTAATGCACTTTTGATCAAAATTTGTATTTTGCGAGACCACTTCTCATCATTTTGTTGGCACACACAGTGACACACACGAGAATCCCTCAAACGCCTAATGAATATCGCCAAAATTAACTTTTCACTTTTGCTTACTTTTTCACGGCGCTTAAGATATAAAATTGCTTCCAACTACCGGCAACATGTTCTTTTGATCATTAGTAAGGCACTCACTTGAAGAATAATCCCGAAAAATGTAATAAATTAGCAAGCGCCATCAAAAAAACAAACGCGCCAAGTCGTTTGACGTTTCAATTTTCACTTTGCATTCCAATCGAAGGCTGAAGAAAACCGAGCGAGAGACGAAGGCAAAAGAACAAAGGCTGGCCGTCAACACCACCAGCAGCACAGCCAGCGATGCCAGGAAACTTTCCCTATAAATGCCACTTTTCGTGAGTGTTCGTTTGAACTGTCAGCGCAAATGGCAACACTCGACAGAGTGTTGGAAGAAAAAAGAACTAAGCCGATATTAGAAAAATGGGCGTGGCCCAATCCATTCGCCTCGATTAGAATACCCTTGGGAATTTTTTTTGTTAAATGCTTGGTAAAGAAATAGAATAACTTTTAGTGAAAGTGAAAATGAACAGAAATGTTCACAAAAACTTGCTCTACTCGTTGGTGTACTTGGTTTTAGCAAAATTCAAGGGAGACTCTAGATTATCCAGCATCATTCAAACACGACCGCTTATTAGGATTAAAATGGGTAGATTTCCCCTACTTTTCCTGTCATTCTGGAACGACGAAATAGCCTACTTTTCTGTACCAAAAATAACAGAATCGAATAGCAACACCTTTCAAAATAAATGCTGAAAAGTTCTACTTTTCAGCACTGAAATGGGTGCTGAAAAGTTGAACTTTTCAGCACTTGTTTCGAAAAGTAACACTTTTCAACATTTTTTTGATTCAAACGATTTATTGACAAAAAACATGAAAATTTGACATAAAATTTCACTCAATGGGTGTTTTTCGGAATTGCAAAAAATGTAGTATGGAACTCGTTGCAAAACTTGATTTTTTCAGCTCGTGCTGAAAAAATCCTCTTTTTGCAACTTGTTGCATAAACTACTATTTCTCTTTTTTTTAGATTAAATTTTTAAAAATCGCAAATTTTTAAACATAAAGTTTTAGATTTTTTTTAAATTTTAGTGATGTCTCAGTGATGGTACATCCGAAGACATTTGGACATATTTATTTTGTTAGTTAATGAAAATGTATATTTTAATGCCCTGCAAAAGGAATTAAAAATAGTTTTACTGTGTGCTCATACTAAACTTTGAAATTTTTGACGATTTACATGTATGTAACCCCTTAAACGCGTTTTTTTTTTCGAAATACTTGATATGGCATAATAGTTGAATTTTAAATTATGGTCTAGATCAGGCCTGCTCAACCATTTTGGCTCAATTTTCACATTTTTGATCGTCAAAATTACAACTGTTGTCAATGTTATGTTCACTGGTGAACAATTGTATTTGCGATGAAAATGTGAAAAAAATGTGAAAATTGAGCCAAACTGGTTGGGCAGGCCTGGTCTAAATAGATAGGGAATACACTTGAGCGTTAAAATTTGGGTAATAAAATATTTTCATGCTAAAAATTCTTAATCAATTCGCTAACTATTCAGAATCAACTCGGTTCATGTTTCACAAAATTGTTCGGCATAAAATTTCACATAAGAGTATCATGCTTGACAATGTTGGTACAAACAAATACCAAATCGTTATGAAAAATATAGCAAACACAAACATTAGTTTAGCACTTAAATCACTGACTCAACTAACAAACGTTCAGTGGTGATTCCAACGCGAGAATTCTCAACATTCCAAACAGTGCGCGACTTCCTCTCAACTCGCAATCTAAGGAATCCCTTCCCAAACCAATGACGAAAGATTATGGCATTTAATGACTCTTTATGTGCGTGATGATACTTTGCCATCTAAACACACAGCTTAACTGCGCCCTGTTCGTTCATTCCTATTTTGGGGGCGATGTTCTCTGGCTGCGAATGACACATGACGACGTCAAATCTACTCTCCTCCTCACCGCCAGTAACGTCGAAACAAAGAAAAACTTGCCCCAGCGCCAGCGGCAGGGTCATAAAGATAATTGGTTTTCCATTTTCTAAATGCCTTGCCCCTCTGACTTCCAAATATCTCTTTGCAGGTTTTAATGCGCGCGCTTTTGCTTTGTTGCTTTTTACGCACGCACCTTTATGCTAATGTTGTGATCTTTTTTTTTTTTGCCTTTTTTCCTTGAGCAAAGTTCAAGGATTTTCGTCCCGCTGCAAATGTCGTTCTAGTTTTGCTTTGTGTTGCGGCCTTCCCGAAACTTTGCAGCTAATAATAATCACTTCGTAAATAAAAGTCGAGCAACCCTTTTGTTGGGCAATTGCCCCATCCTCCTTTATGGTGCAATACACAATTTTATTGATTTTCTCCTCTTTTGCAGCGAACGGAGGAAACGCCCGCAGAGAAGGGAAATGATAAAAAAAATCAAAGCCCTAAATAAACCCAAGGCCGGGGAGGGTCAATAATGCGCGTAATATCTGCTGCGTGAAAATTTTCAAAACGTTCGAACCAAAGACATGCTGGTCCTATGAATCAATATGCTATTCCAATCAGTTCAATCAAGCGAAACAATTTGAAATTGTCATGGAGGGGGTGATTAAGTGGGAAATGCTGTTATGTTTTGTTCTAAAATAAACTTACATAGAGTCTTTTTTTCAAAACTGCGTAGTTGGGATGTCTTGAAGATTTGAGAGCGACCCCAAAGTGAACAAACTCAGGTGGTTAATATCCATATAATTTCGGATAATCCAGTCCAGGCATTGGAAATGCAGAAAATGTTATAAAATAAATCCATTTTAACTGCTTGTAAAATGTATCGACCAAGATTATTCCATGGAATTTTTAGCAGAGACTTTTCTGCATCGAAACCGATCTAAAGGTTTGTGTCCCGACTGTACAGAAAGCTTGACGAGGGTCGTTCTTCAATGAGCACAGGAATAAAGCAGTTTTAGTGACTATCAAAATCATTTTATTCAATCGTTTTAATATCGCTTCTGATAACCTATGCTTACGGTTACTCTATTTTAGTGTGGAAATTGTTTTAAGCAGCTATTTAACTCACTCCTTATTTCGGTGTGAAATTGTGATGGTTGGAAGTAGAAAATTAAATTCTAATTCGATCAAAATTTAGTACAAACCTTCAAGATAACTTTACTGACCGCAAGCAGTCTGCAAACGCGTTAAAAAACCAAACACTAATTTGTGCCACTTATATCTAGTGCATTTCCTTTTCGTCGGGGTAGATCCGTAGTTCCGAACTTCCAATCACCTCGGCACCGCCGAGATACGGGTGCTCCAGCTGCTGCTGCTGTTGCTGCGGGTGCATGTTCGCTGTTCCGCCTTCACCGGAAGCGATCGCTCCTGCAGTTAGCGCCTTACACATGCCCTGCTTGACGTGACGCTTGTAATTGCTGCCTCCTACGAACCGCTGGCCACATTTCTCGCACGCAAACGGACGTTCGCCGGTGTGGATTCGTCGATGAACTGTCGTAAAAAAAAAGTTTAACAACAACATTTAACCTAAAACTTTACTGAAAAGCTCACCCGTCAATTGCCCTCCTTGGGCAAAGCGTTTGTCACAGAATTCGCATTGATATTTCTTTTCACCTACAAAAATAACCCAACATTAGTAAACCCATCGTTTAATTGATTCCAACTGGACACCAACCCGTATGCGTTGTGATGTGCTTGGCCAGCGCCGTCGACGTCGTCAGCTGGCGGCCGCAGATCTTGCACGTGTACTGTTTGTACTTTTTGCCCTGCGCTCCGACGTCCACCGGGGCGGCGATCTGCTGCGCGTTCGGAATGTACAGCTTGCTCTGGAAGGCACAGTCATGACGATTAAATTTAGTATCAAACCCTAATAAGCTAATGTGGAAGTGTAAGCCAAGTTTTTACTGTACCTGTGGATTGAAATGCATATTATAGTGTCTCCTCATCTCATTCTTGTCGACGAAGCCCTTCTGACACAGTACGCAGGTATACGGGCGCTCGCCTGGAAATGATTTGATATCACATTTGACACAAAATGTAAGTTTCAAAGGACTCACCCGTATGAAGACGCGTATGAATAGTGAGCGTGCCCTTCTGGGTGAACGTTTTGCCGCAGATATCGCACATGAACGGAATCGCCACCTTGCCATGGTTCTTCATGTGGCACTGCAAATTCTTCAAGTGCTTAAAGATCCGGTTGCACATCTTGCAGGTCATAATTCCCGGCAGAGTGTGCTTAAATTCGTGCTCCACAATTCGCTCCGAGTCCCTGAAGGTCAGATCGCAATATCTGCACTTGGTTTCCGGTATTTCCGGCTCGTGCTCGGTCTTGACGTGTTCCATCGCAATCGCCAGAGAGGGGAAATTGTTGGCGCAGAGACCGCAGAAGCACGCTCGATTCGCTTCCGTTTCGGTGCACGTCTTCTGGTGCTCCGTCAGCTCTTCCTGCAGCACGAACGTGGTCGTACAACCCTCGCAAATGAACGGCTTTCCGGCAAAGTGCTGAGTTCGGGTTCGGTGATCCAGCAGGTGTCCAATTGTCGGGAAAACTTTACCACAACCTTCGCACGTGAAACTTCCTCCTTCCAGGTGGTTACGACTCTCGTGCAATGCCAACGACGAAGCCTTCATGAACGCTCGGCCACATTTTGAACAAACGAACGCATTTCCCTTGGCATGGACACCCTGATGCTTCCGCAGACTGCTGGACAACGCGTACGAGCGGTCACACTTGCCGCACTGGAACCGTTTGACGCCATCCACCACAACGACGCTGTTTCCGGTCATTTCCGCGATCATTTTCGCGTCCTCAATTTCGTGCGCTTCCTTCTCCGCCGCGTGAGTCCGCTCGTGAGCCTGACATTCGCCCAAACTGACGAACCGTTCATCGCAGTAAACGCATTTAACCGCCAGTCCCTCCTGGTGCTGCCGCAGGTGCTCGCAAAGTATTCGAACGGTGCAAATCTTTTTGTTGTCACACTTTTCGCAGTGATACGGAAGCCAGTCTTCGTGCGTGGCGACGTGTGCGTTCAGATCATCTCGATTCTTCCCCACAAATTTGTTGCAAATGTAACACTTCAGAGCTCGTCGCATAACTGCCGGATCGTTCGACTCCTCCGCGATGTGACGCTTCTCGTGAATTTCCAAGTCGTGTTTCTTGGTGAACTTTTTATCGCAAAAGCGGCACATGAACCGCCGATAGCGATCCATATCGGTGTTGTACTTCTCGCTGTGCATCCGACGCATGTGGCTGCTCTGTCCCTGTGGCGATGGGAACCGCGCCGCACAATAGAGACACTTATACTTCCTAGTCTCGTCATGCTGCTGAAAGTGCAAGTTCAAATCCTTCAACCGTGTTACCCTACGTCCCACGCAAGTAACGCAGCTAAACGGAAGCATGTGCTTGTGCTTTTGGCGCAAATGTTTGTCCAGCAGATCGGCCTCCTTCAGGTCAATCACGCAAATGAAGCACTTGACTATTTCCGTTTCTTCCACGTTGGAAGCATCGCTATCGAACCCATCCGGATCCGGCTTGATCTTTTTCTTGCGACCTCGTTTGCGCTCCTTCTTGACCGGACTACCCGCTGGAGGTCTATAATCGTCATCATCCACATCGTCCGCGTCCATATCGCTATCAGAACCAGCTGACTTTTCCTTCTTCACCTCAACCTTTTTCTTCGGTGGCCGGCCACGCTTCCTCTTGACCACCACCTCCTTAGCCAGTGGCTCAAAGTCATCTTGTCCCCAGTCACCGTCCGAGCTGGAGTCCCTCTCCTGTTTCACGCTCGGCTTGACCGCTTTTACCGGTTCCACCGGAGACTTCCTCGTCTGCTGCTGCTCCTCCACTTCCTTCTCCTTTTTGATCGCAGCCTCCAACTTTTTCGGCAAATCTTCAACCAGCCGCACCTCGACCGGAAGTGCATGCAGCAGCGGAACCGGGGGATCGTACTTTTCATCTTCCTCCTCGCTACCCTGCACGCTCAGCGGTTCGTCCTTGATTTCAACGTCCTCGTTCTCGAGCAGCGCCGTCGGATGCAACCCGGACCGACTAGGCCCTGGTCCGCCCGCCAGCGGGTTGCCAGCCGGATCGGTCTGCTCATCTTCCTGCTTGACGATGTAAATTTCCTCCACATCGTTGTTGGTCGGGATGACGTGCCTGGGGAGGGGACACCGGAATAGGTCACGGATACCGTACGATTTGCTAATTTAAGCGTAATTTCACTTACCGCAGAAGCATTATTTTCTCCGTCGCCAGCAAGCTTCGATCAATGTCAAAACTGTAGACTCTTTTCTTCTGCGTTGACGTTGCCTGAACGACCAACGCAAAGGGCCAAGCGGTTTGTTTACCTACACTGCAGCCTGTTTACAACTGGGGGATGTTAGCCGATATATCCTGGCAGTAGAAATATTTTTTCCGTGTTCGTGTGTAATCGACACTTGTTTTTGAAGGAATATTTTAAAACGGCATTTTTTTGTGTTTGAAAAAATTCACTGCAGTAAACAAATTGATCACAAAAAAAAGATAAAAGCAAGTAAATATTTGAAAAACAAACTAAGGATATCAAATTAGATAACAATTCTACTCTTGGTGCAAATAAGTCCTTTTTACTTGTTATGACTTACGTTGAATCATAACAGTTCAGCTGGATTAAGGGATAGAAAAATTTTGTTTTAAACGCAACATAAATATTGCATCCAAAGTTTTTCTTATCAGAATGCTCTGTCGGTAATTGAATTTAGAAAAAAATGTTTAGGCAAGTGCTTCCGGAAACGAATGGCATTGAACAGATATTCATAATTAAATCGGAACCAGTGAAAGAGGAGGAGGCCAACGATGGATCTGATCCCATGGTACCGGAGGACGTTGATCAAATCAAACCAGAGCCGGATATTGATAAAGAAGATGATGCCAAAATCGAAAATCCGAGCAAGGATGAGCCAGCCGAAGCACCAAACTTTGGAGTTCTGGATGTCATTGTGAAGCAGGAACCGGAAGAAGATGAAACATCCGAATCGGGAGAAGACGACGTAAAGTCGAATTTTGATACGAATGATAAACGTGAAGTTGATGATGATAACAAGAAAAAGTCCAACAGGAATTTTTCCAACAAACAGGCCACAAAACGAAAACGAAGAAGGAAAGCGGTTGAGGATAAATCCGATAGCAATGAAGAACGATTCATTTGTAAACTTTGCGGGAAAGAGCTGTCCACTCAGTTCAATCTAGAACGTCACGCCAAAGGCCATGAGAGAGACAAGGGAAAGTTGGAAGTTATCAAACGGTTTGTTTGTCATTATTGTCCAAATAAGTTTTCCACTCTGTTCAATCTTCAACGTCACGAGGAAAGCCATGAATCTAAGATTCCCATTGCGCTGCAAGTTCACAAAAAGAAAGAGTTTTACTGCTACGTATGTGGGCATGACTACGAAACCAAGGACAGAATCCACGAACATCTCTACACCCACGCTGATCTTTTGCCGTACACTTGCAAAGAATGCGACAAATCCGTAAATATCAAATCAGTTCGTGTCCTAAATCAACACTTGGAGTTGCACAAGGAAACTCAAACGGGCAGCATCAAATGTTTGTACTGTCCGGCTCGATTTCATTCACTCAAAGGATGCCAAATCCACGAACGAGTCCACATCGATGGAAGTGTCATAGCGGAGGCGGAACTGCGTGCCCAACACGAAAGCAACAAACTGAACGTGAAAGTCATCGTCGTTGACGGATTGAGACGATATGCTTGTGATTATTGCGAAAAATCGTACACACTTTTGGCCACATTACGGAAGCACACGAATTCGCACACCCTGGATAAGATTTATCCTTGCCAGAGGTGTGGGAAAACGTTTGATCGAGCTTCTTCGCTAACTCTGCACGAGAAGGTCCACTCGGATTTTGCCCCGTACAAGTGCGAAACGTGTGGCAAGGGGTTCAAAGCTACGATACGATTGATTCAACATCGGTAAGAGTGGTTTTATTTGTAAAGCCCAAGTTTCTTGCTTATATTTGCTTCTTTTCAGACGGATTCACACTGGCGAAAGACCGTTCGTGTGCCACTGTGGCATGGCATTCCGGAAGAAGTTCGTCCTGACGGTACACGAAAAGAACTGTGTGCTTCCGGATAGCTCAAACGGTTGCATTTGTCGTTTCTGTCAAATGATCTTATCAGGTTATGCAGATTTAATAAAGCATGTTACAGAGGTAATTAGTTGTTACAAAGTTTAGCTAATAACAACAAAATCATGAAATAACTTTTTCCAGCTTCACACGCAAGGACTGTCGGAAACAAGATGTCAGTTCTGTTCGGCCAAGTTCAAAAATGCCATACCGCTGGTCATTCACGAGTATCGGCACCAGCTGCCGAATGTTATCAAATGTGAAACGTGCAATCGAATCTTCAAGAATGATGCACATCTGAAAAAGCACAAAAGGGTACGTTTGAAATAGTTTGGTAAATTTGCGATCTTTTTTTCAAAATTTATCACTTGTAGGTCCACATGACCGAGCCGGAATCGTTCATGTGCGAAACGTGCGGGAAGACGTTCGGTCGTTCGGTTTGCTTGCGAAACCACAAGTCAATTCATACCGGAAAGCGCAAACATAAATGTGATCTATGCTCGAAGAGTTTTCTTGTGCTGCGAAACATGCGACGCCATCGTGACAGTCACTTTAAAGTCAAAAGTAAATATTTTATTCCATCTTTGAGAGGTTCGCAGAGAGTAGCAATTGGATCAGTTGAGTCGCCAGTAAAGGTTAATTGCAGTCAACCAGTGTCACACAGTGAATAAGTTAAGGATGTTTATTGCCATGTATAAATCAAAGAACAATATATCTTAAACATTGAAAATTGATACAATTATAAGATTTATTTATCTTCATTCCATTTCTGTTTTAACTAACATACCAAAATCCAAATCCTCATTTTCATCCACTTCCGGTTCCGGTTTTGCAGCCTCCACCAACGACGGTATGAAGTATCGACTCTTCTCGTTGTAGTGCAACTTTTGATGGCTGCGAAAGTTCCCCAGCCATGAGAATTTTTTCGGGCACATGTCACAACAATGCAGCTTGGTAGGCTTCCTTCGGACTTTTGTGTGGTTTTTCTTGTGCTTCTGTAGGCGTTTGAGTCTGCAATTACAACAATCAGAACATTTAGAATCGATCAACAATATCAACCTATAACCAACATACCGATTGAAAGTCTTTCCGCAAATATCACAAATAAATGATCGTGGCGTGTTGATGTGTGTCTTGAAGGGGTTTAAATTTAGGAGTTGATTATAATCTCGAACAATTTTTGATTTTACATAATACTTACAACTTCATGCTCTTCCAACATAGCTTTGTTTTTAAAAATGCGATTACACTGATCACATTTAATCACGTTCGGCATCTGATGACGATGCTCGTGACGTACCAGAAGAAGCGCATTTTGACTTAACGCGGGGCAAAATTGACATTTAGTCTTCGGTATGGGCTCGAAGTGTTGCTAAAATTATAGAATTTTTCAAAAACTGTGCAGTCCAAAAACTCTAAAAGACTCTGCTTACCTCAGTTACGTGTTTAACCAATCCGGCATAGTTTGGGAATGATTCGTTTCCGCAAATTCGACAAGAGCAGCTTTTTAAATATTCAGATCTAAAGCATTTCCTTCTATGCGCCAGCATTGTACCATTTTTGGCAAATCCTTGACCGCATTCACACACGAAGAGTCTTTCTCCAGTGTGAATACGACTAAAAGAAGAAAAGAGTCACTTAGTATATGTTGGTTTGAACCAAAACATCAAACTCAAATTACCGATGTTCAATCAAACGAATAGCAGCTTTAAATGGTTTGTCACAGTATTCACACTTATACGGCAAAAAATCTGAATGGACCAATTTGTGTGTAAAAAGCCCTCCGGCAAAGGCAAACACCTCGTTACAGATCGTGCAAACGTGCAGTTTTTTCGGTTTATCCGAATCAGTGTGCGTGGTCGTGTGATCTCGTAACGAATCAAGCAACGTGTACGATTTATCGCAGTGATCACAAGCGTAACGCAATGTTCCTTCAACGACGATGATTTTGACGTTCTTTTTCTTGCTCAAAATGCTTGCCCTGCGCTCCAGCGCCTTCAAAGCACTACTTCCCTCGTTGACGTGCGTTCTTTCGTGGAATGTGCACCCTTTAAGTGAATGGAATCGTAGCGGACACCAGGTACACTTGACACTTCCATTCGTAGTGTCTTTGTGCATTTCCAAGTGCTGATTTAAATCACGCACCGATTTGATAGATATTGGTTTATCACACTCCTCGCACGTGTACGGCAGCTGGTCAGCGTGGGTGTACAAATGTTCTCGAATGCCTTCTTTCGACCCAAAATCCTGATCACAAACGTAACAAAAGAACTCTTTTCTCTTGTGGATCTGTTGGTCTAGCGGAATGTCGTGAAGATCCTCGTGGCGCTGAAGGTTATAGTTAGTGGTAAACTTGCTCGGACAATAGTGACAAACGAACCGTTGAAGCTTCTCCAATTTCGATTTTTTCTTTGTTTCTAGTTGTTCCCGTTTTTTTGCCTTCCTCTCATGCCCTTCAAGATGTATTTGTAGATGATAGTTAGAAAAAGAGACCTTACCACAAACATTACAAGTTAAATCCTTTTCCTTTTCTACCTTTTTCTTTGTTTTGTGTGTTTTCAAATGCGTTTGCAAATTGTATTCATTGTTAGTTTTTTTGCCACATACTGAGCAAGCAAACAACTTTTCGTTTACTTGAGCTTTATCGACCTTCTCCTTAGTGGAGTTACTTGGCTTTTTCTCTTTTTTACCAGTTTTGGGTTTAGTCTTTCCCTTGTTGGTATCAGTTTGATCCTTCGCGGACTTCTCAGACCTTACGTCAAATTTCTTGTCCACCTGATTCGATTCGCAATCCGAACCCACTTTTGGTTCCTCTTTTACAATCACATCAACCGTTTGAAATCCAACCTCCTCATCTGGTTGATAATCATCCGGATTTTCATTCTCCTCGAACTTTGGTTCCGTCTTGATTTCGTCAACCGTTTCCGGGACCATGTTAGCGAACCCACCGTCATCCTCCAGGCCGGGTTCCGTTTTGACGATGTAAATCTGTTCGATACCACCATCCGTCGCGTCCGGAAGAACTTGCCTGAGTGAATGCAATGTTAGCAAGCTATTAGCGGCATTGATAATAAAATCACGTTATACCCACCGACACATCATTTTGATTAAATATGTTTGATACTAGCTGGAAAAATGTCTAATTATAATAAACAATGTGTTTTACTTTCACAATTTTTTTTGTCTAGCTTCGAAACATTACTATATAATCTTTCTGTGCAGAAAGATGCATTTGTTGATGGCGATATCTGCACACATCTCTTTTCACGTCAGCTGAGTATGACATATGGCCAGACATGCATTGGCACGCTCTGCACTGGCACTTCAAATTAGCACTTACCTCAAGTTCTACGCACACTGCGCATTGCACAGTGCTAGTGCTATTTTTTAGCACTCCCTTATAGCACTCCCATAAACTTTTTAAAAAAATTAGGTTGGCACTTGTCTTGCTGGTCAATTTGGTGCATTTTAATGAACTGGGATACTTTTTGTGCCCCTAACGGCTACAAGCGTTGATCCATTCGCCCAAGTACTGAAAATTAGTAAAAATTCCAGGTTCTCATGCCATATTGAAAGACTTTTCGCGATAATCTAAAAGAAAAAAAAATGGCGCTTTTATTACACCAACATAAAATTGGTTAACCTTGTAGAGAATAGAACCATGGACCTTTCACTTCCAAGTCTTCATCGCAAGCACTGCACTAAACTTTCTGATAAAAATTGATTAAATTATTTCCACGACTTTCCAGTGGTCGATGACAATCAAATCCAGATAAACAAAAGAAAAATGCGTCCTAGTTACCAGTTTCGCTAGAGTGCAAGGGCGAGTGCTATGATTGATAGCGCAGTGCTATTCGCTAAAATAGCACGCGTGCTATCCGCGCGCAGTGCCAATGCATGTCTGCATATGGCTTCGTTTGCTTGGTTCATTTGTCATTTAGAAATCAAAACAAAAATGCATGGATTGCTGTTTGTAGCAAGACTGCAGAAGAAACTGTATTTGTAACGGTGCACATCAAGCAGAGCTTTTGCACCAAGATTTTTGTTACAGCTTAACGGAATGAACCAGAATGCTACATAGGAAGAAGTTTGTCCTGAAGGTAAACAAAAAAAAAACTGGGAGCTTCCGGATACCTCGAAAGAGTGTCTTAGTCGATATTGTAAAATAAACTTGCCGGGTTATTCAGATTTAAATGTAAAGTCTTACAGAAATAAACAGTTAATACTTAATTCAGGAATGTTCGGCACTATATGTGGGTCTCGTGGCGCAGGGGTAGCGGCTTCGGCTGCCGATCCCGATGATGCTATGAGACGCGGGTTCGATTCCCGCCTTATCCACTGAGCTTCTATCGGATGGTGAAGTAAAACGTCGGTCCCGGTTTCTCCTGTCTCGTCAGAGGCGCTGGAGCAGAAATCCCACGTTAGAGGAAGGCCATGCCCCGGGGGGCGTAGTGCCAATAGTTTCGTTTTTCGGCACTATATGTTAGTTCTGTACGGGCAATGTTGCCAATGCCAATGCCATTCCAACCAACAAAAATCAGACCAAGTTGACATGATTATTAGATTTATTTATATTTACTCCATTTCTGTTTTAACAAACATACCAAAATCCAAATCCTCATTTTCATCCACGACCGGTTCTGGTGGTGCTCCTTCCACCAGTGACGGGATGAAGTATCTACTTTTCGCGTTGTAGTGCAACTTTTGATGGCTGCGAAAGTTCCCCAACCATGAAAATTTTTTTGGACACAGCTCACAATAATGCAGCTTGGCAGGCTTCTGTCGTACTTTTGTGTGGTTTTTCTTATGCCTTTGAAGGCGTTTGAGTCTGGAAATACAACAACCTGAACATGTAGAATCGATCAACAATATCAAGCTGTCATCAACATACCCATTGAAAGTCTTTCCGCAAATATCACAAATAAATGATTCTGGCGTGTTGATGTGTGTCTTAAGAGGGTATAAATTAAGAAGTTAGTTATAATCTCGAACAATTTTTGATATTACGTTGAACTTACAACTTCATGCTCTTCCAACAGTGCTTTGTTTTTGAAAATGCGATTACACTGATCACATTTAATCACGTTCAGCATCTGATGACGATGCTCGTGACGTACCAGAAGAAGCGCATTTCGACTTAACGCGGGACAAAATTGGCATTTCGTTCTTGGAATGGGTTCTGTATGTACCTGTCGGAATTTAAAAAAACGTTAGTTTGGTTTTTGTAAGTCCAAGAACTTGTCAGCTTACCCCAGTTACGTGTTTAATCAAATCCGCATAGCTTGGAAATGATTCATTTCCGCAGATTCGACAGGAACAACTTGCAAGCAATTCCGACGATAAACATATCTTCTTGTGTGACATCATTGAAAACCTTTTCCCAAATGCTAGGCCACATTCACAAACGAATGGTCTCTCTCCCGTATGCGTTTGACTAAAAAGTAAGTAACTTAAAGTAGTTATTGCTTTACACTTCAACAAAACCCAAATTACCGGTGTGAAATCAAACGAGCCGCTTCTTTAAAGCCCTTATCGCAGTATTCACATTTATATGGCAACAAATCTGAATGGACCAGTCTGTGTGAATGAAGCCCTCCGGCAAAGGCAAACACCTCATTACAGATCGTGCAAACGTGCAGTTTTTTCGGTTTATCTGAATCAGTGTGCGTGTTCATGTGATCTCGTAACGAATCAAGTAACGTGTACGATTTATCGCACAGATCGCATGCGTAACGCAAAGCACCTTCAACGACGATGATTTTGACGTTCTTTTTCTTGCTCAAAACGCTTGCTCTGCGTTCAAGCGCCTCCAAAGCACTACTACCCTCGTTGACGTGCGATCTTTCGTGTAATTTGCAATCTTTAAGTGAATGGAATCGTTGCGGACACCAGGCACACTTAACGCTTCCATTCGTAGTATCCTTGTGCATTTCCAAGTGCTGATTCAACACTCGAACCGATTTAATAGACATTGGTTTATCACATTCCTTGCAAGAATATGGCAGCTGGTCAGCGTGGGTGTACAAATGTTCTTGAATGCCTTCTTTCGACCCAAAGTCCTGATCGCAAACGTAGCAAAAGAACTCTTTTCTCTTGTGGACTTGTTGCTCTAGCGGAATGTCGTGAAGATCCTCGTGGCGCCGAAGGTTGAAGTAAGTGGTAAACTTTCTCGGACAGTAGTGACAAACGAATCGTTGAAGCTTTTCCAATTTGGATTTTTTCTTTTTTTCTAGTTGTTCCCGTTTTTGTGCCTTCTTCTCATGCCCTTCAAGATGTTTTTTTAGATAATATTTAGAAAATAAGACATTGCCACAAATTTGACAAGTTAGTTCCTTTTCCTTTTCTGCCTTTCTCTTCGTGTCGTGTGTTAGCAAATGTTTTTGCAAATTGTACTCATTATTTATTTTCTTGCCACATATCGAGCAATCAAACAACTTATCCTTCACTTGAGCATTATCAACTTTCTCCTTGGTGGAGCTTAGCTTTTTCTCTTTTTTCTTTCCTGCTTTGGGTTTAGTCTTTCCCTTGGTGGCAGCAGGTCGATCCTTCGCGGACTTCTTAGACTTTACGTCAATCTTCTTGTCGTCCTGTTTCGATTCGCAATCGGAACCCAGTTTTGGTTCCTCTTTTACAATCACATCAACTTTTTCAAATCCAATCTCATCTGGTTGTTCATCATCAAGGTTTTCATTTTCTTCCTCATCATCCTCAAACTTCGGTTCCGTCTTGATTTCGTCAACCATTTCCGGGACCATGTTAGCGAGCCCACCATCGTCTTCTAGGCCGGGTTCCGTTTTGACGATGTAAATCTGTTCGATACCATTATCCGTCGCGTCCGGAAGAACTTGCCTGAGTGAATGCAATTGAAACAATCCATTTGTGACATTGGTAATAAAATCACGGTTTACTCACCGACACATCATTTTGATTGAATATAAATAATATAATATTAACAACCAAGTTGGAAAAAAGGCCGAACTATCATTGACGAAGAGTTTTGCTTTCACCAATTTTACTGTCAGGTTTAGACACAAAAAATAATAAACTTTATATGCAGAAACATGCATTTGTTGATGGCGATATCGGCATACATCTCATGGCTAGTCAGCTGAGAATGACATTTTGCTGCATTTTTTTTTTGTTTGTTTGTTCATTTAGCATTGAGAAATCAAAACAAAAATTCATCGATAGCCAACTGTAGCAAGATTTAAGTTTAAAATCGAAAAAATGTGAAAGATCTTCAACATCCTTAAAACCCTTAAACTAAATATGTGAATACTTTACAGAAATGTTCTACCTGACACGAACGGAGTTAAACAGAATTTAATCGTAAAAACAGAAAACGAAAAAAAGGAGAGCCAGAACCGGATGCCATTTGGAAGAAGGAAATATTTACTACTATTCAGACCAGAATCAACGAATAAATATATCGCTAACATTGACAAATTCCTTTCACATGTATATTAAGAAATTCAGTACAATCAGATGATCATTAGTAACTGAATGTAAAAAAAACACACACCAATCAGTTTGACTTAATAAAAATTGACAACAGTTTTGTGAATACTTTGAATTTATTCCTTTTTCAATAAACCAACCAGCAAAAATCATACTAAGTTGACAAGGTTTTAAGATTTATTTATATTAACGTCATTTCTGTTTTTACCAACATACCAAAATCCATATCCTCATTTTCATCCACGACCGGTTCTGGTGCTGGTCCCTCTACCAGTGACGGGATAAAATGTCTACTTTTCACGTTGTAGTGCAACTTTTGGTGACTGCGAAAGTTCCCCAACCATGCAAATTTTTTCGGGCACAGCTCACAACAATGCAGCTTGGTAGGTTTTCGTCGTACTGCTGTGTGGTTTTTCTTGTGTTTCTTTAGACGTTTGAGTCTGCAAATACAACAATCAGTACATATACAATCGATCAACAGTATTAACCCGTCACCAACATACCGACTGAAAGTCATTCCGCAAATATCACAAATAAATGATTGTGGCGTGTTGATGTGTATCTTGAAAGAGTATAAATTTAGGAGTTAATTATAACCTCAAAAAAAAAATATTTCAATCTGTGCTTACAACTTCATGCTCTTCCAACAGTGCTTTGTTTTTGAAGATGCGGTTGCATTGATCACATTTAATCACGTTCGGCATCTGATGACGATGCTCGTGACGTACCAGAAGAAGCGCATTTTGGCTTAACGCGGGACAAAACTGACATTTCGTTCTCGGAATGGGCTCTGTGTGTACCTGCCGGAATTTAAAAAAACGTTAGTATGGTTTTTAAAAGCCCAAAAACTTGTCAGCTTACCCCAGTTACGTGTTTTATTAAATCCGCATAACTTGGAAAGGATTTATCTCCACAAATTCGACAGGAGCAACTTGTCAGCAGTTCCGGCGATAAACATATCTTTTTGTGAGACATCATTGTATACCTTTTCGCGAATGCTCGACCACAACCACAAACGAACGGTCTCTCTCCCGTGTGAGTGCGACTAAAATGTGAGTAACTTCATGTAGTTATTGCTTTACACCTCAACAACAAAACCCAAATTACCGATGTGAAATTAAACGAACGGCTTCTTTAAAGCCTCTTTCGCAGTATTCACATTTATATGGCAATAAATCTGAATGGACCAGTCTGTGTGAATGAAGCCCTTCGGCAGAGGTAAACAACTTGTTACAGATCGTGCAAACGTGCAGTTTTTTCGGTTTACCCAAATCAGTGTGCGTCTTCATGTGATCTTGTAACCTATCGTTCACTGTGTACGATTTATCACACAGATCGCATGCATAGCGCAAAGCACCTTCAACGACGATGACTTTAACGTTCTTTTTCTTGCTCAAAATGCTTGCTCTGCGTTTGAGCGCCTCCAAAGCACTGCTTCCCTCATTGACGTGCGTTTTCTCGTGAAATTTGCA
This sequence comes from Culex quinquefasciatus, assembly GCF_015732765.1. Lineage (NCBI taxonomy): Eukaryota > Metazoa > Arthropoda > Insecta > Diptera > Culicidae > Culex > Culex quinquefasciatus. The sequence goes on from NC_051861.1 coordinate 989,210, forward strand.
GTTTTTAAGTGAATGGAAACGCAGCGGACACCAGGCACACTTAACACTTCCGTTCGTAGTGTCTTTGTGCATTTCCAAGTGCTGATTTAAATCACGCACCGATTTGATAGATATTGGTTTATCGCACTCCTCGCACGTAAACGGCAGCTGGTCAGCGTGGGTGTACAAATGTTCCTGAATGCCTTCTTTCGACCCAAAATCCTGATCGCAAACGTAGCAAAAGAACTCTTTTCTCTTGTGGACTTGTTGCTCTAGCGGAATGTCGTGAAGATCCTCGTGTCGCCGAAGGTTAAAGGAAGTGCTAAACATTGTGGGACAATAGTGACAAACAAACCGTTGAAGCTTTTCCAGTTTCGATTTTTTCTTTGTTTCTAGTTGTTCTAGTTTTTGTGCCTTTCTCTCATGCCCTGCAAGATGTATTTTTAGATTTTTTTTAGAAAAAGAGACCTTGCCACAAATTTGACAAGTTAGTTCCTTTTCTTTTTCTGCCATTCTCTGTGTGTCGTGTGTTTGCATATGTTTTTGCAAATTGTACTCATTATTTATTTTCTTGCCACATATCGAGCAATCAAACAACTTATCCTTCACTTGAGCATTATCAACTTTCTCCTTGGTGGAGCTTAGCTTTTTCTCTTTTATCGCTTCTTTCTTCCCTGCTTTGGGTTTAGTCTTTCCCTTGGTGGCATCAGTTCGATCCTTCGCGGACTTCTTAGACCTTACGTCAATCTTCTTGTCGTCCTGTTTCGATTCGCAATCGGAACCCAGTTTTGGTTCCTCTTTTACAATCACATCAACTTTTTCAAATCCAATCTCATCTGGTTGTTCATCATCAAGGTTTTCATTTTTTTCCTCATCATCCTCTAACTTCGGTTCAGCCTTGATTTCGTCAACCGTTTCCGGGACCATGTTAGCGAGCCCACCATCATCTTCTAGGCCGGGTTCCGTTTTGACGATATAAATCTGTTCGATACCATTATCCGTCGCGTCCGGAAGAACTTGCCTGAGTGAATGCAATTGAAACAATCCATTTGTGACATTGGTAATAAAATCACGGTTTACTCACCGACACATCATTTTGATTGAATATAAATAATATAATATTAACAACCAAGTTGAAAAAAGGCCGAACTATCATTGACGAAGAGTTTTGCTTTCACCAATTTTACTGTCAGGTTTAGACACAAAAAATAATAAACTTTATATGCAGAAACATGCATTTGTTGATGGCGATATCGGCACACATCTCATGGCTAGTCAGCTGAGAATGACATTTTGCTGCATTTTTTTTTGTTTGTTTGTTCATTTAGCATTGAGAAATCAAAACAAATATTCATGGATAGCCAACTGTAGCAAGATTCAAATATAAAATCGAAAAAATGTGAAAGATCTTCAACATTCTTAAAAACTTTTCAACTAAATATGTGAATACTTTACAGACATGTTCTACCTGACAGGAACGGAGTTGACAGATTTTAATCGTAAAAACAAAAAACGAAAAAAAGGAGAGCCAGAACCGGATGCCATTTGAAAGAAGGAAATATTTAGATTTATTTATTTCTTTTTTAATAAACCAATCAGCAAAAATCATACTAAGTTGACAAATTTGAGGTTTTATTTATATTAACTTCATTTCTGTTTTTACTAACATACCAAAATCCATATCCTCATTTTCATCCACGACCGGTTCTGGTGCTGGTCCCTCTACCAGTGACGGGATAAAATGTCTACTTTTCGAGTTGTAGTGCAACTTTTGGTGACTGCGAAAGTTCCCCAACCATGCGAATTTTTTTGGGCACAGCTCACAACAATGCAGCTTGGCAGGTTTTCGTCGTACTGTTGTGTGGTTTTTCTTGTGCTTCTTTAGACGTTTGAGTCTGCAAATACAACAATCAGAACATATACAATCGATCAACAGTATTAACCCGTCACCAACATACCGACTGAAAGTCATTCCGCAAATATCACAAATAAATGATTGTGGCGTGTTGATGTGTATCTTGAAAGAGTATAAATTTAGGAGTTAATTATAAGCTCAAAAAAAATATTTCACTCTGTGCTTACAACTTCATGCTCTTCCAACAGTGCTTTGTTTTTGAAAATGCGATTACACTGATCACATTTAATCACGTTCGGCATCTGATGACGATGCTCGTGACGTACCAGAAGAAGCGCATTTTGGCTTAACGCGGGACAAAACTGACATTTCGTTCTCGGAATGGGCTCTGTGTGTACCTGCCGGAATTAAAAAAACGTTAGTATGGTTTTTAAAAGCCCAAAAACTTGTCAGCTTACCCCAGTTACGTGTTTTATTAAATCCGCATAGCATGGAAAGGATTTATCTCCACAAATTCGACAGGAGCAACTTGTCAGCAGTTCCGGCGATAAACATATCTTTTTGTGAGACATCATTGTATATTTTTTCGCGAATGCTCGACCACAACCACAAACGAACGGTCTCTCTCCCGTGTGAGTGCGACTAAAATGTGAGTAACTTCATGTAGTTATTGCTTTACACCTCAACGAAAACCAAATTACCGATGTGAAATTAAACGAACGGTCTCTTTAAAGCCTCTATCGCAGTATTCACATTTATATGGCAATAAATCTGAATGAACCAGTCTGTGTGAATGAAGCCCATCGGCAGATGTAAACAACTTGTTACAGATCGTGCAAACGTGCAGTTTTTTCGGTTTACCACAATCAGTGTGCGTCTTCATGTGATCTCGTAACGAATCAAGCAACGTGTACGATTTATCACACAGATCGCATGCATAGCGCAAAGCACCTTCAACGACGATGACTTTAACGTTCTTTTTCTTGCTCAAAATGCTTGCTCTGCGTTCGAGCGCCTCCAAAGCACTGCTTCCTTCGTTGACGTGCGTTTTTTCGTGAAATTTGCAGTTTTTAAGTGAATGGAAACGCAGCGGACACCAGGCACACTTAACACTTCCGTTCGTAGTGTCTTTGTGCATTTCCAAGTGCTGATTTAAATCACGCACCGATTTGATAGATATTGGTTTATCGCACTCCTCGCACGTAAACGGCAGCTGGTCAGCGTGGGTGTACAAATGTTCCTGAATGCCTTCTTTCGACCCCAAATCCTGATCACAAACATAACAAAAGAACTCTTTTCTCTTGTGGATCTGTTGGTCTAGCGGAATGTCGTGAAGATCCTCGTGGCGCTGAAGGTTATAGTTAGTGGTAAACTTGCTGGGACAATAGTGACAAACGAACCGTTTAAGCTTCTCCTTCTCCAATTTCGATTTTTTCTTTTTTTCTAGTTGTTCTAGTTTTTGTGCCTTTCTCTCATGCCCTGCAAGATGTATTTTTAGATTTTTTTTAGAAAAAGAGACCTTGCCACAAATTTGACAAGTTAGTTCCTTTTCTTTTTCTGCCATTCTCTGCGTGTCGTGTGTTTGCATGTGTTTTTGCAGATTGTACTTATTGTTACTTTTTTTGCCACATACTGAGCAATCAAGATTCTCATTAACTTGAGCATTATCAACCTTCTCCTTAGTGGAACTACTTAGCTTTTTCTCTTTTTTCGATTCCTGTTTCCCAGTTTTGGGTTTAGTCTTTCCCTTTTTGTTATCAGATCGATCCTTTGCGGATGTCTCAGACTTCAACTTTGAATCGCAATCGGAACCCACTTTTGGTTCCTCTTTTACAATCACATCAACCGTTTCAAATCCAACCTCCTCATTTGGTTGTTCATCCTCTGGGTTTGTATATTCTTCCTCATCATTCTCGAACTTCGGTTCCGTTTTGATTTCGTCAACCATTTCCGGGACCATGTTAGCGAGCCCACCATCATCTTCTAGGCCGGGTTCCGTTTTGACAATGTAAATCTGTTCGATACCACCGTCCGTCACGTCCGGAAGAATTTGCCTGAATGAATGCAACGTCAGCAATCTATTTGTGACATTGGTAATGAAATCACGGTTTACTCACCGACACATCATTTTGGTTAAAGATTTTCAATACGAGCAAGAAATAAACTTAACTATCATAAACGAAGTGTTTTGCTTTCACCAATTTTACTGTCTAGATTTGACACAATACGAGATTAACTAACGGGATAGCTGCACACATCTCTTTTCCCGACAGCTGAATATGACATTTTGCTTCGTTTGTTTTGGTCTTGGATAGCCAGGCACGATTTTCAAGCAATTAGGTTTTACGCCGTCGCGGCTAACCTCAATCTCGTTTTTCTGTTTGACAGCTCGCGTGCACTGTTTACATGGACTTAGTCGGAAGTGAAAGATTTTTTTTTTCATAATTTTTTTTTTAGGTTCTTTTCGGTGTTAGCAAGTTATTTTTTTAAAATGGACCGACAATGTTTCTTAGCCGGTATGAACATGGGTTGTGTATTTGCTTATAAGATTAAGCGTCTTTTAAAAACAAATTTTAGGAAACGGTTTAACCTTTAGCTAGTCTCTGTCCAACGCTGGAAAGACAATGATTTAACTGCCGGTTTCGGAAGCAATCAACGAGATCCTCTTTGCTGACGTTAATAAGGTGATCGATATGGACGGGGAAATTTCGAGCCGGTTCTCAAGTTCAAGTAAAAAGTTGTTTTTCAACTTTCAAACTAAGGCTAAGTTACTTTGCGATAGTGTTTTTGATAGTGTCTATGAAAAAAGATCGTTTAAGAGTTTTATATATTTTTAGAGGTTAATTTATTTGAAAGATTACTCCGAATTGTGGGAAGGATTACACAGTTACATTATTTTTGTTGCTATAATAATTCACAAGAAGTTCAGGACAAACAATGTTATAAAAATATGTTGTCGCCTTTTTGCACGCCTCCTGCCACATGGTTTCATTTCTTTCTAGTTTAATACAAATTTGCTCGTTTTTCGACCAGACATAGAAAAAACCTTGACTTACATCGCAAATGTGCACCTGCGCCAGAACTTGCAAGAAATATTCATGATCCGGGTTTAGTTGAAAACTTTGTCCGTCAAAAACAAGATAATTCAAATCACTTAAAGATTGAACCTTTGAAAGTTGACTTCTTTTTGATAACCTGAAGGGGCATTTTATTTCCACCGTCGATCGACCACAACAGTCGCACTCCATGATGATATCGGGAGAAGCAGCAAGAAACGGTAATTTTTTATCAATGAATATACCACACTCATGCAAACGGATATTTCGGTGATCCTCCAGGTGTGTGGCAAACTTCTTCTTCGCCTTAGGTTCATTGTTTCTCCCATATCTGATTGCTTCAGATCCTGCGTTTTGGCGGTACGGGTGGCAGATTTTGTTTAAAAGGGACATTTTACTTGGTACAATCGTAGGCGACGCGTGGATGCACTGTCGTAGAATCGAAGCTGTTATTCGTCCTAAACGAATCCATCTCCACAGATCACACTGACTTTGAAGTCGTGTTAAACGCTCCACTTGATCGATCTCATGCTGCGATACGGAAAGCTGTAACTTTCCTGCTTCTTCGAAAATTTTCTCATCTGTCTCTACTTCCAGCTCCGCACGGTACTGTCTCGACAGCAGCAAATTAGGGTTGAACATTATATCAGAAGGAATTTGTGTACTTTGGCAATCAGTACACATTAAGTCCTCGCAGCAATACTTTTACAAGAACAGATTCGTCTGAATCACGTTTCAGCGACGAAACAAACTGCATGAAGTCCGCTTGGCCGCGTGGTTGATTGAGATCGTCCAATCGAGTGATTTTAAATCCAAAGTCTAAATCACCGATTGAATTATTAAGGTCATCTTTGATCTTTTTCGCTGGTCTCGACCACACGGACGGAAGTTCTGTAACAGAAAGCTAAAGAAAACGGTAACAAAAATTTAAGTTTTAATTTACGTTTTATACCTTATGCGTGGTTGACATGAAATTTAAATTTGCCAAAGCAAACAATAATGTGCTGACATGCGAGCAAGTTTCGCTTACGCCCGTAACGCATGTACAATGCGCGCAATTTATGCATCCATCTTTTTGGGCAATAATCCATGTGTTGTGCGGCGATTCTCGTAGCTTCATCGAGCGGTAAACCTGAAAAAGAATAATTTAAAATTTGATTATTTAAACAGAAAAAAAACCTGTCTGTTTATTAAACCCTTTTTTTAGTACTTTGAAACACAAGTTTTACGTGAGTTTTCTACATCATTTACTGTACAGTAAATCCTCACTATTTCGTTATCAAACTTAGATTTTGTTTAAATACAAACCTTTCCTCGAATGACGAAGTGATCATTAAATATTCCACCATTTACACTATGAATAAACCCAGATTGAAACTTTTTAAACGCTTCAATGCTTTTGGAATTTTTTAAATATTGTGCTCCAGGAACAACGTGAGTCATCAAATAATGCGTAACATGACCAACCGTTACGCATGTCGGGTAGTCTTTTTCATTTAATTTTGCGTCAAATGGATCGACCGAGTTAATAATTTTAATCTTATCGACGTAGCGTGCAAGTTCAGAATCTTTCAAGCCATTTGCGTATGTTGAGAGTTTATTTAAACTACTCATTTTAGTTATTTATGAAAAATCTTTAGGAAATATAAAATTTGCAAACGCACTCTTCAAACTGTTTAGAACTGTCAACATGACAGCAGACAAAATGACATAGACAATCAAACATACTCTTTGTGTCCAGCATGTTCTTAGACAAATGAACAGATTTTTTTTTACAAAAACATGTCGTCAACTGGGGTGGATTGGGACTACAGTTTAAATAGGGACAGCAGCAGTTTTGGAAATAAATGTACACATTTTATCTTTTCACTTTTTCCTTTAGGGATCGTGCATAAATCACGTGGCCTTTTTGAACCGTCGAGGATTCAGTTTTTTTTTTGTATTTGCCGGCAATTCTGGTGTTTTTTTTTAAGAGGAAAGGACCGAGCCTCGTAGCCTTGTGGTAACCTTGTGGCCTCGTAAGCGGTAGATTGGGGTTTCAAAACCCGACTCGGGCCAACACAACTGGTGATCTACTCCTTTCTGGATTCGATTACTTATAAGTAAATTAAAGGAGTAGTAATTAGTAAAGGGAAGGTAGTGTAAAGGGAAGGTAGTGTATCATCACAAGTTGGACTTTATTACGACACCTTAGGGATAGAGATCCTTAATAGGGAGACTGGTCGAAGTGAATTTGACGTACCCAAACAGACACGAGTTTGACGTGTCCAAACGAGCATTTGCCTTTACGCCCAGCAAAACTTATCAGTGTTGCCAAGCTCAAAACATACGTTGCCAGATCGATTTAGCCAGCTTAGACCAGTCTCCCTATTTAGGGTCTCTACTTAGGGAAGGCGACCTATGGAATGTTAATGTTATCCTTAAGAATAAGCCCAAAAATCAGCTTTGTAAATGCGTCTCCGTAATATTTTTAAAATTTTTGTGGGGTTAATTACTTTTTTTAAATTTATTTATTACTTTAAACACAATAAACAAAACTCATTTTTTAACACATATGTTTTGCATTTTGCTTTTTTTAATTATTTAATCAACAGAGCAATTCTCTACGAAATCGGTCTTTTTTCTTTAATTTTAATTTTTGTATTTTTAAATCCGACTGAAACATTTTTGGTGCCTTCGGTATGCCCAAAGAAGCCATTTTGCATCATTAGTTTGTCCATATAATTTTCCATACAAATTTGGCAGCTGGCCAGACAAAAATGAAGTATGAAAATTTAAAATCTGTATCTTTTGAAGGAATTTTTTGATCGATTTGGTGTCTTCGGCAAAGTTGTATATGGACTACACTGGAAAAAAATGATGCACGGTAAAAAAAATTTTGGTGATTTTTTATTTAACTTTTTAACTTTTTTGAAAATAGTCGCAGTTTTTCATTTTTTTAATTAGTGCACATGTTTGCCCAACCTTGAATTTTTTTTTTTTAAAGCTGAGATATTGCCATGCAAAGGTTTAAAAACAGGAAAATCGATGTTTTCTAAGTCCCACCCAAACAACACACCATTTTCTAATGTCGATATCTCAGCAACTAATGGTCCGATTTTCAATGTTAAAATATGAAACATTCGTGAAATTTTCCGATCTTTTCGAAAAAAATATTTTCAAAATTTTTAAACCAGACCAGGACTAACATTTTAAAAGGGCCAAACATTCAATATTACGTTCTCAGCCCAGTTACCGAACAAGTGCTGTAAAGCAAAACGTAAAAAACAGCTTATTGGAAATTTTTAAAGCAAAACTCCAAAAAAACAGAAAAGCATACGAGTTCTACTTTTCCAATTCGTTTATGTAAGTAAGGATTTACCCTAATAAAAATATAGTTTTAATTGTTACATTAAGTTATGATCTTTTTATTTAACGAATACAAAATGCATGACACTTTAACAATTAAGTCAACAGCAGTTAATCCGTTTTGATATCTTGCCATTGTGTTTACAGATATGGGTGCTGACAAAATCGAAAACTTTTCGCGAATTACTCCTATTGCCCTCTCTACGTGAATCCTATATTGGGTGACTTGTTTATTCTCGTCTAGTTCTTTTAACGAAAATTGTGTCTTTTTTCGTAGAAAATTAGGAATATTTAGGACAGCCTTTTTTTCGGCAACCAAATCGGAGATTTCAAAACCCTTATCAGCTAAAATAATATCGTCTTCTACAATATGATCTAAAATACCGCTTTTTTTGAAAATTTCCTTATCTGAAATCCTACCGTTGTAACCTGAGCTAATGAAAGCAATGTTTCCATCTGGATGGATCGCAATCATATATTTAATTGTCTCGTGTTTTTTATAATTGCTATAAAGAGAAGTTGCCGCTTTTAAATCAGAGGGATTCTGGCAAAAAATTTCGAAGCAGTCAACAATAAATATTCGTTTGTTTCCAAACTTGGACTGAAAATTTTGTGGCAAATGTCGAACAGCAATTTCAGGTTCTGTGGGAAAATTTGCCCACTTGAGGCTTTCGTGGATTTGATAGAGAGTTCTGTGGAAATATTTTGAAATTGTCGTTAAGCTAGAGTTGTAGTCATAGGCCAATGATGAAAGCGATGTGTTCAATCTTAATCTCGTTAGAGTTAAAACAAGTAGCTGGTCTTTTGACAAATTACAGACAGGCTGATCTAGACTAGGTTCCAAAAATTTAAATAGTTTAAAAAAGGTTTCATAACTGCTAATCCCGGTATAGAATAAACATTTTCGGTCGTCTTCGACAAACTTCAGACCTCTTCTGCATTTTTGGACCTCAGCCTCCAACTCATCGTTTTTTTTTTGCAAACGAATAATTTCATCATAGTACTGCTGGAAAGTTTTTGCGGGATAGCAGACACCTAAAATTAAAATAAAAATCTGTGCAAAAATAAATAAATAGCAAAACATTAAGTAGCAAACCTCCTTCCTGTACGTTGCAATTTCCCTTACGCGAAGATGATGCAACAGCCTCATCTTCTTGTTGTTTGGATGCCAATATAGATGGGTTTGACTGTTGCTGGTCTGTAGGTAACGAGGTGGAATTTTCTGGCAAATCAGAACGATCCATATTCAAATCAGCCCTGATGTCATCAGAATCCATTTCATCGCAAGAGGAAAAATTGTGATCAGAACCGGCCCTGGAGGAAAAGTCAGAGCGTTCGCTGTTGGACCGCGACCGGCCATGGGTTGAATTATCGGCTCCGTACTCCATGTTTCCGGATCCGGCCCGTGAAGACATGTCGGAGCGTTCGCTGATCGATCGTGAACGGCTGTGGGACGAATGATCGGTTCCAGTATCCATGTCTTCGGAACCAGCCTTGTAGGACATGTCGGAGCGTTCGCTGATCGACCGTGAACGGACGTGGTTCGAATTATCCGCTCCGGACTCCATGTTTCCGGATCCTGCCCTGGAGGAAATATCGGAGCGTTCGCTGATCGACCGTGAACGGCTGTGGGACGAATGATCGGTTCCAGTATCCATGTCTTCGGGACCGGCCTTGGAGGACATGTCGGAGCGTTCACTGATCGAACGTGAACGGCCGTGGGTCGAATTATCGGCTCCGCACTCCATGTTTCCGGATCCGGCCCTTGTAGACATGTCGGAGTGTTCGCTTATGGATCGTGAACGGTCGTGAGTTGAATTAACCGCTCCGTTTGTTGAAGGCCGGTGACCGGTTGTTCGTGCAACAGAACCATCCGGTTGCAGCCTGGCAGTCGAACCGTTGGAGGCGGGAACAGGCTCGTCCAAGCTGTCGGAAGAATCATCGTCGGGAAGTTCGTCCTTGCGCGTCAATTCTAAATCGATCGTCGGAACCCAGTCTACATTATCCACGTCAAAAAAGTGCAGAAGGTTTTCCTACAAATATATGAAAATCTATAATCTGATTAGTATTCAATCAGAAATATCAACTTACCGCCGACGAAATGCCTGCCACAAACAAATTTTTTAACTTTGAAATCGTCTTTTTTCTTCAAAGCATCAAGCCACAGTTTTCGGCGTTTGAGGCTCAAATTGTTCGTATGGATATGCACGGTTTTTCCGGGAACTGTGTGGAAAGTAAATTTTCCGCTCGATTCACTCCGATCACAGTTATCCACAAAACATTTTCGAGGCATTTTGCCAATTTTTGAAGAACTTAAACACTCTTGAACCGCACGCAACGAACAACGAGCAAGACTATGTAAACAGTGCACGCGAGCTGTCAAATGACGTCACGCTGTAAAACCTAATTGCATTTTCGAAGTTTTTCCATGAATAATTAAAATGATGTGCCGGTATGTTGACAAAGTGCCTTTCAGAAATATTTTAACTAATTATATTTTTAGGCAAGTTCTCCCTGACACGAACGGAATCGAACAGATTTATATCGTAAAATCTGAACCAGGCACCGATGGTGAAAATGGGCCTGGCCTGATGGCCTCGGAAGATGTGGACGAAATAAAGCAGGAACCACCGAGTGACGATGAAGAACCAGAAACGGATGTCATTCGGAAGGAGGAAACGAAAATAAAAGCTGAAGCATTAGATGAAAGCGAGGAAGAATCCAACTATTCTGCCTGCCTTGAAAGAGATGAGGGAGATTCAGGAGATTTAGATTCAGATCGAATGTCTACGAAACGGAGATCTCTTAAGAGAAAATCTAATGGAAAACAAGTTCCAATCGAAATAAGGCTAGCACGCTCAGAAAAACGGTTTGCGTGCCACTGTGGGATGACCTATCGGAAGGAGAGCCTGCTGATACAACACAAACATATTTGCGATATCCCGGAAGATATAGCAGAGAGCACGTGTCGCTTTTGTCAATTATTATTCACTGACTACTCTAACTTGTTGGATCACGTCAGGCAGCTTCACGGACCAGGAATGCCAGAAACGAAGTGCAGTTTTTGTTCGGAATGGTTTACGAATGTCTCATCCTTGGTAATTCATGAGCTGCGTCACCAACAATCAAATGTTCTCAAGTGCGACCAATGTAATCGCATATTTAGACAGCAGACCAATTTGCAACGACATCTGAAGGTGAGATAAAGTATCTCACTTCCAATCAATACTAAACAAGATTTTTTTTCATTTAAGGAACACCAAAACAAAGTGGAGATTTTCGCTTGTGACGATTGCGGGAAAACTTTTACGCTGAGCATTAATCTAGAAATTCACAGACGAACTCACAGCGGAACCCGACCCAGTTTGTGTGATTTGTGCTCAAAGTGTTTTTACTGCCCGAGCAGTTTGAGGCTCCATCGGCTAACGCACTACAAAAAGCACCTTCAAGAAACGACGAAGGTATCTGGAAAAACAGCTTGCGGAGAGAACGAGTCAAATATTATCAAATTTGCAGGAAAAAAGGAGTTTTGAAGTGTGATATTTAAGTTGCAGATTACAGATATGCCCAGTATGAAAAAGATCATTGTGAATAAAAAAAACACACAACAAATTCCGACTAATTCACTAATTCTTTATAATCTGAATTCAGGACAGTAAAAATGTAAAAATGATTTTTTTTATCCTCAGAATGGCAAACCATTAATTTCAAAACCAGTGTGATATTACACATGGTTCCGAAAATTCCCGAGGACTCCCCGCCTTTTTTGATTGTGGTGCTAATGAAAACGATAACATTATATGTAGATATGGCACAGCATTTTGCAGATTCTTTTTCAACTAAGGACGTAATATTCAAGTACCTGCAGTGCCACGTAATGGTTTGCATAATACTGGATATGCACTACAGATAGAGCTTTAAGAACAAAGTTGGTTAAATAGCTTACCTGAGAACAGCATCTCAGTTCCAGTATGAGGTTGAGGTTCAGATCCAAGACGAACAGAAGGAGCTCCACTTTACGGCATCATTGATGATATCGCCTTGTTCAGTTTCATTCGCAAGACTTTAACCTTGTTTGGGATTCCGATGAAAAAATCGCGCCAACTTTCCAAACTGGTGCACATGATTAGCATAGACAAATTCAGCAAAAGCTCAACGCTGCTTTTTGATGGTGAGAGATTTGACAGCTCCCATACTAAATGTCTGGATTTTCATACTTTTTGTAAATTTTCTTTTAAAATAAAATACTTAACATATGAAAACTATATATTTTTGGTGCCCAAAATTCCTGCTGAATCGAATGGTGTACTTATCTCGATTGCAAATTTTCCGAACAGTTTTTATTTTAATAATATTCTAGACACATTTTGTGCACCTAATCAATCAATACTTTTATCATAAATAATCATTTTATTGCTTAAAAATTGAGTTTTCCTGAGCTCCCATATTCAAATACATGGAAGCTGTCATTTCTAACACCATTGGCCACCTAGCGGCCATTTCAAACTGGATTCGTCTATTAAGGTAGTACGACATTCGATGTGGTAAGTCGTGGACCTTTACTTCGATGAATACAGTACTGCCGTGACCATTTCGTTTCGCTGAATGGACATTTCACAAAGCTGCACTAATATCAATTTCTAACATGTATTTTTTTTTCTTGATTGCTCATATTTTTGAAGACATTAATAATAATTTAAACGAATTTTAACGCTAGATGTTTTCTTTGTTGTAAAAGGTCAAACGAGCAAAAGTGGATTAAATGTTTATCCAGGTTTTTAAGCGAAAATGGCGTTCGAAAGGTGAACGCCCGAAATGTCAAAATCACGCAGTGGTACCAACATTACGAAAAAAGTGTGCCATGGCATGACAGCCACATTTTTTTTCTAATGTTGGTGCTATTGCGCGATTTTGACATTTCGGACGTTCACCATTCGAACGCCATCTTCGCTTAAAAACCTGGATAGTGTAAAAGAAAGCCTGGCATGACCAGGATTTTTGAAATCAGTTTTTAGGAAATCACTTAAGTTCTAACGAAACTTCCTGTCGACTAAACTATATTTCTGAACCCGAAAGATTGGTTGTCAAATACGGCGTATTTATGAACTCGACAGTTTGCTTGCATGCATATTTTTTTAGGCATTTTTTTAAAACTACTTTTGAAAACTCGGGTCTTGGAATCAATATGGCGGACCTTCCCGCAAATCTGACAATTTTCGAAATGTCCATTCGGCGAAACGCAAACGACCTTCCGGAATGTCCAAACGCACTGGTTTAGAATAGTAATAGTAATTTTATTTGGCAACGATATCCTGTTAAACTTTTTACCAGGGTAAGGATGGAATGTAGTAGGCTGCCGCCGAACCGAACACATTTCAATTTTGATTTCGTTCACTTTTTTTCAAATTTCTTTCCTTTTTCTACCACACTTTTTTCAATCTTCCACTTGAACGAGAACTTTCCTTAAAAACACATGAATTCACAGTTTACTTCGAACTTCCGCCGTCCGGCACCGATTCCACCGCGTTCCGACCGTCCAAAAGTGGCCACACTCGCGTCGATTCCCGGAACCGCGCGCGAAAGAAGCGTGCACGCCGCAGCCGAACACGAAAACGTGAACATTTTTGACATTCCACTCTCTCACCAACACCATCACAATCACGCAGCCTGCTGCGATTCAAGGGCTGACATCAATCACATTGAAATTTTGTTTGTAAACAGAAAACGGGTTGAAACGATTCGGATTTTCAACAGAATCATGACGGACACGGTGGGAAAATTGGAGGAAGAGGCCCTCAAGCGTAAGGAGCGTCTGCGAAATCTGAAGCGCAAGCAGGAGGCGTCCTCGGCGGAGGCGGAACAACCCGCGGAAGCGATTCCGAAGTGAGTTTTCAAGCGTTTGAAATTTGAGAAGGGAATTAACTTTTGTCGGAACTTTTCAGACCGGTGTTCCGAAACTACCGTCCCGAGAGCGAGGAGATCCAGGAGAGTGCCCTGGAGGAGGTGCAACCAACGGACGTGGAGCGGGAGATTAGCTCGCAGCTGGAGCTGATGCGGGCGCCGATCGTGATCGAGGAGATTGACATTGCAAATTTGGCACCGCGGAAGCCGGACTGGGATTTGAAGCGGGACGTGTCGAAAAAGTTGGAAAAGCTGGAGCGGCGGACGCAGAAGGCGATTGCCGAGTTGATCCGGGACCGGTTAAAGGCGGGCCAGGAGGACATTATGCAGGCGGTCAATGTGGCCGCGGTGGTGGCCTCGAGGGAGGGTGATGAGGAGGATTGAAAGGGAGGCTGGGTGGAATTGATTAAAACTTTTTTTAAATATATTTTTCACGATACTTTTGCTAACTGTACAATCTGGAATGCGACATTTGTGTAAGTGTTATTCTATCCGATTATGTGGCCGAAGGTATCGATTGGGGAACTGATTATTCAGCACGGAAACCGGTTCGGCGTTCTGGTTCTGGGACACCTTCACGATCAGGTCGTTGATTTCTGTTGAGCGAAGGTGAGAATTAATGCTACAATTCGTTAAAATGACAAGTTAGTTACTTTTCCGATATTTCTCCTCGATCGCGTCGGAAGTTTCCTTGATCCGGCGAACCGTCTGCGCGTACTCTTCGCTGGCCGCCCTGTTTTTGATGTGTTCCTGCTGGATTTGCCGCACCGTGCCCTGCAGTTCGTTGTACTCTTTTTCCTTGTCCTGAATCAGTTTCTCCTGTCGCATCGCGATTTCCGTGCGCAGTTCAACCTTGCTCTTGAGCTTCATCACCTCCTTGTTCAAGTTTGCGATCATGACGTTGGCGTTGGAAATTTCGTCCGCCGTCAGCTGGAGCGCGTTCTTCTTGGTCTGGCAAATGTTCCGTTCGGCCTCCAGCTCCGCCTCGAGCTCGGACTTTTGCTTCTCGGCGATTTTTAGCTTGCTCTGCAGATCGATCAGCTGCCGGCGCAGCTCGACGATCGCGGATTCGTGTCTTCCGTCGCGACTTTGATAGGCCTGGAGGTCCGATTTGTACCGGTCGGCTTCCTCGCGCAGCTGGTTGTTGTGAGACTTGAGCTTCATGTTGTCCTCCCGGAGGGCTTCATATCGCTTGGAATCGTGCCTGAAATGATCAAGGTTGTAAATATCTCACTCAAGAAACTTCCCCACAAACCTCACATAATCTTCTCCGTTCCCGCCAGCAACTCCTTGTTCTGCTGGTCAATCTTCTCCTGCATCCCCGAAATAATCGTCTTCAACCGCTTCTCCTCCAGCTCCTTCGACTCATTGACATGCTTAATCGTCTGCTGAAGCCGGTTGACCTCCTCCGTATTCCTGTTAAAAACCAAATTCTCCTGCTCCACCAACCTCCCGTTCAACGTCCTCACCTCGCCCTGCAGTCTGTGAATCGCGTCGTCTCGCCCCGTCAGTTCCGACTGGTACTTCGCCACCTGGCCCGCGTACCCCGCTGCCTGATCCTGCAGCGTTTGCAGCGCCAAATTGATGTGAAACAGCACCGTTTCCGTCGACGCCACCTGAATCTGCAGAAACAGGTGCGTCAAGTTCTTAAACGAGCTCTTCTCGAAAAACTGCAACAGGTGCACGCTGTCATCCTTCACCAGACTCATGTGCAGCTCCTCGCGCTTGCACCGCTCCAGAATCTTGGTCAAATGGTCCACAAAACCCTGGAACGTAACGTGCAGCGACTGTTCGGCGCGCATCTGCTCGTAGCTTGCGTTGTCGATCGTACTCACAAACATCTTCGACTGGTCGGCGCTCTCCGTCAAGCGAATTTGCTAAAATCAAACCAATCATGAACTCCCCGTCCCCACTAGGAAACCAAAAACTCACAATCAGATTCTGCAGGTCCATCTTTTCCACCACGACGTTGAACTTGAGCTGCGTCCGGATGCCGTAGCTGTCCGTGCAAACGACCAGCTGGTGCGCCGGGAAGATCAGTTTGGCCCCGCGGCGGCGCTGCGGGTCGATGAAGTAGCTGTCCATCCGGATTTCGTAGCAGGTTCTAGCGATCTTCCGAGATGATTGCGTGCTTGCGCGAACCGACAGTTGGTTTGTTGTTTTCAAACTTTGCCGATGCGGGGACGGGGGCTAACTCGGCACACATGAAGCTGTCAAACGGTCAATGTGTGGTAACATTTGAAAAAGGTTTTGAAATAGAATCTAAAAAATAAATGTCAAAAATTGAAAAATGATTGAATTTATAAATTTAAAAGGCGTTGGAAATAGAAAACAACACTGTAATACACTCAACCCCCGGTGGTTGGTCACTTTTTCGTTTGACACTTTTTTAGTTTGTACCCCGTTGGTTGGTCAAAGTCAAACTAAAAACTAACTTAATCCACCTATGTGGTTGGTGCCTTCCTCACCCTTTTCCAACAATGGGTGATATGTGATATGATGGGTTTGGACACAATTTTCGTCTGATTTCGTTAAGTTCCGGAATACAAAAAACACACATGTCACTCAAGGGCTCATAAGTCGCATCTTAAGTGGTCATAGCATGAGACAGGGTTGCCAGATCTTCAATGTTTTAGACTCGTTGGAAGGGTCTTTCGATTACTTAACCAACGATGGGTTGGATGGTGGATCCGGACATTGTTTACATACATTTAAGTGAGATCCGGCTACAAAAAAGTAAATAAATGTCACTTAAGTGGTCATAGCTCAAGACAGGGTAGCCAGATCGTCAAAGTTTTAGATTCGTTGGAAAGGTCTTTCGATAACCTTATCAACGATGGGTCAGATGGTGGATCCAGACATTATTTACATACATTTAAATGAGATCCGGCTACAAAAAAAGTACATAAATATCACTTAAGTGGTTATAACTCGAGACAGGGTTGCCAGATCTTCAATGTTTTAGACTCGTTGAAAAGGTCTTTTGATAACCTAACTAACGATGGGTCGGATGATGGATCCGAACATTGTTTACATGCATTTAAGTGAGATCCGGCTACAAAAAAGTACATAAATATCACTTAAGTGGGTATAACTCGAGACAGGGTTGCCAGATTATCAATGTTTTGGACTCGTTGGAAAGGTCTTTCGATTACCTAACCAACGATGGGTCAGATGGTGGATCCAGACATTGTTTACATGCATTTAAGTGAGTTCCGGCTACAAAAAAAGTACATAAATATCACTTAATTGGTTATAACTCGAGACAGGGTTGCCAGATCTTCAATGTTTTAGACTCGTTGGAAAGGTCTTTTGATTACCTAACTAACGATGGGTCGGATGATGGATCCGGACATTGTTTACATGCATTTAAGTGAGATCCGGCTACAAAAAAGTACATAAATATCACTTAAGTGGGTATAACTCGAGACAGGGTTGTCAGATTATTAATGTTTTGGACTCGTTGGAAAGGTCTTTCAATTACCTAACTAACGATGTATAACATGATGATGTTTGGTTCAGTTTACTGCCATTTATTCAACTTCCGAAAATATGCGAAAACACATTTTTATACATAACTTTTGAACTACTTATCGAAACTTCAAACAATTCAATAGCACCGTATGGGACCCTAAACCAAGTCGAATGCGACTGGTTTGGTCAAAATCGGTTCAGCCAGTGCTGAGAAAACTGCGTGACATTATTGGTCACATACACACACACATACACACACACATACACACACACATACACACACACATACACACACACACATACACACAGACATTTGTTCAGTTTTCGATTCTGAGTCGATATGTATACATCAAGGTGGGTTTTCGAGCTTTAAATAAAAAGTTCAATTTTAGAGCAGGATTATAGCCTTACCTCAGTGAGGAAGGCAAAAGTGACGAACTGTCACTTTTTACATGGCGATCACGCACACTATCAAAACAAACGTTCAATAGTGTCTGTGAACTCCGTGTAAAAGGGGTGTCAAACTAAAAAGTGACCCCGTTCGTTTGACAACAGTTGGTGTCAAACCATCGGGGTTTGAGTGTACAAAAGTTGACGAAAAATACTGCGCAGGCTCAACTCGATGGGAACCATGAAGTTTGGAGTCCCCAGAACACGTCCGCTTTGAATATTTCAAAAATATTAAATTTTAGACAGGGCCGAATGGTTTTTCCCCAAAGTTTGTATGGAGATGAGTTAGTGCTGTTCGGTAAGTTCGCTACTTCTACATATTACATGCAATTTTCGCTTAATTGGGTACTAAACGAGGGGCAGGACACATGGACTAATCAACTATAATATTCCCCTAATCAATTAGAAATTATGCGCTAATTGACTAACTTTACGCTAATCAATTAGCGGTAAATTCCCATCGCAATGTAGTTATCTTGACATTTGTTGTTTACCTTTTTTCCAAAATGGCGATAAATATCATGGTCGGTGTCGTTGGTCTCATTTCGGAGGCGGATTAGAAACGAAATTTTGTGGATTGTCGCGTTAATAACAGACACAGGCCTGTTATCATCCAGAACATGCTGAGAACCACAATTTAAACGCAAATCTTACCAACCAGGACAACCCGGCGTCAAAGTTCCCTTGGAAGCAAAATAGCATCAACAAAAGCGCTCCCAAATCGCCCTGCCAGAAGCGGTCTCATTGAAACGATTGTACTGACGGAATGCCGCCCATGTTTTGGAACCCTACTAACCCCCGGTTTTTCTTTTAGCTAAAAAGACGAAACTCTCGGCATCATTCGAGAACCTCCGGGAACCACAACGGAAACGACAGACGGCGGAGACATCGCAAATAATTGCCGTACCTCGATCAACTTGTCCGACGTAAAAAGTCCCTCTGACCTCCACAAAGGTCTGCAGCTACTGTGCCTCGCAACGGCTAAGATTTGAACTTATCTCTTAGTGAAGAAGCATGACCCAGGCACCGGCTCCAACAGCTGGAGTGTGCCGAATTCAGTGTCGGGATGTCGAATTCAGTGACGGTAGAACCGAAAATCGTGCCAACACCTCCATCAGCCGGAGACGGACTTTAACTTTAGTGAGGCTGGTGAGAGAAACTGTAGACAAACAGCGACAGAGAAGTAGACGCAAGCAAACGAATGCAAAGTGAACTTCCCGGAAGTGAACCACAAAATGTTTTCCCCAAGTAGCCGAGCAACCGGGCTTCGTATGTATGACCGAGAACCAGCAACGGGTTGCGGCAGCTTGTCGTTATGGACAGAAAAAAGTGTGAAAAGAACATCGTCGAGATCTAAACTCTAATAATTATTTCAAAAATGTTGTATATTTACTGTTTGAGAAAAATCATCGAAATACAATGCGTAAAATTGGGGTTTGGGTGGGGTTTCAGTGTATTATCAAACTCATTAACAATTATTGTTAAACAGCTCATCCGAGTCGCGAAGTTCTTTCATACCGTCAACAGGGGTGACATTTTGCCTGGGGGGTGAGATATAGAGACCCTAAATAGGGAGACTGGTCGAACATTGCTAAATCGATCTGGCAACGTATGTTTTGAGCTTGCCAACACTGCCAAGTTTTGCTGGGCGTAAAGGCAAATGCTCGTTTGGATACGTCAAACTCGTGTCTGTTTGGGTACGTCAAATTCACTTCGACCAGTCTCCCTATTTAGGGTCTCTAGTGAGATAGGGTCATACAAAAGCACTGAAATTTGTATGACCCAATCTCACCCCCCCAGACCCAATGTCGCCCCTGTTAACGGTACAATAGAAGCTCCTCTGGGCTATTCTCGAACCACGTCGGGTGAAAGACCTGTATGTGTTTGTGTATTGGGACATCATCATCCCGGATGTGGGTTACGGCTTCTCGGAGGCTGCCGGTGGCAGTGCGGTCGAGGTTGAAATGGTTTTGGTCGTGTGGTGCGTCCGGATGTTCATTTGGGTCGCCGAGCTGATGAGGCATTAGATCGTTGATTTTGCATGCAGAATCCTGTTGGACGTTACGGTCGCGACTGGCAGGACCGTTGGCGACAACCAATGTCCGTATATTTACAGACATTATTTACGTACAGATGGATTACATTGATTGCTGATGCTGTCGTAGATGTGTTTGGTCTTCAGATTTTTGCCCATTTCGTTGGATTGTTGTGAAATGTAAAGACCCCACGGTGCACTCGTCCTCAAGAAAGTCAACAATCTCTGAGTCGGATTCATTTTTGAAGGGCGGTGCTTCTTGGACTGGGCACCGCTTTTGCAAGAGGGAGGGCGCTTGCACTGGACATCCGGTGAAAATGGGCAGCATAACTCCGAGCAGAATGTTTCCACTATCGCATTCACCAACCGAACGGACATAACGACCGGTTCATCCTGCATCGGGCCGTATTTCCGGTTACTTGAAATGACGGACGCACCCCGGTCCACCTGCAGCTCGGATAGTTACTTAGCGAACGTTTCGGTGCTGGAACTACTGGAGGACGGTCACATTTGGCGAAGGGGGACATTCCGCGGGGAGTTTGGACAGCAGCCGCGATTCTACACCCGTCGCATGTGCTCTCAATTTGGCCGCCAGCTGGTAGAGGGGGAATTCCCGAAGGCGCGCTTAGCTCATCATTGCTGTTTGTTGCGTTTGCAGAAAACTATCTTGTTCAACCGGATTCCGTCATCATGGTTCTCAATCAGGTCCAAATTCGAAGCCTTCAGGGAACTAAGCACAATTCAAGCCTGCTCCACCTCCTCCGAGAAAATTTTTCTCCAAAACAATTAAAAACAAAACACGTTTGCTGCTGTCAAACATGACAAGATTATTCAATTCACGGTGGGAATGATCTGCCAAATCAGCGCTAATCAATTAGCTAATTGACCAAAATCAACGCTAGTTGATTAGCGTTACTATAATTGATTAGGTGTGTCTCACCCCTCGGTACTAAAGCCCTATGTCAATATTTAAGTACAATGGTAAAAAACACGATTAAAAACCATTTCTGATCACTTTTTTTCATTTTAATGCAAAAAAAATTACAGGACAAAATTTTTTGATGGTTCAACTATGGTCCCCTTGGAACGAGCTGTCAAGTAGGAGCTTTTCTGTCAAGAAGGACCGCGAGGTTAATTTTTCAAAATTGATAAATCCATTTGAAACTCTTTATGGTCGTACTAAGGGTCATTGTACTCAGAAAAATAAGCTTTATCGCTGTAAACCAAGCTGTAAACAATAATATCAGCAATCTAAGCTTCATTTTAGGACCCAATTAATTAATTGTGTGCAGCAACGATGAACTGCCCTAGTTGAAATTTAAAAAAAAAGTGATCGATGTTAGCCTCGCATCGCAGCAAAGGCCGTATGCTTGTGATGGTGTTAGTGAGATTGTGAAATGTCACAATTTTTCACTTTTTCGGTGCGGCGTGTACGCGTTTTCGCGCGCGGTTCCGGGAATCGACGCGAATGTGGCCACTTTTGGACGGTCGAAACTCGGTGGAATCGCGGTGCCGGACGGCGGAAATTTCATCTTCAATTTGAATTCATGTGTGGTTATTTAGTTTCACATCGGAAAGTGAGGTAGAAAAAGGAAAGATATTTGTAAAAGTGAGACAAATTATAACTGAAAAGAGTGGGTTGCTGCGAGTGCCGAATGGACATTTCTGGAGTTTTTTTTTGAAAAGGTCCAATAAACCAAATTTCCAGTTTTTGCTTTTTGGGTGTTTTTGAAAACGCCTTGAGTCAGGGGTATCAAAAAACACCCAAAAAGCAAAAACTGAAAATTTGGTTTATTGGACCTTTTCAAAAAAAACTCCAGATTTTACATTGTTAATGCATACCATTGAAAATTGATGCGATTAATAAAAATTAAAACAAAACTTGATAAATTTTGTGTTGTTACTTGCAACTTTGTGAAATGCCCATTCGGTGAAACCAACTGGTCGCGAATCATAATCGGAAATCGATTCCAATCTTTGTGGAAGATAAATTCATCGAGGTCAAGGTCCACGACTAACCACACCCCATACCGTACTACCTTATTGCAAAGTCATCTGCACCAGTTTTGTTAATTGGCGCGACTACTTCCTCGGAATCCCAAACAAAGTTAAAGTCTTGCGAATGAAACTGAACAAGTTGATATCATCAACGAAGCCAATGGAATGGAGCTCCTTCAATCAAATATGTTCGGCTTGGATCTGAATATTGATGGTGAAGAAATGCGAGATGCTTTTATCAGGTATGCTGTTTGTTCTTTATGCAGTGCTAATCCCAAAAAAATCCTTTAGTCCCAACTATCTTTGACTGGCATTCGTTCCGTCACAATCGACATCGTAAATTTTACGATCCTTGTTGAAATGGAACCTGCAATAAGCTGTGCGATTCTTAAATATAACTTGTAACACAGTTATAGTTCCAGAAATTCAAAAGGTTTAATCTTTTAAATGACAAAGTCCTAAAATTCTTAAATAAATAAGTTCAGAAATGCTTAAATCTTAAATTTTATTCTATTTTTAAATTTGCAAAAAACTTTTTATTAATATTCTAACATTTTGAAATTCCAAAACGGCATTCTCGTCATTTTGCTATTTTGCATTAAAATAAGAAAAAGTGATTTAAAAATACTTTTAAGTCTGTTCTTAGTTCCAAACATAAATTAACATGGTGCTCCGAAGATCCGTATTTTTGTGATATTTCGAATTTCCGTGCTAGAGCAAAGCGTAAAGAATGCGCCCTTTTCAAATATTTCCAATTGGACTTTTTGACAATCAGAAACGTCAGCGTCAACGCCGAGCATGTTGTTTACAAAAGTTTTGGAAGAATCAGAACGAATTCTGCTCTGGAATTTGGTTTGAAAATATAAAATGAATCTTAACTAAATTGATTTCTTTTTGCTAGATTATTATAAGTAAAGTGAGGTAGTAAAGTGCATTGTAGTTGGTTGATGTTTTATTCGTATTTAGTCGATTTTCGAACATAATTTAATTAAGTGGCCTTGTAAGGCTTCCGCATGAAAATTGTTCTAACCGAGCTAGTAATTCGTGGCAAACCATGTTGCTGAGGTAAGATTTTTTCTTTAATTCTGCTAGATTTTCGGTAAAATGCTCTTCTATCATCCGCCAGACAATTTATCTCGGCCAGTAATGCCATCGAGGAGATTTACATCGTCAAGCGGGAGCACGGCGACAGCGACGACGATGAGAACCCGCCGGTGGACAAGCTGGTGCCGGAAACGGGCAGCGTTCCCGAGTCGGTCATGATGGTGGCCGCTGCTCCGGCTGTGGTCGCGGTCGACGCGCAAACACTAGCGGAACCGGTCGAGATCAAGAGCGAACCGGAGGATGACGGTGGGGCTGATGACGATGGGGTGATGGTTGTTGAGGTTGAGGCGGATTCTGGTGCTCCGAATGCTTTGCTGAGTGTCAAACGGGAGGAAGTGGTGGAAGATTTCGATAATGTTCCGCTGGCGGTTCGATTGAGGAGGATTAAGGAAGCGAAGATTGCTGGTCGAAAGAAGCGGAAGATTAGAAAACCGGCTAGGTTTCAGGAATCGGATTCCGCGAACGACACGGCCCGGGTTGAGGAGGATGAAGATGACGACAAGTACACGGATTGTAACATCTGCACGATAAAGTTTCTGACTCGGCACGAGCTGAACAACCATCTGAAGCGGAAGCACTCGGCAATGCTTCCCTTTCGGTGCACGACGTGCGTTTCTCGTGAACTGAAGAGCGTTTGGTCGCTGAACAAGCATTTTGAACAGCACGACGCGTCCAAGCCCCAACAGTGTTGTTATTGCGAGGCTCGGTTTTCTTCGCGAGTTCATCGAACCGCCCACCAGCGACGTTTTCACAAGGACGATCTGGAGAATGACACGATTAGGAATGCGAATCGTCGCTTCGTCTGTCGGTACTGCAATAAGAAGTTTGCGGCAAAGTACAACATGGAGCGCCACGAGCGAAATCATGAGATGAAGATTACGGACGATGATGAGTTCCTGAACCGACGAAACAAGTGCTATTTGTGTGAAACGAAACCTTTTGATTCGGTGGCATCGCTCATAGATCACCTTAGCGTTCACGTCGATCAGATTCCGTACACTTGCCAAAAGTGCGAACCGATGCCGCCGGTCATCATAACGTCGGTCAGGTTGCTGAACAAGCACTTGGCGTCGCACGAGGAGTCGGAGAAGCCCATCAAGTGCGTTTACTGCAGCGAAAGGTTTATTTCCGTGGTAACTTGCCAGGCCCACGAGCGGACTCACACTCAGGAGAAGCAAGCGGACGAGGTGGCCGTGGCCAAGATCGAGAGCGAGCGGATTTCCGCCAAGATCGTAATCATTGATGGAATGAAACGGTATCAGTGTAGCTTTTGTGAGAATTCCTACTCTTTGCTGAGCACCCTTCGTCGTCACGAGAACATTCACACAGGAAAGATTCAGTACGTGTGCAAAGTATGTGGAAAAATCTTCAACAAATCGTCCTGTTTGCTGCAACATGAGCGAACGCACTCTCAAAATACGCCATTTAAATGCGAGACTTGTGGCCGTGGCTTCAAAGAAACCATAAGACTCATTGAACATCGAAGAATTCACAGCGGAGAGCGCCCCTTCACCTGCCAGGTCTGTTTCAAGAGCTTCAGAATCAAACCACTGCTGAAAGAACACAGCCTTCAGTGCATTCCGCCGGAGGAGCTCGCCGAGACCAAGTGCCGTTACTGCGAGTGGTCGTTCAACAGCTACCGGGAGATGCTGAGCCACACGGCCCAGAACCACCCCGTCATCGAGGAAACCAAGTGCGAATTCTGCGATTTGAGCTTCAAAAGCGGTGCGCAACTCGTCGACCACGAAACCAACCATCGAAATCCGTCTTCCATTAGGTGCAAGATTTGCAACCGCATCTTCAAGCAGCTGTCGAACCTGCGCCGGCACGAACGCTTGCACAGCAACGATGCCGTTCCGTACACGTGCGATCTGTGCGGCAAGAACTTTAGCCAGAGCGGAGCGCTCAAAGTTCACAAGCGAATCCATTCAGGTGAGTCTCCCTAAAAATTCTTCAAAATTAAATCCAACCTAACGATTCAAATCTTCCAGGCGACAAACCCTACAAGTGCGAACTGTGCAGCAAAACGTTCTACCACAGCTCGACCATGAACCGCCACAAGCGGTCCCACTACAAGAGCAAAAGCAAACTGTTCCTGTTCGGCGATCTAAACCCAAGTCAAGCGCAGGAACCGACCGACCTGGACCCCAACATGCTGGTCAGCCCGCTCGAACAAGCGCTAACGCCCCAGATTTCCATCCTCAACAGCTCCGAGCTGGTGACGATTCCCGTTTCGGTCGAAGCGCATCACTTTATCGATCCACAAGTGCCTACTGACAACATGCAGCAGGAGCAACAACTTCCGCTCGCAAGCTTCGAAATTACGGCGGCTGGTACGCTGAGTGGGGGAGTGACCGCTACGCTGGCGGACGGAACGCCACTGTACGTGCTCGATTCGAAGCTGCTGATTCCGCAGACCATCATGCAGCATCAGCAGGAGGAGGAGGGCTCGCCGCCGGGGGAGATGGTGCTGGGGGCGGAAATGCAACAGCAACAGCAGCTGCCTTGATGTTGGAACAAGCGATTTAAGATGATTAGATTTCCGTTGATACTTATAGTTTGTCGAAATAAAAACAGTAAAAATAAAATTATCAATAAAGTTATGCCGAAAATCCATCCAAATGTGTTCAATAAATCAATATGTAACTAGAGACCAGCTTAAAAAAATTAAAGTTAAACCGGAATGGCGTTAAATAACGTAGTTCATGTCAGTTTGGTTCATCAAGAGGTACTAGAAATGTCAAAAATCGGTTTGGTGAACGCAAGATTTACTTCAAAATGTTGTGTGTTCTACGTGCTTGATGTTCGCATCCGTGTCAGGTTTTTCGAAATGGCACCTTTGAATAATACGATATCCAACGTCAAAAATGTAGTAGATGTTTACAGAACCGGAATGGCGTTGGAATGTTGGATAATTTCACACGAGTCTCGATATTTACTCAACTGGAGACCAACTAACTAGAAGTCCTTGAAATTGATGAATGTGTTTGGAAATGTGTTTTAGTTACTTTAAGTTCACAACTGTGTTTGAGAAGAGCATTTTCAGGGGCAAATTTTATTCAGATTAGGTACTTGTTCACCTTGTTAGTGAAAAGCACGTTTGGCTGGATAATAGTTAATGGTTACCTTAAATGTTATCCAAAAATTGATGATATAACTCTATGTTTAAGGTTACGAGCTACATAATTAAGGCTTAGTGATCATATACTTTCAAATATTAACGGGGACCATAAGTAAAAAAAAATATCAAATTTTAAGAAACGTGCAAAATGGTAATATTACCTTGAAAATAGTATGTACAAATTACAGAAAGTACATTTTGTACATTAATTTATATTATTCATCAATCACCTATACATTTTACTCGCCAATGTTCAAGATGACACTAATAGAAAATCTATTCAAAATGTCTATGTTGTTTCAAGTCACGTAAGATTGTTCTCTAAATGCTATTAAATATATACCGAAAGAACTAAAGCAAAGATTTTGAGTAAAATATGGATAACATTTACCAGTCTTATTAGCTAAAATGTTGAATCTTTTGTTTAATATCACTTAAATTTTCTTAAACATTCTAAAAGACCTTTAAAGACCAATCAAATTATGCTTATTTATTTTTATCTCTCCCTTCTCAAGATCCGTTAAAGAATCTCAAGTTTCTTGAAAATTGCTCGGTATTTGAAAAAATATCTAAAAATTACTGACTTCTTTTTAGATCAAAAATAATATTATGAAACAAAACTTATGTGATCTTCAATAAACAAAGTTTAATTTTTCTAAATAAAATGGTGGTAAAATTATTATGACAAGGAATGATAGATGATTTGATTTAGCAATTTTTTTTTTTAGAATTTTTGAAAATTTTCTCTTTTTCAATGGAATTTTCATTCCATTCCATTGACATTTTTTCTGAATGTTATTTTTACTTTCATTACATTTGCAATAAATCGATGTTTTTTTTTCAATTTTATTAATTCTAATTTACTTTATTGAGCTATTCATGAGCATTCGTTTCTTAGAAACTGTTGTAACAACTTTGTTTGAATGTATGTTTTCCTTTCAATTCTTCAAATAGTTAACATTAAAAAAACAAAATGGAACTTGATTGTAACTAATAAAACACTAAATTACAAAACCAGATTTTTTTGTAAGGTCCTATAAACATATGAAAGACAATAGCTTATTGGACCTTTTTTTTAAAAAAAACTATAGAAAAAAGCTTTAATAAGAATTTGTTAAATGTTGTTATTTTTAAGCATCTATTAATTTTTTTAGCTTAACGGGGTTACATCAAAATTTCAAATTTTACGATGAACGCAACATTGCGAAAATTCACGAACCCTGAAAATCAAGTAACATAAACAAAAGTGTCTAATGCAGCTTTAAAACATAATCTTTTATAATTTTTTTGTATTATTATTTTTTTTTGCAATAACGACTTTTCATGTGTCATTTGCTGCTTGTGAAATAATACAATTATGTAAGCAAGCATGGATCACGGGCAATACATATTCAAAACCAGAGTGGGTATTTAAGACTAGGTATTTATAAATTAATCCAATGAAAATTAATTAAAAAAGAGTATATTTGTTTGAACTTTTGGATTTTTTTCACGACAGAGATGCAGTCTAGTTCTTGGTAAATCATGGTAAAAACCTAAACTTGACCAAGGAATGATTGGGGAGATTTACGATATAATCTGATAATAAAGATCATTGAGCTTGTTAATGATGATTATCATATTAAGAAATTTCATCAAGAGTATTATCTAATTAGATCAAACTAATGATTTATTAAATCTCTGATATCATAGTTGTTCTGAGAAAGATGGGGAATACAAAAATGGTCCCTAGATGTGTTGATTACCGATGAGTAATACGAAAATGTGTCTTTCTTTATTCCACCACTTAAAATCTACCACTTACTCTTGTCGCCTATTCAGGATTCCGAAGGAATGACAGAGCTTAATCAGTAAATTATGATATACTCTAATAAATTCGGTCTAATTTGGTAAATCGTTTTGATGATTGTTGTTCGCGGATCGTTCCCGAAATTTATATAAAAAAAAGTCCGTCAGCGATTTAACTTATTTTTTTTTAATCTTTTCAGAGTTTTTTTTTTTATTAAATGAATGATGAATAAAAACAAGTGAAGTAAAGTTTTTCGTAGCATTAGGCTGCTTAATCAAATATCTTTTATGTTGCAACCTTTCATTTTTCTGAATCTCATGATTTATGGTGTGTGCATGACCAAGCCGAATTTTAAAAAGTTCCTAAAAACTCAAATAATGGCGTTTTTATATGGAACCAACCTAGTTTTCCGCGGTGGTAAAACGTTATGCGAATGTTTAAGTCTAATTTTTTTTAAACATTCAATTGGAAGGAAAACGAAGCCGAACGAAAACTAATATTAAGAAATTTGACTAATTAACTTAAGAGTAACCCCATTTTTTATGATAATATTTAAAAATATGGAAACATATTCGGAATTTATTCAAAATTAAAAAAATCATCGCAGTAAAATTCTGATTAAATTGCTTTCTTTCTGAAATAAAAAAAACTATTCAAAACAAACTAGACCTCGAATAAATTCTTACCAAATTTGCTCAACTTTCTTCCCACATTTCACTCCCACAACAATCACCGTTCTGTCGATATGTTCGATATCCGATCGCCACACCAACACACGCTCAACTCAGCATACATCGCATAAGCATAATGTTTTCCGTCCAAACATGCACAACCACAACACACCACACGCTCTCTCTCTCCCTCTCATTTCATTCACGCGCGCTCCGCTCTCTCAGCTTCTTCAACGGGGCGCCGCCGAAGCCTACTCTGTTGAAATTCCTGTTCTTCAGTCGAGTTGGGAACGTCGTCGCTGGTGCACGTGCTGCCGATTTTGCGCGCGCGCGCGTTACTGTGATCAAAGGAAGAATCTTTCCACTTCTTGAAGGGGGGTTGGTGTTTTGGGAGTGAGTGAGAAGTTGCGAGTTGTGCGTGTGGGGTGGCAGCATAATAACAGAACCACCACCACCCTGTCCGTGCTGTTCGTGGGTTCGCTTCCGGGGGTGGATCCTTTTTAAGGGAGTTTTTTTTTGAGGAAGGAAAGTGCGTGAGTGTTTTCTTCTGTGGGTGACACCCTAGAGCAAGTTTTGCGTGCGTTACATACACACCGACCGACCGACCTGGAGTCAAAGAGATATACAGAGAGGGAGAATTTCGAGCGCCAGCATGTGAGCAAGAAGATATGTATCTCATGGGTTAAGTCGGGTGGTAGCAAGGATAACGAGTACGACGGTGCTGCTCCGTCTTCCTGAAGTGTTGTGGAGTACGGCGAGTAATGTGTAACACATAGATTTACACCGCGCGACGTCGACGACGTAGTGAATAAAGTGATTAAAGATTCAGATGTTTTGGAAGAGAGTAATGTAATTTCCTGCTTTTTATTTTGTGGAGAGTCAAGTGAACCACTTTTGCGGGAGGGTGCAGCAAGGCCACGAGGTGGTTCGTAGAGGGTTGTGTTTGCTGTAGGCGTACGGTGGCTGGAGAGAGTGTGCCGCCGAAGATAGAAGATAGTGCATCATTTCGGTGAAATGGCTTGATTGTATGGTGTACAGAGAAGATTTCAGTGAGTTTCGGTGAAATGGCCACAACAATGGAAAACTTGGACCATCGTTCAAAGTCGCTGGGCTGGGCCAGCAGTTGTACTAGGTCTTGGTCGCGACGGGCAGAAGCAGTAACAGCAGCAGTGGCAGTACCAAAAGTCAGCAATTGAGACTCTCGTGTCGCCGTTCGGTCCCATTCATCCGGAAGGATATTGATTGTAACCAATCCGTAGATACATACATACAGCACGAGCGAGAGTGCTGCAAAAATTCCACAGCAGAGCCACGACCAGCAGGCTCCAGAGCATCCAAAGCAGTTCGAGGAGTGTTGGGAAGGCTCGAGTATCATCATCGTCATTCTCTAGCCCAGTGTGGTGAGGCATCAAGAGCCAAACCGAAAGGCCAGAATCGAACCGAGAGCGCCGCGACGAGAACCGAAAAAAAATCGATAAAAACAATTCGCTTCTCATCAAAAATACATTTTCACACACAAGCAAAGAAAGCCAAGGAGAGCCGACAACGACGACGACGACTCCATACACCTTTTCTTCGTTCCACCAAAAAAACACAGCACTGCAAGGCTGAAGGAAAGGAAAGCAGTAGCATAGCACAGCATAGCAAGGGTGTGTTTTTCGGGCCCATTCAAACGTTGTGTCTGACTTTCTTCGTGGCGAGAGGACACAAGGAGACACAGAGCAAGAGAGCCAGAGATTCGAGCGCGAGAAATTACACCAAATTGGGAGAAAAACATGGATTTCCGGATTACGTTGCTGCTAATTATCGGTAAATATTTTATTGACGCTTTCGCCTAGATTCTACACGATAGCTTTGCGGACGGCTTACACACAGCCATGTCACCAGGCGGGGGGATTAATCAAACGGGGATAATCGATCCGCGGGATCACCATCGTCACACTGACTGTAATCTTCAGCAATTATTTGAACACAGGAAAAAAAAGTTGGGATAACAAAGTGCTCTGCCAACAACAAACGCAAACCAGGCACATAAAAATAGTTTAGAACGAAAGAATGCCAACAAACTCTTTCCAGCAAACATACACAAACACACACACACGATTCGCTCTTCAAAGTTACGTTATGCAATAGAAGAACCACATCGAGGTCTGGGGAGGGGGGAATGCATTGCAATGTTTGGAGAACGGTGAAGAGTATGGGGAGGGGGGCTAGTTAGAATGAGGCATTGTTTTAAACTAATTGCCTCTGTTCCCGGTAAAAGTTGCCTTTTGCGGCGACGAGAAGGTATCGATGGCGAGGCAGGATATCCTGCAGGTACTATGTTAGTTCGAGGGAAAAAATAATTTAATTATAAATCTAGTCGATTGAGGGTCCTTGCAGTTTCATAAAAAAAATTCTTTTTGAGGTAGTTTTTTCTCGATTGATCTCTTTCTTTATTCTCTATGTATTTATAAAATCTTAGTGTAACTAACATTAAGATAATGTAACTTGTCTGATCACGCCTTTCGTCGGACGGGGAAGTAAATGTTGGCCCCGATCTAGCCTAGAGGTTAGGTCGTTAGCTCAGTTCAGATGTAGGAGTCGTCTCCCTGGGTCCTGCCTCGGTGGGGTCGCTGGTAGACAGTTGGGCTCATAAGCCAAAGGTCGTCAGTTCAAATCCCGGGGTGGATGGAAGCTTAGGTGTAAAAAGAGGTTTGCAATTGCCTCAACAATCAAGCCTTCGGACACCTAGTTTCGAGTAGGAATCTCGCAATCGAGAACGCCAAGGCAATGCTGTAGTGCGAATAATTTGATTGATTTGATTTGAAACTCTGTCTTACCAATTGTTCAATTAGGCAATAGAAATATGCTTAAGAAGCAATGTTTGGAAGTTAGAAAGAAAACAAATCCCGAGTAGGTATGTTTTTGCTCAACATATTGTGAAATTGGCCTTCCAAATACATATTTTTTGCTTTTTTTTATTTTCTTACTTTTAAAATCCAATTCAAATTTATTCAATTATTAACAGTTTATTGCCTATTAAATTAAAAATTGCATTTTTCAATATTTCATCACCGTCACTTTAGCGTAGTTCAGGGATCATACTTAAGCTCGAAAATCAAAAATAAAAGAGAACAAACAAATTTCTTTTCGTGGTTAGATTGTCCGAAAATTCAAAGAATCAAATCTGGACTGTATATTCAAATGTCCAAAACATTTCTTATAACCTTGATCAGTTGCCAAATTTTCTTATTGCACAAACTAAATGCTTAACCAGATTGTTTACCCATTTCAATAAAAAAGGTCCAGTGGTAATGTCAGAGACATAACCAAAATGACGAAGAACTTATCAACCTCCTCAAAGGCTTCTTTGATTTTTTAAAATAAAAACTAAGACAGGTTGCAATGGGACCATCCACAAACCACGTGGACACTTTTTTCGAAATCCCAACCAGCCCCCCCCCCCCTCGTGGACAATTGTCCATAAAAAAAAACTTTTTTGCATGGAGCGTGGACAACCACCATAACCCACCCCCCTTTTCAAAGATAAATCAGATTTGCGTTGATTCTTATTTTAAACTGTCAGAAACATTCGGTTTTTTTAAATATATATGAAAAAGTGTTTATAGCTCATTACATTTGGAAATGTGTTATCCTTCAAATTAAAAAAAAGCATGGAAAGGATTAATTTACCCCATTACTTCTATATTATTTAAAAGAATGATTATTTAAATAAAATTAAAACATAAAACAAATATTCTGAAAAGGTTAGCATAGACATTTATTATTAAAAGATTACAGTGCGAATTCTATATTGCAAATTAATTATTTTAGCTTACTTATCCGATGTTATGCTTAAGTTATTTAGTCGAATTTTGTTACAAAAACGATCATACTTTGATATTTTAAAAAAATGCTGAAAATAACTGTTAAAGAAATCAGAAAGAATCTTGGTAAGAACAAATTTCATGTTGAAATAAATACTTTTCGCAAATTGATTTTAGCTGTTTATGTACGTTATTTTGGTCGTTTTTCCTAATTATCCAAAGTGATTTTTTTCTAAAGCATTCAGATAAGTGAGTCTTGACTGTACTGTCAAATAAAGCTAAATCAATTCAATTTCAACAAAAACACTTGCATCGTTGAGATCGATTGTGTCTAACCCATTACTACATTCTCAAGATGAGGACCACATTCCTAATTAGACCTCCTTGTTGCAAAGTTTCACGAATCAACCCAACTCATGCTCAGGCCCCGTCTATTTTAAATTTTGCAGCAAATAACACGCTAAGCACTCCACCCCAGTTGAGCCTCGTCGGAGAGAACGAGAAGCGGAATTTCCTATCATTTCGAGCATAAATCTACTTATTCGTGCCGGCCTCGTCCTTTGTGCAGAAAACGCAAAAAGCTCTACGAAATAGGATTTCTCCGAGTTGTCTAACGTCTTTGCCGGCAACGTCGTCTTATGGGGCAAAGCCTACAGTAGAGAGCATTTACCGAAGCCTTACACACCACCGCCGGGGGGCAAAGTTTCCTTATTTCGAGCGCGGCATTATTTCAAATGCGAACAACCCGAAAAAGAGTTCCGTTTTGAGCTACTGTGCCGGTGAACCCGGAAGGGAACTCCGGGGCTGGCGGCTTCCCAAGCTTTGGAATTGCACAAGCAGAAGAAGAGGTAGAAGGGTTGAGCCTCAAAGACCAAAGACGTATAGAGTGTAGGAGCGGGCTCTCTCTCTTTCTCGCCTGCCTCTGTTGGTATACGGGTTTTCCAGTTGTGCATAAATTGCAACTGTCGACATCCTGGCGCGAACACGATCCACACACCAGTAGCTAGGGCTAGGGGGAGCGCAGTGTGGCAGCAGTCCTCTGGTGGATGGTTTGGTAGCAGGTTGGAACCAAGGTTGCACCACCCGGAAAAGTGGAGATATACTTTTCTGGAAAGGGCACTTGAATGTCCCAAATTTGCTTTCTTTTATAAAAAAAAAACTTTTTTTCGGATTACCGAATTTTACCTGTGCACTGGTACCCCGATGGTCCCGGTAAATAACACGGGAATACCATATTTTGGTATTACTTGGCATAATAACAAATACCAAAATGTGCCCTTGGTTGCCCAGTAATAGATGGTATAATATCATGAAATCATACCAAAAAACTGTATGGGGAAGACCAAAGCAATACCGAAACGTGCCATTTCAAATGAATACCAGACAAATTACAACTTTCCGGGTAAATAAAAATCTCATTGGACAAAAAACAGTGAGAATTCTCTATATGCTATATTTAAATCCTTCGAACAGGCAGGAAAACGAAGTCTTGCTTGGAGACCCAAAAAAAAATCAGGTAAAGAAAACTAGACGAATACTGGAATCGAACTCGTGATAGGTAAGGTGCAGACACCATTTTAGCTACCCGTTTATCAACTGAGCTATCAACGCTTGTTAAAATTGGCCTGCTGCTGCATCAACATGTTTTAGCTGCAGGCAAAAATATCAGGAAATTCAACGAAAGAGAAACAAACTAAACCAGAACGAAAAAGGCTATAGCCCAGGCAGCGTGGCATTTTTGAGGATGGATGATTCCAACTGAATAGGATTCAACACAAATCCAATATTAAAAGGATTTAAGAACGAAGTTCGAATACCACATGCATACCATCATTTTGGTATTGAAAGAGTTATTTTATCACATTAACAAAGATTGTCATTATTTTTTTGAGTTTATCGATTATGACGTAAAAGGCACACAATGTTAAGTAAAATCCATTCTAAAATTTTGAATTTTTCACCTTAAACCTATTGTTGTCGTAAACTTAATGGTCTAAATATATAAATGTTTTTCTTATCATTATCAAATGCAGCATACTTTTAAGACTGTTAAACGTCATTTGAAAAAGTTTTTGTTATGAATCACCTTTATTTTATAATATTTCTATTTAATAGTAGTTTATGCAACAAGTTGCAAAAAGAGGATTTTTTCAGCACGAGTCGTACATTTATCCAACGAGGTTCACCGAGTTGGATAAATACGACGAGTGTTGAAAAAATCAAGTTTTGCAACGAGTTCCATACATTTTTTTTTTGCAATTCCGAAAACACCCATTGAGTGAAATTTTAAGTACAATTTTCATGTATTTTTCCAATAAATCGTTTTGCAAAATAAATGCTGAAAAGTTCTACTTTTCAGCACTGAAATGAGTGCTGAAAAGTTGAACTTTTTAGCACTTGTTTCGAAAATTAACACTTTTCAACATTTTTTTGATTTAAACGATTTATTGACAAAGTACATGAAAATTTGACTTAAAATTTCACTCAGTGTGTGTTTTTTGGAATTGCAAAAAATGTTGTATGGAACTCGTTGCAAAACTTGATTTTTCAGCACTCTTCGTATTTATCCAACTCGGTGAACCTCGTTGGATAAATGTACGACTCGTGCTGAAAAAAACCTCTTTTTGCAACTTGTTGCATAAACTACTATTACAATACCAATGTATGGTATTCCCTCATTTATAAAGATCATGAAATGACTTTTTTAGACCAAGGCGTTTTTAAGGATGTAAGTAAAAAACAGTATGTCAAAATTCGACATTTTCTTTAAATTTGCCCAATACCAAAATTTGGTATCAATCCACAGATTGGTATTAACTTACACTTTAGACATTTTTTCAAGGGCTCGCGAAAACCAAAATTTGGTATTGATACCATTGAATGGTATTATTTAGCATTTCCCTTGTTATTTACTCATGCTCGGGGTTTGATACCAATTGTTGTCAAACAATCACACTTACTACCAAACACAATGACGATCAACTGATCAAATCCTACAAGGTTGCGAAGTTCCAGAGTGAAAAGATGGACAAGTTGATCGCCAGGAAGCTTCTCGTGCTGGCCAAGTATTCGGAAGCTGCAAGAGCGTCGTCCAGCCTTGCGGAACATGCGCAAGCTAGCCGTGAAGCGTTCTCACCACGGTCCGGGATCGACGAGCCGCGGCAGCAGCCACAACTCCCGTTCGCGAAAGTCCAACGCAACCGGATCGAAGCGGGTTCCGGTTACTACGCCGGATGACGCGTTGTCCAAGGTCCGCTGAACTGGTGTCCGAGGCGCGGGAGCGGATGCTCCAGCAGCAGGCCATGAAAGCCATGGTCTACCAGTCTTTGGCATTTTCAAACAACAAATCGTTTGAACCTTGTTTATTTGACTGAGAAAGCCAAAAAATCTACAAAAAAAGAATAGATTTGCGTTTTTTTTCAAGATTGAAATTTGGCCCGCTCAAGGGCCTCGTACGTGTGCCAACCAGAGAACAATTTCGGGTGGAAATGGTTCGCCGTTTCCAGTTTTGTCTCGTGACACAAACTCAAGGCATAACTGGGAAAACTCTAAATAATTGAGCGCACTGCTGGCTGGAAACGGCTGCCGGCGATGGTGTTGCAGTTTCGCCTAGTTACCGTAATCAATTCACGATTCTTCTTCTCCCCGTGAGAGATCAAATGGTAGAGGCCACCCCAGCAGATGTCTGTCACACTGGCAACACTTTGTCCGACAAGTTCCGGCGGCAGTTGTTGTTTGCTCTGAGTCTGTTTTTGCATCGATCCGAATGCACTTGGTCCTGGTGCCATGGAGTGCCGTTTATATCGTCGTGACCATCAGCTCGGGTTGGTCAGTTTGGCACCGGTTATCGCGGCTCGGAGTTATATTTTTGGGGAGAAAGTGATTTGGAAGTGCGCCAATTTGCAACTTTTCCTTCTCTTGTTTTATGGTCTTGCCCTTGTTTGAATTTGAAGCTGTGAGGTGGAGACGCGCGGTGTTTCATAAATTGAGCAATAAATTCGATATGTGTAAGGGGCCGCAAAAAGTTTGTCTTTGTTCTCTCCCGGGCGATCCGGTTTATGGGCGCGCATTGCGTTGCGGCGCATCCTGGGAGGTAATAAAATCGCGTACATGGCGATGTGATTATGATGCTTCCTCACGATACGCCAAATTGCTTCCACGGCGACGCGGAGGGTCATAAAAGTTGGTAATATGTCGCGGTTAAGCCAAGATCTCGAACCGATACACCGCTTTTAAATGGATCGGCACCTGTCCTCTCGGGCGGAGACGAGCTACCGTGAAGGTCCCAATGGCACCCTGAACTGGCGGTAAATGAAAATATTACGTTGTTTTGATGACAACACGTGCACCATAAAAATCTGTTCAACCAGGGTTAATTTGCGCTCAAGTACAGCACCATTAACGCTGGTAAAATTCATTAATACTTTCCACCGGATTCAGCTCTTGACCCTTTTGGCTAATTAAAAGGCACTGCCAATATTTAAATCATCGGAAGACCCTCCGGAGAAATGGTTTAATTCCGAAGCCCTGCATAGTGGCGAAAAAGCTGCTTAAGGTGAAGCCGTTGATCATTTTCGAAGAAAATTGATCATCACCATAAAATATTCTGTATTAAATTCAATTTAACGAAATTCAGCACCAAAAGGAATCAGCATGTGCCGGTTGTTGCCTTCTTGAAGCCACTGAAGGAATTTTTGATCTAAATCAATTGTGCTTCAAAATTTATATAATTTTGTCGCGCAGTCATTGACGTCCTAGTTGGCAATCATTGATTAATGACGATTTCCATAACTTTACAAGGAATGGGATAATCGTTATCAAAAGGAATCAGCATGTGTAGGGCACTATTCTAAACAACTTGTTGAAGGAATTTTGTCAAAATATTGAAAGCGACGCAAAATTTATATCTTTGAACAAAAAATCATGACAATGATGGAAGTCTTCACGTTAATGGTATGCAAACTCGACGAGAGAGAAGGTAAATCGCTTTATTAACTTCCAAATTAATGGGTTCGTCCTCTCTCGTTTGATGGCGCCACCGTAGCAATGCCAGCAGGTAGCGAAAAGGAATCCTCCGTAATCCTTTCGGTGGTCACCGCCAACCGGAGCAGAGTGGCTAGAGCAAGGAATCGCATTCCGTAAAATCCTTTTTCCTTCTGGTAGACCGCCCAAATTTCAGTAACCTAATTTCCAGAATCTTCGGTAAACCTTTTCGGCTGTCGAATTTAAACTTGGGCCCGCAAGAAACCCATAAAATGTCATCTCTGAACGGGGTTGACTCGGGGTCTTCCTTGCGGATCGAACCGACGACACGACACCGGAGAAGCCGGTGTGGTTGTGCGAAAGTTTTTTAATAATCCTCATTAAGGCCGGGGTGTGCGTAGGTACACGACGATATTCCACGTGGTGGGGCCCGTGTTACAGCATCGACAATTTGCGGAGGATGCGTGGAGAAGCACGTGGTGGGCCGGGGGGAATATTACCTTGCTAATTGAAAACTTGCGCTCGGATTTCCGCGAGAAGTCGAGCGTTATCAGCTAATGCTCGACATGGTTTGGTAGACTTTGTTGTATATTGAAAAATGAGCTCCAAACTGATCATTAGTTTTAAAATACAAAATATATATAAAAAATCAATTCTTACTCTGAACGGAATCAGCACGTTCCACCACTTCTTCAAGCTCTTGCAACGGAATGCTGAAAATATTTCAATTACGTTAGCAAAACCCTTCAAATTTTGTTCTGGAAACCCCTCGAAAAAATCTTCCCCTTGATGTAGCTCTCTCCACAATAAGCAGCAATTTCCCATCGTCAACCCTAAGAAATTGATGATTTTTGCAGCACACAACACCCACAGCTCTTCAAAAGTGTGCAAGAATCTCCGCAAGCGCTGAGGAAGCCCCTGTCGAACTCACCTCCGCCCAATCATCCCCTCACTTTCGGGTGGGGGGACAAAAAGGGGTTGCAAATGAAGTTGAGTTTTTGTCCCAACGACGAGGACGATGGTGATGATATTTGCCCTCCACTTCATCATCATTTTCCAAAAACACTAGAGTACAGTACACACCAGCAGACCGAAGCGAGACTCGAGTGGGGCCAGAGGCTGGGTCGAAGGGTCTCCAAGATACAGGACTGGATTAATTAATTGGCTCAACTCGGTCGGTCGGTCGGTCGGTCTCTGCCGTCTGAAGTCAGCACGACCCCGATGGGGGACGATGAGAGATGAGTCTGCTCTCAGTGGTGTCTGAATGAGGGGAAAAAGGGCACGATGCGTGTTGTATTATTTTAGGGCAGGTTGGACGGATGGGGTGTTGAGCAAATAGAACCACAGAGTACAACACCGAGCACACAAAACTCTCAGCGACTCAATGAAGATGTATGCACAGCACAGTGCTCACTGTGGATAAGGATCAGCCCCGGTCAGGTGCACTCATTCACAGAGTTTTAAACTTGACATTCATTTTGGCTCCTCTGGTGTTGCGTTCCTTTTTGTCCCGAAAACGGGGGGAACCCTGGGAATCGAGGAACCTGTTACGAACCAGCACACTCTCCACCACCACCAAAGAGCCAAGTCAACAATCGTAAACATTAATAACAAGGTGGTAAACTGGTTGGAGCGGCCAGATATGCGAGCGAGTGTGTGTTTTTTATATGGTGGAGGTGTCCCCGCGTGCCGGGCACCCATTAGGCTCGCCGTCTGGACAGAGGAGCCCCATGCAGCACACACGGCCGGCGCATTCCGGGTTATCTGCATAATTAAATTCATACGCGCGAGCCATGAAGCGGTGTATGTTTGCCGTCGTCGACCACTAGCTGTACGACGCGACGGTCCTGTGTGCGGTGAGTCCGACCGCTCAACCAGCTGGCCTTAGTACCGTGTGACTTAACCTTGTACAGGCGAGCTAGTTAAAAAAATCATTAAAATGTAAAATTGAACAATTATGTTCAGTTGCGATTGTTCGAGTGGTGCAGTCCTTGAAAAATTGTGTTCGAAAGGTATTATTGTGTATTCGGATTGAATTATCAACAATTCGTGATAAATCTTAATAAAGCAGTCCAACAAAATTTTCCATTGGAAATTTAGCTAATCCAGTTGAAATTTAGCGAATCTAGCGAAAAACATAGCTGGATTTGTAATTTTAATTAATTAAATAATTATTTGCCGAAAATACAAATCCCATTTAACATTTTGATGGCTAGTTTTAAGAAAGTTGAAAGTATTTTCGGATTAGTCCATGAAATTTTAGCTCATATCACATTTTTATTTATCTCATCCTATTTGGGTGATTCACTTAAAAAAATGTATACGGAAAGTCTGTTAAATTTGTTGAAAAGCGCTCTGTATACTTTACAACCGAAAATCATAACATTTATTCAATATTGCCAATTGATATGACCATTGGGAATATTCCTAAATATTTGTTTTTGATTAAAAATCGAAATAAAATCTACTCAAAACGTTTTTTTTTTATAAAAGACGATTGAAATTTGATTTTCCTGGATTTGTTTTTCATTTCAAATAACTAGTACTAACTTAAATACTGAATTTTAAACTTTGAGCAAAGTTTTCAATGTTTTGAATCAAATAATGACAAATCAAACTAGTGTAAAATTTCTGATCTCTTCGAAAAAAATATTTGAGGATTTTGAAATCAAGACTAACATATATGGGCCAAATACAGGGTTGTTACGGACGGCGCGGATCGCGCGGATGGCGCGTTTCGCGTGGATAGCGCGGATTTGCTGACTAATTTTGCTCAGGCGCCGATTTCATGTGGATGACAATTTTGATAAATAAATAGATAAATAGATAGAAATACTTTCAAGTTTTTAAGAAAAATATTATCGAGAATTACGAGAATTTGTTTTTTTTTCATTGAGTGCAATTTCAATTTCTTATTATTAGATTTTTTCTGAAAATGTTTGTTTGTAGGGTAGAGGACCCAGTTTTCGCCCTGCTCCAGTTTTCGCCCACCTACTGGATTTAATCAGTATTTAGCAAACTTATATCATTTTTTGGTTGAATTACTTATGCAGGTTTCAATATTCATTCATTTCTAGTACTAATTGAAACTTTCCTAATGAATTGCTATTGTTTATCACGTTTTTATAAACACGTCAAAAAAAGCCTTTTTACAGCCGCCATATTTTTGTCAATTTTGACTACAGCGGGTAATAATGTTTATGAGCGAAAACAACTCATTTTGTCCGAAAATAATGTAAATGAGTAATTCACTGCTTCACTGTATGTCTGAACTTCATGAAAGTCTATCGATTAACCTGTTTTAACCGTTTACCAAAGGTTATTTTAATAAAATATAGTGGGCGATTTCTGGGGTCATGAAAAAACATGCGATCCAATTTTCGCCCAGGGCGAAATCTAGTACTGTGTTTTCAGATTTATCTAGAACCAGTTTTCGTTTACCATAAAAACTAATCTAATCACAGCGAAATGTGCTTGTAAATATATTTTCAACATTCTAGATTATTTTTTAAAGTTAATTAATCAATTTATTTTATTTCTTTCATTAGGGACCATCCATAAACAACGTGGACACTTCAGGGAGGGGGGAGGGGATGTATGGCGATTGTCCACAATCGATACAAAAAAGTTTTTTTTTTGTATGGACAATTGTCCACGAGGGGAGGGGGGGGGGAGAAAACAGATTCCCAAAAAAGTGTCCACGTGGTTTATGGATGGTCCCTTAGGGTGTTTTGGTATAAACATATGTTCAAAATTTAACCTAAGCTGAGATATGGGAAACCTATTTCAAATGTGGTAAGAGTTTACTGGTACATAGGAGAACAAATCAAGCAGAGGATGGAAAAGCAGTTACACAATATCCTTCAAAATAGCACATGTGCTTTAATATTTTTATTAAGAGGTATTCAAAGTTTTCTATTGAGTCAATTCGGGAGCAAATGACCCATAGGGTTAAAGCTCCCCTAATAAAATCAACAACAACATGGAGCTAATCTCGGAGCTAATTGTAACTATGTGCCCTTATCTTGGGTGAATAGGAAAACATGAGTTCTACAAGGAATTTTGATTTAGTCATATTTTTTAGTGAGAGTACAGGGAACCTCAAAATTAGTAGGATATCTGTTAAAAAAAACTCCTTGGGTTTTATGACCTTAAATTTATTTTACGACAAAATATGTGCACATCAATGAAATTTAGCTTCGGGAACAAGTTGTGTATCAATAGGCGACCATATTTGCTTAGCTTTGTGCCATAATTTCATTTGATTTCTTGATTTTTGTCGTGGATGAAAACTGGTTCCAAGGGTGGGCGAAAATTGGATTTAGGGGGGCGAAAATAGGCACTTCAGAGCACATTATTAAAACGCAAAATTTTAACAAAAATTAACTTGTTTATGATAAAAACCTTGTGGAAGCTTAAAATCAAATAGTTTATCAACGTTCCACAACAAATAGAACCAAAAAACATAAACTGTCACTAATTTCTCGACAAATTTCCAGGATTCCCACTATAAAGTGGGCGATTTCTGGGTCCTCTACCCTATTTTCTTAATACGAACCGACGAAAAATTAAGAAGAATATTATGTAGAGATTATTTTTTAAATGTTTTTTTGAGAATTTCTTAAATGAAATTTTTACTTCTTAATATATCCGGCTCTGAATATGTTATTTATTTTTAGTTTTGAGTAATGTTTTTTAACCTTATTTATTTTTAATTTTATAGTGGATCTATTCAATTGGCCTTTGAAGTTTAGATGGGATTTACCCGTAGAAATATTTTTTCAAAATTTAAACATAAGGCTTTCTAGTCAGAAATTTACCAACACATTCAAAGTATGTTTACATGACAGCTGGACTTTTGTTTGCATCAGGTTTCCTATCTCTTTCTAGCAATTTTTTTTGTCAAGCGACTTCTAGCTGGTTTATTTGACTGACTGCCCGATATGTCAGCCAACATACTTCGCAGGGCTGTGACAGCTACAGCTCGATCATTGTTTGCATCAGGACACTGTGACGAGGAGTTCGTCATTTTTGAGTTAAATTATATTTTTTTCACTGGGCCTAAAAAGCCTTATTCTTGGCGAAAAATAAAATAATAAAAATTCAAATTTCAAAAGTTCGAAACTTTTTTTTATATTTTAATAGTTTTTTTCAATCAAAATTTTTAAAATTCAGATTAAAAAAATTTCGAATTTCTAAAATCGTAATTAAAAAAATCCGAAATTTCTAAATTCAGAATTTTAAAAATCTGAAATTCAAAACCCCAAAAAACTAAAAAATCCAAAATTCAAAATAAAAAAAAATCAAAATTTAAAAAAAATTAATTAAAAAAAAAAAATTAAATAAAAAAAAATCAAAATTTGAAAACTAAATTATTGTTTTTGCAAAATTGCTTTAATCTCAAAAATATCAAATAAAATTTAAATTTTAGATTCTTAAATTCCTAAATTCCTAAAATCACAAATTCTTCAATTTTAAATTCTTAATTTTTTACAAGAAAATATTTTAATTTGTTTCGGAATGAAATTTTAGTGAGGAATTTGTAATACAATCTGTATTAAAATTAATAGATTTTGAATTTTTAGAATTTCGAAATCTAAAATTTAATCATATTGAAATTTTAGATTTTTTTTGAACTTAAAAAAATAAAAATAAATTTCATTTATTAGATTTTTAAATTTTGTTTTTATTGGTTTATAATTTTCTATTTTGTTTATATTGGTCAAAATTATTGTAGTGTCCCTCTGATTTGCAAAAAGATTTTTTTTGTGACACTTTTCTTGACGTCTCTTGAATTTTTTTTTAAAGGATTTTTTGCTTTCATTCCTTCAAACATAAAACGAGTTTCATTTTTTTTTTTTATCATTTTCTGTATTTGTTTTTTTTCTTTGGAAATAACATTTCTTTAATGTTGGACGCAATTTTTTTTTATATGGCGCGGATTTCGCGCGGATTGAGGTTTTGGTCGGCGCGGATTTGGCGAGGATTTTTTTCGACTTTCCCGTAACAACCCTGCAAATATTCAATATGAAATTGACATTTGAATGAAGTTTTATAAAATGTTTTTTCGAAGAGATCAGATTATATGCTGATATATTAGCATTAGAAAATAGAAGGATGTTTGATTGTAATAACTTAGAAAACTTAAATTTCCTTGTAATTCTTGCTATTATTTTCTGTCTTTCAGCAACCAAAGGTTCGAGCTTCAATGTTTTTAAGACAAATTTAAA
This sequence comes from Culex quinquefasciatus, assembly GCF_015732765.1. Lineage (NCBI taxonomy): Eukaryota > Metazoa > Arthropoda > Insecta > Diptera > Culicidae > Culex > Culex quinquefasciatus. The sequence continues at coordinate 1,033,013 of NC_051861.1, forward strand.
GTAAAAAATCTAAACTTTTTGAATCACTCAGCTCATCAGTTTTAATAAAATTGGGTAATTTTTGACTTGTTGCTTGTTGAATTTTTTCCGTTATATCAATTTTTAGCCAGTTATTGTAAGCTTGTTTTCAAGCCGGGTCCGGTGGTTTAGTGGTTAGCGTGGTAGCCTCTAAATGCCAGTATGGCCTGGGTTCAATCCCAGACGGACCCAGTGGCATTTTTCGAGACGAGATTTGCCTGATCACGCCTTCTATCGGATAGGGAAGTAAAACGTCGATCAACACATAACCTTCGGACGCCTTGAAATGAGCAGAAACTTGTAACAGAGCCCACAAAAGACCTGGGGGTCGTTAAAGTGGATTGCTTTTTTGGAAGCTTGTTTTGATTTTTTTTTTCTTATAAAAATCGATTCGAAGCAATAAAAAAGGTTCTCCGTTTTGAATGCATTTTTAATTTCAGAAATAAATGTTATTGTTAAAAAAACTGAATCTCAATGTGATTAATTCTCCAAACATTGCGACTGAACTTAATTTCTTCAGAAAATATCACAAAATTGGGGAAAACACGGTATTTCCTTCAGGTTACGAAAACAGAGTAGTGGATGTTTTTGGTTTTTTACTAAAATGTTTTATTTTTCGTTAAATCGGTTTAATGCAAATAAATGCAAACGATTAATAATCACACGTCCATTAAAGGGTTAACAACCACGGTATAAAAACAACAACACCCAATCACACACACCCACTGTGGTGCCTCCATATTTTATTCCCATAATAAACACCACGTTTTTCCAACCTGCCGAGTTTTGTTCCGACGATTTATCTCTCGTTTGTTTGTTATTTTTTTTGCCGCTGTCCCCACGCGCCGCGTGGTCATCCAGTTTTGCGGCGTCGTCGTCGATTCCCTACAGGGTCGCGCACCGTGATTGCATGTTCCTCCGGGGCTTTTTTTTGGGGTTGAAAATGCTTTTCACCACCACCACACACAAAAAAAAGCTCCAACCAGAGTCCACTCAGAATGTCGGACCTTGATTGAGTGAACTCCGGGGAATAAAAACTGCAATCACACTCTGGTCGTCGCCGGTCCGTTGTTGGAGGACAACCCTAGTGGGTGCACTCGGTGTGTGTGTGTGTTGTGGTGTGGAGTACTGCTGCTAACATGATTAAAAATTCATTCAGTCGAACGTTTAGCGACGACATTCCTCCGCTCTGACGACTGGCCGGCATCGAGTTCCCGCCGTCACTTCTTCTGACGGCGCGCGGTCATTGCTTTCGCGCGAACTCCAGGAACGGAAGCAGCCTAGCCCGGCCACTCTTCCTGCTATTTTTTTGTCATTCTCATCGTTCAATCTTTTTTTTTGCTCTTATGCCATAGTCGCTGGATATTAGTTTAGGTTTCGCATTCTTTTTGGTTTCCTCAAACTTCCCCTTTTTTTTCCTGGTGGCCCCGGGGAGGGTTCCCCGCTTTCAGTCGCTGGCACTGGCGGCAGATTTCTGAAGCAACGACCAAATTTGCCTTAAGGCTGGCCGCGAATATCGGTTGCCTTCGGAATGTACCGTGCCTTTGAGTGAATCAATATTGTTGTTTCATTTGCGATTGAGCAACCATGCGTCTCCATCTACTTTATTCTTTGAAAGTTTAGTGGAGAAGCTTGGTAGTTCAACACTAACATTGTACTTTTGGGTTATAAATTAACGATCTTGCAAAGTAATCAAATTAGCTCCGCCCAACGGTTCTTTACATGTTTAAAATTTTTATCATGCTTTCGCTCCTCCGGCACTCGTGTTCCGCCTGCACTTGCCACTGCTGCTATTCAGGCGGCCCTACCATATAAACATTAATCTTCAACCATTATGGTGGTCCAACATACCCCCCTCCCAAACACTGGAGCTAGGGAGGGGAGGGCGGACGCGGGACATGGCGTCGTCGTCAGTTTTTGGCTCGAGCCGTCTTGGCCGCTGCTGGGTGGTGCCACTGACTAACTGCCGCCCGCCACCACCACCACCGGTGACCGTGCCCTGCCCTGGCTCTGGATCATTGTTTCCCCTGGACTGCATTCTAATGTTGTCGATGGGTTTGGAAGAAAAGAGCAGAGTGCGCGCGCAAAAATGCTCCTTTTATGGTTACACATTGGAAATCGATTCCGTATGCTTTCGGCGAACTCGCTGTACTGTTGTTGTTCTGCTCGAACGACACACAATGATGGTGTACATTTTTCACAATCAGTTGCAGCCAGCCAGCAAGGCGGCGGCGGGGAAAATGGTTCCAGATCAAATATTTAGCGAATTACGTTTGCTGTCAACACCATGCTTGTGGAGCATTTTGTTGAAAAATTCAGGCTGAACTGAAAGTAGGGTACAAAGTAAGTGTTCTTGCGAGGAGAGAACAGCTGAGATATGTATGCCGATTGAAACTTTTTTAAAGACTAAAATTACTTCAAGTGCAGATCAGGCTCGATTTTCCAAAGTCTCAACCCCTGGAGTTCTTCGGATACTTGAATAATGTTTTTTAAATAGTAAATTGTTTTTTTGTTTTTTTTTCTCTACATTATTCTTAAATGATTAAACAAATGTATGCAGGCGCTTCAATCGCCTATATCCAAAAATTGCAAGCTGAGAACGTAACCAGGCAAATTTGTCAGCAAGTCAAGATTTCTCAAGAAATAACTAACTTAACCCCCTTCAACCCAACCCTGCCTCAAGACAGGCTTCGAAATAAAATATCGTAAAACAAATTTTTAAACAAATTTTGAATCTTCAGAAAGCATTGTAGAACTCTTAATTGCAAAATTAGAACTCTTATTGAAATCTTGAAGTTGATGATTTAACTTGTTTCATATGACTTCGCCAAGAAAATTTATCTTGGGTTAACTTTAGCCATTTTTCTAACTAAAAATTCCTATATTTTATATCAAAATAAGTATGCAGTAATTTTTGTTTTGTCCCAAATTATGCATTGACAAATGTTGTTGCGACTTGTTATCTAATGGGTTAAGTTTACATTTAAAAAACCAAAAATCCAAAAATTAACAAGAAAATCATAAAAAAATAAAGGCTTAAGATAAATAATAATCGGGGTTTGTAAAATTGGCTTAAAACTATTGCCAATTTTGCACCTAATTCGACGCACAGCCATAAAATATTCACACCTCAAATATGCACACATCACAATGCACACCCCCTCTCCACCCGCTTGCCTACTGTGTTTGGTGTCTAGGATAAAAGCTATCATCGATTTGAAGCAAAGCTTTCAAGTGTGTGTCTAAGACAGTTTTTTCTGCTGTAGTTCGAGTTGTGCACATTTGTGGAGAGCTTTCCACAACTTGCTCGATTGTCTAAAAAGCTTTGCAATCTGCAATATTAATATAAAACAAAAATGAACAAGGTAAATGCATAATAGTAGTTTATGCAACAAGTTGCAAAAAGAGGATTTTTACAGCACGAGTCGTACATTTATCCAACGAGGTTCACCGAGTTGGATAAATACGAAGAGTGCTGAAAAAATCAAGTTTTGCAACGAGTTCCATACAACATTTTTTGCAATTCCAAAAAACACACACTGAGTAAAATTTTTGCCGAATTTTCTTTTTTTTTGTCAATAAATCGTTTAAATCAAAAAAATGTTGAAAAGTGTTACTTTTTTCAAAACAAGTGCTGAAAAGTTTAACTTTTCAGCAACCATTTGAGTGCTGAAAATTAGAACTTTTCAGCATTTATTTTGAAAAGTGTTGCTATTCGATTCTGTTATTTTTGGTACAGAAAAGTAGGCTATTTCGTCGTTCAAGAATGACAGGAAAAGTAAGTAGTTTCACGACGGGACTGCAAAAAAAAAAAAAAAAAAATAGAGCAAAAGTATATTTTTATATACCCATGACACGGGAAAAAAACAGAAAACAATTATGGGCAGTAGAGTATTTTTTTTGCAATTTTCCTTTTTTTTTTGCTCTGGATGAAACTTTGTCCATGCAAAAGATAAGAATTTTGGGCAGCAGAGCATTTTTTTTTTGCAGTTTTCCTTTTTTTTTGCTCTGGATGCTGCTCTATGTCAAAAGACGAAATTTAGCGTTATTAGTTTTTTCTGATCAATTTGGTGTCTTTGGTAAAATTGAACTTAAAAAAAAGGTATACGGAAAAAAATGCACAATTTCAAAAAGGGTACTGATAAGACATCATTTGAGCCATTGTGCGTGAAGGGTTGCAGGCTTAGAAAATATGAAACTTATTTTTTTTGAAAAATATTGAAAGTCTGGACAAAATTTCATTAGCAATCGAAAAGAACAACAAAAAAATTTTTTTTTGCTAAAATTTACCGTTTTCAAGTTAAAGCTTCTTTTGGGTATTTATTTTTGATTTCTTTTCGTTTTTTTTTAATTTTTGTTGATAGAAAATCACATCTAAAAAATATTTTTGAAAGGCTGACTAAATTTATTTTTTTCTGGAACCTCGAATTTCTCTAAGTGTCACTTTAGTGGCAACTAATAAGCCTGTAATTTTCAACTGACGATATCTCTGCAACTATTGGTCCAATTTTCATTATTATTAATTGAAACTATTGTGAAATTCCTATTTTTTTCAATAAAAATAATTTTAATCCAACCAGGGTGCTAAAATAGTAATTTATGCAACAAGGTGCAAAAAGAGGATTTTTTCAGCACGAGTCGTACATTTATCCAACGAGGTTCACCGAGATAAATACGAAGAGTGCTGAAAAATCAAGTTTTGCAACGAGTTGAAAAGTAGAACTTTTCAGCATTTATTTTGAAAAAATATTGCTATTCGATTCTGCAAATAACAAGTTTTGCAACGAGTTGAATACTTTTTTTTGCAATTCTAGAAAAACATATTTCGAATTTGATTTTTCAATAGAACGTTCGTTTTTTGCATGAATGTCAATTGTCGTCAAGATAACAAAATAAACTTTTTGCAATTCCGTCGGAAACTATTTACTTTTCCTGTCATTCTTGAACGACGAAATAGCCTACTTTTCTGTCAAATGGGTGCTGAAAAGTTGAACTTTTCAGCACTTGTTTCGAAAAGTAACACTTTTCAACATATTTTTGATTTAAACGATTTATTGACAAAATACATGAAAATTTGTCATAAAATTTCACTCAGTGTGTGTTTTTTGGTATTGCAAAAAATGTTGTATGGAACTCGTTGCAAAACTTGATTTTTTCAGCACTCTTCGTATTTATCCAACTCGGTGAACCTCGTTGGATAAATGTACGACTCGTGCTGAAAAATCCTCTTTTTGCAACTTGTTGCATAAACTACTATTTCAGAACTCAAACGGATGCTGAAAAGTACGGATGTTATTTTTGCCGATAAAAAGTAGGCCGTTTCGTCATTCAAGAATGACAGGTAAGTAGTTTCACAACGTAATTGCGAAAAAAATATTTGCTACTAGATTCCTTGCGGTATCACTGAGAGAATTAGTCTGACTGAATTCCTAAATCACTTCACAGAAAAAAAATCATGGTAATATTACATCTGGGAAGGGGTACATCTTTTATGTCAGAAAAAAGGTGTAATTTTACCTCTGGAAATGTGTAATTTTACCACTTTTCTGGTGTAATGTCACTTTTTCAGTCTAAATTGAGGTAAAATTACATCATAAAAGAGGTAATATTCAACATTCCAAAATTATAGCTTCCAAATTTACATTATTTTTTACTGTGTAGCGAATATTTAGATATCAAATACAGCCTTAAAACTTTAAATTTTATGTATAAGCAAAAATGAACTGTTATTTATTCCGATCAATATATACCAAAACATTTTAAACCATAATTAAAATGTATATTATTGATAACAAAGCTCCCTAATTGCCTTCTAATTGCAACGTTTTACCAGCACATTAAACACGAACTTTAAAAGCTCCAAATTGCCTTAAACCACTGCCAGCTCGGGCCCGACCAGCCATAAACCATCCAGAGGGCTTTATGACAGCAACCAAATGGCCGAACACTCTCAACAAAAGTACCCCCTCTTCGCTTTCCACCCTCAACACTAGGATGGTCCAAATCCGGACTTTTTTGGGGCTACCCCCTGAAATCAAAGATTGACCCATCACTAGGCTAAATTCCAAATTTGAGCTCATTCTGACCACGGGAACCCCTCCCTCCAATCGCTTAAAGTTTGTATGAGAAAAATCGTCAAAATGTATGGAGAAAAGCAACTGTTTTACTTTTTTACCTGTGGAAGGCGCCAAAGTTATCCGATTCTTACCATTTCTCAAATGTAGAACCTTCATTAAATTTAGAACAACTTTCCCGAAGACACCATATTTTTAGGATTTTTTCGCGCGAAGTTATTAGCGCCCAAAACTGACCCTTTTTGCGCGGCCAGCTGTAAGGGGCTACCTAACAACGATGTTTATTTCCAATTCGTACACGAACGTGCTCTCTCTCAGGTTCAAACTCTCTCACGAGCTTGCTCGCCTGCCTGCCTGCTTGTTTACCTACAAGCGCGCGCTCTGTTTCTCGGCTTGGACTTTTGTCGTCGTCGTCGTTTTCGTTTGCTATCCGCTGCGCTGCGTTCTTGACATGTTTATTATAATGTTGAACTAAAATACCAGGTTTGTTTTGAGATATAAAATTTAATGTAATATGTGATCAACAAAAGATATCATATTATAAGAGCGTGTGAGGGAGAATACAAATTTGATGAATTAGTTCATCCCAAGTTCATCCATGAATCGTCATCGTTTTGGATTTTAATTTATCTGCTCTTGTTACAAGAAATACCATGCAGTTTTTTTAGATAAAAAATGAAGGAATCTTTTTCAGATTTTTTTTTAAACTGAAAGGAAAGGAGAGCCGCAACTGCAAGATCTGAAGGTAGTTTACGATTGTGCAGAAAGAGATGTTTTCTGAATCGTTAAATTTACAGGTAAACTGACAAAAAATGATAAACAGTTGCAAAATTTGTTGCAGGTGGTCTAGGAACACAGAAAGAAATTTCCTTAAAGAATAAAAAAATAATTTTAGAGAGTATGAATGAAAATTTGCAGCAATAATTGTAAAATTGTTTTGATTTGTACTAAGTATATTTTTGTTAAAGCAAACTACCTAAAGGAACAACATTTATATTACCTGATTTTTTTTTAATAATTGAATCATTATCATTAGAGGGTGACGATTCTCGAGATTTTCAATTTCCCGGGAATCGAGAGTTGAATTTGGCCATTTCCCGAGAATTCCCGGGACCCGGGAGTTTTTTTACTATGCCAATAGTGCTAAAATTTAATAAAATGAAAAGTAATAAATTTGTTTTTGTTATTTAATAAATTCAGTTACAATTGATTCATACTAATTCTATGAGACGGTAATTTAAGCAGCCTCATAATTTTAAGGAACTATATGAAACTTTTTGATTTTTTTTTGAAATACAAAATCGTTTCCTGAGCTTTTTAAGACTCAAAATTATAGTTTAAAATGTTAACGAATCTTAATTCGCACTGAGTCATTTTTCAAAAGTTGCATAAAGTTGTTATTATTTTTTTTTTCCAGTTCATTTATTTATTTGGGCTCAATCGAATAAACTTTACGGAGCCGAGAGTCTAGGATACAATTTGACGTAACTTTAAGTTGTTACAAAACGATCTAATTCTGGCACTTTCACAACGATGAATCTCCAGAGGTGTTTCCAGAAGGGCATCGCTAAGTTGATAATTTCTCTCCAATTGTCCAATTGTCCAATTGTCTCTCCAAATCTCTACGTTTCGACACGGTACATACACGCGGTAGGTTGACGTGAAGGTCGGATTTTGGGTGAGATGGTTCGCTTCTACCCGATCAGTCAAAAGAACTTTCACGGTGTGACGATTTTGTTTGCTGATCTCTTTAATCGATAAATAATATCGATTAATCGTGTCAGCTAAATTGATCAAATTTATCGGGGTGTCTTGTTGCCGTATCAAAACAGCATATGGGCTGGAAGCTAGCTCGGGATACTTTCGTAACCAACTAGCACGTTGAGCAGGTTTCACTTTCGCGAACTGTGGTTCCTTTGTTTCCATATTGACTACAATAAGGCGGACAAGTAAAGCAAGCGATCCGATCTGGTCGAATGTAGATGAGCAACTGAAAGTTGTTATTAGATTTTTGTAAAAAAAAATAACTAATATAACTAATATATAATTTTCCAGTATCGGGAATTTTGCAATATGATAAACATCGACTGAAAACAACAAGTTCAACTTTTTTTGTTATTTTTGAGGTCAACTCTAAAGTTTAATTGAAGAAATATTAGAGTTATCAGTTCACAAAAAACTAGATTATGAGGATTGCTATGCTCAAGACAAGATTATGAAAATAAACTTAACATGAAAAATCTTTTCCCTCTTAGAAATAATTAAAAAAAAAATATTTGAAAATAAAACATTTGATTTCATGTCTGGGGTGTAACTGGTAAATATTTTTAAAGGTAAATTTTGGGGTCCAAATTTTTCTCAATTCTAGCGTTTGGAATTTTTGACAAGTTAAAGTTTAAACTTTCTTGATAAGAAGATTAGAGAAGCATTGGTTTTTTCGAAATTGAACATCGAACATCGAACATTGAACATTAAATGTTCAAAACATTTTTTTCAAAATGTTTTTCTTATTAGTTTATCTATGTTTGCTTCAATATTTATAAGTTAAAAAATTCCCGGGAGTCTCGACCGAATTTCCCGGGAATCGAGAGATCCAAAAATGGTCGATTTCCCGGGAAATTTTTCCCGGGAATTCCCGCTCGTCACCCTCTAATTATCATGTTTCTTTAGAAAAAACAAACAAACCCTGTTCTCATGACATTTGCTGTAATTTTTTGATCGAGCCTTAGCTGTCTTTTCTTTAAACAATTTTATTCAGCGCAGTTTTTTTTTTATTTTTGTCATAATTTAAGAATTTATATGCTAAATATATCTCAAAACAATCCTGCTATTTTAGTTGAAAATCATAATAAACATGCCAGAAACGCAGCGCAGCGGATAGCAAACGAAAACGACGACGACGACAAAAGTCCAAGCAGAGAAACAGCGCGCGCTTGTTGGTAAACAGGCAGGCAGGCAGGCAGGCGAGCAAGCTCGTGAGAGATTTTGAACCTGAGAGAGAGCACGTGCGTGTACGAATTGGAAATAAACATCGTTGTTAGGTAGCCCCTTACAGCTGGCCGCGCAAAAAGGGTCAGTTTTGGGCGCTAATAACTTCGCGGGAAAAAATCCTAAAAATATGGTGTCTTCGGGAAAGTTGTTCTAAATTTAATGAAGGTTCTACATTTGAGAAATGGTAAGAATCGGATAACTTTGGCGCCTTCCACAGGTAAAAAAGTAAAACAGTTGCTTTTCTCCATACATTTTGACGATTTTTCCCATACAAACTTTAAGCGATTGGAGGGAGGGGTTACCGTGGTCAGAATGAGCTCAAATTTGGAATTTAGCCTAGTGATGGGTCAATCTTTGATTTCAGGGGGTAGCCCCAAAAAAGTCCGGATTTGGACCACCCTACTCAACACCCTACTCATGTGGGCGTCGCCCACCCCCACACTGGACAGCTTCATCAACAATCGTCGCACCGTGCGCGTGGTCATCCGGCTTACTGTGTGTGTGTGTGTGTGTCACTCCAAAAACCAATCCCCTGGTCATCATTGACTTTGTCGACTTCCACCCCGCCGCCACTTCTAAGCCGTCGCCTGTGCGATAACTAATTGTTTATTCCAGCTACTGCATTTTTGCATTTGTGCTTATTTGTGGTCCCCCCTCCCCCCTCTCCATCCCAAGCGGGGAGGGGCTTGGGGGAACAGCTGAAACCAGACAGTGCTCTTCCATTTCAGGATTATGGAATTTCACTTTGTGCGCTGGCATTTGTGAGCTTCGTCCGTTCGTCCTGCGGGATTGCTCGTCCGCCCATCCTGTCCTGCCCTGGGAGGATGAAATAGGCGAAAATTGCATGAATATTTGCGCGCGCCATCTCTCGGCGAGCACTGGCTGGCTGGGCTAAAAGCTTATTGCTGATGCAGTGTTTATGCGATTGGGAGAGATGTGCGGGAAGCGGAACGAATGTTTCGGTATTTCCCTAAAATATTTTCATGGATTTATTTCCTGATTGAGTTTTTTTTTGTTGTGTGGTGGGGTTGAGGGTTGGTTGGAAACTAATAGTTAAATAGAGAGGACATAAATCAACCATTTGTGTCAAAATGTCACATTGTTTCGGTGGTTTCAGCGGAGCTTTGGCTAAATTGTTCAATTTCCCAGTTGGGGGAAAGTTTTCGAATACAGCACACATTGTGCAACCATCAGCCGCAATTGCAGTCGGTTGGTCGGTGCCGTCAATAGTCGTTCCCTGAGCTGATTGTCTGCAGATTAGTGCTGGCGACGACCGAGCACTTGACTCTGCTCTCTTCCCGAAATTCCTCGACTCGAGTGGACTCGCCGAGCAAACACAGAGTACAATTAGAGTGTGTACTTCTGCACTCTTTGTACAGTGCTTGGGATGTCGCCAGTAGGTCGTCCAATGGCCAATCAATCAATCAATAGCCCTCGTTGGCGTCTCGCGTGTGCCGTATTTGGCCTCTCTATATCTGGTCCTCGGTCGTCACTCGACACTCTATTGTTATACGACCAATGGGGACGGTCAACGACGACGATGATGGTACGTTTAATTACTAGAGTAAACACATCATAGTCGCGATTGACGATTTTTTTTTGCCCCCGCGCGCACACCGTCCCTTACGCCATTATCGCGCTCTTTGACCCAGTTCCAACGACGACGACGGCTCCAGCTCCTAGTGCTATGTGGCGGTTTAATGGCGCAAAGTTTCGACCCGAAAAAGGAGCTTCTCACTAGACTAGCGGAGATGGTATCGCCCAGAGTAATTCATTTATTCCGCAGCCACAATCGCGCCGTGACGCCGTGTAGGTTAGCGCAAGTCACAGACAGTGGGACGACGCCAACGATGACGTCCGTTGGGCGTTGTGGAGTGTGGTCCTGTTGAAATTTGGCGGGGAGAGCACTCGAATTGAGGCAGCAAAGAGCGGGAATCAAACTCAAGTCTTTGACTTAACAGAACCTTGATTTTACAGTATCTACCACCAAGACTAGATCAGTAATCATCAGAATGTAATACTTGGTGTATCCAAAAAGCTCTCAACTAAAATAGAGGCCATATTACTCTCAACCATCTGAAGTGGCCGTGAGAAGGAGAAAACCCGTCCCAATTCCAACGGGACCAACCCTTCTAACGAGTAACTGGGTTATTACACGCAACCCCCCATCCGTAGAAAAAGCCAAACCACCCCGCATCCAAGGAGGCCTTGAAACACGTGTCTATCCACGACACATGTGGACCCCTCGCGCGAAATGCCGAAACAGGTCACAATTGTGTGTACACGTATGTGTGTGGAGCACGGATTTTACCACCAAGTTGCGGTCACCAAACTTTCAAACCGTGATTTTCCACACCGAGTCCTGCCTGCCTGCCTGGTGACCCTTTTATTTCGCCGGGAAAATGCGACACGGTGGGTGGGGTGGTGGCGCGCCAGCGGTTTGCGTTATAAATAAGTGGAGTAATTATCATAATCCTGGTGTAATAGTTACCACACAATTTATTTATAAGAGCGTGGTGGTACAGCCGACGCGAGCCGTCCCGGCATGCACGGTAGGCCGTTTTGTGGCGTAACGACCAGCGGAACTCTCAAGTGCCGCGCCGCGCCAGCAGCCGTTGTTGGTCGTTGGTTCTATTTTTATGGCGGGCTGGGTATATTATTTATTCCGCGGCTATGGCTGCATCGGAACCAGCGGCGGCTGCAACCAAGTGCATTTTTCGGGACGAGACATCATACACAGCGAGTGTAACACGCGTCGGCGATTTGTTTTGCGTTGCATTTTGAAGCGTTTCATTTATGATTCAAAAGCGACCAATTTAAGCGTGAACAAGGCACGGCGGCAACAGTTGGGAGACCATGGCCACTCCTGCCGGTCCTCGCGCCCATTATGGTCTAGTGCTCGTTACGGTTCGGTTCTGGACGCGCGCAACTCGAGGGCAACGAGCGGTTAAATTGACCAATTTCGAACCGTGCCCGGGCTGAATTATCTCGCCCCGGTCCCAGATTAAGTTATAAATTGTGGCCATCGATTGTTCGTGAGATAATGAAGCGGTGGCGGCATATTGAACGCGATATTTATGGCACACGCGGTATCGAAATCACACAATTATCGCTATTGGCTATTTAGAACCAAACCAACACACAGTAAACTTCACACTACGTGATTTGCTATCGTGACCCGAAAAAGTTCAAACCGAAAAACAACACACAATCAAAAAAACTTTTCCCCCAAACCAGACCAGCAAACGCTCCAGCGACGATTTACCATTCGGCTTAAGCTGCCATTATTTGGCTACAATTTATTACATTTCACCGGGACAGAGGACAACAAAGTTACGCCATTTGTGACACCGACGCAAACCACCACCTCACACACATGTGTATACGGGGAAAACTTTTCCAAAGTGTGCTCCTTCCGTACTATACAGCATTTTCGCCACATTCATCCCCGGTGACATTTGAAGTCGCAACTTGATCCACTTAAGTGGATCTACGGACTTTCCTAACTGTTTTCAGTTTTGTAGTAGTTTGCAGTTTGCAGCAGTGCTGTTTACTTGTGGAGAGTTTGCATACCCCCTTTTGAACTATGTTTTGAGTTCGGCGACCCATTTTTATTTAGAAGATAAATTTTCATTGCAAAAACTTGTACGATTGGAAACTATTTAGAATACAGAACATTTATTTCTGTATTTTGAATCTGATATGCTTATTAATAAATATAGAATTAATAGTATCAGAAATTCATCGAAATTTTTCTAATTTTTAACGGTAGCATAGTTTTAATAACACATCTCGACATTTGTAAAGTTGATTTTGGTAAAAGCTTTAGTTTCATCAAGGTATGATAGATTTTGATTTTCTGAACACGTTCAAATCACCAGAACTCAATTTTAGTAAATTATCTGACAATTGTATACGTGCTACAGAATCATCCGCACCCCCTTATTTTTGCTAGCTCCAGAGATAAACGTGGGTGCGCATGGTTGCTTAACACTGGAACGCCCAACGTATGTCCAACTTACACGGACGTCCAAGCCTCCCAAAAAAGGTGGAACGGTAACTTCAACTTGCTGGTTCCCACACAGAAAAAAATCAATTCCCGTAATCGTTAATTAAGTTCACGAATGTGAGATCCACGAAGGCATTTATTCATGAGTATGGTGCATTTGCACCATAAACGTAAATATATTCCTTCGTGGTTCTCATAATCGTGAACTGACTTCACGGTTTCGAGAATTGATTTTTTTCTGTGCAGGCATTACTCAACCAATCGGGTCGATTCTTGTTTCCAGTGATTTGTAAGAATGTCGAGATGATAATAAAATTCTGCAGAACTTGATTTTAACAAATCTCTAATTTCTGCGACCGAAAACATCGTTCCACCTTTTTTAAAAATACTGCCTCGGCGGAATTTTTGGCGAATTTTTTTACACTTGGAACGATGTGTTAGATCGCAAAAATTACAGATTTGATCAAATTAAGTTCTGCAAAGTTCTAGAATCATCTAGACATCCTAACAAATCACTGAAATGAAGAATCATCTTGATTGGTTGAGTTAGGGCCGAGAATCATTGAGTTGAAGTTACCGTTCCAACTTTTTTGGAGCCTTGGGCGTTGGAATGTTAAGATGATTCCATACCACTTATACCCGAAATTAACTTTTTTGTTTATTAGCAGGTTATTAACTAAATTTCAATACTATCAATAAAAGCGTGTTCGGGGAGCCCCAATCTATTATGCCTTGGCGAAACTGAAGCGTTTACAGACATAAACTTGAAAAATGTCGAGTTGTGTAATTTTAAAAAAAATGTGATGATTTTTGTTTGTCTTTTTTTTTAACTTTGGCTTAAAACCTTGCAAAGAATGATTTTTTTAAGTCTACCCATTTGACACTAAATTTTAAAACGATGATAACTTGGAATCAATTGAGCATTTATTTTGAAAAGTGTTGCTATTCGATTCTGTTATTTTTGGTACAGAAAAGTAGGCTATTTCGTCGTTCAAGAATGACAGGAAAAGTAAGTAGTTTCACGACGGAATTGCAAAAAATAGTAGTTTATGCAACAAGTTCCAAAAAGAGGATTTATCTGCACGAGTCGTACATTTATCCAACGAGGTTCACCGAGTTTGATAAATACGAAGAGTGTTGAAAAAATCAAGTTTTGCAACGAACAACATTTTTTGCAATTCCAAAAAACACACACTGAGTGAAATTTTATGTCAAATTTTCATGTATTTTGTCAATAAATCGTTTAAATCAAAAAAATGTTGAAAAGTGTTACTTTTCGAAACAAAAGCTGAAAAGTTCAACTTTTCAGCACTCATTTGAGTGCTGAAAAGTAGAACTTTTCAGCATTTATTTTGAAAAGTGTTGCTATTCGATTCTGTTATTTTTGGTACAGAAAAGTATGCTTTTTCGTCGTTCAAGAACGACAGGAAAAATAAGTAGTTTCACGACGGAATTGCAAAAAAAATATTTTCAGGTTTTTATTGTCACGAATACATTCGATTCAATTCAATTTTGTTGAATAATTTTACCTAAAATGGCTTAAACTAAAACGAAATTGTTTTTTATCAAAATTCTTTAAAGGACTTTTGAAAATAGAATTCAATGTTACATTTAAACATGACATCTTTTGTGTATTTTTGATACTAAAAAAACTATTCAAAAAACACAATTTACAACAACTATAAACAATGCAGCCTGTCATGCCTGTTTTAGCACAAATGTTGGAACTGTTTGTCTACTAAAACGGATCAAAAAATAAAAAAAAATCGATGCGGTTAAAATCGATGGGGGTTGTCAAAGTCATGATTTGTATTCAAAAGTTATTAAAAGAAATTAGTAATTTTTACGATGTATTTTTTTAAGTAGTCCTGATTATAACCTACAACATTGCCCAAGACACCAAAGCGATCAGAAAATCTCTTCTCGAGATAAAGATGGACAAAGTTTTATACCAATGTATAAAACAGGGATAATTTTTTTGTTTTCATAATTATTGATTATAATTATTGATTTTGAAACATCTTTTGACAAGAAATCAATAACTGAAATGAAAATTAATAAAACCGTAAAAAATACATAAAATAGGATAGGTAGAATTGAGATCGATCATTTTGTTGGTTCAGCGGTCTGATTAAGGTTGGATAATTTAATTAAGTTTGGATATTATAGTGTTCCATAAAAAGAAAGAATTTACTGTCATGAATAAAATCCGAATCGCAACACATTTTCGGCGCAAAAGTATACACATTGCTGCTTTCGACGGCGAAAAGAGCAACAATAAAAAATCCAGTGCCAAAAACTTACCGCCAGGACTCGTATCAAAAATTCCGAATCTCGCACCGAAATCAGTACGCCATTCATGTGAATTACATGGAATTGAATTAAAACTTTCCGCACCAAAGAGGCCAACAAGCAACGTGAGCCCGAACTTTCACACGCCATGCCCAATGTCAGAGTTAGGAACAATAAAAATGAATTAGCTCTAGATTTATTACCCCATATTCCACCCAGTAAGCCCGAGCCCACTCGACGGAGGCCTTGGAGGTCGTCGGGTCAGCGCGAAATGGGCCCCCAGGAAAAAAGGGAATCGATTTACATGAAATTGCACCTATAAATTTGTGGCTCGTTCGGCACGCTGTGCTGAATTGTGTAAGCTTGCGTTTTTCACGGTGGCGCGCGGGAAAAAGGGTTTCCTTTGCTGGCGGTAGACCACGTGCACCTTCGACATGGCGTGTTAATCGACGTTTTACGCCCGCCGAGCAAGCGGTTCAATTTTCTCTGCCGTTCTTCTTGGAGGCTGCCTCTCAGCCTAAATCAAACGAGAAGAAATTGAATTTTCCGTATAAATATGGTAATGTGGTCGGGAAAAGATGCGCCCGATTTTATAGACCGCCAGCAAGTCGGGCGCGCCTCGAACACAATTTATTCCCTATTTTGCGTGCGAATGAGCCGTGGGTATACGCGTCGAGTGGGAAAGAAAAACCAATTTTCCAGCCCCGGCGAGACGCTATTGCGGAGTATCCTTCCGGGAATGTAAATTTTCCACCCGTCTGGAGAGTACTGGGAAAAAGTGCCGGATAATTCCCAGCTCGAGTGCGAAGCGTAAGGACACAAGACCTAATTTATTTATGTGAACTTTGTGTGTGTCTTTGCAGCATGCATTAGCATTTATTTTTTTTATGGAAATTTGCGGATTTTACTTTGCCGTTTTTTTTTCGTTCTCAAACGATATGAGAATGTGACGTAAAAATGACCAAGCTTGGATGCAAAGTTCGGCGGGAAATTGATTCGGCGAGATGGCGAAACTTTAAATTAGAACAAAAAACTTGAACAAGCAATCAAAATGTTTCCCACCAGAGCAGCACGCGTCCAAAGCGAGTGAAACGATAATGTATGGAGCCTTTCTTATGCTCTTTCTCCCAGCCCAACTTTGTGTGACCCAAACCCGAAAGGAAAAACTGCCAGAAGTGCGCAAAAGTTTATAGACATTCATCTGCTGAGCTGCTTTTTTTTTCTCTCTCGTCCGAGTTATTTGCGAGGACTTTGTGCTTTGAATTTGAACGGGGATCTGCCCTTTTGTTCGACCCAGATGGGTTGCCTAGACATTCTGTCGACCGTCCTCGATGGGCCGATTGCTTGGTAATCACTTTGCTATTGGATTTTTAGCCAAGTAATCAAATCGCAATTAATAATAATTTAAGAGGATTTTTCGCCTCTGCCGTCCGAAAATTGTTCGATTTCCCTCCCCATCAAAAGTGGAGCAGAGGAAGCCGAAAAATTGCTTTATTTTCAACCAGTAAGCTCCCCTCCCAACCCTCCAAAATTCCCAGCATCATTGAGTGTGGTCGATTCCGGCACGGCCGGAGAGTGCCCACTGCTCCGTGGTTGATTGCGGATGGAGAGGTTGGTTTTTCACGTCACGTTCTGCGCTAACAATCATTCCAGCCGGCCAGCCGGTGGCAGCCACATTGACGGAACGGAACAACGGAGAATTAAAGGACTAAATGTGAAAAATGTTTCCACCCCGCCCGAAAAGCGAGACGCGGAAAATTTGACCCCTTTGGGTGGTGGCCCCTGAGGGCGTGCGCAAGGGGTTACTGGCAGCACGTGTGAAGCCCTTCGAAACCCCCCCCATTGCTGCCCTCTCACAACTTACAATAACGACTATTGAACCACCGAAAACCACTTGGTTTGCTGGTGCGCGCGCGATTTGGCCATTATTCTGGCGATAGGGGAGGTTTGGGATTCGTGTCATAGTTTGGTCATGTTTTTGACCATTCGATTGCGTCGCTTCGCTTCGCGACGGTGATTTTAGCAGGTTGCAGTTGCAGACTGGATTTCGTCATGTCGAAAATTTAGATTAAAACCAACTCCACCTGAACCAGATTTTCAGCACAATGCCGCCTATCTGCACCGCTCACCAAAGAAGTGTTGACGATCTACTTTTTTAAGTGGAAAAGGGAAAATCTCCATGATATTCCCAAATAAGTTTTGCTTGGAGTTGAAAGGTTTTGTTAAAATATTCGCTTTGCTTGGAGACGGTGATTTTAGCGGGTTGCAGTCTGGATTTCGTCATGTGTATATGATGCTTTTCTAGAACAGGTTACTTAGGAGTCAATAAAAACCAACTCCACCTGAACCTAATTCTCAGCACCAAGACAGCCGTCCATTGCGGGTCGTTCCCATCTCAACGTTCAACAGGAAAGTGTTGATGCTTCGCTTTTTTTAAGGGGATAAGGGAAAATCTCCATGAAAAAGTTTCGCTTGGAGTTGAAACCTTACCCCAACCTCCCCTAAACCGCCAGCAGCCGGTGGCTTATGTTGTTGTATCGTCACATGATCGGGATACCAGGCCAGCGAGGTTACTGCCACTTTGCTCCAACCCTTGGCCGCGTAGAGGTCGGTCGGCGGCGGTGGAGGCGCACAACGACCTCGTTCGAATTGCCGTTTGTGTATAGATTTTCCCTTTCCAACCCCACGCGGGGTGTAGACGGCAAAATAGACCAGGCTTTGCTTTTTTTTTGCTCCCTTTTCCACCAGACTACATGGAGCATACGAAATGAGCCACCGCGTGGGTTGGTGGATGGGTCGCAGTAAAGCTTTCGGAAAACGTTTTCCATAACATATAGCCGGTTCCCTGTGTTTGCCGTTTGGAATCGGAACGCCTCTGCCGAAGGGTTGCACCGGGATAACCTTCGGTGACAACGACTTCCGACGGGGGTTGGGGGCGGTTTGGGGACATTTACACACTCACACACGCGCGGCACTTGTCCACGTAGAGCTGCTACTATACGTGCACATTCCGGCACACATTCGTAACTCTGGCTGGGGGTGAGAGTGAGCCAGAGGGCGTGCGTGACGTGATGGCTCTGAAATTGCTCTAGTTGTGGATTGGTCTGGCTGCCGACCGGTGAGTGGTATCCTGGTTGACGATAAGGGTTTCCTCGTTCACCACACAAGTGAGTTGGTTGTAATTAGACAAAAACAATCTGGTGGTAGAATATGTCTTGTTTGCAGTTGAAATACTGTGCAGCGCACACTCGACTGGACACAATCAATTTTCAATTCTCTAATGTTTTTATCAAAGACTGCAAAAACACTCAACCATCGACATGCGACGTTTGCGACTGTGCACGAGGACAAGTCCAGAAGGCCACACAGAGAAAAAGCAGAGCTCTGTACCACATTGCATCACATCATCATCGAGGAAACTATTTCGAGAGATTCATTTAAATCATACTTTATATATGTTTGGTCGTTCTGTTCTCATCATCATCGTCGTCGTCGTCGTTGTCGTCGCAGTCGTTAGTGTCGTTTGGCCGTACGTTCTGTATGTGCCCTGCTGCTGCTGCATGTAGGAATGATGCATGGGCGATTCCGGAGCACACACTTTGAATTACGAAAGATGTATTTTCTCTTCGTTTGTGAGCTCTGTGCGGATAGGATTTTGCAACATGGTGGAAGCTTTAGAATGGAAGTGACAGGAGCAGTCCAATATTTTGCACTCAATTTATGAGCATTTTGGAGGAAATGTTGCCTTTTCCTTAAACGTTTTATGCACATTGATCAAACACGTTCCTAGCGCAGAATCGTCACCCTGCAGACTTAACTCGGGAGGCGTCGGACTAGGTGACGATTCTCAGTCTGCACCAGTAACATTTAGTACGAGTGCAGTGAGCGCAAATGATGAGATCCACAGACGTGCCTGCATCTAACCTCCGAGTCCGGAGTTGGTCAACTAAAGGGAAGGCTTACGGGTAAAAAAGCATATCCTCAAAGCTAAAGAGGGCCATCATATGAAATCTGCTGCTCCCTGGTCAGCCCAACGTGGTAATGGCCAACCGGCCACACACACAGGCTTCGGCCAAGCTGAACAATTACGTGTTCGTCCGTAGAGGGTTTTTGCAGTCGAGAAAAGGTAAACCATCGTCGTCGACCGCACTTGAAAGGGGCCCACTCGAGTGCGCCGGACTTGGTCTTCGAGTACTTCGCTCAAGTACATCACGACGGCGTTGGCTTTTAGTAACACTTGTTTGGGGTGCCAGCTGAAAATTTGTTTATAAAGGCCTTTGAGTGAACTTTAAGTTTTTGATGAAGTTTTTTTTTATTTACTATGTCGCCAAGGCAAAATTGCCCACCCCTGCCACGGTGAATCGAATCGACCAATCAAGCCTAATCCGAAAAGGCTAATTTGATTGATGAATTCGTGTGGAACAAAGTTGCAGAATTTGAATCCAATAAAAAGCACAACCCCCCAGGTATCTTTCGGGGGTATCAGAAGAAACCCCAACATCGGTATCAGGCCTATTATAAAACCCGGCAGGTTGGCCGCACCAAAAATACGGGCGATCCTGGAACAAAAAGCTCTGCTTCCAGCCCAAGTATCCCACATTTCTTCCAAGAAGCGCGCAATCTACCTGCCAGCGAGCTCCGTTCGATACCCTTCTAATGTCTATAATAAAGATCCTAATCACACAAGCCAGCATAGCGAGGTGAAAAAAAACGAAAACTCCTACACCATGCAGCAGCAGCTGGTGTTGTCGACCTTTTTCGACAAACCCCGTAAAAGGATCGAGTGTGATGAAGGTGGTTCAAAGCGGGTGCGCAGTGAAACCTTTCAGAAAAAACTTTTTGTTAGATGGCAAAAGTTGGGAAAATCGGCTCGCGGGACAAGGCTCGAAATTAAAAACAAAAACAGAACCCATCAGGAAAAAAATAAACGAGGAACGACAGCGCAGAAGGTGCGGACGAAAGGGAGGAACCGAAACTTGTAAACATAATTCACCTTAGACGAAGCATACAAGACAGAAAGAACAGCATGACACGCCACGGCGGCAGTCCCGGGACACTCTGGGAATGTTATTCTCCGCTCTCTTCCGCAGCGTATTCGGTGAATAACAGTTTGACCTAGGCGAGTTTTGAAAATTTCGGTTTGTTTTGGAGATGTTTCGTCGCGGTAGATCGACGTCTCCTCCGCTGAGAGAGTTGTTTATTTACACGCCGAAAAACCGATCAACAGTGTGTAATGCCACCCCAGTTGCAGAACTGTACGGCCAAAATCTGACTGCGCGTCGTTGGCGGCCGGGGAATTACACTGGGATATCCCTTGTTGCGACGGGAGCGTCGGAGGGTCGAATTTCGACAATTTAGACAGTAGGGACCGATGATTGCCATCGATGGTGGTGGTAGCGTTGACCATCTGGCTGCATTGTGATTACGTAGAAATGCTCGCAATTACAAGTAACGATTGGCACGTGCTTTACCCGTGGAGTGTCTAAACTGGAGGGCTCGATGGAGTGGGGGTTGTTATGAGGATGATGTTTGTTTTTGAACAAGTTGTAATGGCTTTTGAAGTGTTTTTTTGTAGTATCGACTTATTTTAAATAAACACAACTATTCAATTTGAAAAAAAATCTGTTGATTTCCATTCACATTCTGTAAGAATTGGGCTACTACATCTCAACCCGGAATTTTTGAAGTTGAATTCAGTAAACGCTTTAGTTTTATCAAGGTATGATAGATTTGGGCTCCCTTAACACGCTCCAATTGTCAGAATTATTTTTGTATTTCCTGTTAAAGAATAAAGTTGTAAATTTCGGGTGCAAAATGGCCTTGAAATCATTCTCAGAAACCAAGCGCCTCCATTGAATTTATATTACTCAGAATAAAACAATGGAGGCGCTTGGCTTTTTAGCACGGAATCATATCATTTGTACCCGAAATTTGCAACTAAATTCTTTCGTAGGAAATCAATCAAAAACCAACTCTGTCGATTGGAGTGAGTTCAGTTGTCGAATTGTGATATCTCAGGATTGCATTTTAAATATTGGAGGTCTGTGAAGGTCAAAAGGTGAGGAATTGAAAGCTGTACAAAGTCGCGTTCTTAACTCAATTTAGTTCAAAGTCGACATCTGACACTTGATCACGATGATTTCTTGTACGCAAAATACCAAATTTCTGGTGTAAATGGTAAGGAATCATATTAAGGGGTTACATACATGTAGAAAATTACAAAATTTCATATTTAAGAAAATTTATTTAATCCACTAAAAAGATGATTTTTAATCACTCCTGAAAGTTTCATAAAGATTATAAATCTGAGAAAGAGACGATTTCAACTAAAAAATTTGCGATGCGCAAAGCGGACTTTCAAACATTCTGAACGTTTTTCTTTCGAACACCGAGTTGATTTACGGGTGCCACGATATCTCGAGATGAGATCGACCAAATTGGTTGAAATTTGGGTTGAAAACTCTCAAGATATATTGCGTGTGCATGACGAAGCCCGATTTTTAAATATCGCTTTAAAAAAATTACAAAAATCAAAAACTGACTATTTTTTATATGAAAAACAATAAAATATTTTGATCTTTTTTTTTAAATAACCTTTTTATAAATCGGCCTTCGTCATGCACACGGGACCAGTTTAACAAGTCTTCACCAAAATTTTTAGCCGATTTGGTCAAAGCAGTGTTGAGATATCGTGGCACCCGTTTTTCTAAACTGCTAACTTCAAATAGCTATATCTCGGCAATGCTACAGAGCAATATGTCAAATAGGGAATCGGTTGTACCCGACCCTCTCCGATTTCAATGAAACTTTGTAGACATGTTATCCTAGGCATATATAAGCCATTTTTGTGTATATGGAGCCAGTTACGCTCGATAATGACATTTGAGAGGAACGTAAGTGTTTTAAATATTTTTGTATTTCGTAATTTAAATATTGCTTTATTTCGAAGCCGTTGCATCGCATCAAAAAGTGATCAAAGACATACTTTAAGGAAATTTGACGGGCTTCCCGAAAAAAAATACACTGAAAGAAAAAAACAATCCACTTCTATGAGATTTTTTGATTTTTAAGTTTAAAAGTCATATTTGAAAATAGCCTAAGACTCACAAAAAATGCAGGATAGAGCAACTCACCTAAAAAAATATACAAAAATCATTTACTGAAACTGTTTTTTTGAAAAGTGCTCTAAACTTCAAAATTTTCAAAAGCCGAATACGGGAATCGATTCTCCAGACAATTTTACATAAAAGTCTCCATATCGATCATTGTCTTAAGTCCAATCCTTGTGAAGTTACAGCGGTTTTAAAAATAAAAATGTTGAAAAAAAAGGTTTTTTTATGGTTTTTGGCAATTTCTATATGACAGACTTGATTTTTCAATCTCAAAAATATTTTTACCGGAAAGCTCGTCCAATTTCCCATAAGTTTGTCTTTGACCACATTTCAATTGGATGTATGGGCTTACAGATGCCAGATATTTAAAAAGTATAGGTGTGTGCTCATACCAACCTCTGACATTTTTGCCGAATTACACCTTAAGAAACCACACACCTTAGTTGAATCTCCTTTTCTTTGAATGAATCAATGGAGGTGCCTGGTTTCTTAACATTGCATACCTAAAAATTTGTTATGCGCTGACCAGACATGAAAAAAAAACACAGAATTCTATCGATTGGACTGCGTTTAGGGAGCCTAGTTCTTATATAACGTGAGAGAAAGCAACAGAAAAATGAATTTCAAAATGTAGAGTTGTTTAATCAACTAGAACTATTCTGTCAGATACTTCAACATTCAATCTTTGAATTTAATTATAATACTTTTCAAATTAGCATAATAATTTGAATATTCAAATGATCATTCCATTTAAACACCACCCTTTAACAATCTCCCAAGTGATTTGAAACGAATCTCACCCAATCGGCCGCTCCCCCATAAGAACGCCAAATCCGTCATCAAGTGTGCGAATTTAAAGCTTGATTGGCCAGCTCTCGAGTCGATTCCCTAGTCCTCGTCTCTGGGCACGTCCAGCTACGGACCAGACCAGACCAGATTGTTCCCGAGCCGCAAACAAACATGCCCCAAGTACATGGAAATTTACTTTGGCTCTGGGAGGGAAATTTTGCACACCCTTGAAAATGGACAACTCGACTTCAACATCAACAACAAGTGGTCCGTCCAGCCTGCCTTCTGTTTAGCCTGATGACGGGAGTGGGAAGCGACGACGGGGTTCGTTGATAAATGAGTATCGTACTCACTCTGGATGCTGTGGACTAGAAAGTCTCTCCTTAGATAACGAGCCGGGGGTTGCAGTACGGTCCACTGGAAATTGGCGAAATCCCCGTAGCAGGTCGTCCAACGGTGGCGGTGTTTTTTCGAGCAGGGGTTGAGCTCGGATTTGAAGGGTGGATTTTTTGCTTCACGCCACCCGAAAGGTCAGTCCTGTCGGGAGTTGGAGCTATTAGGCGCTCTCGGTACAATGGAGCGATCAAGCGCGCGCGAGTTGGCACATTTTAGGTCAACCGTTGCACGTAGCTAGCGTTATCTTGACAGAAAAATCAACATCAGCCTTCCACCGTGTTATCATGTTTCTGCAGCACTCGATCGGTGGCCACACCACGGGGTGTTCCAGCAGCGGCCCAGGAGAGCATACTAAACGATTACCATGGCACACGGGCGAGGTTACCTTCCCCGTGCATACATTTGCCGTGGTATGTTGTACACCCAAACGAGGAGTGTCGATTTTTTGCTAAAAGTTCTGACGCACAGGTTGTCAGCGACCTCCCATTTGGGTGCAAGCGCTCGGGTGTGTTTGTACACTTACACTATTCATACACTTTCATTGCTCTGTGGTGAGCTCTGCAAGCATGCAAAACTAAGGGAAGAAAGATTAACTGCAACTTCAGCCATTATGACAAGTTGTGGATGCGGAATAGAGAAAAAAAAATAGTAGGAAGGCACAACCACTCGACCAACAAACCTCGAATGTGTGTGCACTCTTCACGTTTGAGAGGACTTCCCCTATGCGCTTCTCACAGCATCCCTGTGAGCATTTCGAGTGCGAGATCAGGGTGCAACTTGCCGGCCAGCCAGCAGTCGGTGGTTATGCTGTTTATTATTGACTTTGCCTCACACTCGCACACACGCACACGTGTTTTGAGCCATACTGCGACATCATAATATAATCATGCAGGAAAAAAAAAGCCGAGACTTCTTCTTGTGGCCACTTGTGTGTGTTATGCCATCAGGTCTGTAATCAGTGGACGCGACATCCGTCGGATCGCGCGTCGCGACGACTCCCTTGAGGTGATAAAAATAACGATTTATGCTTGGTGCACGTGGAGTTATGCAACGTTTTATCGGTTTATAGCATCAGGTGTGCTGCTACTACTTTGAGCTACATCCCTGCGGTCGCCCCAGCGACCGCTGCAGATTGGCAGCAATGGGAAAAGCGCACTCCTCTTCAATAAGTCCCTTTCCGAGAGGAGGCCAGGATGAACCACGGTGTTTTTCATGTCGCTTCTGTTCAGGAATTCTTGCCTTGTGTAGATTTTTTTCTGCTGGAAGGCATAATCATAACTGCACATGGCACCGCCCCGCGGGGCCACCAAAGTCACAGTCACTCTCATATGGTACCACCCCCTCGAATTCCCCCTTCTCCCAGAGCATACAGTGAACATATTGAAACACCCACGTGAACGTGATACGGAGCTTTGCCTATGCTGGGCGGCCTCTTGAAGGTGCAACGGCTGTGACGGTAACAACGCCGCCACTCCAAGAGTGGCACATATTCACTAGGCGAACGGCGATGATGATGACGAAGTCAGGATGCTGTGCAGGTGAAAGACAAAAAAAAATGTGTACCACATTCACTCTATTATATGAACATTTCTCCGCTCTTTCGCTCTGCGGCGACCATGTCCTGTACTGTGGGAAAAAAGGACAAAAATTACGACCCTTAATTAGGCTTCTTTTTTTTTTTTTTTTTTTTCCTCCGCTTGCGGTGAATTAATACAATGTATGAATGGAAAAAAGTGGAACTTTGTCACCCTAGCTTGAATCATTTGAGGAAAAAATCGATTAATTTTAATTGCGTTCGGGGTCTGCTCTATCGAAATTAAATCGTCTGATAAATTTAAGCTGATTAAATCCGAACGGATTCGTTAGACGTGAGTGCTGTTTGGGGCGCATTTCCGAGTACGTATGCAGATGCAGATGCACAAAGCTGATAGGAAACTCGAAGTGAGAATGAAATTCCATACAGGGGACCTATCGGACTTCCTGGTAACAAAGTTTGATGAGGGTTTCCAAATTTTCTAAAATAACTTGTTGTGTGAGTCAACCACCAAAAACTTCAATTCAGTTCCCCTCTATGACATCGTAGCTCGGAAGGCATTGCAAACAATCTTAACTAAAACAGATACTTGAACCAACACCTAGCACCCGGTGAACTGCAGCCCCATCGAGAGGGCGCCGGTATTGACAAATGAAGTTTAACATCTTCAGAGCAGGGGTGCTCAAAGTTTTTGAAGGCCGGGCCAAATTTGATGCTCAAATGAGCTTGAGGGCCAAATTTACAAAATAGATTATTAAAAAAATGAAATATTGTAATTTTGATTTAAAAGTCTACACTAAAAATTTTAAGAAAAAAGTTAGTTTTTTTTTTTAATTTCTGACACCTTTCGAAAATTTTCGCTAATTGAAGATTTTTGATTTGATTGTGATATTGTTGATTCTTTTTGTTTTTGATAGCTGAAAAAAAAATTGCTGAATGTAATTATGTTTTCAATGGAATTTTAAAGTTTTTTTTTATTTCAAAAATGGTGACATGTAATCTGAACAATTTATGTAGGTAACAGCGTAATTTCATCTTTAAACTAAGTGTGACTGATGAAAAATTGTTGAGAGCCAGAACTTCAACATTTCAATGAAAAAATATGTTAAAAATAGTTTTAACCCTCTACAACCTAACCCCGCCTTTAGACGGGCTTCGATCTAAAAAATTGCCAAAAATCAATTTTCCAATCGATTTTTGATCTCTAAAAAGCATTCGAAAAAAGAACTTTTAAAATTTTAGAAAATTTAAGGGTTGGAAGTTAAACTCGTTTTATGTGACTTTGCCAATGTTTTTAAAAATGTAATTTTTTAGGGGTCAACTTTGGCTGTGTTTTTTCTAACATTTCCAGTATTTTCAGTTAAAAGAAGTATGCAGTCCTACGCATTTTTTTGCAATTTAAATGATGATGGTGCGATTCTATAGCAGAAAATGTGAAAAACATGCAAAAAATTGAAAAAGTGACTGTAAAAACATGAAAAAAATAGATAGTCGAAATGTAATTATATTAGGTGGTAGAGTAGGCCAAATACTACCAAAAACAAACATAAACAAAACAAGATAAATGCAAATTAAAATACTAAAAATGAAACAAGAAAAACATAAAACAAGAGAAGTCAAGTTTTTCGTAGAACAAAAGTTGCTCAAAAGGACCTCCTGAAAACGGGAAAAATAAATATTTTCGAAAAAAAATTGGGCAGTAGAGGGTTAAGCACCCGTAATGTTAAATTGCAAACATTATTTTCAAAAAAGGTAAAATTCAACGAAAATAAAAACATGAATAATCCCAAACATGCTCAAATGATTCTAAACGCAGAGGAAAGCATTTTTAATAGAATTCAGTTGATTGCACTTAAATTTCCATTGCTCTTTTGCAGCTTTTTGAAAAAAAAATTGCCCCTGATTTTTCGACCAAATTTTTAATTATGAGGGGAGGGGAGTTTGCAACAGGCTCATTCCTCCGATTTCAACATTTTGTATGCCTGAATCAGATGAAGTCAATCAGATTCGTTATCCAACTGGCATGAGTTGGAATCCCGAGAGAAGGTTTCTAAGTGCAAATTAAGTTTGAGGACCAGTTTATAAAAGGGTTATTATGACTTTCAAATTGATATAGAATACTTATATTTTTGTCAAGTAAGTTAAGTCAAATATTTCCAAAAATGTTTGATGAAAGTTTTGACGATATTTACTAGTTTCACTCACATTGAAACGTGTGAAATTGTTTTGATTTTTAAGATTTTTGAAGAAAATATTTGTGTCTTAAAATGTGGATCAAAATATTGATAAATCATTAGTTTTTTACTTAGGCTGTTACAAATATTTTTCAAATTTTATGTCACCCCCACCCCCCCCCCCTTCAAAATTTTATTGAAAATTAAAGTTTAACCAACTGAAAACCAGTTAAAATGAATTTTCTCGCGTTTATAATCATATTCAGCATGTTTGAACTCCTTTGAAAACATTTTAAATGTACAGCCCCACAAAAAAATTTTTTTGGAGAAAAAACATTCCGTCAATACCTCGATATTTTAAAAACTAATGATTGGAAAGCAACTTTACGCCTGTAAAAAGCATTTTAAAACACTTTTTTCATCCAAATGTTGAAACCTAGGCTTGTAATTTAAATTTTTATATTTTTTCATTTTTTGCCCCCCCCCCCCCTCGATTTTGGTCAGAGCCGAGGGACATAAACTTTGAAAAGTATTTGCAACGGCCTAACAAAAAATAAAAAAAAGCATAAAAAAGTTTCAAATAAACATTAATATTGAAAAGTATAAAATCACTTTACAAGTGGAAAACGGGCCATTTTACGTGATCATTCAAAATAGGTCCGCGGGCCACAAAAAATCACCTCGCGGGCCATACTTTGGGCACCCCTGTCTTCAGATGCTATACAATAAGTTTGATGTTGATTCATTTTGAAACTACTGTCATTAACATAGCAACCTGCGTCATGTTTTAACTTGATAATGTTTAGAAATGTTTAGATTCTTTTTCAAATTTTCTAATTTTTGTTCCAATCCTACATATTCTGGTAACGCTAACCCTGCTCCACTAACAAGCTCATTTGCCGTCAAAAGCCAAACACCTCGCTCTCATAACGATGCGCGACACAACTTTCCGCTTTCGTCGGTGTTGTCATCGGCCAACGCCATCACACACGTGTGCACACCACACGCACATCCCGTCTGCACATTATTAAAAATGTTTTTATTAACTCAAAGGTACATTTATTATGATTTTATGCTAAATTTGTTAATTAGATAGAGATGGCCTGATACGGCCCCGGTCTTCCTCCTCTGTCGCAGGTTTTTTTAAATATGCTTGCACAAGAGACACTTTGGCTTTGCGGCGGTGGCGTGTCGAGTGCTTCATTATGAGGTCCGGACTGTGGCGCGTACTCACAGAGTCAGTGTTAATCGCGTTTCACGCTCGGTTCGCTCTGCGGCCGAGGTAGAAAGATTTTAGGCGCTTGATTAATGCGCTCGGGGTTCAAATTTCATCAAATCGTCAGCTTTTTTTGTAAATGTTAACCACATTTTAATGCTGGAAACACGCAAAACACTCTCGCGACGTATAGCGGTGAAAGGGTATAGGAAGCCGAAACTGCGCGCTGCATACGAGTGGAAGAAAAAAGATCAGCATCGTTGATTAGGTCGGGAGGTAGGCAGTTACAACATCATCAGGCCCATGTTAACATAATGAAATCCGAGCATCGATCCACCCAGCAGCAGCAGCACCTGATTGCTGAGTTGGTTCAGAAGATGAAGAGCAAATAGTAGAGGGTCCCCGAAAAGCGAAGTTGGGCAGTGAATCACGTAGCAATCATCCCATCAGGCTGGTCGTTGAGTGGGTAGGACGAAAGTTGCGGTCGTAACTTATGACCGTCGTCGGCCCCCGTGAAAGATTGCCAGGCGATAGTGAAAGCGGCCAACCTCCAATCGTCGAACATACATAGTAGAGTATAGTTTGTAAGTTGATTCCCCGTCCAAAAAGTGCTTAGCTCGAGAGAAAGAATATATGTTAATAAACTCAACGGCGTGGCGTCACATTGCTGTGCCGGTGATGGACAGTCGGGACGGGTTTCGGATATCGCTCTCGCTAGTTGGCCGCGAAGCTGTCGGTTCCAAACGGTAGATGTGGCACGTCGCAGCTGGGATGCCCAACGACGTGGAACGGTTTTCATCTGGTGCAGATTCGTGCTTCGTGTGCCTGACGTTCTCGGTGTGATTATTGATTATATAAACTTTCCCATTGTCTCCCTCTGCTGAAATGAGTACGTGTGGGAATGAAAAGTTGCAACATTCGGCTTAACGGATTAGCGCGAAAAATCATATAAAAAAGTTGTCACACAGAGTTTATCACATTTGATGTTTATCTTGCCACTATAAAAATAGCTACACCAGTGACCCTGTTTTCATTTTCCGCCCGTTATCGATAACCTCCCCACCACCCCCCCAATACTCATAGCTCACTCAATCAAATTTGCCCTGGAGTGGACCCAAGGACACACTCGTCCTCACAGTGCCATTAGCAGTGACCGACCGTACGGTAATGAATCCTGGCTCGCGTGCCCGGCATACTCAATCGCGCCCTCGGGCTTGCTGGTGTTGCTGGTGATGATGGCATAATAATTTTCTCCGCACATTCAAGCACGAGCGGGTGCGAACACACACACAAATTTTCTGACCATTTCCCATTTCACCCTGGGGTCGTGTGTGTGTGTGCGCCGCTCACAACTGTTTCCTTTTGTTTTGTGCTCGATGATTTATGATTATTTTCACTTTTTTTCTACTTTTCATGGCCCAATAGGGTTGGCGATTCTATTTCTGACTTTATTGTTCGCACTTGATTTGCACAAAACGATTGAGCAAACATTGATCGCACACGACGTACGGACGTCAGCACAAAAGAGAAAAGAAAACCATACCGAAACCGATTGTCACGAATATCCGCACAAAGCGGACGCGAAAACAGCCAAGAAAGCGATTTGAACAAGTGCGAACGTCCACACAAAAGGGAGAACGCAAAAAAAATGAACACGATTTGTTCATCAAATCTAAAAGCAAACTTGAACATATTTAAAACAAAGGTAGCACCCTCTACCCTAGTGCACCCCAAACCCGCCCCTTCATCCTGCCGTCCGCTGCCGGTCGAGTGCCAATGACAGGGCAAGTCGTGATTTCGGGTCCTCTTCAACAGCAGCAGTCACGAATTACGGCCTCGATCGGCAGGGGACCCCGGGAACAGGTGGCCGTGTCGCCACGGTCGTCGTCACTCGCTGAGGTGGGTTCCTCCAGGTCGACTCTATCCAACCAAACAATACACAGAGACACACACACACACTGAGTGAGTGGTAAAACTGCGTGACAAACACGTGCCCTCCGGGTCTCTCCCAGTGTGTGTGTGTCTATGGCAGAAGCGACAAGTGCCACCAGTCTACGACGGCACTCGGCGGAAATAAAAATCGTTTGATTGATAGTCGAGTTGCTCTTTTGTTTCGCCGCGGCCTGCCTGCCGTCGTGAGTATTATTTTTCACATTTTTTTTCTTATTTCCATTTTGCCGTGTTCCAGTCCATCTCGTAACATTAGTAGAACGTCCTCAATGATTTTACGATCAGTCGTAAAATATGGAATAACTTGGGCGTAGAAGTCATTCTCTCGTGGAACGATAATTGAGGAAGCATTACTTTAAGTCACATTCAGATTCGATTTTGTTAAAATTTTAGGATCTGAAAGATCTAAGGTACACATCACTTAAAGTCTATAATCGACCCCGAGAGACTCATTTCCGTGAAGTGTCAATATGTTGCTTCGTTTCGGTACGGGATTTATTTGGAAAAACAAGACATTAAAATGTTCGACCGTTGTTCGCCGAAAAACATGGCCTTTATCTCTATGGTACAAAGTATGGGCAGCTGGAAGCCAAAGGCCATAAAAATCGTTCCAAAAATGGACAAAATGAATTGACACCAGCGAGTGTGTCGCGGTTGGGCGTCCATCCATCGTCGTCGTCAGATTTAACAGGTAGCCAAAAATACGAATGTGATCTCATCGATTGCACTCTGCCACTTGATCGCGCAAACAGTTGAGCCTTTATTTGCTATTGATAGACGGTGCGACTAATGGACACCTTCTCCGCGATCGCCTCAAGATCCGTCCTCCGCGCCTTTGGCCGAGTGGGCATAATTATTTGAATAATGTTCACGGCAGCGCGCGACTACCAGTGAGTTTGGTCAAGGTGGGTAAAAATAGAAATTCCATCCCAACAAACTATGGCTTGGGGTACTTGAGGACGGATGTCGACGCTTTCGTCGTCTTGATTGCGAGAAATGACGCTTCATTTATCTCAAACACTGATATCCAGGAAGAATTCATGGAAAATATCAGTTTACTGGGATTTGCGAGACTTAAATTCAGTTAACATTAATATTTTAAGCTACAGACAATCTGTTTAACCTGTACCTTTTTCACACTCCCAACTTTGTGGCGGGACAGGAAGTTGGCCAAGTTTTGCTCATCCCAAAAATGTTCCCCGGCCCGGAACCTTCCGCCCCACCCTGCACAATAAATACTAATGAGCTAATTTTATATTCACCGTAACCTAATATCTTCTGCACATTAGTTAGAACGCCGCCGACGACGACGCCAACTCTCAGCAGGCCATGGGTCAGCGAGGTCGGGTGCCCGTAGTCAGGCTATGCTAATCCCACTAAGGATTTTCTCCCTATTAGCGCACAGCAAGTAGGCGTAGCAGTCCCGGTGCACACACAACGCCTACCATGACGTGGCTTCCTTGGATCTCCGGTAACAACCGCTGGGAAACATTGTAAAAGGGTCTACTGGAGTAACTTTGAAATTTCGAAAAAAAATCAAGTGTGTTTTTGCGTGAAGATTCAGTATTCCGCCATTCCAAATTGTTACCGCCGCATTACTAACGCAGTAAGTGTTAGTGGAACGGGCACGCTAACCAAATAAGCCCGTAAGTATTGCGAGCCAACGAGCCGTAAGCGAAAACAGAGGGATAATTGATTAATATATTGTATTAAATTTCACTTTCGCTGGATTGCGAGTCTTCCAGGCAGATTAATTGAATTTACCGCGCCGGGGTGGGTTTTCGCGGCCCGAAATACCTTCCGTGCCAACGAGCCGTTTCTACCGTGGCGTCGAATGACGGAGGCGTAAATTTGGCGAAATTAGCTTCCTCAAGGCAGCGAGGGTATCTCTCTTTGTTGGGAGTCCTTATGCCTTTAAATTTGGCCGTGGAATGTAATGAGTTGAGTTTAAAAATGAAGTAACTTTTTTTTTCGTCAAGTCGTTGGCGCCTTAAGCTTATTGCGATGAGAGCAATGAACCGAATGTTTGATAGCAAAAGTCCCGGGGATGATCATTGTGATGAAATTTCTATGGTGTCGTAAAGTTAAATTGTAGCATTATTTTAACGGAGTTGTTTGGTGCTAGTAGCAGGGGGTTGGCGTTCAACAACGGCCGGAATAGGTCGCCGCTGCAGGTTCCTGGGGCTTTCATTTCACAATTCGCGAAATGTTTTGTACCAGTGAAAGCTCCTGCGGGCAGTGAGAGTATTCTTTTTCGAGATATAAATTTATTGCCAATTTTGCGGGATTATACGCACACGGTAGCGAGCTAGCGTTGGTGACAAGCTGTGTGCCATTTGTTTCCGCATAATTGAATTCTTTAATGTGATACTTAATATTTTATTGCTTCGTTTATTTGCAGGTAAGAGCACTGGATTAACATTCCTCCAGCAGGGTCAATCGTATTCAGTGAGTAACAAGATATTGAACTTTCTAAAAGCTCCTTGTTTAGAAATCTTAGAACGTAGCTAAAACAATAGGGGAAAATTCTCATTACATCAGCTTCTCCACGTGCAAAGTAAACTTCGTTTCAAACAATGTGCCCACTCACCGTACAGCGATCGGAATCCAATTAGTCCAAAGTATCTCATGCCAGAATCATAAATCAACCGAAAATCCAATTTCACCGGTAAAGTATCACTCGCCATGGTACCCTCAAAAGGCATGTGCCGCCGTTGCTGCGCTCGCCATTCAAGAGTTCACCCTTCTCCTGCATTGCTGCACAAGACGTAGAAGAAGCAATTCATTTAAAATTTCTCAAAAGTTTCTCGCACCAGCAATAAATTAATTATCATTGAACTCTGATTTCTATCACAGCTCGTATGGGTGCCAGTTGCCGCCCCTTTTTATGACGGCGGAGATTCCGGGAGCGCATACACAGTCTCCGTTCATTCATGGTTTGGTTGGTGCAGCACACTTCATATGTTTCCACTTTGTCGTGCCGTGTCGGTCCCCGGGTTCAACTCTTCTAGTTGCGAAGAATAGACGGTGCGAGTACGAGGCGGTATGCTTGCAGCTGGTACTAATATCGGAGATAGTTTCAGCCTTGGGTAACGCCGCGCCGCAATGGCACTCGGGTTCTGGCACACTAAAGATGACGACGACGTTTGGGCGAGAAAGTGTAAAGTTCGTCTGGAATTTAGGTCGGGACGGGCTAGAGGCGTCCCCAGTGTGAACCTGCTTATGTTTGCACCAGTAGTGGGACCAGAGCTGCAATTTGTGATTGCACTTCATTTTCTCTGTTATTGGAGGTCCTCAGACAATTCTTGACTTGATTTTTTCTTGTCTTTCTTAGAACATACAGATATACAGAAAATTCTGTATTTGACAGATTTTTCGATCCCAAAAAACACAAAAATAATATTTGAAAATCTAATCTAATCTAATCTAATCTAACCCTAGCGCAGCCAGTCTTTCGAGGGCATCCTGGAAAATGCCTTAGGTTGATTAACGCCTAGCATCCTCTTGTCATTATTAACAATTGCAGTGCCCCATTGCATTAAATTGCATTGAAACATCACAAACGTTAAAGCGGCCAGGCCAACTGCGTAAAGTTCACCGCAAAGATGATTCGTTGAATTGGATTGAGTTTGAACACGAATGTTCAAACAGCAATACAGTTCTGAATCTGCAGGGGAGGAAGAAACGTGGGGATCCCCCGCTCACGTTCCTGTTTTTAGAGCAATGAATCGTTGGGAGCACCATGCTAAGAAATTTTGGTGCTCCGGGACCCTCGAGGATGGGACATTGTATTTCCACAAATGCCCTGGACACTATTTGCCATGGTTATAGCGCCACAACTCGCTCTCTGTTGATGAGATAGTGTTAAAATAATTATTATGAAAATACAAATTTTTGATTCACACAAAACATTAAAATTTCGTTCAGATTAAGCTGATACATGAAAAAATGATTTCTAGTATAACAAACAAATAGCGGAAAACGTACACAGAAATATGATTGGAAAATAAAAAATGTGGACTGACCTTGATTAATAAACAGAACGCCAACACACTCTGAAAACAGGAAAAATCTTACCTCACATAACAGCTTCTTTAGTCCCTACCGTTCTGAATTATGTTTTCCCTCGCTCACCAACTTTGGCTCGGCAAGCCAGTCAGAGAACGCTTTTTCACCAGTCGTCAGGTAATGCACCAGCCGCATCGCACAGCCGCATCGCACAGCCGCTTTCGCAT
The DNA here is from genome assembly GCF_015732765.1 of Culex quinquefasciatus. Lineage (NCBI taxonomy): Eukaryota > Metazoa > Arthropoda > Insecta > Diptera > Culicidae > Culex > Culex quinquefasciatus. Next base: position 1,067,803 of record NC_051861.1, read on the forward strand.
TTAAGCCGAGTAAACGCTGCAGCTCAGCATAGCAAATTCAGGTTGCCTCCAACGCCCCCTTCCGATGCCGTCAGAGTTTCCTACTGCATACCAGCCTGAATATCCCAATCCACTAACACTAACGCAATCCAGTTTTGCGCACACCTTTTACTGCTAACCACACAAAAATAATATTTGAAAATTTCAACAATTTAGTGTTTGAATTATGCTTTAATATGATTAAAAAGCCTAACTCTACTGTTAAAAATCTAAAAATGTCTTCCATTGTTCCGAATTAGACATGATACAGATAAAATACAGATTTATTTTGAAGAAAATAATCTGGCAACGTTTAGTAGATGTCATTCTAGAACATCAATGACATGGTGTCGATTTCTGGAAAAGTCATGGAAAACCTGGAATTGTCAGGGAATTTTATTTGACCTGGAAAAGTCAGGGAAAGTCAGGGAATTCAAAGCTGGGTCAGTGAATTTTGATGATCTTGTTGTTGTTTATATTACTACAAAATTTCATTTCTTTTTGTAAATTCGCCCTTGATGATGTATTTGAATGTCTTCCAGGCCAAACTTTGCAATATTGATAATATTTATTTTTTTATATTGGTTTCCGAACTGAACGCGAAACTCCATATAAAAAAGGTTATGAAAAGGGTCACGAAAAAAAGGAACAGCAACGAAAAATTTCATTTGGCATTACTTTGTGCGTTGCTTGTTTGTAATATGTTTAGTAGCGTGGCTCACGGATATATGAAAAAGACAAAAGTGTTCAATTTCGAACGCCTCGACCGAAATTTTGTAGCATTCTAACCGCAGAAGCTAGCCTGAAATTTTGAGCGCATTTTGTTAATGTTTAGTTGTTCCACTTCCACTGCCACGCTAATGTTTAGGTTTAAAAATCAAATAATTAATATTTGTTTTGGATTTGCGTTCAACTGAAAATTAAATATTACTAGCGCACACAGGGTGGGACAATATGAGGCAGTTGCCCCACCATCCTCAGAGATTTGTTCTAAAATTGGTCGTTTGTTCAACATATAGAGATCATAGAGAAAATCAAACATTTTGTCAGAAAAATTGAATGATTAAAAAAAATCAAAAGTAAAAAAAATCGAACATTCGAAAATAAAAAAAAAAATATAAAATTATAAAGCTCAATGATTCTATTTTTTTTAAATTCTGAATTTCTGATATTTTTTTAATTGTTGATTTCTTAAATTTTTAAATTTTTATTCTAAAATTAAAAAAAAAAAATGGTAAGGTTAGAAATTTTTTCAAAATTTCACATTAGTATTCGTTATCTAAATTCTTATTTTTCTCAAAATTAAACTGAACTATGATTTAAATTGATTCAAAGTTATCTAATTTTGTGTAATCTGAAATGTAAGCAAAATAGTGGTGGTAAAATGGAATAAAAAATTAAAGAATTAAATTCAAGAATTAAAGAAATTAAACAAAAAATTATGGAATTAACAGGGTTGTTACGGACGGCGAGAATTTGGCGCGGATTTCGCGCAGTAGCAATTTTGATTAAAAAATTTATAGAGAGATGAAATTACTTTCAACTTATAAAGAAAAATTTTATCAAGAATCAGGGTAATGTTTTCTTCGTTGAGTGTAAAAACTTCGATTTCTTATTAATTGAATTTTCTTCCGAAAATTTTTGTTTGTATTTTCTCAATAAGAAACGTCGAAAGATGAAGATGAAGATTATGAAGATTTATTTTTAAATGTGTTGTTGAGGATTTCCTAAATAAATGTATTAGTACACTCAACTCATTTTTAAACATACTGACTCTGACTATTTAATTTCTTTTAAGTTTTGAGTAATGTTTTTTACCCTTATTTAGTATTCTTTTATACTGGATACATTCAATTTTAATCTTGTGAATCTTAATCATAATTTAAACTCTTCCTGAAGATACAGATATTAAGATGTAACAAAAATTATTATTGGGGCATGTTCCAGTGGGTGTACTGTATTATATCCCAAATATGAGCTTCATTGGACGTAACAGAAGCTGGCATCCGCCTTTGAATTTTAGATGGGATTCAACCAGTAGAAATATTTTTTTAATTTAAACATTCTTGAAAAAAAAAACAAAACATTAAAAAATACAGCTCCAAGATTCAGAATTAAATTATTCAGATTTTAGGAAATAAAATTAGGAAAAATAGTATTAAAAAACAAAAAAAAATCATATTTAAAAATATAAAAGATCCGAAATTTTCTAATTGAAAACTAAAAAATCAGAAAAAACCAAAATTATCAGTATTTAAAATAATTCAAGAGATCAAAAAACTTATTTTCTTAAATTCTTAAATTCTTAAATTCTTAAATTCTTAAATTCTTAAATTCTTAAATTCTTAAATTCTTAAATTCTCAAATTCTTAAATTCTTAAATTCTTAAATTCTTAAATTCTTAAATTCTTAAATTCTTAAATTCTTAAATTCTTAAATTCTTAAATTCTTAAATTCTTAAATTCTAAAATTCTTAAATTCTTAAATTCTTAAATTCTTAAATTCTTAAATTCTTAAATTCTTAAATTCTTAAATTCTTAAATTCTTAAATTCTTAAATTCTTAAATTCTTAAATTCTTAAATTCTTAAATTCTTAAATTCTTAAATTCTTAAATTCTTAAATTCTTAAATTCTTAAATTCTTAAATTCTTAAATTCTTAAATTCTTAAATTCTTAAATTCTTAAATTCTTAAATTCTTAAATTCTTAAATTCTTAAATTCTTAAATTCTTAAATTCTTAAATTCTTAAATTCTTAAATTCTTAAATTCTTAAATTCTTAAATTCTTAAATTCTTAAATTCTTAAATTCTTAAATTCTTAAATTCTTAAATTCTTAAATTCTTAAATTCTTAAATTCTTAAATTCTTGAATTCTTAAATTCCTCAATTCTTAAATTCTTAAATTCTTAAATTCTTAAATTCTTAAATTCTTAAATTCTTAAATTCTTAAATTCTTAAATTCTTAAATTCTTAAATTCTTAAATTCTTAAATTCTTAAATTCTTAAATTCTTAAATTCTTAAATTCTTAAATTCTTAAATTCTTAAATTCTTAAATTCTTAAATTCTTAAATTCTTAAATTCTTAAATTCTTAAATTCTTAAATTCTTAAATTCTTAAATTCTTAAATTCTTAAATTCTTAAATTCTTAAATTCTCAAATTCTAAAATTCTTAAATTCTTAAATTCTTAAATTCTTAAATTCTTAAATTCTTAAATTCTTAAATTCTTAAATTCTTAAATTCTTAAATTCTTAAATTCTTAAATTCTTAAATTCTTAAATTCTTAAATTCTTAAATTCTTAAATTCTTAAATTCTTAAATTCTTAAATTCTTAAATTCTTAAATTCTTAAGTTCCTAAATTCCTAGGTTCTTGAATGCTGCCATTTTTGTTATCATCTCAAAAACCTGGTAAAATTTGAAGTATTTTTGGAGTTATTTATTCGGTTAGAGAAATTTTGAGAAGAAGATGTAGGAAAATTTGCTTCGATTTTTCTAAGTGACGTTTTGGTAAGATTATCGAGTATGAACTGTATCTTAAATTTAAAATCTCAAGATTGAGGATTTATGACAATTTTAAAATTTTATTATTTTTCTTTATTTAGTTTTTGATTTTTTTGCCAAAATGTTTGTTTTGGCTTTTCCCTCTAGTTTACCTAATCCTAGCAAAAATACATTATAAGCTTTTCAAGATTCTGCGTTCTGAGATTACAAAATTGAATTTATTATGAAACTCTTTTATATGCTTGTCGCAAAAATATTTTTCTTAAAATGACGCGGATTTTGCGCGGATTGGGTTTTGGGATGGCGCGGATATTTTGTTCGATTTCTCCGTAACAACCCTTTATAAAGGAATTTGAGAGTTCAAGAATCTATAAAATACAAGCCTTACCCGACAAACTTCGTTCTGCCTTTTTTTCGTTTGTTGACGTTTTTTGCTTTTTTGCTTATTCAGCCTCCTGTGATCTAAATTTGATTTTACGTAACTTTCTCCATACAATTTGCTGATGTTCCGGAATCGGTTCCAGAGTGGCCAAAGTGTCAATTAGTTAGCGTATAAACCTTCCTTGGGCTTATTCGAACCCAACGCAACAAAGAGCACCTCGATCCGACGTTCCGTGTTGAATTGATTCGCGTTCGAACAAAACCGTCGAAATTTTTTATATATATAGATGGTCTCTTCGGGAAAGTTGTTTCAACTTTAATTAAGATCCAGCATCCGAGATTTAAGGGATTGTACAACTACATTTTACATGTTTTTCCCAAACAACATTCAAGGGCTTACAAGGTGGAGTTTCCGTGGTCAGATTGAGCTTAGATTTGGAATCTATTCCAAAACACCCAAATATCCAAGTTTGATAAATAATGACTTTTCGAAAAGCTCGAGCAGGTTGTATTTTGTTTTTATTTTTATAAAATGTATTGATCGTGTGACTGATCGTCTGTAGGCTCTGGTCAAGGAAGAAAACTTTTTTTTTAAATTTTATAGCAAAAATATTTTTTTGTAAAATAATTTAAGAAGATATTTTCTTCAAATATCCAGAAACTATCAAGAAAACCTCGATCTTTTTAAAAACCGTAAACATGTGCTTGAATGATGCACACTTAATTGTATATTTTTCTTTTTTTTTATTTTTCTGAATCTTTCTCAAGGTTCTGCAAAATTACATTTTTTTCAAGTTTTTGTCTCCAAAACCTTTAGTTTTTTTTTTATAAAAATACAATCAAAAATGGCATTGGCCTAAATTCGTTTGAATTAACCATTTTGAAATTTATGGTTTTTATGGTCGATAAGAAAAAAATGGTTGACAAAATAAAAAAAAAGTTTTTAAGTTTTTGCAAAATCCATCGTTAAAAAAATAAAATAAAAAAATCATTGAAGTTTTTCAATATCTTAAATTTTTAATATTCAAAAAGAAAAAAGCATGAAACCATAAAAACGCGCTAAACAATATGTTAGTAAAAAAAATAGAAAATAAAAAAAAAATTGGTGGTCTGGAGAGGTCAGGGAAAAGTCAGGGAATTTTATTTTGGGATTTGGATCGACACCATGAATGAGTAAACATAATAAATGAAAAAAGTAAATTATTTTACTTAACATCACTATATTTGATTACTCTTTCTTTTATAAACATTAGTCGTCTGCTAGAACTGACAGCACAGTAAGCGACGACTGACGTTTCACCTGCCTGATATCTCGCACTAGAGAGAAGAGAGATTCACTCTCTCTCTCAAATTTCTCTGCAATGAGTACTCAGTGAAACTTTTTCTGTGAAGATTCTTTCATCGCTGCTCTCAAAATTTCATCGATTTTTATACGTTGAAATACCAAGTTGAGCATATTGAGTTCGTGTAATAACTGTTCCAATGGTTTGTGTCATTAGCCTTCTTAGTAAGAACGCTGGTTAACAAAAGTGGCATGCTTCCAAATCCCATACGTGAAGTATTTTTTTCTCAAATTTTGCGACAAAACGAACAATCCGAAGCCCTGTCACTCTGAGGCACCTAGTTTCGCACACGCCAAACTTTGCCATTACTGTAATGTGGTGCAGCAAGGAGCGAGGAGTGGGAAAAAAGCTTTAAAACTCATCTCCTTTTTCCGCCCGCGAACCTGAGCTTACTGTACATCAGGCTATGACTATATCGTAGGATTGTTTGCCCCACTCGTCCCAAGGCATTGATTATTTTTCGGTGAGAAAGTGCTGGCGCTTCTTCTCGTACACACAAGCATATATCTCACCCAAGAATAAACTTGCCATTGGAACTATGTGTGCTCTCCCCCCCCCCCCCTCCTCGTCAACCCCCAGGACCATTAACCGCTCCACCAAGGGTATAAATTTCGATTATACTTGGGGGGAAATATTTTTGAAGCGGCTGTCGATATGTGCTTTTCTTAAAAATAAACTTTACCCGTGTCGACGGATAAAAGACATCTTTATAATATCCCTTTCTTTACGCTTCATTTCGTGCATGGATCTGCCCCTCCCCCTTCTCCCAAAAAATCATGCCTCTTTCGCTGAGTGACTTCAGAGCAGGGAAATGCTCCAGAATCTTCAGCGCCGTCGTCGACAACGGTTTCAAAAATTCTTTTCCTTCTGAGCTTCTCGCATCCCACATGACTCGCCAAGAGACTCGATGCTGCTGTGCGGTATGGAGTGCGGCATTCTTGAACAAGAAAAATATACATTTCATATTTTATTTTCCCCTGCTCCCCTGAAGCCCCCCCTCCTCACCATACCCAAAACAGGCATTTTCCCCACCCGAGGAGGTCGGCCCCATTTTTTCAGTGCCACTCTCTTGAAAACTCAAGAACGCGATGAAAAAGAATAACCCTCATCTGAGAACGACAACAAAACCCCCCGCAGAACTCATGTCGAGAGGGCGCGACTCGAATTTTGCGGTGTACACGCGAATCCTTTGACTTTTACTTCCCCGAGCATCGCGAAATGTGACACACCAGGAAGCGCTTTTCCCTGCAATTTTCCACCCTCCGAGGCACGAAGAAAGAGATAACGACGTTCGGATATATGTGCTGCATATTTGCATTAGCCTTGGTATCATCATGAGTGTGCAGTGCGTTCTTCTAGGCGAAAAGCTGCTGCTGCACGATGGCGAGAATGTCAGCTGACTGACGATTTCGTCGGTGCTTCCGTCATTATTTCGGTTGAAGAGGTGCTGTCCTTTTTTCATGCACCGTTACTGCGGGAAAATGCCGGGGTTGTTGAATATTATGCGCTTTTGACGGTACATTCAGGTGCACACTTATGGAACGAGATTAAGGGAAGTGTTAACTGCCCTATTGTTAAGCTCGTTTAACAAATTTAAAAGAATGTTGTTGATTTTTTGCAGAACTTGAAATTTATTATATTGTTTATAATTATTTTACTGAAAGAGTCCACCATTAAAATTTTAATCAATTCTGGAACTAAATATCACATTTCTCACTAAGATTGTTAACTTTTAATAAAATGTAAATAAATTTGAGGTTATGCAAACGAAAAGTTCCAAGATTGATACAAAATCATTTGATATTGATTTTTCCATAAAAAAATTAGGTCAATATAACAAAAACTATTTTTGGTGCCGCCAAAATAAGTTTTTTAGCAGCTTACTTATCAAGATTTGTTGAAGCCCACTTCTTGAGGTACTTAGAACACTTCATTACCAAGCTCAGTATTGTTCTATACCATACTGTTTGAAGTCACCCCAGTTTTCAGTACATTTTTTTACTTCTATTGTTAAATATTTAGTTCAGTACTCCTTAAAAATAACAATTCAATTCAATTCATTTTATTTACCGAAATAACAATTCAACATCTTGTGTGATTGGCTGGCCAAAAAAACCTAGTGAGATCGTAACAACTAAAAAATAACAAAATTTATTAATGTTTAAAAAAATGCAAAACAAAAATAAAACATTATTTTAGAATTGATGGATTTTAGCAAATGCACGAACACAGAACTCACAGAAATTATTAACGTTGATCAAATACATTCTACTCGTGATCGATGAAAATGTATAATGTTTTTGGTAGTTTTTTTATGTATTCAAATTTTTTAATATTTTGAAAATCAACCCATTTGTGAAACAATTATAAAACAATTAGAAATGAAAGTGTCATTGAAAAAAGACAGGAACAGCTTATTTTTTAACACAAATAAATCTCAAAAATATTTAACAAATGCATGTTGTTGTTGTTAATTCATTTATTTCTGGCAGCTTTAACCTACTTGATCATTCGCTACACCTGTCACAGAAAAAAATACTTTAATACTTATTTTTTCAAAGAACTGCTCATTTTAACAAAATGCCAAAACTTGACAAAATACTTTGGCCTGTCATTTCAAAAACCACCCATAAAAAATGATTTGTTTGATAGATATCAATTCCTGCAATAAGGCCGTTGCATATATTTTCAAAGTTTATGTCGCCCCCTTCAAAGTTGGTTTGAAAAATCAAATATTTTCAAAAAAAAAAAAATATTTTTTCGAAAAACTTCAAAGTTGGCTTGAAAAATCAAATATTTTCGAAAAAAAATATTTTTTCGAAAAACTTCAAAATTTTAATGAAAATTAAACTTTAACCAACTGAAAACCAGTTAAAATGCATTTTCCCGCGATTATAATCATATTGAGCATGTTTGAACTCCTTTGAAAACATTTCAAATTTTCATGAAATACCAATGTACAGTCCCACAAAAAAAATTTTCCGGGAAAAAAATTCCGTCAATACCTCGATATTTTCAAAACAAATGATTGGAAAGCAACTGTACGCCTGTAAAAAGCATTTTAAAACACTTTTTTCATCCAAATGTTGAAACCTATGCTTGTAATTTCAATTTTTATATTTTTTTTATTTTTTGCCCCCCCCCCTCCCCCCTCGACTTTGGTCAGAGCCGAGGGACATAAACTTTGAAAAATATTTGCAACGGTCTAATTTATGTTCAAAATCTCTTTTATTTTCAGCAGATAATTCTTTCCCAATTCGTTTAATTGCAATTAGACAAAGTATTTGCCTTCTAAAAAAAAAAAAAAAAAAAAACGGGGATGTTTACCGCTATCATATTTGTTTATTTAATGTTATTTTTTGATCAAAATGTTTAATTTTGTAATTCTGAAGCTTTTAGCAAAAAAAAAATTGTAAAAAAATAATTATTCGAAAATTCTCATGTTTCAATTTTGTGATTTCAGATGAATAATTGTTTATTTATTTTCATTCCACTATAGTAACGAGAATAAAAAAAATTTTTTGGCTCATTTATATGCTGCGGATCAACTTGTGGCCCTCGGGGAGCTGATGTTTAAGTACATCTACAATAGGACAAAAACAAACTGTGATCTAGTTATAAGCTTCCATTATTTCTACCCCTTTCCTTTGAATTTCAATTAGCTTTTCTTAAAAAATACTCCTGGTAGTGCCTTAGTTAATACAAAAAAGTTCCAAAATGGATTGCGTTGTTATTCACAGCTAAAAGGAACTCCAAAACTATTTTTTTACAAATCAAATCATTGTAACTTGATTATTCACCAATAAAACCTATTTTAAAATTGAAATTTAAAAAGTAATATAGAAAAGCATTGAGCCGAGTTACATCTGGTGGAATTTCAACAAGGTACAAAAAGCATATTTTTTCTGAGCGCTTTTACTCTAATCTATACTACATATGAGAATTTTACGCATTTTAGGTTTTTGTCTTTGGAAAGTTAATTGTATGTCTGAAGCTGTAAATGAATAACGTTACCTTTAAATTTGAAATTTTCACTTTTTCAAATTCCTTAAATGAAAAATCTATTTGCTATACTAAAGCATGATTTGAAAATAAGCAACTCGAAAGCTTTCTGTAAAATTGAACCTTCTCATCACCAAATTCGTAGAAGCTACCGCACCAATGCTCGTGTGGTGCAAAATTCCGGAAATCGTTCCGGAATTGCACACCCTGATAGAGAGCTTCTACCGCTTCTTCTTCTTCATATTCTTCCCCATAAGTAAACGGCCAAAGAAAGGAGGAGGAGTTCATTTCGGAAAATTTCATATTTTTCCAATCAGACCTGTTTGTGTGTGGGGATGCTGGCGAGGGGGCGGTCCTCGACGACAAAGGAAAGAGCGTTTTCCATCTTGCCGCTTTGCGGCGCAGGATAACCCTGCAGGCTTAAGCTCCCTTTCACAAAACGAGGACGTCGTCGTCCCGGCTGAACCGTAACGAACAACCAAATCTCGCATGAATGTAAATTGCGAAAAATGGAAACGTCCTCATCGGTCCTGACATCTTGGAGAGACTCGGAGCTTTTTTTTGCGAGGGACCGGTACTCTGGGACTCTGGAGTTCAAGCTCTCCCCCCCTCCCAAGTCAGTCAGTGATGAGAGTGTTCGGAACAGCACTGAGATGAATGTATGTAAATCAAAATTTATGCAAAATGAAACGCAAACAGGGCCGCTTTTGGCTCGTTTGGGCTTGCAACGGAGTTGGGGGGTTGGGACTTCCGGTGTCGGCCACACTTTCTCTGTTCTAACCCAACGCGCGTCACGTGTGCGTTGCTGGTGGGAGTCACTTCGGTGTCGGTCGGTGGTTTCCCACCCGTCGTCATATGATTTAGCCGTGTGGTTGATCATTTTATTTTTTGCTTCTTCGGGTTCTGGTTCTGACGCTGATGACGACGGCTGGAGAGGACGTTTCCCGCATAAACACATGCCTCCAACACGGCCGCGGTGTTATGCACATATGTATAAATGCAGAGGAAACAGCTCCGTGATGGAATGCTAATGGCAGCAGTAGCAAGCAGCCAGGCAAGATGATTGAGTCCGACTCGGAGTCGAGTATTTCCGAGGAGCAGCAGCAGCAGCAGAAATTTAAATTTCCCATTTCGTGCTCCAAGTGGAAAACGTAAATAAATAACCGATGAATTATTAAAACGTTAACTGGTTTTAAAAATCGTTTTACATGCGCTTTTTCGTGTCTTGGCTCCCCCAGAAGTTTGTTGAAAAGAAAAAAAACACGTTGTTTTAAAGGTTTCCCCCTCTCAACAAAAAAAAAAAGACCCACTGCAAACGGTAGCAGCTCGTAAATTTGGGACTTTGGTTTCTTTTTTTTTGGCAAAATTGGAGTACGGCGGCCCACCTATTTGGCGGTTGAGAAATGAAAATACACGCGTGTATTAATCGCCTGTTGTGACACGCGCGTAAATTATTGTCGCGACGCGCCGCGCCACGAAAGCGATTTTTTAACCCACGGGCAGTGGTTCTTAAATTTTTTTTTGCAATTCCGTCTTGAAACTTCCTACTTTTCCTGTCATTCTCGGGTGACGAAACAGCCTACTTTTATCTACTAAAAATAACAGAATCGAATAGAAACACATTTCAAAACAAATGCTGAAAAGTTCTTCTTTTCAGCACTGAAATGGATGCTGAAAAGTTGAACTTTTCAGCACTAGTTTTGAAAAGTAATACTTTTCAACATTTTTTTGATTTGAACGATTTATTGACAAAATACATGAACATTCGACTTATAATTTCACTCAATGGGTGTTTTCAACCTCGTTGGATAAATGTACGACACGTGCTGAAAAAAATCTTCTTATTGCTACTTGTTGCATAAACTACTAATTTGCAATTCCGTCGTGAAACTACTTACTTTTCCTGTCATTCTTGAACGACGAAATAGCCTACTTTTCTGTACCAAAAATAACAGAATCGAATAGCAACACTTTTCAAAATAAATGCTGAAAAGTAACACTTTTCAGCACTTGTTTCGAAAAGTAACACTTTTCAATTTTTTTTTATTTAAACGATTTATCACAAAATACATGAAAATTCGACCTAAAATTTCACTCAATGGGTGTTTTTCGAAATTGCAAAAAATGTTGTATTGAACTCGGTAAACCTCGTTGGATAAATGTACGACTCGTGCTGAAAAAATCATCTTTTTGCAACTTGTTGCATAAACTACTATTTGATCAGCACACCCATACGAGAGCGGCCAAAACCTTTGAAAACTCCGACTTCTTATACAATCCTGTATTTAACGCAGATGAAAAATGTGTAAACAAAAATCAGTTAAAATTTAAAAAACAAGTTATACAACAAGTTGCATGAGTCGAACCATTATTCAACGAGGTTTATCGAGTTAGAGAAATACGACGAGTGCTGAAAGAATCAAGTTTTGCAACGAGTTCTATACAAACAAAATCTAATTCCTAATAACACCCCTTGAATGGAATGTGTTTGGGGTTTTCACCACTAAAATCAAAACAATATCGAAAAGTGGTACTTTTCAAAACTAGTACTGAGAATTTCAACCTTTCAGCAACTATTTCAGTGCTGAAAAGTTGAACTTTTTGGCCCTAGTTTCGAAACGTATTACTTTTCGATTCTGTTATTTTTAGGAGAGAAAAGTAGGCCGTTTCGTCAATCGAGAATGCCAGGAAAAGTAAGTGGTTTCACGATAAAAAGTACATTAAAGGACTCCAAAATACCCAGGTTGAGAACCTCCGACGCGCAGGAAGATGGCAACCGAGATGAATGACAAATTGAGAGGATTGAGGCAGTTTTTCAGGGATGCCGAAATGCGGGTCAACTGCGGTGGTGTTGTTGCGAGGTTGGGTGGGAATTTATCGCCGGTCCTTTTGAAGAGAGGTTTATTGCGAGATATCAATCATTTGCGTTATTGACATTTTTGCGTACCCGTCCTTTGGGCGTATTGTGTTTCTCTCTCTCGTTGGTGGTGAAAATGCTTTCTTTTAGAGCGTGTGATGATTTATAAGCCGTTTTGGGGAAGTTTTTTTTTGCATTACGGCTTAAAGATGACGGCGATTATGATGCTTTTGAGGCGATAAAATCTAATGATTACAAATTGATCAATTTATTTTCAGTGAAACGTTAGAAAAACAGTTATTTGATGTCATGTCTTAGCCACTTTAACTTTAAATGTTTAATCAACATTCTCAACTCAGGTCAATAAACCGTTCCACGAAAAGCATCGCAACCGACCTACCCCAACCAGCGATGGAGATAATGTTTGCCTGCGCGAGAAAAGGCAATTTTTCATCCATAATGCAAGCAAGTGATCTTTTATTCCTTATGCAGTTCTCCGACATGCCGACATTGCCAACGAACCGCGACTACCTCGCGTAGAGTTCTACAACAGTGCGCGGAGCAGGGGAGGGAAAAGTAGCAGCAAACATCAGGACCATCTTGGCACTTTTGTTCTGACAGCATGTTCGTTTATTTCCCATCCACCAACCGACCACCGACTGACTCGGTCGTCGGTTTCCGTAAGTTGTGTTTCATTCACTGGCGGTGGTGGTTTCGAATCTGTGCCACAGCTCGGCTCAACCCTTTCCGTTTCTGGACGACGCGCAACATAAATACATGTACTCCTCGAGGAGAAGATGCCGCAGCGAAACCAGGGCCAGCAGTGGCTCTATTCCGGACTCGTCAGGAAGAAAAATCACGCAGCACTATAAAAAGTTTTTATGTGCCAGGCCATCACGGGGAAGATGGCATGTAAAAAGCCATATACACAACATCATCTTCAGCAGTCAGTGGCAGTGGGGCTGCGAAAAAGACAACGAGATCTGCTCTCCGATGCAGCATCCAGCACCGGAGGACATCTCCTGCTGAATCTGAGACGGACGGAGAAGATATAAAGCCAATGTTGTGTGAACGGAAAAATATATCAAATAATATTTGTACTCACGTCGCTATGCCTGCGTCTGAGACGGGAAAATATGGAGGCCGTCCCGTCATCCAGCATCCCAGAGCTACTTGGGTATTCAGGAGAGGCTGTGCGCCATACATCCTCATTTATGTGTTCGTAAAGAGTTGGACACTGTTATGACAGTAGAAAAGCAAAGGCACTTGATTCTGTCCTGCTGCTGAAGTTGATAACAACGGTTCCAGCCAGCGTGGAACCACACACAAAAGACAATCACAGCTTAGCTGTCGCACATCTTCATAATGAATAACGCCCGAACGTCTCACAGTATAAAAACGACGTCGCACGTCGAACCCCGCACCAGCGCCATTAAATCACTTTAGTGACTTTATTGCAGCAGCCGCAGCAGCGCCACACCACACGTCTTAACGACTTTTCCAACGATCCAAATTTATATTGGAAATGTGCGCCGCGAGAAGAAAGCAAACTCGCGCGAACGCGCGTGATATTCGTGAGAAGAAGCGTCGCCGTGTGTTTGGAAAAATTAATTAAATTTTACAATGTCACACTCCACGTGCGAGTCTGTGGTGCAACGGCGATGACCAGCGTCCAGACGACGACTTCGTCGTCGTCATCACCGCGATGAAGTTATTAAAGTTTGATCAACATATCAAAGCCCAAACCATAAATCTTGGCCACTTCTCAATGTGGTGGAAATTTATGGTAACGAGCATAAAAATTTAATCAATATTGCCCTCGGTCGAGCTTATCTCCAGCGCGTTTTTTGTGGTGTTTTGTGGGAATAAAAAGGTCTCGGAGCTTTGTTGGAGACAGCGATGTCGTTAAATTCTAATCGACTTTGATGGCGTTCACACGGAGCAGCAGCAGCAGCAGCATCTGTGGAGCGAATAAATGTCAAGATCGGTTCGAGGAAGTGTCTAAAGTGACAATGGAATGAAGATGAATCAGTTGTTGAATTGGATTAAAGAGCGCTGGCGGGGAACAAGTGATTGGAATTTTCAATTTAAATGGCTCTGGGTTATTGCATTAATTGAACATTATATTGAAAATTTTGTGAGATGAATAGTTCAAAAAAATATATAAATAATAGCTTATTTTCTGAAATCTGCATTATCTTGACATATAAAATTAAAAAAAAAATTGCGAAAATGATTAAAATGACCAAAACGATACAATGACCAAAATGACCAAAATGATCAAAATGACTAAAACGACCAAAATAATCAAAATGCCCAAAATGTCCAAAACTGACAAAATGACCAAAATGACCATAACGACACAATAACCAAAATGAACAAAATGTCCAAAACGACAAAGATTACAAAATGACCAAAATGTCCAAAACGACCAACACGACAAAATGACCAAAATGACCAAAATGATCAAAATTACCAAAATGACCAAAATGACCAAAATGATAAAAATGACCTAAATGACCAAAATGACCAAAATTACCAAAATGATCAAAATGACCAAAATTACCAAAATGATCAAAATGACCGAAATGACTAAAATGACCAAAATGACCAAAATGATAAAAATGACCAAAATGACCAACACGACAAAATGACCAGAATGACCAAAATGACCAAAATTACCAAAATGATCAAAATGACCAAAATTACCAAAATGATCAAAATGACCGAAATGACTAAAATGACCAAAATGACCAAAATGATAAAAATGACCAAAATGACAAAATAATCATATTGCCAAAAATGTCCAAAAGTGACAAAATTACCAAAATGACCAAAATGACCATAACGACACAATAACAAAAATGACCAAAATGTCCAAAACGACAAAGATTACAAAATGACCAAAATGTTCAAAACAACCAACATGACAAAATGACCAAAATGACCAAAATGACCAAAATGACCAAAATGACCAAAATGCCAAAATGACCAAAATGACCAAAATGACCAAAATGACCAAAATGACCCAAATGACCAAAATGACCAAAATGACCAAAATGACCAAAATGACCAAAATGACCGAAATGACCAAAATGACCAAAATGACCAAAATGACCGAAATAACTAAAATGACTAAAATGACCAAAATGACCAAAATGACCAAAATGATCAATATGACCAAAATGATCAAAATGCCAAAAGTGACCAAAACGACACAAATGACCAAAATGACCAAAATGACTAAAATGACCAAAATGACCAAAATGACAAAATGACCAAAATGATCAAAATGACGAAAATGATCAAAATGACCAAAATGATCAAAATGACCAAAATGACCAGAACGACAAAAGTGACCAAAATGACCAAAATGTCAAAAGTGACCAAAACGACACAAATGATCAAAATGACCAAAATGACCAAAATGACCGAAATTACTAAGAAGACCAAAATGACCAAAATGACCAAAATGACCAAAATGATCAAAATGACTAAAATGACCAAAATAATCAAAATGCCCAAAATGCCCAAAACTGACAAAATGACCGAAATGACCAAAATGACCATAACGACACAATAACCAAAATGAACAAAATGTCCAAAACGACAAAGATTACAAAATGACCAAAATGTCCAAAACGACCAACACGACAAAATGACCAAAATGACCAAAATGATCAAAATGACCAAAATGATCAAAATTACCAAAATGACCAAAATAACCGAAATGACCAAAATGATAAAAATGACCAAAATGACCAAAATGACCAAAATGACCAAAATTACCAAAATGATCAAAATGACCAAAATTGTCAAAATGATCAAAATGACCGAAATGACTAAAATGACCAAAATGACCAAAATGATCAAAATTACCAAAATGACCAAAATGACCAAAATGACCAAAATGACCAAAATGACAAAATAATCATAATGCCAAAAATGTCCAAAACTGACAAAATTACCAAAATGACCAAAATGACCATAACGACACAATAACAAAAATGACCAAAATGTCCAAAACGACAAAGATTACAAAATGACCAAAATGTCCAAAACAACCAACACGACAAAATGACCAAAATGACCAAAATGACCAAAATTGCCAAAATGACCAAAATGACTAAAATGACTAAAATGACCAAAATGACCAAAATGACCAAAATGACCAAAATGACCAAAATGACCAAAATGACCAAAATGACCAAAATGACCAAAATGACCAAAATGACCAAAATGACCGAAATGACCGAAATAACTAAAATGACCAAAATGACTTAAATGACCAAAATGACCAAAATGACAAAATGACCAAAATGATCAAAATGATCAAAATGACAAAAATGATCAAAATGACCAAAATGATCAAAATGACCAAAATGATCAAAATGACCAAAATGACCAGAACGACAAAAGTGACCAAAATGACCAAAATGCCAAAAGTGACCAAAACGACACAAATGATCAAAATGACCAAAATGACCGAAATTACTAAGAAGACCAAAATGACCAAAATGAGTAAAATGACCAAAATGACCAAAATGACCAAAATGACCAAAATGACCAAAATGACCAAAATGACCAAAATAACCAAAATGACCAAAATGACCAAAATGGTCAAAATGATCAAAATGGCCGAAATGATCAAAATGGCCGAAATTGCCATAATGACCAAAATGGCCTTAATGACCAAAATGGCCTTAATGACCAAAATGACCGAAATGACCAAAATGACCAAAATGGCCATAATGACCAAAATGACCAAAATGATCAAAATGATCAAAATGACCAAAATTACTAAAATGACCAAAATGGCAAAAGTGACCAAAACGACACAAATGACCAGAACGACAAAAGTGACCAAAATGACCAAAATGACCAAAATGACTAAAATGACTAAAATGGTTAAAATTACCAAAATGACAAAAATGACAAAAAATACCAAAATTACCGAAGTTGATTTTGTTGCAAATTTTTCTAAAAAAAATTAATAAATTTTGGAAAACGTTGAAAATGGCCATAATGACCAAAATGACCAAAACGACCAAAATGACCAAAATGACCAAAATGACCAAAATGACCAAAATGACCAAATTGACCAAAATGATCAAAATGATCAAAATGACCAAAATTACTAAAATGACCAAAATGGCAAAAGTGACCAAAACGACACAAATGACCAGAACGACAAAAGTGACCAAAATGACCAAAATGACCAAAATGACTAAAATGACTAAAATGGTTAAAATTACCAAAATGACAAAAATGACAAAAAATACCAAAATTACCGAAGTTGATTTTGTTGCAAATTTTTCTAAAAAAAAATAATAAATTTTGGAAAACGTTGAAAAAAGCAAGTAAAAGACGTTTATCTCAGCAAATATGCGTTCGATTTAAGAGGTTTTGGGCCTTTGAAGTCGTTCAGGTTGATTTAAAAATGTAACGAATATTTTTTTACTACACAGAAAAAAAAATCATGGTAATATTACATCTGCGAAGGAGTACATCTTTTATGTCAGAAAAAAGGTGTAATTTTACCTCTGGAAATGTGTAATTTTACCACTTTTCTGGTGTAATGTCACTTTTTCAGTCTAAATTGAGGTAAAATTACATCATAAAAGAGGTAATATTCAACCTTCCAAAATTAAAGCTTCCAAATTTACATTATTTTTTTCTGTGTATGAAAATCGGACGCATATTTGCTGAGTTATCGTGTCTTCAAATTTGACGCTATTTTGGTTATGTAGAGAAATCTTATTTTTTCCAGTTTGTTCCTGTTTATCTTCAATGTTTTTGAAGCTAATTCATAGGAAATTTTCTGTTCTGTTCGTATCAAATGTTATTTCGTATCAAATAAATGGAATTTTCAACAAAACCTTCGCTTTTAAAGGTGAATCGTATTCTGAAAATTCTTCAGTAGTGGCGCCAATCACTTAATTTGCAATCCACGTGCGTACGCAGGATAAGGCTAGTCCGGTGTCGTTACTTCGGACACTTCCCCCACAAGAAATCATCGCCCAATCGCCATTGCACACATAAATTCATAAATAATAATGACCAGCCTGGCCAGCGTCCGGCATGCCATTGTCATCGTCTCGTGTCCGCCACCCCGTCCGGAAATAGGCAATTGAGGCAGAGATCGCTTCGTTTGAATTTTGATCAAATATTGACCGTATCGATTATGACGGGTCCTTGTTCGTCTTTTGTGCTAAGGCGGTTCTCCCACGTTCTGAGCCGGCATCAGTGGAAATTGTTGCCTCCGTTTGCTCAAGAGTGGATGAGACTTCTCTACGAATCCATTCTTTTGTGATATGTTTTTTGTCTTTGCCTTATCACACATAAAATTATTCCAAGAAGGAAATCCCACGTGGCAGTGCTTGCACGGCTACTTTCCTATACGAGAAGAAATGAAATGAAATGTGATGTCTTTTTGGGGATTGTGCCTGGGCATCGGCAGCAGTCGCAGCCGCTAAGAAAAGGCAACCCCGGAGGGAGCAATGTTTGCTAACCCAAGCAGAAAACTGATGCTAAAAGAAAGGAAAATACTCAACTCTCCCATCCCCCCCCCCCTCCACCCCCTTCTCAGTCCGGTGGACCTCACCTTGGGATCGCCGGGAAAGCCCTTCCTGCTCCACCATATATATATCGCTACATTTGAAATGAAAATGAAACCACAAAAGTGGGTCCCTTTTTCGCTCTGCTTGACTGCTTGACATCAGTGCAGTGCACAGCGCCCCCGCAATCTGACCACATCGACCGACCAAAAGAATGTTAATATGGAGAGGAGCCTTACGTTCTGTAAAGCCTCAGCTCATCCTGGTTCACATGAGAGAAGTGCTGTGCTGCGGTGTATATGTTTCATATTTAGCCCCAAGGTCTTCCCGCAAACCAAACTCTCGTGCGGTGTAAACACAATTTCTTCCAACTTGTTTCCTTCGCCCTTCGCCTTCAGTGTGTGTGTGTGTCTTGACTGGTGGCTTACAATTTAATAATTAAGAATCAGGGAAGCCGTTTGATCTTGCTCGTGCTGCTCGTGAGTAAACAATCGTGAGCTGTATACATGAATCATAAACACGTGATGATGGCAGTTGAGCAGAGATCGGACGCTCGTGCTGTAACGAGTCGAATCCATCGATTAGATCGTTGCTTCAATTACGCAACGTTACCGGAGAAAATTAGACACAATCCGACGGAATGGGAGCTTAAGTTGCTTCATTTTGGCGCACACGTCAACCCACAAAACCCAGAAGAAATTGGTTTCTATCACGATAATGAGAGGACACCCATTAAGGAGCAGGGTAGGGCCGGAAATGAGAGGAGACTTCCAACTTTCGATTTAGACACGTCGTCGTCGTCGTCGCAAAGCAAACTGAAAGGATTTCCAGGACTCAGAAGCTGCTTTGCGATGAAAAAAAACCCCGTCAGAAGCCTTTCCGAGATGGTAAATATTGAATCAAGCGCTCTGATGCTGTGTGTGGTTGGTTGGTTGGTCTCCAGCTTCAAGGTAGTCGATGTGCTGACGATGGGCTGACTTTTGGATTCCGCTCACAGGAGATGCCCCCCCGGGGGTTGTTTGAACTGGCCAAGTGATGGCAAAAAAGAGCGACACTGCCGATGCTGCTGCTGTGGAGTTGTGGAGGCAAAAAAAAAATATTTCAGCCAAAATAAACAACCATCAAATGAATGTGCACGGGGCGTTCTTGGAGGTACACGGGGAAAACGCAAAAAAAAAGGTGAATACAGAAAAAAACACAAACACTGGAGAACGGTGGGGACGGGACAGTGGGTCAACAGTTGTGGTTGGGCAATGTTGATTGAAATTAGTTTCGTTCTATTTACCTGGAATTGCTATTTAGCAGCGTTGTTTGATTTGATGTTCTGTGGCTGATTTTGTTGTCAATTTGTATAGTTGGTACGAGGTTAAATGAATTATAATCAATCGGGGCACATTTATAAAGCTGAAATTAAATTAGGGAGGATTCTTTTTACAGACAATTTAATTAATTGATTTATTTCAACCGGACGATATCTCAGAAAGTATGCGAATTAAAAAATAGTTGTTTTTTTTATCAAGCCGAACATTTAAAAATGTTCAAAATAAATGTAACAACCTTCCAAGCTTTCAGGATTCATCTAAAACATATTTTTATTGGAAATAGCAGAAAGTTTCACGAAAGATTCTTTTTTCTACGTTGAAAATCGTAGGAATAGTTTTTGATATCCACAGTTCAAATATTGGGGCTAGAGGGTGACGAGCGGGAATTCCCGGGAAATCGTCAATTTTTGGACCTCTCGATCCCCGGGAAAATTGTTCGGAACTCCGGGGAAATTTTATTTTAATCTTCTTATTGTAAATTTTAACTTATTAAAAGTTCTAATAACTATAATGGAGCGAACCCAAAATAATGTGGACTCTAAAATATTCCTCAAAGCATACCTAACAATTAAAGACCAGAAAGGAAATCTAATGGTTTTCAAATGTTTTTTATTATTTTTTAAATTCTAATGTCAATAAATCTCTATAGAAAATTGTCCAAGGAATTCGATAAAATCAAAATTTTATCCCTTAAATGCCCACTAATATTATGTTTTAACGTTTTAAGTATTTAAATTCAGTTTTGACCAAATCCTTATATTATTATTTGTTTTATTTTATCACCATCGTGTTCCCCGGGCATTTTTACATGATAAACAATGTAGATCTCAAACTAAAATGAACTATTGGCGAGATACAGCGATTTTACTGAAAAAAGTTTGATTTTGCGCAGTTAACCTGGAATGACTCATAAGCTATTTTTTACTTCACAAATACCAAACTCAGTGTGAAAAAAAGTAAAAGTTTTAAACTACGATTTTGAGTTCTAAAAAGCTCAAGAAACGATCTTGTATTTGTAGATTCAGAAAGAAAATGAAAAGGTAGAATAATGAGGCTACTAATTATTGTTTTATTGAAAAAGTATGAATTAATTGTTACTGAATTCATTGAAAAGAAACACATTTATTACTTTCCTATATACATTATTGGCACTATTGGCATAATTAAAAAACACTTGCCAAATTCAAATCTCAATTCCCTGGAAATTGAAAATCTCGAGAATCGTCACCCTCTAATTGGGGCTAATAAGTAGCCAGTGAGTAAGCTCATATTTCCCAAAATTTTAAACCTTTGGAGACTGTATTTCAGCTACCAGGAGTCCGATTAACTAAGTCTAAAAAGGGAAATTTTCAGAAAGTATGTCCGCTTTTCGAAAAAAAGTTTTTACTGTAAAATATTTCATCTTTCAAAAAAACTGTTTTTTTTTTCGAAAATGTCAAGCTTATTAGCTTATTTGGCCTAAAACTTTAAAATGCCGCATTTTATCAAAAAGGGTAGAGTAACTTTCGATTTCATCTAAAAATAATTGTAAAATGTTGTGTGAGATTCGAGATTATCAAAAGATGCCTTTTTCATCCCCCAAAACAGACCAAAAATGTTTGAAAGTGAAAAAAAACAACATATTTCAAGAATAACCAATTAAAAAAATTAAATAAACAAAAAGTTTTTTTTTAGGAACATTTTTTCAGACCAGTCGTTAGTAAAACCTAAAACTTTTTCGAAGATGAGCAGTTCTCTCAGATTTCGGTCATTCGGTCAAATATTCAATACTACGCACTTTTAAAATGTTAGTCTTGGTTTAATTTTTTTTTCAAATATTTTCACGAATGTTTCATATTGTAACATTGTAAATCGGACCATTACTGGAAGTCGCGTGTTTCGCCTTTCTTACAAGTGCCGTTACAAACTGTGTACAAAGTACACGTACGCGACTGCCGGTGGGTTAAAAATGGCTTTAGCTTGAAAACGGTGCACTTAATCAAAATTTCACTAAAGTACTTTTTGATTGCAAATTGGATTTTACATCGAAACATGAAGTTGAAAATTTTTGGGACCAATATTTCGATTTTTTTGAAAAAAATCAGTATTGATTGAAAAATTCATAACTCGGTCAAGGATTTTTTGCACAACCTGAAAATTTCTGAAAAGTTGGCATTTTATGTCCCCTAAAACATATAAAACAAAATAAAAATAGTGTTTTTTGCAAATCAAGTTTTAGTGACGAAAAGTTAAATCTGGTCCCCGTGTATCATTTTTTTTCAGTGTAGTCTATATCCATACCTACAACTTTGCCGAAGACACCAAATCGATCAAAATATTCCTTCAAAAGATACAGATTTTTGAATTTTCATACATACCGAAGGCACCAAAAAAGTTTCAGTTGGATTAAAAAATACAAAAATTAAAATTCTTAAAAAAGACCGATTTCGTAGAGAATTGCTCAGATGACAAATCGATTAAGATACAGATTTTCACGTATTCAAATGCCCACTTTGAAATACCATTCCTCAACTTGTATGGAGAATTGTATGAAAATATCATCAAGTAAAAAGAAAACTATTAAAAGTCGTTTTGTGAAAACGTCATTTTTTTTTTAATAATAATTTGATGAAATTTAAGTTTGGGAAATGCTATAGATTGGAGCGTATTCAAGGAGCGCAAATCTATCATACCTTGATGAAACTTAAGCGTTAACATCCAAAAATTTCTACAAAAATATGTATTTAAAAAAACTCGCAAATGATTTGATATATGGTGAAATCATATAGCAACTTATAACCATGTAAAGCTGCTGTGGCAAATTAATCAAACTTGGCCCACAGTGCCCTTTTGATCGCACTCGCGAGAAACTGCACAAAGAAAGACCCAAAAGAACACATCGAAAGAAAATAAGCATGGTACAGAGAAGGTTGAAAAACGAGCATCCCGCAGAACTCCCCGCGTCAAAGAAAAGCCTCGATTGGCGATAGAAGACCGCAAGAGAAGAGTACAAAAACGAAGGGGGAAGTTACCTATTTTCGTCTGGTTGAAATCTCAATCTATTTTTATCATTTCAAGCTTTCAATCTGTCAAAAATCGAAATAAAAAAAAATTTGTTGCAAATAGGTACCTTCACCCTACCTCACAGTCTCACACATGCATGCCGGCAAGAAAACCTGTTCGACTGGAATCACGGCGGCAATTCGCAAACTTTTTAACTTCTCGACAGGTGGCAGCACCGCGCGCCTGGGGTCTCCGCCGGCGGTTGGAGGTGAGCGGGAGGATTCGTCGACCGCGAATCGAGTGGCGGTCATCGCCGGGTCTTGCCTTTTTATTTCGCCTGACATTGGACCATCATCATCTTGGTACAGGTTATGGGACCGGCGGCCCCAAGGAAAGAGAGTGGAGAATCGGTCGGCAAATAGGCTGCCACAAAAAGAATATGTCGAAACGAAGGGTAATTCGTCAGCTTCTAATGGCCGACGCCGCCGCCGCTCGGCAGGGAGTTTATTGACTGATTTCTATTTGGGGAATTTTATGAGGGCAAATATTGCGATTAATTCCGTTTATTAGTATACGGTTTGGAGTTGTTGTCGTTGCTGTTGTCACACGCGGCAGCCCGGGCAGGTTGGTTGGCAAAATCGTTTTGCAATTCGATTTTTTTTTGGAAACCTGTTTGAGAATCGATTCTACGGGGCTTGCTATAATTTGTAAATTGGATAATGGGGGATCGATTTTCTGGTCCGAAATTATATTGCTGCCCCTCGACGTTGCCCAACTTTGGAGTCGTGTTTTGGGGATTATGCCGAAAACGGTTTCGCGTCTGTTGGCAGTTGGTTAGTCGGCGGTAAGTGCTCGGGCGGACGTGATTCACCATCCGCCTCCATAGCAATATTCATTCAGAATCGAGTGTGTGTGACTGAGATTAGTGTTTTGCCACCCAGATTTGGCGCGGCGGCTCTCTTTAAATTGTCGCATTAAAACAACCGCTGATCGTTGATCGTTTCGCGATCTTTCAGCTTATGTACAGTGATCTTACGATTAATTCTACAAATAAAATATTTTTACTTGTTTTCAGTATCTACATTTTCTTAGTAACTAAAAAAGCAAAATATACTTAAATTTCAAAATAAAATTTGAAGGATCACTGTCCACTTCTGGGTATAATCCGTCCCACCGGACACCGGCAAGTGATGTCATTTGTAGCACCGCCTGCACAACACTGAATTCGGAACAAGCAACAACGCTTCTTTTGTCAGTCTAGCCCCTCGCTGCGGTGGTGGTTCATGTCGTTAGTTGGCATTTCGAACCCCACTTTTTCAGGACAAGTGCCGGCGCACACTCGTCTTAACGATTTATTAGGCAAGAAAAGCGGCCAGATGCTGAGTGATTCGTTTTTTCTCTCTGTCAAATTTGATGAAAAACGCTGCATTTTTAAAGTCTTTATTTTTGAAGCGAGTGAGGAAAAGGAAAAAACCCGCTCCCAATACCAAACAGCCGGAGGAAATCATTATTTTCTGTCGGGAAATCGAAGGGAAGAAAAAGAAAGTCCGAAGCGAAGGAAATTCTTCATTCAATCATTTGCTTCATTTCCCCTTTTCACTTTGGCTCAGATGCTGCCGATGCTGACTGACTGCTGGGTGGTGGTGGTGTGTGCGTTTCAAGGAAGAAAAATGAGATCCTGCGGTATTGGAAACAATCGGAACCAGCCGGGATGGGGAAAAAGAGCGACGCAATAGATTCTTTTTGCCTTTCTTACAAAAGAAAGGTTTAAAGTTTGCTTTTGGAAAAACACTTTTCTCAGAAATCTTAAAAAAATCGTGTATGGCTGGGAGTCGTCCTAGAAAAAATCCTATTACTATTTTGAAGGTTTTGATGCGCTCTTTCGATTGAATTCTGGCCCGAAACCCGGAACTCAAAGCATGATTTTTGAGAGCTCTTTTTCTGAAATACTTGTGCGATGTCTGTATCCGCTCTTAAAAATTTGTGTCTTCCATCATTGGAAATGCGCTCGACAAACCCACAATTTTTATATTTCAAATTTGTAGCCATGGGGTAGGAGACGAACATTCTATTTTTTGATTCACAATTTTCGACCAGTAAATGTGGTCAAAGCCATTTTTAGAGGTATTTTTTGGACTATTTTACAGATAACACTATCAAATTAGAAAAAATCAGTTTCAAATAAATTGCCATTCGAAAATACGCAGCATAAATTGGTCCCAAAATTTTAAACTTTTCTAAAATTTATTTTCAGAGATGTTGCCATATTAGTGTTTTACGTCTTATTTTTACCCTATTTTTTCCTATTAAATGTTTGGTTTTATACAGAATCATATAGTCAAAATCATATAGTCGAAGCATAAACGCCAGCATATTTACTAGAGTGTAACAAAAATGACTTTTTGACGAGCATTCAGGGGCTGGTTCCGGTGGGCGTACTGAGCCCAAATTCCAAATATGAGCTTGATTGGGCGTAACGGGAGCTGGCGCTTCGCCTTCAATTTTAAATAGGATTTAACTCGTAAAAAAAGATTTTTTCAAAAATGTTAATTTTTGAGGCACTTTGGCAATCAATGCGTTTACCAAAAACATCACTGGCGTGTAGTTCAGATCCTTGCGCATCTTTTGGTATAAATAACATTGAAGTTTGGAGCACCCTGGAGATCGATACAGACCTTCAAAGATTAGCATTTTTCGAAAAAATGACCCCAGCAAAATCAAATGGCGTCTAGGGCGTCGCGAGGGGCGACGCATATCTTTTTTACCGGGGCCTATTTTTGAAAAATGCCAAACTTTGAAGGCCTGTACGGAGCTCTAGAATGCTCAAAACTTCAATGTTATATATATACCAAAAGATGCGCAAGGATCTGGCCTACACGTCAGTGATGTTTTTGATAAATGCATTGGTGGCCAAAGTGCCTCAAAAATTTAAATTTTTGCTGAAATCTTTTTTTGCGGGTTAAATTCCATTTAAAATTGAAGGGCGGAGCGCCAGCTCCTGTTACGCCCAATCAAGCTAATATTTGGAATTTGAGCTCAGTACGCCCACCGGAACCAGTCCCTTAATGAATTCATGAAAAAATGTTAAATTTTCAGATATTTAAACTTTTACATAGAATACGCAAAACAAATTTTATACACACAAAATAAGTATCTTCTGTATATGTTTCGTGCAATAGGGAATTTTTAGAATCAATTTTTTTTATTGGAAAAATTACAAAGAAAAACTCCCAAATTTTGGCAAAAAATCCGTAAAAACTTTAACATAAAAAAATTCAAAGAAAAAAAAATAAATAAAAAAATTAAAATGAAATCAGTCAGATTTAGTGTTTTGTCAAAAATATTTGGTCGTGGTGAAGACGATTGGAGTGTTCTGTCAGTTATCACAAACAAAGTCGAAATTTCGCAAGCCCTGCCCTGAATGCCCGCCAAAAAAGTCATTTTTGTTACACTCTAATATTTACTCTGGCGCGTTTTACGCTGCGCGTGAATGTGTGAAAGTGCAATATCGATACATTTTTTTAGGTTAATCATAGACTAAAATTAAAGACTGAGTACCCTTTTTTCTAATAATGTCAATCCAATATGTTTTTCTTAATTAAATAAAATTAACTTGCGACCCATAATGTTCCTCTGAAATAAAAAAAATGGCATTCGAGGTTTAGCCTAAAAAGATTCGAAGCTTTAGGTAAAATTCTCACTGGATGGTATCATTATGTCTCTGAAAAAATAATTGCATCAATATATATGTCTGAGTTTCATAATTTTGTAAGAAAGCCTCTATTTCACCTTTGGGGATATTAAATCGGATTTTTTTACTATTGAGGGAAGCAGTGATGGGAGATTCAAGATTTTATTTCTTAACGATTGAAAAAATTACTTAATTCATATGAACATCAACGGTTGAAACATAGACATTGTCTCACACACAGTCACACAAAGTCACACAAAGTCACACAAAATCAAACAAAGTCACAGATAGTCACAAACAGTCACACACAGCAACAAACACACAAGCACAAAATATTGAGTTGAATTGAATTAAAAGTTTGTTTTAATCAGGATTTGAAACCTTTGCAACATAGTTTTTTTTTATCAAGTTCATGTTAATTTTGCAAATCTTGTAAATATTTGTTCTGAATGTGGAAAATATGCCACATATCTAAGAAATTCACCAACACAAATTTCCAACAGAACCATTCCAAGAATGTAAATCTTCCCCATCCCTGCCGCGCGCCGGTCCTTTTGGGAAGAATCGTCCTTTTTTCGTCGTCGCGTTTTCGATTCTTTCAAAGGCGAAGGATAAATAAAAAGTAGGACAGCTGGTTCGAAACCGCACAAGGGCAATAAGAGGGACCCTCTCTGCACAGCACCACCAGCAGTCGTCATCGCACAATAAGGAACGCGAGTTGAAATAAAATCTATTATTGAATTTCGATGACAGGGGAATAAGGCAGTAGGGCACCGTCGTCGTCGGTTGTCTTCCGTTTCGTGCCGCAAAAGGATCTACCTACGACGAAGGATATTCACGACACGGTGACAGCGCAGAATGTAATAAAAATCAACTCGAAACTATGGAAATGATATATATTTACACAGGGTGTGTGTTGTGTTGTGTTGTGTTGTGGGGGAAAGTCATTTGTAAGCCATTCTGATGCAGGCTTTTGGGAATCGATTAGGGTGTGGGATTATGGTGATCGATTTTGGCATGGATTTCTTGGGGTGTGTTCGTACGTGTCTTACCGTCGTCCTGGCACTGTCTGTGACACGTTAACTTTACCTGAAATTTAATATAAAAGTTGCAAGAAACATGAGACTCATTATACACATATCTTGCCATTAGTCGCTTGTACACAGGGTCATTAGACGACCCTCGTTTCGGTGTTATCCCCCTGTCTGGAGCAAAAACTTTGTTACTTTGCTGACACCAACACGTCTTAAAGACGAAGTCTGAGTGTGTGTGTGATTTGGGGGGAATCTCCTCGAAAGAAAAACTCATTAAAGTGTTACAACTTTATCAGCGCGCGCGTTCCGAGAGATATCACGTTTCCAACGCAGGACTCGCGCGACCGACGCGACATCTGCTGCCAGTTCTTCTGGTCGAAGGGCAAAACGGTTATTGAACTGATACGCAACGCGCAAACCCACCCCGCCCACACCACCCGCTGAGGGAAGTTGCTCAAGCACGTAGTGGGTCGAGTCCGGGTGGGTGGTCCTGAGGGGGTGGGAGTGTGCGTGTCCTTTTGCCGCCGTTTTCTGCGTCACCCTTTGCGTCCTTTCGGGAAGACAGCAGGGATGGTGTTTGTGTTGATTTTGTTAAATTGTTTTCAATGGAAAGAAACTCGAAATATCAACCCAAAAACAGAGACAGAGACACAATAACACAATAACTCACAAAATTACACTAAATTATACAAAATCACACACAAACCAATTCTACTCTGGTTGTTTTGATTCTATCCACCGTAATCTAATTTATTTCTTTTCTTTATTTCAGGTAATTATATGTTTCGCAGTTATAGCAAAGACCTCTAACTTGTAAGTAAAGATAGCACATTTTGCTAATAATGACGACGTGACAATTTTCTCAAAATCTTTTGGACTAAACTTAATAATCTTCAATAATGGCTCTGATATTTCATGATTACGTTTAAGAATTCTTTACGCAGGTCCAAAATAAGGCTCGTGTCAAAATTTCATCAGCAACCACTGACAAAACCTCAAAACAGCAACCCTGCCTGGGCAATACAGCCCACGCGTCACAGCAGGCCTGTGGCGAAGTCACTCGTCCCCGTCATCCCTTCATCCCCCAGGGGTGTATTTTGCTTCCCGCCGGCGAGGCCTACTGTGCGAAGGGTGCGTGTGCGACCATTCGTCATTCTAGGCGCCCTTTCTCCCCCCCTCGGGATCAGCGGCCTCGTGCGTGTTTAGTATGTTTGTTTGATTTGGGCTTAACTTTAACCCCAATTTGGCAGTGACTTTGCACGCGGAAAAGCCCGCTACTGTAATCGGTCTTTTTCGTTGGGACGCCGAGTGTCGAAATGGTGCTTGACTTTGATTTCACGCTTCCGAGCACTTTCTTGGCAATATTCGTTTTTCCCCGGCCCCGGGTGAGGAAATGGTTGATTTCGTCAATTTTATTACCCTCTCGTATGCGGCTCGTGTACACATATAATCACATTCCCTGGAAATTCCCCCAGGGCCGTAATTTTTTAAATGCACTTCATGTTTCCTTCTTTTTCAATTTTTATTTCGGAACCCGCTCTTGATTTCAAAGAGCCGCCAAAAATGCCACACTTGGACCATTTTCCAAAGTGCTCTCCTCTCAGTATGTTTATAAGCAGCATCAACCATATTTTAAGAGAAATATCGTTAACTGTGACTAAGTGACGAGTGCGCGCTGCCTGTGAGTGTGTGTGGCGTTGGATTTTTCCAAGTGTTTTTCCTCACCCACTTGAGCCGTCATGAATTTGTCGAGTTGTTGAGCCGCGGCTCGCACTCTCCAAAGCAATCGTGACGACGACTGCTTGAGCGTGCTCGAAAAAATTAACGCACAACAACATCAACACGTAAAAAAAAAACGCCACTCGACTCGCACTTGGCCCGCAGGTCCTCCTCGTTGATGGAGGCAAGAATCGATCTAATTTAGAGCGCACATCAATCTCATTTAGCTCTTTTATTCGTGAGTAGCGTCGAAAAAAAAACAAACTCGAAATTTATATATTCGATTATAGTTTGCCAACTTTAGTCAATGTTCGTTTGCACGCAATAAAGTGTCGACCGTAGGGTGGTCCAAATTTCGAAGAGAGAAACTCGCTCTTCCAAACTCAAATTTGAAGACGCTCTAACAACCTGTAAATGAACTCCTCGGCAAGATACCCTTCAAGAAACGAGCTCAAGTGCTCTCGTTTTTTTTCATTTTATCTTCACCTTGGCGCGCATCTTCGGCCTTTTGCCCCTTGTGTGCGGCCCTAATCGTCCGAAATTAATTACACCAGAATTGGGTGTTGATTGTAACGAACACTTTCGTTCCGTTCTGTTCCGACCGAGCATAATGTGCTGGTTGCACGATGATGCGCCGCCGACAAAGTCAGACTCGAAGTCACGACGAACTGCTGGCTTTGCTGGATGGGTTGGGGATTGTGAGAGTATTTATAAGAAAATTATTAATCTCCACTTGGCTTGTACACACTTGTGAGGAGGCGAAACGCGTGTGTGTGTGCGGTTCTTGACGGTCGTGTATCTCGTTTTGATCGTTCTCGATGAAAGTGGGATCTGCTTTCCCCGCCCCCATCCAGTCGAGAGTTTTATTGGCCGGGCTCAGTGTCGTGCTGTGCCTTTCATCGGAGCCGTTTTCTTGCTTGATGAAGGGGGAAGGGGATCAATATTGCATCGCTGGCTTGCCGCGAGCTCGGGAAATGACGATTTTTATTTTGACGAGGGTGGAAATCGTATGTTTATTGTCTGAGGAAGTGATAAATGGAACAAGTTGCAGTCTTATAATTAAGTGTGACCAGCTCAGACTGGCTTAGATCTGTATTACAGATTAGCAGGGTATTTGGACGGCTGGTGCAATCGTTGGTTGAAACTGAATTGTTTGGTGTTACATTTAGTAGACTATGACAAAAAAATGAATAAAATGCGTTTTACACTTATTTTTCAATTCATGAAAAAAATGTTAAATTTTCAGATATTTAAACTATTACATAGAATACACAAAACACACAAAATAAGTAGCTTCTGTATATGTTTCGTGCAATAGGGAATTTTTAGAATCAATTTTTTTCATGGAAAAATTACAAGGAAAAACTCCCAGATTTTGGCTAAAAATCCGTAAAAACTTTAACATACAAAATTTCAAAGAAAAAAAAATGAAATCAGTCAGACTTAGTTAGTTTTTTTTTTGTAAAAAATATTTGGTATTCAAGATATCTAAAACAAAATAAATTTTAGAGTAGGTCAAGCTACTCGCAAAATGTTATTTCATTATGAATTTTTAGGATGATACAACATAACAAAAAATAAAATTCTTGATACAGTCGACTCTCTGGTTGTCAATATCCAAGGGACCGTCGAGGAAGAGAATCATCAGTTTACAGAACGATGCAAAATGAAGACTCGAATGAAAATATGTTTTTCTTGGTACCCAGCTATGGGAGAGAATCATGGCAACGTCCAGCAAACAAAAACAAACTAATGTCAAACACCCTTCAAAGCTTCGTTTTGCAAAGAAAAATGTCTATGCAAGCCATAAGATAGTGACAATATTGACAACCGGAAGAGATTTTTAAAGCAAACAGAATCCAAGGGACCGTCGAGGAAAAGATCCTTCAAGCAAGAGAAAATATCGAGGAATAAAGCCAATCGAAGTATGTAGTTTGAAGGGACTGAAGAATTCATCGATAGATGGAGAAATATTGATATCGAGAAGATCGACAGCCAGAGAGTCGAGTTTTAAATTTGTTTCAAAAATTCATAAAAAATATAATTTAGGTAATTTTATTTTTTTATTCGATTGAAACTTTTTTTTATAGAATTCTTAGGGACCATTCAGAAACCACGTGGACACTCTTTTGAAATCTCAGAACCCCCCCGCCAATGGACGATTTCCATACAAAACAAATCATTGTGGTTTATGGATGGTCCCTTAACATCAAAACCCAAATGTTTGTCGAAGATACAAAATCGATCAGAAAAAATCGTTCTCTAAATTTCGATTTTACAATACAGTCATCCCACATATTCGGAACACGTTTGTGATAATTTGTCAATAGCATGCCAAATGCACTTTTTCTGTCGACCCTACTATTTTTAGGAACTTTATTTGGACATTCTCTTGCTATTTCACTAGTAATGGTAGTAGCAGCAAAATACTGCCTTCAAATTGCATGTTCCATAATTGTGGGATGTTATTGTGCCTCCCACAGTTGTGAAACACCTGAATTTAACTGGTATTTTCACAAAAAATAGTTATCAGAGCGTTCATGAACCATATCTAAGCTTGAATTTCATTGGTTTCAGTGCGTGACGTCATTATTTTGTAAAAATATGTACCAAAGTTTGTTTACATCCGTAAGAAAAAAGTGCTCCGAATTTGTGGATTTCTAGGGTTAAAGTTTTTCTTCAAAAACTTGATATAAAAGTTTAAATTTGCAGTTGTTCGATACAAAATTTGAAAGATCACAAGAAAAGCTTTGAAAATGAAGGTAAAAGCAAATCATTAAGTTCAATTATTGATTTGCTATGATTTTTTGAACATTGTACGATCTGTAAACTGTTCCGAATATGAGGGATGACTGTACTTTTAAAGCATTTTTGCAATAAAAAAACTATAAGAAATATCTAATTCTTTGTAAAAGTAGCACAAACATTGAATAGTATTTGCATTATTTTTTTTTTAAATTTTGTATCTCTAAAAAATCAAATTTTATTCATATTGAGTTTGGAAAAATTCAAGGGCATGCAGATGAAAGCCTCAAGGTTTAGCAAAATAGGGGGTTGCATTGAAAATCGAGCAAAAACGGCTTGGTTTTGACCGTTAAAACATTTCTGGGAAAATTCCTTATCGTTTTGGGAGGAAACCAAAGAATTTGATTACTGAAATTTGGTGGCCACTCTGATTTAAATGGTTTCCGGCAAATATGAAAAAAGTATCTTGTTCTGTACTGCATTGTCATCATATAAACATGACGAAATCCAGTCCGCAATTCGCTAAGATGCGAATGCAAATATGGAATAAACGTATCTCGTCAAAAATACGTACTTCTTCCTTGGTTGGGACGATAATATCAAAATTAAATGTCAAAAAGTAACAAGATAAACTAATCTTACGAAGCGTCATGAAAGTTACAGCGATTTTTCATGTTTTCACTTTATTCTTTCCAGAAACAATGAACCATGTTTGACATAGTTTTGTTTCGGTTACATTTTTTTTCAAAAAGTTCACAATCAAACTCTAGTCTAATTTTGCAAGACGCCGGGCGTCTCCATCGCCCTCGCACAGAATGCAATTTAAATTCCAAAACCATTTCACCATTTTTTTTGAAAGCATTTTATTCTCGCTTCCCACAGTCAACTGCGAGAAGCAGAGATTTGTGATGTCGAATCCGAGTGCCCGTTTCCACTTCAGTAAACGCTCCAAAATCAACACTCGCCCAACATATTATGTGCGAGAAAAGAATCTCTTTGACGACGGAAACCATCGCTCCTTGGGGCGGGAGGGGAAGAAAAAAAAAATAAAAAAAAAAAACAGAGCAGAGCATCCAATACCTTGAGTGAAAAAATCTGCAATGAAAGTTAAATAGGGTAACCGTGTTTTGAGAAACATCGTAAATTTTAAAATATGGTCCAGTTACTCTACAGACGAATCGGAATCAGCAAGCGCAAAAGACAGTGTTTAAAAGTGGAGATTTACAGCTTCTTATTTTATCGAAGCCGTTTGGAGTGAAATGTATTGCTCTGTCTTTTGCTTTTCCACACGGTCTCCACTCACACTCACACTCGCTTCTCGACTTTTGTCTGGCGAAAGTGCTGAAAATTAGTTCTAGACCAGAGACCTTCGGACTCTTTAATTTTCGTCGGGATTTAATATCTCAGAAAAGACGTTTCAAGGCTGCAAAAGAGTCTGCACAGTTAAAAATTGTGACCTTCGCCAATTGTGTGTTCGCTTTTGTTATTTTTTTTTGATGATTTTCTTTTTATCTTGCCAAGGACCTCCTTCATTTTCCTGACGCCTTTGTGTGTCCTTCCGACCGTCTTCTTGACGCCATTGTTGGGCTTTCCTTTCACGCTCGAGAGCGGACACAATGGGAAAGCGCGCGCGGGGAGGATTATCTTGATTTTATTTTGACAATTATCTCTCAAATTTTGTGATTGTAAGCGGAAGCCCGGTGCGAGGGAGAATGTTGAAAAATAAATGTACAACTTCCCGCGAATCGGCGAATGCTTCCCCGAGTGGAAGAAATTTAATTCGGCTCCCCTTTTTTTTGTGGAAATTTTTAGCTCGCCTTAAGGTAGCAGCGCCCTGAGGGGGGGGAAATTTCCAGCACACCGTAATCGGATTTGGGGCAGACGGGGTGGGCAAATATTTCTCCAAGCTTAGTTCATTTTTCATGCGAAATTAAGACAGTAAATGGATGGCAAACAAGAATTTGCAGTGCGCGCTTCGAGATGGAGTTAACGTAATTAATAAAGTTTGCTGCACAAAGCTCCGCTGACCGTGCTGCAACTGTGTGTGCTGAGAGCAGAAAAGCTGCCCGGATTAACATTATTGGAAAAGTACCTGACGGTAATAAGGGAGACTTTTTGTGCACTCACCCACGCGGGCATGATAATTCCATGAAAATGAGCTTTGGTTTATTCCGTGCTTCCTGGAAGGACTCTTTGTTTGGCATTATTTTCAGATTTTTCAGCGTAGCAAACAAGCGAGCCGTGATGATCCGTTTAAAGAAAAACGTTCTCGGGAAAATCATCCCCCAAGGCACTTCATTTGCTAAAGAGAACACATAATTTTTGATACTAAACGAGTCTTCCGAATAGCATTAACCTCATTTAATCCTTTATTTTCGCCGGAATCGATACAGTTAAAAGCACCAGCTAATCATTGCTAATCCGACCGGCTACATTTGTCGCAGACATTCCCCCAAATCACACTTCTTCAAAATGGCCCCATCGTCGGTGTGTCGTCAAATTATCGTAAATTTCCCCAAACTGGCGCTCCGCAGCATCCCATTTCCGACCGTAGGCTTATGTGGACCATTTTCTTGCTTTTAATCTGCCTCGGAGGCTCCCGGGTAAGGTTCACTTTTCTGACGAAAGCTGGTTGACTTGGTAACGTGCTCTGCGGGGGAGAGGTGGTGGTTTCGGTTTCCAACCGATCGAACACGGTGATGCTGTGCGACGATGGCTCCATTTGTCTACCCGTGGTCTCGTTGATCCCGAATCTACCGCGAGTTGATCTAATTTGTCGGCAAAAGTTGTCAATTTCCGAACTTTACCCAACATTTGACACACAAAAGTGCGCTGTCGAGTTACCACGTCAATTTGCGCACTTCACTCGCGGCTCGTGCAAAATTCGCTCTCATTCAAATGCTCCCACCTACTCGGGAGTGTGCCAAGGTGGGTGGCTGTCATGATTGTGGGTCGACAATTTTATGTTCCACATTTAGGGCGGCGAAATTCGACTGGAGCGCGCGTGTGACGACTCCCTCGCCGGCTTCCGTCGAAATAACAATTTGCGGTGTGTGGGTGAGGGAAAATGAAAACAAAAGTGGATTTTTTTTCTCTCCCCGTTCCGGAAGGCTCATGGCGGCGCGTCCGACGCCACGGGAGGTTGAAACAACATCGAAACTTATTGTTTTCGATGACGTACGCAATATGGAGGGCAAATATAAGAAACATATTCATTAATTTTCAGAGTGTTTGTTTTTATTGCGGTGTCGGAATCTGCGAGGGGATCGGGGCTGTAGCCGGACCGTCGACTTCGTCGACTGCTGGTTCATTGTTTGTTCGAGAGGTTGAGCTCACGTTTGTTTAATAAAACAAAATAAAACCGGCCCCTGCTGCTGCCGCCGTCGTGCTCCCTTCATTCCGGATTATCCTTCATCCGTGCAAAAAGTGGCCAAATGAAAATGGTAATCCAACGTGGTGGGGGCGAGCGGGGATGATGCCTCTGTGAATTCCCGTCCCGCGCTGCTGTCCCGGGCATCGTGACGAATTATTTATTCGCGTGGACCATTGTGGACGTTGCTCGGTAAAGTCAGATTAAGTGATTTTAATGAATGTATCGTGTGTGTGAGTGGAGTGGAGAGCGATTTTCATCATTTCAATTTTGTTCGTTCAGAAAATGTTAAAACAAAAAAAAAAAACGCGACGTGAGGTCAATCATGGCTATTGTCGCGGCTCAAGTTTTGAAAGGGGCCATGAATTATTATTCTCTCGTGAGTGGTACGGCACGTGCATGATGCAATTGTTGTGCACGAGTGATTAAACTGTGCGATCACTAATCTAGTGCAAACGTTCGATGTGAGTACTTTGTTGTTTTGATTTTCGTTTGGACGTAATTGTGCGCAGCAATCAATTATGCTAAGGACAATGAATGGGGCTAATTACCATGAGCGAAATATGTTTGCTTTTGTTATATTGATGTAATGAGCTTAGTGAACGTTTGAAAATGCATTTTATTTCAACTAAATATAGAATTTTAATGAAGAGATTTAGGCTTGTGAAACGATATTTTTAAATCACAGCGTTGAACAGCTGCAGTTAAAAAAAAAACCTAGGTTTCTTTTTAAGAATGTTGATGAACATAGACCAACTTTTTTCCAAAATAACGAGATGTTTCCAAAACCATTGGGCTCACCTGAATTTCGCTATTAGGAAATTTCTGCCATAGGAACGATGTTTAAATACACCCAAAAAAATCAAAATTCACTTAAAGCTACATCAACACCATTTTTTTGAATTTTGATGTAAACCTCTTTTTACAAAAAATATTGATATATGCATTTATGTTTTTTTTTGTTTTTACACGGCTTTCTTTTTTTTCTTTTTTTTTGTGTCAAATTTGGTGAATTTAAAATGCGCGACGGCTTTTCAAAAAAAAATTATATTAATTAATTATTTTTTCAAAATAAAAAAAATAAGATTCACATTTAATATTTGCACATAAAAAAAATAAATAGGAACTTTTTGTTGTTTTTGCAATAAAAGGTTGCTATTTCAACGTTTTTTTTAAATTTTGCTTCGTTTTCAATTTTGGTTTGAAATTCAAACATTTTTTATGCTGTAATTTAATTCTTATTATTTTTTTATTGATATTTTCAGAATCAATCATCAAACTGATAAACTGAGCAAGAACACAAAATTATCCATTTTGTGAAATATATGAAAAATTAGATTGTTGTCTAAAAATTTACAAAAAGACACTTAATATTTTTTCTGAGCTAACTTCGAATTGAAATTTTAATTTTTTGAGGAACTTAAAAAAATAAAATTAAAATTAAAATTTATTTTTGAATAAATGAATAAGCAAAAAAATAGTGTATTTTTCAGAAACACTTTACAGTGTTAAAGTTTTGGTTAAAATAAAAGCTTGAAAACGCGAATTATTTAAAGTGAAAATAAAAATCACTGCACAAAAGGTATTTTTTTGTAAAGAAGATTTGGATACATATTTAAATTAAATAAATTATATCATGTCTCATTGACTTTTTTAAAATATTGGTGTGTTGAGGAGGTTGAACTATAATTACAATACAATTTTAAACAAAAACAAATATAAAAAATATAATATATAATTATTTTTAAAGATATCTTTGTTTACCTTTCTTATAATCAAGATATATGAATCTTATTTGGGTAATTCTCCGCCAACTCACACAGCAGTTGCCCCGACCCCTCTTCGATTTGCGTGAAACTTTGTTCTAAGGGGTAACTTTTTCCCCTGATCACGAATCCGAGGTCCGTTTTTTGATATCTCGTGACGGAGGGGCGGTACGACCCCTTCCATTTTTGAACATGCGGAAAAAGAGGTGTTTTTCAATAATTTGCAGCCTGAAACGGTGATGAGATAGAAATTTGGTGTCAAAGGGACTTTTGTGTAAAATTAGACGCCCGATTTGATGGCGTACTCAGAATTTTGAAAAAACGTATTTTTCATCGAAAAAAACACTAAAAAAGTTTTAGAAATTCACTCATTTTTCGTTACTCGACTGTAAAAATTTTTGGAACATGTCATTTTATGGGAAATTTAATGTACTTTTCGAATCTACATTGACCCGGAAGGGTCATTTTTTCATTTAGAACAAATTTTTTCATTTTAAAATTTAGTGTTTTTTCTAACTTTGCAGGACTATTTTTTAGAGTGTTACAATGTTCCACAAAGTTGTAGAGCAGACAATTACAAAAATTTTCATATATTGACATAAGAGGTTTGCTTATCAACATCACGAGTTATCGCGATTTTACGAAAAAAAGTTTTGAAAAAATTGTGCTGGTACACTTTTCCTACCTCACTGAGGTAAGGCTATAATCCTGCTCTAGAAATGAACTTTTCTCATAAAGCTCGCAGACCCGCCTTCATGTATACCTATCGAGAATCGGAAACTGAACAAATGTGTTTATGTGTTAATGTGTTAATGTGTTTATGTGTTTATGTGTTTATGTGAGTTCTCACTGAGTTTTCTCAGCACTAGCAGATTTTGGTCAAACCAGTTGCATTCGATTTGGTTTAAGATCCCTTACGTACCTATTGATTTTTATAAAGTTTCGATAAGTAGTTCAAAACCGAAAATCTACTAGAATACCATCATGTTATACGTTGTTGGCAATCGACCTTTCCAACGAGTCCAAAACATTGAGAATCTGGCAACCCTGTCTCAAGTTATGGCCACTTAAGTGATATTCATGAACTTTTTGGAGCCGGGTTTCACTTAAATGTATTTAAAATATGTCCGGATCCATCATCCGACCCACCGTTGGTTAAGTAATCCAAAGACCTTTCCAACGAGTCCAAAACACGGCACCAACCAAATAGGTGGATTAAGTTAGTTTTTTTTTTAAATTGCAAGCCTAATTTCAATGTTTAGAATAAAAGTATCAGGAAATGCTAAATATATTTTAACAGTCATGCTACTGTATTTTTTTCTATACATTAACAAAAACATTGATGAGGGGTCCCAAAATTTAAACTTGTTAGTAGCTTTAAAAAATCTATTTGATTAAAAATACAAAAATAAACGTTGTGCAATGTATCCTGAATAATTTTCAACCGATTGTAAAAGCTTTCTGAAATATATTAAAAATTTTAGCAATATTTTTTTTCCACCGGAGTTTTTCAGGAAATATCATGTTTTCAATACAAATTTACGACGCCCTGGATTAATACTAATAGAGAACATTATT
The DNA here is from genome assembly GCF_015732765.1 of Culex quinquefasciatus. Classification (NCBI taxonomy): domain Eukaryota; kingdom Metazoa; phylum Arthropoda; class Insecta; order Diptera; family Culicidae; genus Culex; species Culex quinquefasciatus. The sequence goes on from NC_051861.1 coordinate 1,106,668, forward strand.
ATTGATATTAATTTGCTTGTATTTGTTTCTTCTCTGGTACTAGAACAAAAAAATAATTTTTATGGATGGAACTGAAAAAATCGTACGAAAAAGTGGAATAATGAACTCATGAAATCATGATTTTTGGAAAGGGTGATCGCTTGAAGCTACGACAAATCGCCCTTAGTCTGCGTACACACATTTGGGGGAAAAACCTTTCGACAATATTTAATATTTTTGAAATACTCAAAATTCACGTGATTCTTGTGCGCTTCAACTTCATGCATTCCATTAAATGAGAATGTGCAGTGGGGTGTCAGTAAAAAAATACTAAAATTCCCTTCAAGCTGAAAACTGCTTTTTGTTTTTTTTGTATTTATATTTTACTTATTTTGTGAACATGTTACACAAATTCTTCGATGGTTGGTTACTTTTAGTGGTCATATCATAATAATGTATTGTATATGTATTGATGGTTAATCTTCATTAAGCATTTCTAATCATTCCGTAACCTCAATATGTCAATTGATCAGAGAAGCTTTGATGAAAACATCGGGTGATGTCACAAAATGCTAATTCTTGGTCACATATCGTCCTCAACAGACGGCGGCCAGCACCGGCGCATAGTCATCCTCCTCGTCAACGAGATTGAAATAAATTGTAACCCGGTAAAAGCATCATCAATCAGTCCGTTACAGAGTGGCAACGTAACCCCAATTTCTTCTTCATATATGCTAAAACGCTCCATTTTCTGCATAGATGTCAATTTTGCATTGTATTGCACAAACAAAGGGCGTACTTCGTGGAGGACCCCCTCCCCCTCTCTTTCCCTTCCCTCTGATCCTTCCAAGAGGAGACGTCGACCACATTCCTGGTGTCAGCTTCTTTCATCATCGCCCCGAAACCACACATCATTGTGTGCTGTTGCTCCACTCCACCGTCGCCGACGACGACGACGACGCCACCTCGTTGATGTCGTGTGTCGCATGGTTCGTTTGCCTCCCCCTCAACCGCCTCCCACTTTTAAAAGCTGTGTTTTGTCTTTTGTCGGAATATGTATGTGAATGTTTTGTAAAAGCAGTGCACCAGCGAAACACTCTCGGAGACTGTGGCTGTGCCGACATGAGTGATGCATCACACACTCTGCCAATTGAAGAATGAAAGATATGTTCTCCTCGTGTTCCTTGTACAACAAAGTGCTAGTTGACTCTTCATGTCATTCCCGGGGGGCTCCTTTACAACGGTTGGTTAGGGTGATTTGATTACGGAACAGATTCTTATTTGCGATTGATGTTTATCGATTTGATTAAGCAGATGATCCTGGAATATTTATTTTTAAACAATTTATTCCTTACAAATTATCACCCTAATTTAGCGAGAATGGTGACTATCTGGCGGTGACGTTGCCTTACACAACAAAGACACCAAAAAGCTCTGTCTCATCTTGGCTTTTGTGTCCTGCTTAAAAGGAGCTGCGGCAGGCCTCGGTCGGCAGCACTAATAATAATGTTCTCCACTTTCAAAGGCTTGGCTGTGGGTTCGTGGCGCCTTCCATTTTGTAATGCAAACCCCTTTCCATTTGGTCGTCGTCCGACGCGGTGATCGGAGAAGAAGCCCTTCTACTTTGTGGTGGCTGGCGCGCGCGCGCCGGGCTTTCCTCCCCGAATGGGTTAAATTGAGAGTTCAGGCGGGTTGTTCCACGAAGCGGCGCGGGTCCAGCTGAATTTAATTAACCAGCTCAGGGCAGAAAGCATAAGACAAGACAAAAACAATACCACCGAACTGGACCGGATCAAGAACATAAGGCAGCAGGCAGACATGGCGCGCACATCAAGGAGAGCGAGCAAAGGAGGCGAGCAAAAGAACAGTCCAAGGGAGGAGAAGAATCGAGTGTCCGTATCCATTATCTTAATTGATTGAATCTGCTGGCTCCTGGCGGGCGGCGTCCATAAGAAACGGAATGTTCTTTCCTGGAATTTTGGTTTCCAGAATTAGGTCACAGTCGAGTTAAAAAAAACCTCCTAAATAAAAAACTGTTTTGTATCCTGATTAATTATTAAACTCACCGCAATTAAAAAAATACTAATTGTAATCCTTCCAATAGAAAAACAATAAGCTCAATGACTTTTGTATTTAACCCTCTGCAACACAACCACGTCTTTAGGTGGGCTTCGAGAATTTTTCAAACATATATTTATCTTTAAAAAACATTTGAAAGAAGAATTTAAGAAATTATAAAGTTGGAAGGATTTCTTTTTATGTAACTTTGCCAAAGTGGTCCAGATCGCAACATTAAGTAGAAATTAGATTTTTCAAAAAATGGTGAAGTTTTGAAGCTTTTGAGAAGAGTTCTGAATAGTTTTGCAAATGGAAAGGAGCATATTTTGGTTTGGTTGAAAATAATGGTGATTTACGATTAGGGTGATTTGGAATAACTAGCTTTTCAGGAAAATTTTTGGAATGTTTTTTCTCTTTTAGAAAGATTTTGGGCTTGCCAATCCAAATGTAAACCCAAAATTTGCCCAAAAAACGATTTCTTGAAAATTTTCATTGCATTTCTGAAGGACATTTTCAAAGAAGATTTTGCAACAATTTTTCTGAAGACACCAAGGCTCTAAAACTCCACATTTTTCTGTAAAACCAATTTTCCTCTTAATTTTTTTATTTGGCCACCTTGCAATTTTTTTAAATTGATTTTTTTTCGGGCTTTATTTGAACTGATTTTTTTTGTATTATATGCATAAATAATCATGCAGAATCTTAAAAAATATCCCAGGTTATGCCTCTACACTAAAATAAAAAAAGTACCTAATTCCAAAATTCTAGAAATTTCGCCTCTTTTCCATATTTAGTAATTTGGTTTTTTGGATTACTTAATAAGGAAAGGAGCAAAACTTCCTCGAATTTAGGAATTTGGTACTTTTTTATTTCAGTGTACGCGTTCATTCAAAATTTAAGGGATAAAAAATCAAGCCCAACATTTAAAATGTTTATACAAAAGACAAAATCCTTTATACAACTTCTCAGTTGTGCTGCTATCGAAAATATGCAATTAATGTTAATACTTTTCTTCCCTAAATTTTTACGTTTTTTACCGAACTGAGGACATAAATTTTTTTTTGCTAAGATTTTAAATAATCTATTTGATTTCAAATGCATAAATTATCGTTATAAAAAGTTTTCTTTTATGCTTCGCTATCGATTTTACGAGTTTTAATGAAAATTAATATTTTCTCACAAATCGAGTAACGCTAATCTCACTCTCGGAAAAGAGTCCGTTTTGTACCATTTTTTCCTAAAAATTTTGTTAAACTTACTGGATCTCGAACGAAAAAATCCTGGCAAATCGATCGGAAATTTATTTCAAAATTGGGGCAACATATATACAGCAATTCCCCACGAAAACAGCATGGAAAAAAAACAAAAGTGTTCGGATCGGGCTCAAAAATTTTCTGGTGGTTCCCTGGCCGAAATAATTAGACCCGTATTTTTTTGTTTGGCCTTAAGGGTGACCTATGGCGCGTTAGGGTGGTCTGAAAAATGGTAATTTTCGTCGATTTTTGCAAAAACCAAAAAAAAAATGTAATTAAACGACGGAACTTTTGGTACCCAGACATGTATAGGTCATCGCTGAAATTTTTAAGTTATCGCAGTTTTAGTCAAAAAAGTTGATTTTTTGCCAATTTCGTCATTCTCCGGTTTTTGCGCGCGGTGCGTCAAAAAACACGGATTTTATTTTCAAAAAATCATATCTCGGAATCCTGTTAATGAACTCCTCCCATTTTTTAAAATGTTATTTTAAAATGTCCGGGAAATCCGATAAAAATATTTCCAGACATAGGTTCTTTGGTCCAGACACCGCCAAAACGGCATTTTAAAGTTTCATACGCCCTTTTCATATGTTAGGCTAGATTTTTGAAACTTCTTATTATTTTTCTTTAAAAGGCCAACTTATCACCTTTCATTTGCGTATAAGACAATTGAAATCGGTTAAAATGGCGAGGAGTTATGATTTTTCGAAAAAAGTGATTTTTGTGAAAATCGGTGAATTTTTCACTTTTTCGGTGCGGCGTGTACGCGTTTTCGCGCGCGGTTCCGGGAATCGACGCGAATGTGGCCACTTTTGGACGGTCGAAACTCGGTGGAATCGCGGTGCCGGACGGCGGAAATTTCATCTTCAATTTGAATTCATGTGTGGTTATTTAGTTTCACATCGAAAAGTGAGGTAGAAAAAGGAAAGATATTTGTAAAAGTGAGACAAATTATAACTGAAAAGAGTGGGTTGCTGCGAGTGCCGAATGGGCATTTTACATTAGGTCTATTCCCGTACTTGCAGAATTGCAGAATTTCTGCACAATTCTGCATCCAGCATAAGTCACTTTTTTGCAGCACGTTCCCGTACTTTTCAGCTCGCTCTCTTCATCTCTCTCTTTTGCAGAAGTTCTGCAAGGAGAGAAGCCGCAAAACTTTTGCCTGAGTAGCGCGTTCCAGTACTTATTCTGTAATATTGTACACAGTTGAGTGGATTTACTCAAATTGGGTATTGAAGTTTTTTTTTATTATTTCAAAACAATTAAAAAAATGGATTGACAAAAATTGTAATTGAAAGAAGTTTACCTCTAGAACGGGGACTTATTTTTTATGCAAATCAACAGTTTATCTAAAAAATCAAGCATGTACCATATATTAAACTAGAAATTCATAATGCTTAGGTAGACATTTTATATTAGAAACAACTCAAAGCTTTTACATTAGGTAAACAATTTAAGAAATGAGAATGGCAAGGTTTAATATAGAAGGTATATTTATATAGACCATAAATACATGTTTTAATAGCAAAATATTTGAAAGATAACATAAATAAATTATGATTGGATTTCACATCGAAGAACAACGGTGACGCAGCGAAATTGACAAATAAAAAAAATGAATCACAAACTCTACAATTTTAAAACTCATAAATTTAGAAATCTGAAAATTAAGAAATTCGTGATTAAAAATATAAAAAAAAACTATTTTCAAATCGAGGAACTTGAAAAAAAAAATCAGATATTAGATAAATTTAAAAATACAAATATTTATTTCAGAAAAAAACAATAAATCAGAAATTCAAAGCTTGAATAATACAAATAATTAAAAATTAAACATTGAAAATTTCAAAAAAATCTTAATTTTCAAAATTCGAAATAAAAAAATAACTTAACTTAAAAGTTCCTAAACTTAAAAATTCAAATATTTTTAAATTCGAAATAAATGAATCAAAAGTTTGAATATTTCAAAGTTCAGAACACCAAAAATTCAAAAGTTACAGTTTAAAAAAAATAGCAAAAAATAAAGAAACTAAAAAAACAAAAATAAGTAAAATTTTAAAATTCTGTACAAAAAAAATGAAAACTCAAATATTAAAAAAAATAGAAACAGTTCGTACTCTATTTTCCGAAGAACTCGTCAAAATGTTAAATCTGTAAATCCTCTAAACCTGATTTTCTAACGACTCCAAAAAAATGTACATTTTGTGATTCAAGATGGCGCATTTAAGAATTTCCGAATTTTAGAATTTAAACTTCCTAAAATTTAAGAATTCGACTAAATTACATCACATTTTTTTGTTCAAATAAGAATACAAATTGGTAGCACCGTTAAAGGTACAATTTATTATTTGGCAATTAAATTTACCTATTATTTAAACACACATATTTAGTCTATTCAAAAAGTTATCATTTTAACACAAAAAAATATCGCTATAGAGCAATTCCAGCCCAAAACAGCATTTTTTCTCATAATTCAAATATAACATTTTTTCAGTGTAGTAAAGTAACCTGGATAATAAATTAACTTCTATCTGTAAGCCCATACATCCAATTGAAATGCGGTCAAAGACAAACTTATGGGAAATTGGACGAGCTTTTCGGTAAAAATATTTTCGAAACTGAAAAATCATTCCGTCATATAGAAATTGCCAAAAACCATCAAAAAACCTATTTTTTCAACATTTTTATTTTTAAAACCGTTGTAACTTTACAAGGATTGGACTTAGGACAATGGTCAGTATCGAGACTTTTATGTAAAATTGTCTGGAGAATCGATTCCCGTATTTGGCTTTTGCAAATTTTGACGTTTAGAGAACTTTAAAAAAAAAAACAGTTTCAGTGAGTAGTGCGGTGCCTGTGTGGACGCGCAGTCCTGTTTTTTTTTCGTGTTATTTTCCGTCTCTTTTGTGTCGCTATTTGTGTACATGGGGTGATTGGATTTCTTCTTCTTCTTTTTTCATTTATTTTTTGTTCGCGCGTTCGTTGGCCGATGAATTTTATTTTTGTTCCCTTTATATAGTTTTCGATAGAAACTATCCGATTTTTGTTTTTTGAGACAAGCAAGTCGTATTGCTGGATTAAGTCCTTTCCATATCATAGAGGATCGGAAGGCACGTCGACGGATATGTTTTAAGGCTTATGATATAAAATAATTTTAATGAATGAAGCCCTTCCTACATCACCGTTGATCGGAAGGCACGCCGACGGAGAATTTCTGGAGAATCGCGGTCGAATTAATACTATATTTAAATCCCTAGATAGGTATCTTTCCGCAGCCGGCTGCCTAAGATTTTTAAAATTTCAACCCATAAACAAATTGCTCATGGTCGCATCACTTACCACAGTGAATCCTGACCTCATACCCATCTTACTAACCCCTCAAAACTCATGTGATACTTTGTCGGAGACGCAGTCGATTTGGCGGTCCCATCACTCAAGTATCGGCTAACATTCCCATCCACTTCCCCGTGTCTTACCACTGGTCGTGGCCGGCGTCGGTATTGATCAGCACGATAGGGACCTTTGAAAATTGCGAAGGGGTGATGATTGGTTCCTACTTTTCATCTGTGGTCCACGGAGCAATGTTTGGGGGTCCTGGTCAATAACGAAGTAGCAGCTACGGGTAGACACCAATGCTATGCTATGCTATGCTAAAGTAATTTTTGTGAAAATCGGCGAAAATGGCAATTTTTCAGACCACCCTAACACGCCGTAGGTCACCTTGACGGCCAAACGAAAAAAATACGGGTCTAATTATTTCGGCCAAGGAACCACCAGAAATATTTTGAGCACGATCCGAGCCCTTTTGTTTTTTTTCCATGCTGTTTTCGTAGGGAATTGCTGTATATTGATATCTGAAAAAACATTCTGGCTTTTTGGGAATACAGTACAGAAATGTCAGGCGAAACAAATTAAGTCTTAAATTTGTAGAAGTTAACAACGGCAAAAATTGTGCAAAGGTTACTTTTTCAGACTGAGTTTGGGAGAATCTTTAAATTTTAAATTGATAAACATTTTAATCTGATTGAAAAAAACTGTTATGGTGCAAATTTTACAATCACGTGGTAGCTGTTTGACACGTGGCGTCGCGGTTTTCATCAAGCATTTATAGCATGCTAAGGAAAAATTGATGCTTTTCTGGGGAAAACCGTTTGTTCCGAAAACCCCGGATGTATAGCCGTTGAGCTCGATGGGGGTTGAACGCATCGACCTGGTCTCTTAGGGAAAGTGGTTCTCCAGACGATTCCGCTCATTTCTGGCCATCCTAGAAGTTTCTACATGTTTTCCCCAGGCCTGTAGGAGCGAATGAACGAAAATTCAAAATTTCCCATAGTAATTTCCATATAAACTTGTACCCGCTTGAGACAAGCCAGTTTTCAACCAAATGAGCTGAAACTTGGCGTGAGAGTCTCTATGGGTATGCCCTACAAGGGGAACCACACCAGAACTTGATCTGAGAGCTTTTAAAAATCCGTACCCACCTAGTATATATATGAGATGAACTAATTTCAAGTTTAGGGTTAAACTTCGTACGAATTTTAAATTTGTTTTGTCATACATGATGAAATGCAATTTTATTGATCTTTTGAAGTATTTAAAAATGAGAGCCATGCTAGTTTTGCTACAATTTGCTTGAATCAAAAAATTGATTATTGAAACTGATGAGTGCTGGTTAAACATTTCATAAATTAAGATTTTCGCACTTTTTTCCGATAACTGTGACCTCATTACCGGACGATATCTTCGCTGACTCCTTGCTCCAACCGAAGAGATGTATGTTTCCCCCCAAAAAAAACTTGCAATCCTGCTGGTTATGTCTGGAGCCAGAGCGAAAGGGAACGATTTAATATGTGTGTGCTTTTTTACTCTTTTTTTTCGCTCCACACACCACACCATCGTCTGTCTATCCCGCGGCAGACGAAAGAATCGTGAAGAAAGAGAAAAAAACTTATGCGATATAATCTTCTTTTTTTCTTAATTCGAGCAAACTCCTTTTTTTCGGAGCAATTGAGCCTTGGCGGCAAAAAGTTGCTGCAAAGAAGAAAGGAACCTGTTTTGGCTGGCTTGCTGTTTTTTTTCTGTTCACTCTTTCTACTTCTCCACTGTTGCTGCTCCAGCTCTGATGGCTCAGAGCTCCCTTTCCAGCAGCGAACTGGCGTGTAATTCTTCTGGAAACTATTCACGGCATCCTCCTTCTGTGCTTCTCTCTCTCTCTATGCACAAAACAGCTCAACATACATGTTTTAAACAGTTTGCATCTTTTGTTTCCAGCGGCAGCGCTGTGATATGTTTTTGAAGCTCTTGAAGTTTGCTGCTGGCTTTCTCCGCGCGCGCACAATGAAGAAAAAGCCATTCTCGAGCACACCACACCGGGAATGCCATGAATGGCACAAGTCGCCCCACCAAGAAAGAAAGAAAAAAAAAAAGCATCAGCCAAAGAAACTGGAAAAAGGTCGCTGGCTGGTTGCACTTTGCAAAATTACACCCAAACTCACCTGCTGCGCGGCAATATCGACTAAGACAAACAAAAATCTTACTTTTTCGCAAAACAAATCTACCCGCGGCTGGCCCGCCGCCCGCCAGTCAGACTAAAGTAGTCGAGCTGATAAGTTTTATTGGGGCGAAATTGGCATCAAATTAGACGGAATAATTTAAGCTGTTTTGTGGGGATTAAAGCAGAAAGCAACTTTGGCTGATGCTGCCAGTCGCGTCGTGGTCATTTGTGCAAAATTTATCGTGGGGGAGGGTGCTTTTCTTCATTTAAATTTGCTGTGCGATTATGAAACCAGTCTATAAATAGGATGAAAAATTGATGGCAAATTGCATTGGAGCTTAACTGATGGTAAATTGGATCACCGATGCATATATTTAATTTATGCTTTGATCGAACTGGAGTTTTGTTTTTTTTTATTGCTACACAGTTGAAAACACGGTTGAATTTCGGTCAGTATCTATTTGTGATGTTATTTTATAATTTTATTATAATAATTGATTTTACCTTTCATAACGCTTAAATTAAATGACACTTAAAATCTGGCCAATAGCTTCTAACATATCGTTAGGAAGAATTTTGAAGGATTTTTTTAGTGAAACATAGAAAAAAAAAGTTTTGCCATTCAAATCATTTTATTTTATTCTCCCAAAGGTCGTATCTCAGCAATTTATTGTCAGATCATCGAAATCTTTGCTGGATTTTTTAAAGCTTTTTCAAACTATTCTTTCAGGAGTATTTTTATTTTATCGGCAATTCTTCACGGAAACAGCACGATAAAAAAAGATGCAATATTTTCAATTTTTTTAAATCAAGACTAACATTTTAAAAGGGCTAAATATTCAATATTACGCCCTTTTAAAATGTTAGTCTTGGTTTAAAAAAAATGAAATTATTTTTTTCGAAAAGATCGGAAAATTTCACGAATGTTTCATATTTAAACATTGTAAATCGGACCATTAGTTGCTGAGATATCGACATTAGAAAACGGTGGGTTGTTTGGGTGAGACTTCTTAGAAAACATCAATTTTCCTGTTTTTAAACACTTGCATGGCAATATCTTAGCAACTAAGGGTCGTATTAACAAAGTTCAAAATCGCAAAATATAGAGAATTTTCTCAGCTTTTCAAAAATATTTTTTTCAAAGGTGGGCAAATATGTGCACTAATCAAAAAAAAAAAAAAGAAAAACTGCGACTATTTTAAAAAAAGTTACTTAAAAATGGCTTTAACTTGAAAACGGTGTACTTAATCAAAATTTGCAAATATGATTTTACATTGAAAAATGAAGTTGAAAAATTTTTGCGACCAATATTCTGATTTTTTTTTTAAATTAAAAAAATCATAACTCGGTCAAAGTACCATTTTTTTTCAGTGTAGTCCATATCCATAACTACAACTTTGCCGAAGACACCAAATCGATCAAAAATTCCTTCAAAAGATACAGATTTTTGAATTTTCATGCATCGCTTTTGTATAAACAGCTGCCAAATTTGTATGGAAAATTATATGGACAAACTAATGATGCAAAATTGCTTCTTTGGGCATACCGAATGACCAGAATCTGAGCGAACTGCTCAAAGGTCTTCGCCTAAATTTTAAAGATATCGTACACGGAGAAAAAAAAGTTCCCAAAATCGTGAACAAGCGTTCATGAAAATGGGAACCTCGAACAAAGTGTTCATATCCCATGGTACGATTTTGAAAAACGTACCATGAAATTTGAACTCTTTGTTCGTGGTTCCCATTTTCATGAACGCTTGTTCACGATTTTAGGAACTCTTTTTTCTCCGTGTAGTTTTAATGAAAAAAGTAGTTTTTTCCCGTACCAACAATGTGATAAATTATAAGAGTTTTTAATTTTTTGAAAGCTTTCAATTCTCGATAATTTAGTTTTTAGGACTCTGGAAATTAATCACATCCCTAATTTTTGAGATTTAGACTTGCAAATAGATTACATTTTGCACTAGTTGTGTCGATCATGACCGTTCATCGTCACCACGATAACTCGTGATGGTTATAAGCAAACCCCGCAACATTTTTGTAATTGTCTGCTCTGAAACTTTGTACAGCATTATTACACTCTCAAAGTTAATCCTGCAAAGTTAGAAAAAAAAAAACACGACATTTTAAAATAAAAATGTTTGCTCTAAAGAAAGAAAGATCTTCTGGGATAATGTAGATTCGATAAGAACATTAAACTTCCCTTAAAATGGCACATTCCAAAAAAAAAAAAAAAATTACAGTTGAGTAACGGAAATTTGCAGTTTTTATATTTTTTTGTGTTTTTTCGATGAAAAATAGTATTTTTTTATGAATTTACGTCATCAAATAGGGCGTCCAATTTTACATTAAGTTCCCTTTGACTCAAGATTTCCATTTCATCACCTTTTCAGGCTGCAAATTCTTGAAAAACATGTATTTTTTCGGGTTGTACAGCCCCTCCGTCTCCAGATTCGTGATCAGGGACAAAAGTTTCGCGTAAATTGAAGGAAGGTCTGGGCAACTTTTTCCGATTTTGTAACAGTTCGGGAGTCGTACGATGCGCAGCAAGCTGGACCGAGGTGAAGGAGAACCAATACGATACAGAAATGCCAACCTTCCTCGGCCAGGTTCTGCAGGAAGAAAATACCCAATGCCAACACACTACCCTTCTTGAAACACTCCCGCTTTTGCGCCAGTGTGGCCCCGATCGCCACACTGCGGAAGGTCTGTTACGTGCCCGACTAGTTCTGCTCAGGGCGGGTTGTGGAACAATCGCAAATGTACAACGGCAAAGAAACCCAAAATCTACAGCAAAATCGAAATTAAAAGTCAAAACCAAATTGCACTCAATAATGCAACGAATAAACAAACTGTACTTGGGGAATGAACATGATTTTATTTGCCCTGGCAAAATGCATCAGGGACGACTTGGGGAGCTTAATCTAGCTGATCTGACCTGATTTTTCGCTTGTCGTTCTTCTCGCTGCCGCTCGTGCTGTTGATGTTCACGTGGCCGCTCGATGCTCGTGCAGCCGCTGGCAGGAACGCGGGTGAACCCCACAGCTGCGTGCGCCGTCTGCTGTTCGGCGTCTTGTCGTCAGATGACTACGTGCAGGACGAAGAGATGATCACGTGGCCGGAGCGGCTCTGCGCTTGTCGACGGCCTTCGGTGGCGAGCGGGTGATGTCGATCACCGCCCAGATGTTGGCGACGAGACCGGTTGGTCCCGCAGGTGAAACACGTGGCCTGGAGCGTCCGAACGCTTCCCGACGGCCTTCACAGGTGAAGAGGTGGTCGTCGACCGCCACGTGGTTGTAGCTGGCGTGAGGCACGAGGTGGAATGTCGCAAGGCAGTGCGACCGGGTTTGCTCCAGCAGGATGTTGATGGCGCTGCGAAGTCTTGTCACACGATAAGATGGCGTACGTGTGTGTCGAGCTTGAGTGTGCGTGTGTGCGGATTGCGGATGATGCCCAAGTGTGCCGGACGCGGCGTCGGCGTCGAAGGTAGAGGACGTCAAATGGATCGCACCCGTCCGGTGACGATCGCGATCGCTGCTCGCAAGCAGTGGATCCCCAAGATTTTACAGCCGCCGGTGGTTCCCTTTTGCTCGGGGTTTTGGCGCGCCCCTACGGGTAGACCACTACCAGACGTGAAGTACGCACCCCTGCGGAGTGACCGTAAATCACTTTGTCGGGCAGGCGACCAGTCGAAACTGGATTTCCCCTGCAGGCTGCGCCCTTAGCTCGGAAACCGTGGCTGTGGTTTCCTACGGGCTTGTCGACGTCCTCGTGTGCACCACGTGGTCAGCGACCAGGTGCTGTCCGACGCTACGGATGATCGCGCGCTCCGGTAGATGCTGTCCAGAGTTCGGGCCGGCGAAGATCGCCGCGTGGTTTGCTGAGAAGAAACCAAAGAGAAAAACCTTCTCCCTGAAGGTTTTCTTCAGGCAGAAGAACGACACAATTAGCGAACTGACCCTAATTTCTCCACATGACCTTTACCTCTTCCGCAGTCTACTACTGCCTCGTGTTTTGTACAATTGTACACGATCAAGTGTGCTGGTAGATGGCTAAATGGGTACAATTTCAATTATGGGCACAATTCCTTCCGGGACCGCTAACTACTCACTTAAATGGCCAACAAACAGGCTCATGCAACGCCCGTGGGCGCCTATTGGGTCACCTAATCACTTGGTGGTTTGATCGGAGGATCTTTACAACTTTGGGTCGATCGAGATTTTCTAACTACGCACTTTTCTAAACGCACTAGGCTTGGCTGACGGTGGCCTTGCTCGACGGTTTGTACTCGCGCACGGTTGAAGTACAATTGATCTTGACCTTCGTATCGATCGTGCCTCGAGCCCTTTCGTCTCGGATCGGAAAAGGGGATCGATGCGTTGTCCAGTTGTGATTGGTCCACGTAGCAGATCGTAGATCGGCAAGTATTAGTGATGACCGTTTCGAAATGGGCAGGGTGTGGCAAGGATAAATTTTCCCACAGGGTCAGGCCGAGTGGCGGGCAAGACGATATCAGATCGATTCTCCTAACACCTCGATCTGAAGCGCAGTATGTAAAGGTTACATTACCCCCAATTTCAAATAAGAAAATTTTAATTTCTTAAGGAAATTAAAATTTTCGCTGGAATTTAGCTTATGATTTCAAAAATGTATTTTTTTGAAGTTTAAAATATTTTTTACGCGAATTAAAGGACGATAATTAGATTCAAAAAAGAACGGTAATAGATAGAAAAGGGTTAGAAAGAGATAGAAGTGGCTTGAAAAATAAATGGATTTCTATTGCAAAAAGGCTATTTGTTGGATGGACTTACAGTAAAACTAAAGCATAAATCACACACTTTATGCTGCCTCGAACACCTGTCCTTGCATACTGTAACGAACACTCTGCGTATCATTGCATATCCAGACATTTCTGGAGCATTTCGTGGTCCTTTCTATGACACACTAATTGATATACTAAACGGTAATTTGTCCACCAAATATATTTGGTATTAACTAGTACTAGAGTTTAACGCTAACGGTAAATCGCAATCCCGAAAATGTTCGAGTATTTTTTTCTTACCCTAAATGAAAAAAACAAAATAAACTAAAGTATTTCGCAATCCCGTATTTCGCAATCCCGAAAATGTTCGAGTATTTTTTTCTTACCCTAAATGAAAAAAACAAAATAAACTAAAGTATTTCGCGCGCGCACCGATCTAATACATTCCGCGAGCATAACTTAATCATTCGAGAAGCCGTCGCTTCTGCTGTCTCACATACGACGATCTATCTACTACTGAAACATACATTTGCTTGAGCACTATCAGCCAACCAACTGTGCAAATGGAAAAAAGTGATCAAAACAAATGAAATGAAAAAAATTGAACTTTTGCTACAAAGGGGGTTATATTTGTATTTGTGATTTTCTATTGTGCAGATTGTATTGATTATAATGGAATGGATTATTGCTAGATTATTTTGGAACAGCCAAAGTAGAGGAAAATTTGATAGTATGAGTAAATTTAAAAAAAATATATATACAACGACATCGATATTTCTATATTCGAAACTCTCACCACTATAACACGAACGAAGATAAAATTGATCTTTATCTATCTCTTTCGCGGATCGCTCGGGAAGACGAATCTCGCGAGGAACTGATAACAATAAATGTGTTTTGTTTTGATTCCCTTTTGGTTGACCTAGAAAATTGCTTCTATTGTCGACATAGCTTGTTTTTTTTTAATGTATTGTTCTTTTCGGGCCAGCTGGATAGAAGCTGGTTTCTTCTTTTTGTATTAGATCTTTTTCAGTACTGACGAGTGGAAAACACCGAGTCTCTTCTTCAAATCTTTATCCCAGAGCTCGTACGTATTCGAGCCAACTTGTCTTTTAACAATTGCTTCGCTGTACTTCGGGGCCAGTTTTGCATTAAAATTAGCTGCTTTATCAGACTGATAATAATTTTTCTTGAGGACTGTTTCGCCTTCCTTAAACTCGACTTTTCTTGTTGATCTTAAATTGTAATTTGTTGCGTATCGCTGGTACGCTTTCTTGAGGTTGATTCGCACTGCTTCGTAAAGGTATTTAATATCTTTGCCTAACTTCGCGGGATCGAGCGAGCAATCGGAGTTACTATCTCTAAGGTGATCGTATTCTAGGCCGGAACTGATAATATTACGACCAAAATTGATGAAGTATGGTGAATAACCGGTGCTATCGTGAACGCTATTTCGAATTGCTGCTGCGATAGATTGGATGCCCTGGTCCCAGTCTTTTTGCGTTTTACCTTCGAGGGAACTCCTAATCGCTGCCACTATCACACGGTTTACGCGCTCTGTTGGATTAGGACTCGGTCGATAGACAGCTAAGTTCCAGTGATCTACGTTGTAAAGTTCTAAAAACTGCTTGAACGCGCGAGAGACAAATTGTGGTCCATTATCGGAGATCAAAATGTTTGGAACTCCAAACAGCAAAAATACGTTATTTTCTAAGAACTTAATCACAGCTGCTGTGGTGGCTTGACGCATGACCTGAATTAAGGTGAATTTTGAGAAGTGATCTGTGACTACTAACGCATAAGTGTTACCTGCTCTTGATCTAGGGTAAGGTCCTATAAAGTCGATCGAAATCATTTCCCATGGCCTGTGACAGATCTTTTCCTTCCCGCACGGTGTGTTTGGATTTGTGTTAGCTACTTTAGAACGTTTGCAAATTAGACAATTCCTACAATACCTGAGGACTTCAGCACTCATTCGCGGCCAGAAAAACTTTTGCTGAATGACGCTTAGCGTTTTTTCGAATCCCAAATGGGCCTGCTCGTGAGTTTCGCGGATTATAGTTGGTCTTTCTGTCACTGTTGGGTAGTACTTCCACCGAAATGCCGGATCATCTGACTTGCCAGCGTTAGTTACAAATTTGAAAATCTTGTTATTAACAACTTTAAAATCTGAGTGTTTATCAGGGTATTTTTTGATATTATCACGAAGTTCTTCATATTGAGCATCAGGAAGCTGAGTTGAAATTGTATTTAATGATCTTGACAAAGCGTCAGCTGTTATATTTTCTTTACCTTTCTTGTACACAAACTCAACATCGAGGTCTTGAATCTTCATTGACCAACGTGCTAGTCTGGGTGATCTACTGTTGATGGACATCGTTTTTAGAAATGTTAAGCTCATCGCATCTGTCATGATTGTAAATTTTGTACCTTCAATGAACGGACGAAAATGGTCAATTGCCATGAGGACTCCTAAGCATTCACGCTCTGTCGCACTGTACTTTTTCTGTGTAGATGATAATTTTTTTGAATAGTACGCAATGCAATGACGATTCCCATTCAAGGTTTGCGTCAAAACTGCGCCAACAGCGATATCGGAGCTATCAGTTTCAATCGTGAAAGATTCAATGAAATTAGGATTAGCCAAGATCGGCGGTGAAGTTAGAGCGGATTTCAGCGCCAGAAGGGCTTGATCTGCTTGTTCAGTCCAATTAAATTTTCCTTTTGACTTCTTGAGTAAATCAGATATTGGTGTGACTATTGCACTGTAATTTTCAATAAATTTTTGATAAAACCCAGCGAGTCCTAAAAGTCGCCGGATATCTTTAACGCTCGATGGTACTGGGTAATCAAGTATTGGTTGAATTTTGGAAGCGTCGACAGCGATTCCGTCTTCGCTTAGAACAAATCCTAAATAACGAACAGATTTTTGACAAAATTTGGATTTTTCTACACTTATTGTAAGTTTAGCCTTTCTGAGGCGTTCGGAAACTTTTTCTAACAAATCGAAATGTTCTTGCAGCGTATTTGATGTTATTATAATGTCGTCTAAATAGACCCAAACTTTTGGACTTAAATCGAAACCAATAACTTTTGTCATCAAACGAGTTAATGTTGCGCCGCTGTTAAGCAGGCCGAAAGGCATTGTTTTGTATCGAAATAGCCCTTTTGGTGTACGAAATGCAGTTAAATCACGTGAATCTGGGTGCAATAGAACTTGATGATAAGCATCTTTTAAATCTATCGTCGTGAAAAATTTCGACTTTTCAATTCTGTGCAAAATTTGGGACATGTTAGGGAAAGGGTACTCGTCTCGTCTAGTGAATGAATTTAACCTCCTAGCATCTAAGCATAAGCGCCATTTGTTTTCACCCTTTCTTACTGGAAGTAATGGGTTAAGAAAATCGCTTTCGCACTCCTCAATGAAATCCATGCTCCTTAAACGTTCTATCTCTTTATCAACTTCTTTCTCGATCTTTGGCGAGAGTGGGTAAATAGGTACTTTTTTGTGTTTTATTTCATTCAAACTTTTGGTTAGTACAATTCGGTGTTGCATTAAATGCGTTCTACCAATATTTCCATTGACTGTACGCGGAAACCTCTTAATTATCTCAAACAAATTTAGTTTTTCTGAGTTAGAAAGTATGTGTTCAGTTACTACGTCTTCTGGTCTCGTAAGGTCCTGTTCCGGAATTTCTACGGATGGGATATCTAAACTTTCGTCTTTGATTGTTGGCTCTACAGGACCGCGAAACGAGGGGTCTACTTGTAGATTAAAGCAAATGTTATCGTCGTCGTATTCGATAATGTGGACTGAATCGGTAGAATTCTCAACTAAATCAATATTTGGAATGGGCTTTCCCTCAATGGACAGCTGAATATTGAATGCTTTCCAGAAATCTGTGCCTAAAATTAACCTTTTTGATAGTTCTGGTATTACTGCTGTTGGTAAAACTGTAGTTCTGTTGTTGAATGTGAATGGGATGTAAGCGAAACCTAAACATGAAAGTTGTGAACCATTTGCTGCTTGAACTCGAATAGGGTTTTTGATTATTTTCAAATTCAAACGTTCTAAAAGATCGATTGCATTTGTAACGGTAATGTTTGCACCTGAATCTAAAAGACCAACAATTTTTTCTTGAAGGATCTCGACCGTTGCATGGGGGCAACGAGAAGGACTTGTGTTAATTTGAAAGACGCGATTAAAATAGTTGAATTCTTGGGACGGCGGCAGGGATTCTTCCTGGGTCGCCCCGGAGCTTAGTTTTTTGGACTAGAAGATCGATAATTGTGCTTATTTGGACAAGTCTTGATTGTGAACGATGGCTCACCACATGCGAAACAAAATACATTTCTTGGTTCGAGGCAATTTGAATACCAATGTCCTCTTTGCTTACAATTCCAGCAAATACTCAAATCAGGTGTTTTCTGTGCTAAATTTGAACTCTCAGGCCTATCTTCCCTTGCTTTCTGATGTTGATTTCGGTTTTTGAATTTGTTGTTGTTGTTCGATTTGTAAAGTGCATTAACCTCGTCATCTGAGACCTCTTCGTATTCTTCATCTAAATTCGTTTGATCAATTTGATTAATTGTAGAATGTCTTTGATTACCCGAACCGAGCTGAGGGAATAACCCAGGTTCGAGACTATCGAAGTTGTAGCAGTACTGTGATAGCTGATCTAGTGAACTTATTGGAGTCAATTGAAGTCGTTTTTTGTAAGTAATTTTTGTGTTGTTATAAATGATTTTCAACTTTTGTGTTTCATCCATCTTATACGAAAGATTTTGGAAAAGCCTTTCCATGTCTGCCTGATAGTAACTGAACTTTTCATTCCCACGTTGTTTGCGTTCGCGAATTTGTTGTTCGATATCATTGTCTTTGTTAGGATGTTCGTATTGGAGTTTAAGGTAATAAACAAGATGATCCCAGGTTTGGAACTTTTCCCAATACGTAAAGTACCATTTTTGAGCCTCTCCTGTGAAAAACAGGTATGCTTTTTGAAGAAGTTGATCTTGACTAATTTGGTTTGTGTTCGCCAGGATTGTAACTTGTCGTACAAAGTCGCAAACTGATAACGATCTTGGGCTATGCTCACCACTGAACTGCACGGGCCAACGTTCAATTTTTGTTCTCAAGTAGTTGTTCTGGTAATTGTTTTGATTTTGGTAATCTTGAGGATCTTGATTAAAATTTCTGTTTCCGGCGTTAATTCCGGGATTTTGTATCTCATTCGGTACGCTGTTGTTTAAGAATGGAAAATTGTTGTTGATCACGGGTAGATTGGATTGAGCTCTATTGTTTATTTCGGGTCTTACGCGATCTGGAACGACGTTTGGTGTAGATGGTAAGGTTGGTGTCGGTAACGACTCTAAGTTGCCGAAATAATCATGAACTGATTCCCTGACTACTTCTTGTATCATTGCTCTTATCTCATTACGAAAGTCATTGTTGTTTGTTTGAGAAGGTTGCTGTCCCTGTTGTGTGCTATTCAACGCATCAGCTGGTCGTTTAAGTGTGGATGTGTTTGAAAACTGTATTTCGTCTATTACCTGATTAAATGAATGCATATTGAATCTGTTATTGTCTTGGTTATTGTTTCTTCTATTGTTGTTATTCGTGATTGGGACTGATTGGGAGAGTTGGGGGGGAGGGAATTGATTTGGTTGCTGTGGGTGTTGTTGTTGTTGGGAAAACTGAGAGGATTGTTGTTGAGGTTGGGAGTATTGGTTTTGTTGGGGAAATTGCTGTTGCTGTGGGTGTTGTTGTTGCTGGGAAAACTGAGAGGAATGTTGTTGGGGTTGGGAGTATTGGTGTTGTTGGGAAAATTGTTGTTGCTGTTGCGAATTTTTCTTCTGGGGGTTTTGATGTTGTTGTGGGAATTGGGGTACTGATGATTGATTTATCGCGTTGCCTTTTGATTTCTGTGAATGGTTTAACGAAAAAGCGTTGTGTCTGGTGTTGTTTCCAACTGAAGGTTGAGTGTTTGAAACCGGAAGTGGTGGATTTAAAGAAGAGTTCATTATTGTTTGCAGAGTCTCTCTTTCTGCGTCCGTAAGAAAATCAAAACGAGAATCTTTTCGAATATCACCAAGAGGGCGATTGTTCGGGTTTGTATTCTGAGGAATTGGGATCTGATTAAGTGCTTGTCTCTGCGGGTTAGGAGGCGGAAACTCGAACTGTGGAATTCTTGGAATGGCACCAGAGGGGTGATTGTTAGTGTTAGATGACTGTTGGTTACTGTTCCAAAATGGTCTGCTTGCATTAGGATTTGCGTTGTAATTATTGATGACATTTGTTTCTAAATTCGCGAAACTACTCGATCCACTCTGATTCAGGTCAAATGAACGAACCATATGAATGTCCGGGCTGACTTCTGACCCTTCGTTCGCACTAGTCCGATTAGATTGATTTGCTTCTACTAGTCCTGCCGCTTCTTCTTGTGTTCCTTCTGATTCTAGCTGAACCTGGTTTGATGTCGCCTCTGTAATCGTGTTCTTCTTCTTACTAGGAAAGTACATGTTTAGCCATTTATCGATATCGTTAACAAATTTGTTCTTCAAATCTCTGCACGCTTCTTGGTTTGTTGTCAACCGTAGAATACGAAATTTCAAGTGAATAAGTCGCGATCGAAGTTTGTGCTCAGGTTTAAGCGCTAGCATTGTGCTAATCTCTGCTATTTTCTTTTTGACTACTTTTAGTTCACCGAAAAAAGTTTGATTTGATTGGTAAAACGGTCGATGTTTTCTATCATCTTGCAATGCTGCGCGCAGTGTTCGAACTAAGTTTTCTTTAGGTGTATTATCATAAATTTGGACACCTCTGAGCAAAAGCTCGTAAATCACCTCATCGTGTTCTAACTCATCAGCACTGTAATCGTACATCTTGATTGAAAATGTGCTACTAAATGATTAACTATAAGTAGTGATTAAATATGTAAAGCAAAAAACACTAAACGGGCAAAACAAATTCAAAAATTTAATATTCTGCTAATCAGAGAGAAATAGAATGAAAAGGAAAAAGTAAAGAAGATTTTCGGAATAGGACTAAGTAAATTAGATAATAACTAACTAAATAAACGGTAGCGATAGCGGTAAATAAAAATCTGAAATTTCAGAGAACCAATTAAATCTACAAAAAAAATATCACGAATGCGTGAAGAAAATTTCCGAAAAAAAATACGGAAATTCAAAAAAAAAGTTACAAAAAAGAATAAAAAAAATCCGATAGTTGGGCGCCAAATGTAACAGTTCGGGAGTCGTACGATGCGCAGCAAGCTGGACCGAGGTGAAGGAGAACCAATACGATACAGAAATGCCAACCTTCCTCGGCCAGGTTCTGCAGGAAGAAAATACCCAATGCCAACACACTACCCTTCTTGAAACACTCCCGCTTTTGCGCCAGTGTGGCCCCGATCGCCACACTGCGGAAGGTCTGTTACGTGCCCGACTAGTTCTGCTCAGGGCGGGTTGTGGAACAATCGCAAATGTACAACGGCAAAGAAACCCAAAAATCTACAGCAAAATCGAAATTAAAAGTCAAAACCAAATTGCACTCAATAATGCAACGAATAAACAAACTGTACTTGGGGAATGAACATGATTTTATTTGCCCTGGCAAAATGCATCAGGGACGACTTGGGGAGCTTAATCTAGCTGATCTGACCTGATTTTTCGCTTGTCGTTCTTCTCGCTGCCGCTCGTGCTGTTGATGTTCACGTGGCCGCTCGATGCTCGTGCAGCCGCTGGCAGGAACGCGGGTGAACCCCACAGCTGCGTGCGCCGTCTGCTGTTCGGCGTCTTGTCGTCAGATGACTACGTGCAGGACGAAGAGATGATCACGTGGCCGGAGCGGCTCTGCGCTTGTCGACGGCCTTCGGTGGCGAGCGGGTGATGTCGATCACCGCCCAGATGTTGGCGACGAGACCGGTTGGTCCCGCAGGTGAAACACGTGGCCTGGAGCGTCCGAACGCTTCCCGACGGCCTTCACAGGTGAAGAGGTGGTCGTCGACCGCCACGTGGTTGTAGCTGGCGTGAGGCACGAGGTGGAATGTCGCAAGGCAGTGCGACCGGGTTTGCTCCAGCAGGATGTTGATGGCGCTGCGAAGTCTTGTCACACGATAAGATGGCGTACACGTGTGTGTCGAGCTTGAGTGTGTGCGTGTGTGCGGATTGCGGATGATGCCCAAGTGTGCCGGACGCGGCGTCGGCGTCGAAGGTAGAGGACGTCAAATGGATCGCACCCGTCCGGTGACGATCGCGATCGCTGCTCGCAAGCAGTGGATCCCCAAGATTTTACAGCCGCCGGTGGTTCCCTTTTGCTCGGGGTTTTGGCGCGCCCCTACGGGTAGACCACTACCAGACGTGAAGTACGCACCCTGCGGAGTGACCGTAAATCACTTTGTCGGGCAGGCGACCAGTCGAAACTGGATTTCCCTGCAGGCTGCGCCCTTAGCTCGGAAACCGTGGCTGTGGTTTCCTACGGGCTTGTCGACGTCCTCGTGTGCACCACGTGGTCAGCGACCAGGTGCTGTCCGACGCTACGGATGATCGCGCGCTCCGGTAGATGCTGTCCAGAGTTCGGGCCGGCGAAGATCGCCGCGTGGTTTGCTGAGAAGAAACCAAAGAGAAAAACCTTCTCCCTGAAGGTTTTCTTCAGGCAGAAGAACGACACAATTAGCGAACTGACCCTAATTTCTCCACATGACCTTTACCTCTTCCGCAGTCTACTACTGCCTCGTGTTTTGTACAATTGTACACGATCAAGTGTGCTGGTAGATGGCTAAATGGGTACAATTTCAATTATGGGCACAATTCCTTCCGGGACCGCTAACTACTCACTTAAATGGCCAACAAACAGGCTCATGCAACGCCCGTGGGCGCCTATTGGGTCACCTAATCACTTGGTGGTTTGATCGGAGGATCTTTACAACTTTGGGTCGATCGAGATTTTCTAACTACGCACTTTTCTAAACGCACTAGGCTTGGCTGACGGTGGCCTTGCTCGACGGTTTGTACTCGCGCACGGTTGAAGTACAATTGATCTTGACCTTCGTATCGATCGTGCCTCGAGCCCTTTCGTCTCGGATCGGAAAAGGGGATCGATGCGTTGTCCAGTTGTGATTGGTCCACGTAGCAGATCGTAGATCGGCAAGTATTAGTGATGACCGTTTCGAAATGGGCAGGGTGTGGCAAGGATAAATTTTCCCACAGGGTCAGGCCGAGTGGCGGGCAAGACGATATCAGATCGATTCTCCTAACACCTCGATCTGAAGCGCAGTATGTAAAGGTTACAATTTCGTGTGAGTTAGTAGAGAATTACCCCAGTACGATTTAAATGTTTAAAAGAAAAAACTCAGCTTAAAAAACACATAATAGACTAAGATAATGCATAGATACTCATTCTATTACACGGAGAAAAAAGAGTTCCCAAGAGATTCCCCAGAGATTTTCAAAAACGTACCATGGAATTTGAACACTTTGTTCGTGGTTCCCAATTTCATGAATGGGTGTTCACGATTTTGGGAGCTCTTTCTTCTCCGTGTAGACAAATAAAATTTAGTCTTTTCATTTGTATAGTTGAAACTTTATTATATTATTGTTCAATAATTTCATGATACTGCAACTTGGCATCATCTTAAGAACCTTGCGTGGAAACCAAACAAATTATTCAGCAAGATTGGTATCATTCTCTTTATCCATTCTGACCAAAAAAGGACATTGCACGCACTTGGCCACTTTCTTGCCTTCGACAAAAAGCAAAAAAAAAAAAACAGAATCTCCAGATACCCTCCTACCCCCGCAAGTGCCTCGCATTCCACCGCCAATTCCTGTGGCCGGGCCGGTGGCAGCAGTCTTTTGATCGTGTCCCGTAAAAAGAAGAGGCAAAACAGACGTGGAATTCATCTCCGCCCACGTGCCTGGCACGTAAATTTGGTCAGCAGTCTCGCTGCTCTCCGAGAGTTCATCAAAGCATCCGTATAACCTGCTCCATGATCGTATCGGCACACTTGCCAAATGAACTCACAACTATGCAAATGAGGCACGTTAATTTATGATGATAGCCCACATTCTGTCCGCTTGAAGTTGCTGGGGGTGGTGGCGAGGTATCCGATGGCCACTAGGTCCCAGTCTGGACACAAATCAGGTAGGCACTTCACCTGACTCCCCCCACCTACTCTGTGCTGAGTGGCCAAAAAAGCAGCGCCTTAATTTATACACCGTATCGCACGGTCGGAGGAGAGGCCACTTCATGCTTGCTTCCCAATCGTGACCGAAAAAAAACGAAATGGTATTCCGGGCTTCTAAAGGGAATGTGCTCCCACTCCCCAACGAGAGTAGTAAAATATCGGAGGCAAATCTTGCGGTTGGGTAATCTGAGTGTCCGTCCGTCCGCACAGCCTCAATTTGCCCTAGCACCTCTTGGACTAATTCTAGTTTGTTTACCTCGCTCCCCTACCCACTCAGTACCTCCACCTTTTTTGCTCATTGTGTACAAACGGGGAGGGGACGTCCACCCACAACCGCACGTGTGCGTTGTTTCGCTTATCCAGGCCTCGTTTTGTTTGCCACCGCCCTGGTCCGTCCCTTCCTGGTTCGGGGCTTGTAGCTGAAAGTCTGACCTGACTGGCTGCCACAGGCCAGAACAGGGCAAAGCCAAAGTAAATGAACCCCGGCTATGACGACAGTCGGTGTGTGGTTGGCAGTGGGGGCGGAAAAGAAAAGCCACATTGTTAGCATACTTTTTACAGTCGGTTAGTGGTTGAGCTCTATTCACACACAGTGTGTCCCACGGGGACAAAGCGGTCGGGCGTGCAGCTACCGGTGGAAGGAAAAAGCGAATTTTCTTCAGAGATTGCATCTTGATTATATTTAGCCTCGAGCGAACGGAGCGTCCCCGTTGGTGGTCAGGAAGAAGATCCCGTTGACACCGCGGCCAAAGTTGGACGGTTGTCCGCCCATGTTGGCATCCGGTCCACTTGGAGTACACACTCCGGCGAGGATTTCGTCGTGACTGGCACACCGCGTTGATCGGAATGGCACGGAAGCTCCGATCGACTCAGCGTAGAATTGTGGGGCACGGGCGTGGGCGCAGCTACCTCCGATGTCAGTCCCACAGCCTGGCTGAGATCTTCCTCCGTTGGGGTAGAAGTTGGCCTGTCCCAGCGGCACATTGATACCCAACAAACCAGCGTTGCTCATGATAGTCTCCACGTACAAACCGTCCTGAGGAGACACCGCATCGGCCTGTCCAGCGGAGAACAAAGGCCCCGCAGGATCCAACGCAATGATCGTATTGATCCGACCTCCGTGATGCTTTCCCGCATTGCCAGCCACATGAGCCCCCAAACTGAACCCAATCAAATAAATACTGTTCACATCCACCCCACGATGAGCAATCAGTTCGTCGATCATGCGGCCAACTCCAAACCCGGCAGCACCGACACTGTTACGCGCTCCAATGTAACTCGGGTTCAACGCAGCCGCTCCCCAGTCTACGGTGATCACGTTGAAGTCTCCAACCGCCAGCAGTCGATCACGGATAGCGTTGTTCATCGGGTAGCTTCCGTCGTTGCTCCATCCGTGGATGGTGAAGCGGGTTGGGTTCGCCGGGTTGAAGTTGGAGTTGACTATCGAGGCTGGGTCATTTATCCTTAGAAACTGTGGCGTAGTTGGGTTGCTTCGAGTGAACAGCCAAAACCCGATGTCGGTTTCGGGCTCAAAATGTACCTCGGGATCTTGAGCCTCCGGAAGATTGTACGGGTTGATGTTGACGAGATGTAGACGACCATCGGCAGTTGGTACTAGCTGCCAGTTACTGTTATCCACAGGCAGAGCAGACGCTGAAAAATTATTTGATTAAATTTTGTCAAGCCAATATTTTCAACTAAACCAACCAGCTGCCAAAACGCCAAGGAACGCTATACTGAGAATAAACATGTTTTTGAAATTGACTGTTACTGACCCGCAAGAATCAAACGCTCGGTGCTTTTATAGACCAGCATCAGCCGATTGATTAATTTTTGCAGACACCTTCGAGGAAAATCCGGGTTGTGATAAGAAATCCAGGAACACGTTCAGTCTGCTCTCTATTTCGGGAATCGACGTCACAAATGATAATCGGTCAAGTTTTTTTTAATTGTATTGTACCATTTGTGAACTTTGAGCTTTCTTTCCTAAATGTTCCAGACCAAAAAGTTCCTACATTCGCAGGTGCTAAAATGCTTAAAAGCTCTTTAATGGCTCTTTATGGTATGGCATGGAAGTCAAACTGTGGTAATGACATATTTTTAATTTACGATTAGATAATAGATGAGCGGGTATCTTTATCATTTTCAAATTTTACCAATTTCTTAGCTTTTTTGGCATGTTTTTCTATAAAAACTAAGAATAAATCCTTTGTTATTTACTTTCAGAAAATGGCATTCTTAATTACTGCAGCTGAAATTATAAGTTTTTTTTTCATTTTGGCAGGTACACATTTTATTTAAAGCTTTTGTCAAAAATAATTATCTAAATTTTGAAACAAAAATTGTCACAAAAGAGTGGTGGAAATTTTCATATGTTTGGCAGGTTGAGTACTCGCTCCTAACTCCATCCAATTTGTCGATGTTCAGTATTCAATCAATTTAGTAGTAAAACTCTCTATAAAAGGTTATGATATGCCAGTATTAGAGGCACAATGAAATTACATGCTGTTTTCCTAGTTTTCTGGATTTTTTTTATGGTGGTAAGGATGTCATGATTTTCCACACATTCAATATTACGCCCTTTTTAAATGTTAGTCTTCATTAATAAATATTGAAAATATTGTTTTCGAAAAGTTTGGAAAAATTTATGTATATTTCATATTTTAACATTTAAAACCGGATAATTAGTTGCTCAGATTTCGACTTTAGAAAATGGTGGATTGTTTGGATGAGACTTAGAAAATATCAATGTTCCTGTTTTTTAATCATTGCAGGGCAATATCTCAGCAACTAAGGGTCGTATCGACAAATTTTAAAGAAGCAAAATATAGAGAATTTTCTCAGCTTTTCGAAAAAAATAATTTCAAAAAAAAAGTTTGAACATCGAATTTAAGACCCATGGTTACAACATTGGAATGGGTGATGAATAGAGAAAATTCGTAACGTAATTTTCGAATGCTCCCACTTTGTTTACATCTACCAAGTAGGAGGCTGTTCAAGCACAAGCATGACTTTTTTCTTACTGGTAAATGAGCTGTTTTATAATCAGTGGTAGGTATGTTTTTTTTATATTTTAGACATTTTTTGCTGGAAAATGCTGTGTGTTTTCAAGTTTAAATTCCCTGGCTGATTTTGGAATCCTGCAGCTCTTCCTGGTTCATTAAAAAAATTGCTAATTCTAGCGAAGCTGATCCAACAAACAGAGAAGATTTTTACCAGTAGCATTTTAAATGGCATCAAACAATTAAAAAAGTTTCTGGATGGATCCAACCGCATCGACTCCATAAACAACTTCCATTCATAATAATAAAAAAATTACGATCTCACCTTCAACTTCCTTAAAATTTGTCCAGATCTTCAAAAGTCACATATTTTTCATTCTTGCAAAAAAAAAAAAAAACAAAAACATTTTTTAATAATCGATAACAATACGCTCTACTTTTGGGGAACAGCAAATTGGTTCCACTTTGACAGTTCAAAATTGAGGCCGTTTTGCGAACCACTGTTCTGCACCCAGGTCATTAGTTTCCAAAATACCTAATTATTGACGAATTTTTTTTTTTTTGCAAAAAAAAGTTTTTGCGGCGCTGTACATAGGAAATTCATAAAAATTCAAAATACTTTTAATCCAGCCCAAACATGCTAAATACGATTATAAATGCAGAAAAATGCGTTTTAGATTGTTTTAAGTTGATTTGACTTCTATTTTCATTAAAATTTTGAAGATTTTTGAAAACATATTTTGTTTGCCCCCTGATTTTTCGGAACAATTTTGAAGGAGGGGGGGGGGGGGGGGGGGGGCGACATAAACTTTGAAAAATATTTGCAACGGCCTAATTTGAAAACGGTGAACTTTATCAAAATTTCACTGAAGTACTTTTTGATTGCAAATTCGATTTCGTTTTTTTTAAATCAGTTTTGGTTCAAATATTCATAACTCGGTCATAGATTTTTAGCACATTCTGTTAATTTGTGAAAAGTTGGCATTTGATGTGCCCTAAAATAAATAAACAAACAAAATAGTCTTTGTTTTGGCAAATCAAGTTTTAGTGACAATAAGTGAAATTAAAAATAACAAAAAAAATACCGTTTACATTTTTTTCAGTGTAGTTTTTATCAATATCTATAACTTTGCCGAAGACACTAAATCGATGAAAAAATTCATTCAAAAGATATAGATTTTTGAATTTTTATTTATCATTTTTGTATGGACAGCTGCCAAATTTGTATTGAAAATTATATGGACAAACTAATGATGCAAAATTTCAGCCGGATTAAAAAATACAAAAATAAAATTAAAATAGACCGATTTCGTAGCGAATTCCTCTAATTCAAAATTGTACGAAATACGCTTGAAAATGAAGATTTCTCAACTGCTCAGCAATTCAAAACCACACCCACTTTTGTTTAAATCTTTTATTCACCCTTGAGCAAACGGAGACTCTCCGTTTGTGGTCAGGAAGTAAATCCCACTAACGCCACGTCCAAAGTTGGACGGTTCTCCGCCCATGTTGGCGTCCGGCCCACTGACGCTACACTCTCCGACCAAGATTTCGTCGTGACTGGAACAACGCGTCGACCGAAACGGAACCGACGAACGGATCGACTCCACGTAAAACGCAGGCGCTCGCCCATGGGCACATCCTCCGCCGATATCCGTACCACAGCCGGGTTGGGTACGCCCTCCGTTCGGGTAGAAGTTGGCCTGTCCTAGTGGTACACCGTTTCCAAGCAGACCGGCGTTGGTGTTGACAGTCTCCACGTACTGCCCGTCTTGAGGGGATAATGCGTCAACGTCTCCAGCGGAGAACAGCGGACCTGCCGGATCCAGCGCGATGATCGAGTTGATACGACCTTCGTGATGCTTGCCGGCGTTAGCCGCAACGTGTGCCCCCAAACTGAACCCAATAACGTAGATATTGTTTACGTCAGCTCCCCGCAGGGCAACCAGCTCATCGATCAGCCGTCCAACTCCAAAGCCGGCCGGACCGACGGCGTTGCGAGAGGATATGTAGTTGGGACTGTTGGCCACGCTCCAGTCAACGGAAATGACGTTGAAATCTCCGATGGCGAGCACTTCGTCGCGAACGCGGGTGTTCAAGCCATCGTTTCCGTTGCTGTTCCAGCCGTGGATCGTGAACCGAGTCGGGTGCGCTGGGTTGAAGTTGGAGTTTAGGATCGAGGCAGGGTCGTTGATCTCCAGGAACTGGGGCTCGCCAGGGTTGTTGCGGGTGAACAACCGGAACAAGAGATCGGTCTCTGGTTGAAAGTGAAACTCTGGATCGTCGTAGGTTTGCGGTAGATCGTAGGGGTTTACGTTGACGAGGTGTAGACGACCTTCCGAGTTCGGAACCAGCTGCCAGTTGATGTGATCGATGGGAACGGCGGCAACTACAATAACAGGTCATTAGTTATTTGATAACGTCTATAGTAGATATACTGGTACCGACTGCCAGGAGCCCCAAAAAAGTTATTTTTCGAACAAACATTCTGCAGATTTCGAATGATGCCAACTGAAACGGTTCCCGTGATTGCTTGGCGCTTTTATAGCTCAATTCATTTAGATTAATTTGTTATCGGACCACTTCGACGCGCGGTTAATCCGCGCTTTGATAAGCTTATTTTCGGAATCAACGTCACGAGGTTTGATAAACAGTCGGTCTCAAAACATTGATATCAATAACCTTTAGCGCTTCAACGGACAATGACAATGAACGTTCATGCATCGTAATGAGTTCGGGGGTGGTATCGCCGCACCGCCTTCGAGTGGGAGGCACCGTCTTGCACATGGGAGAGAGGGGGCGGAGCATTCCCAAGCGTGCGGCATTGCAAAAGACACAACGAGATCGTTTGAGTCATCGGCCGCTTCGGTGTCAATGGGTTGCAGCATCCGACCACCCTCGCCACCCCGTTCCTCGTCGAATAACATTCTCTGCGTTGACGACGACGATGCAAATGCGTGCAAGGGCAGAAGGATTACTGCCGCCGCCGCCAACACACATGAAGATACAGCCTGAGATTCATCATGCGATAGCAATGTGGGAAAAGAATGCTTGAAATGCGAATCACTCTGGGCGGAGGATGCTCTTAAAACTTAAGTAAAGGCGCCCCTCGGTTGACGCTGCTAAGCCGTGGTCTTTTGCCCTACTCTCTATGCTTGTTGTGGCCGGTGGGGTGAAAGATCAGCGGAAATGTGCTCGATTAAAGTTTGAAATAAATACGACTTCTTTGTTGATCTCACTTAGCAGCGGGGAAAAACTCGGAATCGCGCCAATTCGCCTCTGAAGTGACTGCGACTTCCCTCGGAATTCCAGTCGCACTTCCTCCGGGCAATGATTTGCTTATCAGCGCTTGTAATTAGTAAACAGACAATAAAGCGAAGAAGTATACATTCAATAAAAAGCTTGCTCTGCGAGGGAAGTTAAATTAAAAATAAACTTAGCGAGGCAGAATCCCGTGGACGGGCGATGACGACGACGGTGTTGAGATAAGATAATGACGCTTGGAGAAATGTGTCGCTAAGCTGACACCAATTCAACACTAGTCCGATGTAGGTGAAATTCAACTAAACTACGTTATTTCTTTTTCATTTACAGGCACAGCATTTGCGGTGGAAGTTCACTTTGAGACACCGGACAGTGGCTTTTTCTTGAAGCACTCGCCACGGCAGAGTTCGGTATCGTCCTCGTCGGGTAAGGGACGATCCGGGTCCGACTCGGTGCTGTCGATTGACCGATTTACGGTGGTTCAAACTAGTCAACCCGTGTCGATTCGTGCCAGCTATGGACCGTTTTCGACGAAACAAACCGTCCCAGCGCGGTACATTGTGCCGGATGTCATGGAATCGTCCAGCGATACCACACAAAACACGACGGCCGCCCTGATGGATCTGCAGCAGTCGAACTTGCACCTGGACATTTCGGCACACCTCGTGAAGAATACCATCCCTCGGGACTCTCCAGTGCTGAGGGTACTGTTCCACGCTGGAGCCGATCCCGGTGGGCACCTGCAGCGTCAGAAGATTTGCGTGCTTTTGCACGCTTCAATTGGGAACAAAACACCCCTCAAGGGTCGTTGCATGCCCGAAGGAGAAGACGGAGTGTGCGTCGCCGAAGTCGTGATACCTTCGAACTGGTGGCCTCCACTACCTCCTCCAGAGAAAGACGGGCGCCAACCAGCAGCACTGAAGACTCCCCAGCGAATGGTTCAGGTGTCGTACAGCGTGTTTGAACCCCCAGCGCGTAGTCCCGAACTGTGCGAGCCAAAGGTCCAGATCCAACCGTTGACGCCCTTCGCCAAGATTCCACTGGTCCCTAGTCAGATGCCGTACAAGGAGCTCCGGGCGGACGAAACGCTCACGATGATGGTGCCCCAGCAGCCGCTCTACCCGCTGTCGAAGATTCACGTGCCCGTGTTCCTACACCCGGAACCGGGACAAAACATTGCGGTGTTCATCGTGAGGTAAGTAACGCTACCAGGGTTGTTAGTCGATAAAATTATCGTCGATATCATTTTTGACGATAACGATAATGGTTAGACATAAACTTCGAAAAATATTTGCAATACCTACACAAAATAATTTAACAAAATAGCGTACACTTTAAAAACACTCATGTTTACAAAATATACAATATGGGTGTCAAACGGAGCGAATTGTTTACGCTTTTTCACTTTTATTAGAGTTTTTTTTTGTGAAATTCTCATATTTCCACAAAATACCGTGTTTTTGGTAAAATTTATAAATTTTTGTTCATCACTTTTATTAGAGTTTTTTTTTGTGGAATTCTCATATTTCCAACGCAATACCGTGTTTTTATTAAAATTTATTAATAAAAACACGGTATTTTGTGGAAATATGAGAATTTCCCAAAAAAAAAAACTCTAATAAAAATGAAAAATCGCAAACAATTCGCTCCGTTTGACACCCATATTGTATATTTTGAAAATATGAGTGTTTTTAAAGTGTACGCTATTTTGTTAAATTATTTTGTGTAGGTATTTATTGTTTGAAACTTAGGCCGTTGGAAATATTTTTCAAAGTTTATGTCTAACCATTATCGTTATCGTTAGACGTTAATATTATCGACGCTAATTTTATCGACTAATTTTGTTTACTCATTTTTTTTTATTATTTGCAATATTGATATCAAACGAATCAAAATTTTGCACGCATTTCCTCTTTAATTTGTTTTTTTTTTTGTAAAATGTTTAATTTTTTACAAAATTCCGTATTTTTTTAAAAATACTATTTTTTTATTATTTGCAATATTGATATCAAACGAATCGAAATTTTGTATGCATTTCCTCTTTAATTTGTTTTTTTTTAGTATGATGCTCAATTTTTAACGAAACACCGTATTTTTCGAAAATACTCAAATTTATAAAATTTGCAAGATCGGTATCAAACGAATCAAAATTTTGTATGCATGTCCTTTTTATTTTTTATTTTGTAAAATTCTAAAATTGTTACAAAATATCGCATCTTTTGCGAAAATACCCAATTTTTTTCATACTAATTTTTTTTTAATTTGCAATATGGGTATCACACGAATCGATTTGGTATGCATTTCCTCTTTAATTTGTTTTTTTTTGTAAAATGTTTAATTTTTTACAAAATACCGTATTTTTTGAAAATACTCATTTTTTTTAATTTGTAATATTGGTATCAAACGAATCGAAATTTTGTATGCATGTCTTTTTTTTATTTTTTTTGGAAAATGCTAAAATTCTTTCAAAATATCGTATTTTTTCGAAAATACCAGATTTTTTATAATTTGCAATATTAATATCAAACAGATCGAAATTTTGTAAATTTTGCTTTTTTGTAAAATGCTATTTTTTTTTATATAAAATGCCGTATTTTTTTCTGAAAATTCAAAAAAATATAATTTGCTATAATAATATCAAACAAGTTGAATTTTTGTATGCATTTTCAATTTAATTTTTTTTTTTGGAAAATGCTCAAACTTTTTTTTTCGAAAATACTAAAAAATTTATAATTTGCAATATGGGTATCAAATGAAGCAAAATTTTGAATGCATTTTAAATTTATTCAAGTGGTTTGTTTGTATGCATTTCCTCTTAAATTTGCTTTTTTTGTAAAATGCTATTTTTTTTATATAAAATACCGTATTTTTTCTGAAAATATTAAAAAATATATAATTTGCTATAATAATATCAACCAGATCGAAATTTTGTATGCATTTCCTCTTAAATTTTTTTTTTTTTTTGTAAAATGCTAACATTTTTACAAAATACCGTATTTCTTCGAAAATAATAAAAAAATTATAATTTGCAATATGGGTATCAAACGAAGCGAAATTTTGAATGCATTTTAAATTTATTCAAGTGGTTTTGTAAAATACTAATATTTTCAAAAATTACCGTATTTTTTTCGAAAACACTCAAATTTTCATGCGAGAACAAAAATTTAATATTTTTTTTTTTCAACCCAACAGAGCACGTGTCAAGGCGGGTATGCGCATTCTGGGTGCGAGCGCATCCTCCGAAGACTGGAACGTTTCCGTCGAGAAGGAAAACACCAAGCATACGGTGGCTCGAGTGACTGCGTTCCGCAAGGACCAGGACCCGGACAGTCCGGCCAGCACCGGGGACGATATGAACTCGAACAAGTAGGTTAAAAATTATCTTTTTTAATGTATTGAATTAATCAGCAATTTTCGAATTTCTCATCAGAATCGTGGAGGTCTTCTCCTGGCTGCTGGAGGTGGCGAACGACACCAAAGACCACTGGGACGGCGGACGGATCGTGTGGTCCGTCAGCTACGTGCACGACGGCCCGAAGATCAAGGAACTGTCGGCGGAGGCGTCCAGCTCGTCGCACGAGGAGGGCCGCAAGAAGATCGTCGCCAAGCTGGAGATCCAGAAGGATGACATTCAGGCGGTGTTGCCGATTTCGAAGGTGGGATTTTTTGGGGGGATTTTTTTTTTTTGAATTGGGTGACTGATGTAGTGTTGTTTGATTTGTAGAACTGGGAACTAATGAACACGGCCGTTCTAACTGGACGACAAGTGTCGCAAGCGATGAAGGTGTTTATCGTGTCGCAAGCAGGGAAGGTAGCGGACGTAACGCTGCAGAGTTCGTGCCAGGCTGAGGATGAAAGTGTCATAAAGGTGAAGGCACAACATTACTTACCTTTTTATAGAAAAAAAATCTAATAATTTTCAATTGACAGGTCTCATCGTCATGCAGTTCGGTGTACGTCGACGGTTCGGAGGCACGTGGCTCGTCGAACGCTTCCGTGCAGGTCAAGTACGGAACGTACGCCGGGTTGGCCAAGTTCATGGTTTGGATGCCCGAGTTTCCGCTGGAAGTTTCCGTGGCAGATTTCCGACTGTCTCAAATCAAGGGCTGGAAGATTCCCGAGGATCACAATGTGTAAGATTTTGGTTGGCATCACTTATGTAAAGAACTTCGCTACAAAAATCGTCTTTTTCAGGAGTGCCAACGGGAAGATGCGACGCCGCAAGCGAGCTTACGGCTGGGGTCACCACGGGGATGACTTTGTCAACGGTGTCTCGCCGGAGCGCAGCGTTTGTCGGGCGCGCTACCAGCAGAGTCCCGTCGAGGTGTACGCGCGCTTTTTGGCCGTGGATCAGGATTCTGGACGGGTGAACTACTTGATCTCGCGTCGAACTGGTTTGAGGGTAACGGATTTGGTGCAACCGTTGCTGCGAGTGGCCGATCCGAAAATTGCCACTCTGAGAGGACGAACGCTGCAGGGGCGAGCTATGGGAAGGACCGATGTTCAGGTAGGTTGAGAAACGCTGCATGTTGAGGGATCGCTAAGAGTCAATTTTTCAATTTAGGTATTGTCACCCATTACCGGACGGGTAATCGGAGCACGGGAGGTTCGCGTTGGAAGCGATAAGGTCAGCCTAACGAGACTGCTGGTGCGTGTCGTCTCCGGACTTCAGCTTTCCATCACCAGTGACAATGCGATCGAGAATGGTTACATCGCGGAAACGTCCGTGACTAGGAAGTTGACTGCTCAGTACCAGGAAGGTCTGCTGGACATTGATCTTGAGTTCTCGGATGGATCGCGCACTCCTCTAAGGTAAGATGTTCAAATTAGGAGTTCATAAAAAAAATTCAACGAATCATTTTTAGGGACATTTCCGTTGACGACTACTTCCTCCTTGTGGAGAGTCTGGACACGGAGGTCGTTGCGTTCGCACCCATGCTGGCGTCGCACCATCCGCGTGTGATCGCGGTTGGCGAGGGCAACGGAGACCTTCTCCGGGTGACGCTGCTGCTGTCGGAAGAATGTCGGTTGAGGCGGAACATTCCGGTGTCGAAACAGGTATGTTGAGTATTGCTTGTTGCGGTGCCTGAAATTAACGAAGTTAGAACTAGAAAAAAGAGCAGTGTGATACTAACATCATCAAAGTTGTTCTGTTGAACAAAACAGTTGGTTTCGTTTTCAAGGATGATGAAACCAACAACCGTAGACTTCTTCAAACATAATTTTAAATACATAAACAACAGTTTATAGAAATCATAAATTCATATAGATTGAATAGTCTGTCAATTGGAAGGTAACTGGATCAACCATAATTTGTATCATTCTCATAAACTATCGTCATCCAAAGAATATTCGTAGAATCCTTGATATCATGCTCATCATCTTCATCCAGTACATTGCTTGAACACTCAGATCATCACTATTTTGTCTCGTCACCAAAATTCCTCTGTGTTTGTGCTAAATTTTCTTCAAATAAGTTCCATAAATTGCACGGTTTGCGAAAATGTTTGTAACTCTTACAATTTTTGAACACAATAAATAATACATTTTTAAAGAGTTCCAAATATTGTTTGCCTTCTCACCAACTGCTTCTGTTTGACCCTCAAAAGCCCACGTTACACTCCGACTGATTCCGTTTCCCCTTCCTCCACAGGGCATGAAATCCTCCGTGGGTCCGCTGGTGAGTGCGCTCGCCTCGGTTCAGGTGGATTTCAGCTCGTCGTCGGACCTGAGTGCCGCGACGCGTCCCGACACGGTCCAGAATGACGGTATTAGTGGCCGCGACCGTAAGCCGGGGAGTGAGTATAGTAATTTGGACGACATTTTGATAGGTATCCCGCTCAAGGACGACCACGGCCAGGAGATGGCGGCCCTGTCGCCGTCCCGGCAGAACCGCGGCGGCATTCCCGGGTACGCCAACAGCAAGAGTATGGTCTACTCGGACGGAACCTCGCTGGAGATTGGCATGTACGTGCTGCTGGCGGCGTTCTGTCTGGCGATCGGGCTGTTTGTGGTGTCGTGTGTGGTGTACGCGTCCAAGTTCCGACCTGTGACGATCGACGTGACGGGCGAGGCTAGCGTGCGGGATGGGCTTGGGAACGCTTCGGTGCTGGGCGGTAAGGCGATCGAGTCCACGACGAACGCCCACGATTGGGTGTGGCTGGGACGCGCCACGATGGACAGATCAACCAACGGACACGAGATCGGTGGAAACAATAGAGGTAGGCGGAGTGATCTGTTGAGGTGACTTGTATAGTTACAGCGGTTTATTTTGTAGATTCACGCATGCACATCATCAACAATCCGATGAGTTCCAAGTACGGCGATGCGGAGGAAAGTATCGTTCAGGTGAACAGCTTTGATAACCCGAACCACATTCAGCTACCTTTGACGGTTGGCACAGAAGGACAGCAAGCTGGAGCGGTGAACACCTGCACTTACAATAAACGTGACCGTAGAAGTCGGGTTTCGAGGTGAGAACTGTTTTTATTCTTGGTGTAAATTTGAGTTGAAATGTCGTTTTCTTGTAGTGAGGACGAAAAGGCTCCACCGTTGCCGCCCCATGGAATTCCCGTAATTGATGGAGTCGAATACCGTCCGCCAGTTCCTCCCCACAGGAACATGGGAGTGACCGCGGGCGTTGCCAATAGGGTATGTTTGTACATAACCTAGATCTCAGACTTGTAGCTCAATCATTAAATTCCCCATTCCAGACTCCCGAGCCTGTCATCCAGATGAGAAACCCCAGACCACGTCTGCATCCTCGTTACGTGCGCCACAGCGGCAGCAGCAGCGGTTCCACAACCAACCCCGCGTTCGAAATCCAACTGCACGGTAACCAAGCGCAGCAGCGCAACCTGAACTTCACCCAGCAGCAGATCAACGCTGCCCTGTTCAACAACAACATCCCCCAGTACTCGGTCCAGCCCATAGTCCGGCAAACGACAAAGTCACCGCACTCGTTCGAGAACATGGGCTTCGCGGCGATTCCGCAGCCGGCGGGCCCGTCCAGCAGTCGGAACCCGGAGGAGATGCACATGGCCGAACGGTTGGTCCAGCAGTGCTCGCAAAAGTCCGCGTTCAAGTTCGACACCATCAACAACCAGTCGGGCCGAAACAAGGCGACGGTCGTGGCGCAGCTCGTCCAAAGCAATCCAATCTTGTCCAGTAGTATTAAGGACCCGTCGCCGGTGCCGGTGGAAACGACCGCCGAAATCAGCCCCGTTCCGGCGTCGGTCATGGCGGCGGCCGTCGCAGCGGAGAAGAGACGCTCCCGCGGCGAAGAATGTCCCACCGGGGTCAAAACGCTCGAGTCCAGTTCGGACGACAACGGGGGCTTTGTGACGCCGCCCAATGAGCAGCAGCAGCAGAACAATCAGTCCAAGATACCAAAGCCACCGCTCCCGCTGAAGCATAGTAAACCGACGGTCGTGGGCAACCCGATGTTTGCCAACACGCCCGACAGCGAGCTCGGGCCCGGCGAAAGTCTCGGCCTGGACGATTTAGATATGGACTACGAACAAATTATGCACTACTTCGATAACCTAAAGGTGAGATTTGCTAACATTTGTTTTTTCTCCAAATTTTTGAAAGTGTTTACACAGTAAAAAATGTGTAAATTTGGAAGGTGTCATTTTGAAAGGTTGAATATAACCTCTTTTATGATGTAATTTTACCTCAATTTAGACTGAAAGTGACTATACACCAGAAAAGTGGTAAAACTACATATTTTGAGCGGTAAAATTACACATTTTTTCTGTCTTAAAAGATGTACCTTTGAGAGAAACAGAAAATATTATTACCCAGTAGGGTGACAATAAAAAAAATCGACATCAGAGATACCCTCTGACTCGATTCCTAATGCAAAAATAAGTATCTGTGCCAATTTTGAGCCAGATCGGATATGGCTAAGGGGATCAACTCGGATCGTCTTGCACCCATCTACAAAGTTGTAGGTAATTAAATTTCCTACAAGAATCTCACACTTGGACAATTTTGGGCGAGACCTGCGTCACCTGCTGCAAAAATCCTGAAGCGATGTTTTTCCCCATACATTTTTGCGATTTTCCCCATATAAACCTCAAAAATGAAAAGCGACCCCTTAGCCTTAACCGATTTGGCTCAAAATTGGCACAGTTACTTGTGTTTGCCTAAAGAATCGATCCAAGGAGTTATCTCTTGCGATTTTCCGAAATTTTCAATTTTTCTTGTCACCCTATTACCCTGTCAATATATTTATATTTTTTACATTATTTTGAAAGACGAAGACGCTACAGTTATCTTATCAGTTATTTTTCCAACCAAGCTTTAAATTTTAGGAAATTCTCTACATCTTTCCCGAAGAGCAATTCTCTGAGATTTCGGTCAGTTGAGTTTTTGTTGTATTTTTTAATCCAGCTGAAATTTGTTTGGTGCCTTCGGTATGCACATAGAAGCCATTTTGCATCATTAGTTCGTCCATATAATTTACCATACAAATTAGGCAGCTGTCGATACGAAAATCTATACATATAAAACATTTCGACGGTTTTGTTCGAACGCGAATCAGTTCAATACGGAGCACCGGATCGAGGTGCTTTTTCTTGCGTTGGGTTCGTATAAGCCCAAGGAAGGATTATATGCTAAAAAAAGCCACTTTGGCCATTCTAGGACCGATTCCGGAAAAATCTGCAGATTGTATGGAAAAAGTTGAGTAAAATCAAATTTTGATCATAGGAGGCTGATAAGGAAAGAGCTAAAAACGTCAACAAACGAAAAATGGTAAAGACGAAGTTTTTCGGGTAAGGCTTGTGATGTATGAAAATTCAAAAATTTGTATCTTTTGGAGGCATTTTTTGATCGATTTGGTGTCTTCGGCAAAGTTGTAGGTATGGATGAGGACTACATTGAAAAAAAAGATGCACAGATATTTATTTTGGTAATTTTTATTTCAAGAAGCAAAATATGAAGAATTTTCTCAGCTTTTCCAGAATATTTTTTTCAAAAGTGGGCAAACATGGGCACTAATTAAAAAAAATGAATAACTGCGACTATTTTCTAAAAAGTTACCCAAAAATTGCTATAGGTAACTAACTGCACTTTATCAAATTTTCATTTAAGTACTTTTTGATTGCAAATTCAATTTACATCGAAAAATTAAGTTGAAAATTTTTTGCGATGAATATTTCGATTTTTTGAAAAAAAAAATCAGTATTGATTCAAAAATTCATTACTCGGTCAATTATTAACTTCGTGAGGAATTGCTCCGAAACAATAATCACGCTGTTTTGCTCCTGACAAAAGATTCAGCGTTCTTAAATCTGCTTTTAAGTACAAAACTCGCGTTATAGACCTGTTTGGAACACTCTGCAGCTAAGGTATAGCTTATAAGGCGGTTTTCCCGCTGTCGAAAATAGTTAGCACTGAAACAGATTTTCTGAAAAGTGATTTTTTTTCATTCCATTCCACGATTTTCGATTCAGTTGGAGATGGAACAGAAAAAATCGGTGAAATTTGCCCGGAAAATGATCAAATTTTCACTTTTCTGAAAATCTCCATATAAATCCGGGTATCTTGCTAATTTTTGGCAGCAGAAAATTCCGCTTTACCCTATCTAATCTACATACCTGGAACACTCTGTATCTTTTGACAGCAGCGTTTGTGTCGTTGAAAACAAGAAACAGTTCCAATCAAAATACAAAAAAAAAAAAAACTAAATAAAATTGATTTGATCTTTTAAAAATTTTCTATGCAACGACGAGCTTTTTCTCAGTAATGTTATTTACAGAGTAAAGTTTAACAATACATTTTCCATTTTCCAGGAATCGAATGCCTGAGTGCAAGAGATCATTGCAAAGATTCGGGACATATTGTCCACGTTCCAGCAGCAGTACCGGAACGTGGCGATATCTCCTGCGAACAGCCCGACGTGCATCCCTGGAATCAACGATCCCAACTTCGAACACTTTTTCGAACATTTGAGTGAGTCGTACGCCTAAGTCATTATCCCAGTTCCAGTTCCTTCCGGTTGATTTACCACCATTACCACCACCACGACCGGTTCATCAGTTTGCCATCACGCGCAACTCCACGTCTCTTCCCGGCATCGTTAGAAAGAGGGACGTGTGAGGAGTTTCACACAACACAATCAATGGGTTAGCCGAACTTGTAGTAGTCAGACAGTTGGCTTCGTTTCTCTAATTATAATCGGTGCAAAAGTGCAGGGTTCTTGTCTTGTATTATATAAAGTGATCTCATTTTACAATTTCCTATTTATTTCAACAATTAAGAACGACCTACCAGTGAAACGTGTGCGGAGAAAACAATGAAAGGAAGCGTCTTTGCAGTGATCTAAAAAAATGAATGCAAAATTTAAGAAAATAAAAACAAACATACTGAAATTCTAGCTGAGATTCGTAGATAAGATAGAATATGTATCGTACTTCCACGTAGAAGGAAAACAATGTGTATAGTACCCAAGCAGCATTATGTTGAGCGCTGAAAGAAAACGAGATAAATGGGTGAAAAACAAAACAGCAAGAAGTTACAACAATACAAAACTGAAGAAAATACTCGTATGATTGTGTTTTGTGACATATTCGTAAGCAACAAAGAAAAATTAAGCAAGTAAGAGAGCAAAAAAGAAAACTAAACAAAACATGCTAAAACATTTAATCTGGCTTGAACGTAATGTAAATTATCAAACTGCAACGCTCATCACGCGCGCTCCTTTTGTCCCACGTATTTCTAGTGCAAATTTTCGAACTTTTAATTTTTAATACTCCCTTTTCGAGGCGACCGCGTCTGCTAGTCGAAACGGCTCAAACTGGAACACAACATACACACATACACGCATGGATTGCACCCTAAACACACACATCTACGCGATGAAATGCACTGATCCCACACAGTTGAGTGAATCTTTCTCGATGAGAGAGCACTTCGGGCTGAGACAGGTCGGCAAAAAACACACAAAACACTCACCTTTGTATCATAAGTTATTCGAAGTAAAACAACAGTAAATCAAATTAACACTCTAGTCATTCATTTAAACAAATTTAAGGCAGGCGAAACAAATAAATAGTAATTATTACAACAAAGTATATATATATTATGGAAATGCAGTTATTTAGGTTAAGTTGAACAAACACAGTGTATAGAAAATAAACTCATATACCTTATATATATATTATGATTAAAGCTTTAAAACAACAAAAAATGAAACATTTTATATATATCGAAGATCGACGGCATACATTGCAAAAATTGGCACCGATTTTTTTGAGAGTTCGTTAATGTATTGGAAATCTATTATCCCGCTTGAAATTATATTAAGCATGGCGACACAACATTGAGGAAGAAAAAAAAAGGAAAACGATCCATATCAAGCACAGATTGATGCGATATTTTCGATTGTGTACATAGCGTATTCAGGAATATAAAAAAACACGAGGCAAAATTATTTTTCAAAGTTTTATCTTTGTTGAATTTACTGTTTTGCGCTTGCGACAAATTTTGGTCATGATTTAGCGATTGCATCTGGAAGAAATCGTCTGCCATATATGAGAAATACACGCAATCACCCACTCACACTTACAGAAAAGGAAAGCAAAACAACACAACAAAAATCTGTCTATATACGGAAAATGATACCAAAAATTAGCTTGTTAAGGAAACGTTAGGCTTAGAGAAGAAAGAAGAAAAAACAGCAACACAGGATTTCGTTAACGCAAAACAGAGCAGAGGAGCAGTTGGTTAGAACTGCAAATTGGTGTTCATTGTGTGAGATTAAGAAACAAAAAAAAAGTATGAGAAAAACACATGTACCTATACTCACCACAAGGTATCGTTTGATTCGTTTGATTTCAGCTTGATTTCCAGACAACTGTTAATGTCGAACTTCGGTAACAATCTCAACACATTCCCATTCGTTCGCCAATAGTTTGTTCCAGCCAAGTTCGTCATTAACACCGGGACAATTTCTCAACACATGAACAGCAGCAGACACACACACACACAGATACACGCTTGAAGTTTCGTCATTCTAAACAGAAGAAAAAAATACTCTAACGATAGTGCGTCTACGATAGATTTGGAACCATACGTAAAAGCAACTACGCTGAGACAAATCATTAAAGCCACCCCCTATAATGAGCGAAAAAATAATAAATCTATTACAAAACACTACTAAAATACACTCTATCCTACACTCGATAGTGCTATTTTTGCCTGTGCTCGCCCCCCTTTTCCCATCTGTTGATTATTTTCTTTAACAATTTCTCGTAAAAAAAACATGCAAGAGTGGAGTGGAAATCTGGAGAGTGATGAGTTTGTTATCAATCCTTTTTATAATTTATGAATATTCCGAGTTTGGAATAACATAGTCAGGGTTGTTAATCGATAAAGTTATCATCGATAATATTAACGCCTGACGATAACGATAATTGTTGTCGAGATCGTCGTTATTTTGATAATTCTGTCAGGGATAATGTTATCGACGATTACGAACAATAACTCATTTTTAAAATCTTCCTAAAATAACTTAATCCAATCATATCATGTTAAATATTCAATGCTTTACTTAAGAATGTGTTTTTGGTAATGTAGTAAGTTTCTAAGCATAAAAAAATACAATGCACCGTATATTTTGAAAATGCTCGAATTTTCATAAATGAGTATGAGTTTGTTTTTTCACCAAGTACCGTATTTTTTTCAAAAAAACTCATATTTTCATAATTTGCAAATAACCATCCACTGAACCTTACTTTTGTATGCATTTTCATTTAATTAAAATGTTTTTTTTTGGAAAATAATATGTTTTTTTTTTCAAAATTTCACTCTTATCTTACCTAGCGTCCGGAAATTTATAGCGGGTGTAGGAACGCTCACATAGACGCCCTTGCTCCCATCACTTCACTAAGGGTATGGAGTGACGAGAAATTAATAATCATTCCTCCCTCTCTCCTGTCGAACCTTTATTAAAGAAGCAGGCAATCCACAACTCACAGCGAACGACCAAGGGAATACCCTGCCGCATAATCAGTATTTATTGAAACACTTCCCGACGACACCAAATATTCTTTTAATTTGTTCAATTTTTCAAAAGAAGGATTCCGAAATTCTAAAAAATGACGGAGCGCAGCGAAAAATTTTACCCACATGCACCGGTTGCTATGATCGATTTCGCAGTAAACCAACATTCACTTATCACTCAAAAAATGGGCGCCAAAACACAATTGATCCTGAAAGGCAGCCGCATCGATTCGCCGCCCGCAATCGATTCAAATTTTATAAAATACCGTATTTTTTTCGAAAATATTCATTTAGATTGCATTTAGAACTTGCAAAATAG
The DNA here is from genome assembly GCF_015732765.1 of Culex quinquefasciatus. Lineage (NCBI taxonomy): Eukaryota > Metazoa > Arthropoda > Insecta > Diptera > Culicidae > Culex > Culex quinquefasciatus. The sequence goes on from NC_051861.1 coordinate 1,149,996, forward strand.
GATTCCAACCAACGGTTTTGATTCCCGGTTCAAGTATCAGAAATCACTCACTCATCACCGAACGAATCTTTGAGCGCGCAACCATTCGCGAGCGAACACGACTCGTTAGCTGCCAGCGTCTTGGTCATCCACAAACGAATAGGCGCTGCCACAATTTGCCGTAAATTTTTTTCTGAGCCATTCGCTGTACTACCTGATCGGCGATTGGAGTGAGAGCAAATAGAGAGTATTCAGTCTGATACCGATATTGCGAATCATGAAAAATTGTGTGCACATTTTTATAAAAAATAGAGTATTTTGTGAAAAATTGATGTTGCAAATGATGATATTTTAATAATTTTCTAAAAAAAATATGTTAAGTTGATAAATTTTGTGAGTAATTATACTTTGAGACTTACAATAATATCAAAACAATATATTGTTGGCGAGAGCTCAGAGAAATTCACAGGATTTGGTTGGATTTAATCAATTTAAGAAATATATTAAAAAATGAGTTATTGTCCATTATCGTCGAAAAGATAATTGCCGATAGAATGATTGAAATAATCTCGTTAATTTTATCGTTAACAACCTTGGAATATACACTTGATGGCATTCCATTTCGTTACATTATTTGTTTCAGAGTTTCCTTCTATTTTTTGTTGAGCAGTACAGAATCGTTTCCGCCTGAATCATTGCTCCAGGTTGACACTGTTTGTCGAACATTCTTCCAATATTGAAACAACAAAACAACACACAACTAAAACGACCAGCTAAATGTATATTGTTTATGAATGAGCTTGATTATACACGTATTCTGCAAATACCAAGACAAAAAAAGATAACAAATAAACAACAAAAAAAAAAGCATCAGTATATAGACAAATTTAATGCAAATGAACAACACAAATAAAAAAAACGCAAATATTTTGTATCTGATATAACGTTGCGAGAATATGATTTCTAGAACTATTTATACAACCAGAAAACAGAAGCATGGCCAGATCGGTAAGAGAGAAGGAGAAATGTAAGTATTAAACAAAAACACACATACGTCTAAATAAAGCGAAACGCATGAATGTCTTAACCACAAGCAGCTAAAATGTGTGTGTTGAATACCTTTTGATAGTTAGCAAGTTGTAGGTGGCGAAAACAATTGGAACACATGTCAACTGGAAACAATTGGTTAGCTTGAGTGACAAATGTGTAGCAAAGGGGCGACTTCTCAGAAAGAAAGAAAGAAAGAAACAAAAAACGTTATATTATACAGTACATAAATAGCTATTTAAAGTGCGAAAACAGAAACCTGCTTGAGATAAAAACAAACAAACGTGAAAGCAAATCAATACAATTACTAAACACATATATTGCTGTTGTAAGCTCCCACAAAGTAAGTAAAATCGTAACTCTATACACATGCGCATATATACATTCAAAATCACAGTACTATCAAGAAGGATGAAAAATGAACGTTTGACGGAGGCAAAAAAAAAAACAAATCATCAGAATTACTCTTTCCCTAAATTAAACGACTTCGAATGCTTACACCTCGACTTTTTACGCTTAGTAATTGATGTACTTATTTCCTTCCTTCAATTATGAACTACGCACACGTACGAAAAAAAAATCTTTCCCAGTTCAGTTTGTGTTCATATTGGTGAGAGTTGAATTACACAATCTCCCAGAAACAATTATTTGATTTCAAGCTGCCATAACGTATCATACTAGAACGAGAGGCCGTTGTAATAGAACATGCTTAGGAAACGTATTAAGAAATATCAACTGAAACAAAGCGCAATACGACATGGTAAATGTATCCCTTTAAACGAAAACACTCTTCTAAACTAAAGTCTCACACCGTTGCGTGAGCACAGGCCATAGTAACTTGTTTTTGTTAACTAATTGTAATGGTTTTTAATTTGTATACACACAAACCAGTTTGTTGGGACTTCTTTTTCCACACTTCCATCTCGTTACACAAACAAAAAGTCCCCGCATCTTCCACACAACTTTTCACACCTCCAGAAATCAGTTAAATTTGTTAAAACCTCTTTTTTATGTTTCCGTTTGCGCGGTCCTGTGAGAGAATTTAAATAGATACAGTTACCACCGATTGGAGCAGAAAGCATTGCGTAACTTGTTAGAGCGAATTACACATACAAAACACTGCAATAGTCGTGCACTGTATAGGCTAATTGAAACGAGTCCTCAGAAGGAAGAAGAAGAAAGTGGAGAGAACACACTAGCTTTGCAGTGACAACAACAAACAAAACAAAACAAATTAAGAATACACGTTGTTTCCTGTGTGTGAGAGATGGAAACGATACACGACAGCGCAGCAGAAGATAGTACCGCGCGTGCATAAAGCGACTTTATTATTATTTAAATAAATTATTTGAATGATTACAAAATATGAACAAATAAACGAGAAATTATTTGTAACTGTAAAAATAAACAAAAAGTGCTTATATCAGCTGGTTTGCGCGTATGGCGGAAATGGAAAGCAAAGAAATGCCCTCTATGACATTTTTATTTTGTCGTAATCTGTCCAACGTTATTCAACCCCTGAACGAATTGCATGCACACGATTCATTAGTGTGTGATCGTGGCAAATATTAAACATTCGCTAATTGGCCGTTGTTACGGCAGATATTTGCACCTCTTCCACTAGTACAAGCTCGAAAAGATTGCCGTTATGCAAGCGAGCAAAAAGAAAAAAATAATAAAACAATGCAGAATAAATCAATATTGATTCACAACACACAATAAATCAATATCTATAAATAACAGCGTGACGTAAATACTACGCACCGCGAAAAAAAACGAAGTAGCCTCCTCGCTTCGGAAACCCACGCCGGCTAGTGGTTGACCGGTGTCCAGTGACATTGGCCCTATTTTGCCGGCGCGCGACGTCAACCGACGATGGACGACGACGCACTCAAAGTTACTCATGCAGCATAAATAAAAATCATGTCGCGCACACACTTTTTGCTGTGGTGCGGTTGCCGATGAGATCCGAGCTAGCCTGCGTGTTTTGGATTGAGCTGTCGTTATAGGACGATGTGGAGTAAGCGACACTGAGAAGACATTTTGTCTTGCTCAGTGAAATTAGAGTTGATCCTGGTGGATTAAATTAGTTTTTTTCTGTTGATTTTCGTCACGTTTTGTAAGAACGGGGTGGCAGTGCGTGGCCGAATGGTTACGCTGTCCGCTTTGTAAGCGGATGATTCTGGGTTCGATTCCCATCTGCTGCAACCTTCCATCGGATGAGGAAGTAAAATGTCGGTCCCGGCCTTGGTTGTTAGGCCGTTAAGTCATTTCAGGTGTAGGAGTCGTCTCCATGCCATAAGTACAAACAACACACCAAACCAAGCCTACTCCGGTGGAATCGCTGGCGGCGGTTGGACTCGCAATCCAAAGGTCGTCAGTTCAAACACTGGGGTGGAAGGTTCCTTGGAGTAAAAAGAGGTTTGGGTGTTCTCCCCATTCAAGCCTTCGGACTCCTAGGTTCGAGCAGAAACTTGCAATAGAGACCACAAAAGACCCGGGGGTCGTTAATGTGGATGGTTTTTGGGTTCCAACAATCCAATTTGACACGTAAAATCGGTGAATCTTGATTTTTGCCTTGATTTTACGACTCAGGAACTGAAACTTTGTTCTGCTGATCAAAAATGAGCAAGGTTTTTGCTTATTATCTTAAATTTTTTAAGTTGTATTTTTTAAAACAGGGGTGACCAAAGGATGGCCCGCGGGCTAAACGTGGCCCGCGAGGTGATATTTTGTGGCCCGCGGACTCATTTTGAAAGACCATGTAACATGGCCCTTTGACCCGTCTGTAAAGTGATTTTTTTGAATTTAGTTTGGTTTAAAAGCTTTTTTGAGAAATTTTTATTCATGAAAGTTCAAATGTGATTGAAAATTGTAAATTCCTCAAAAATTTCATCAAACATTTTTGGAAACAAGTTATAAAACGTTCAAATTTGACTAAAGAAGAAAACTGATAAAAGAGCTAAAAAGTAGGTATTTCATATTAATTTTAAAGCAATACCGCCCCATTCTTTTATGCACTGGGCCTAAAACTTGTTTGTTAAAATTTTATAAAATTGGAGGATTGATTGCTAAAATTTTTTTTGGCAAAGATAAGAGTTGCACTTTGTTTAGAGAAAAAAAAAACTATGCAATAATTTGTTTTCAATAATATGTAAGGCCGTTGCAAATATTTTTTGAAGTTTATGTCCCTCGGCTCTGACCAAAGTCGAGAGGAGGGGGAATTGAAATGACAAAGGAGTTCAAACATGCTAAATATAAATATAAACACGGGAAAATGCATTTTAACTGGTTTTCAGTTCATTAAACTTTAATTTTCATTAAAATTTTAAAGTTTTTCGAAAAAATATTGTTTTGCCCCCAGATTATTCAGGCTAACTTTGAAGGAAGGGCGACATAAACTTTGGAAAATATTTGCAACGGCCTAATTAGGCCGTTGCAAATCTTTTTGTAATTTTTCTTTGTAAGAAAATAAAAATATCCTCAATATTTTGATATTTTGAAAACTAATGGTTGAAATACTAATGATTGGGTAGGTATTAAATGCATTATAAAACACTTTTTTTCATTAAAATTTTAATTCCATGGCCTGTTATTTAAATTTATATATTTTTGTATTTTTTTGTCCTCCTCGACTTTGGCCAGAGTTGAGGCATATAAACTTCAAAAATTATTTTCGTTTAATTTTGCTTGTTTAATGGAAATACAAGAGTATTCAATTCATCACCTTATTTCCATTTTATTTATTTTAATGAAATTTGGATTGACAAGATAGTGGTAATTAACATCTTACAAAAATATTGTCAGCGGCCAAACCTGATTTTAATGTTTGGTGAGGCAATGAAAAGTTTATGGATCATATTTTTCAGATTTTATTTGGTTTTGTTGATTCTTTTAAATTTAAACTAATTGGTTAGGAACTTTTCTAAACAAAACTGTTGAAAATTGCAATTTGTCGTTCTCTGATATTTAAATGTCAAACATGTAAAACAAATCATGAAATTTAAAAAAGGATGATAAATTTATTTTTGAGTTTTACGCAATTAAGATTTATTTAAATAAAAAATCCTGATTTGGGCCGGAAGCTCATGTGAGCTTCAAATTTGACCCGCTATTAAAAAACTTTGGGCACCCCTGTTTTAAAAGTTGTTTGTGATTTTTTATGACCAAAGAAGACGAGGCTTTTCAAATTTTCAAAAATCTGTATCTTGAAAACGGAATCAGTTGCACTCTAAATTAATTTACCCATTTTTTTCATTTCGAATTTTCACACAAAAAATGTAATTTGGCAAATATTACTTTATGCAACAAGTTACAAAAAGAAGATTTTTTCACCACGAGTCGTACATTTAGTCAATCCACCGTTTAAATCCAAACAATGTTGAAAAGTTTTACTTTCCAAAAAAAAGTGGAGAAAAGTTCAACTTTTCAGCTTCCATTTAGTGCTGAAAAGTAGAACTTTTCAATATTTGTTTTTAAAAAGTGATTCCATTCGATTTTGTTGTTTTTAGTAAAGAAAAGTAGATGTGAAGAATGCGCCGAATGTCAAAAAAGGTTAGCAGTTAGAAGGTTACGACCAAATGAAAAAAAAAAATACTTTTGTTTAAATTACATTTTGAATATCTTTTGCAAATTTATCGAAAATGTCATTATTTCTGAAAAATCCTAAAAAAAAGGACAGAATGGCTTATATCATTCACGTTTTCCAATAAATTTTAAATTTTCGATTAGTTTGCAACACATATTTAATATGTGATTTAAACAAAAGTTTTTTTTTCATTTGGTCGTGAAACCTCAAACCTTTCCTGACATTTGGCGCACTTTTGAAATCAAAACTTTACTCAACATTTGATATCATGCACCGTTTTCAATTAACAGCCACAAAAAGTCAATCGAATCTTCAATGTCTTTTAAGCAAATTTTAGATTGTTTAAGCTTTGCTTATAATATTTTCTCAGAGATGCTTGCTTGGTCATGACTTATACAAAAAAAATATGATAGGTTTTAAACAAAACATGAATTTTAGTTGGCTCTATATTAAAAACGGTGCATGATATAAAATTTTATGTAATGTTCTTTTCGATTTCAAATTTCATTTTACCTCTGAAAGTAAAATCAAAACAATTTTTCGACTTTTTTCACGTTTTAAAAAAATATATGAAAAATTGCAACACTGCTAAATAAGTTTAGACCAATTCGTGCCATAGCTCATAAAATACATGTTTTTGACATTTAAAACATTTGTCGAATTAAAAAAAACAGGTATGTAATTTATTTTAGAACATAACATTTTTTTTCAGAGGAGTCCTAACCAATGTCTACCATTTTATCAAGCATACCAAATTAATCAGAAAATCCGTTCTCAAGATGATAAAATAAAAAAAAAAATGCTTAGTATTTTTGTGTAGACAGCTTTCTTCACCCGCGAGCACTTAAATTATTATTTTTTTGTTTTGTTCAAACACATTGCCCGTTTACAAAATAGATAATTTTTCGACGTGTGACGTTACACATCCAAGGGTAGTAGTCAAATAGATGCTCCGCCGAATAATCAAGATGATGTTCGCTTAACATTTCTTTTACCGATTTTTCGTACGCATCCGAATTTTTCTCTTGATGAGCGTCAAAAGATTTTCTTTTTATGATGATTCTTCCATCGCTGAGTCAAAATCGAGATTTTTGCTCTGAGTGGTAGAGTGGTGTTCCAATACATCATATAAAACTTGATATTTATCTAAATAGTGTTAAGTTTTGGCTGCTGATGCGAAAACCAAACGGCTAATATAACATTCTGATGAGAAATTGCTTTCACAATGATTTGGTGATGAACAGTAAAATGCGTTTTTGTTTTCAGAATATTTGGTTTGGCAATTCATCAGTAAAGTTGTTCCATAACCAATTTGGTTACATCTTAATTAGGTACCCTAAATAGGGAGACTGGCCGAAGTGAATTTGACATACCCATACAGACACGAGTTTGACGTATCCAAACGAGCATTTGCCTTTACGCCCAGCAAAACTTGGCAGTGTTGGCAAGCTCAAAACATACGTTGCCATATCGATTTGGCAAAGTCTGACCAGTCTCCCTATTTAGGGTCTCTAATCTTATTGAATTCTCAAGGCAAGTAAACAATGATTCCCGAATCAACGGTTTTCACTTGTTTAATGAATTAGCGAAAAAATCCTTTTATAATATAAATAATAAACTCAAAATCGTGGGAATGGCACATACGCCAACTGGTTGTGTTCACAGCGACGATACGACTTTGAGACAGCAAAGTGAATAACTAAGGAGACGCATGGTTGTTCTTATAGTTCTGGGTGAATATCTTCATCAATTTGATGTTTTCATAATATGTTCAGTACTTAAATAAGGGACACGAATGAAAATGAGATTTTTTTTTTTTAAATAAATTCAGTAAACATATTTTTAAAAAGTATTTATTACTTATATTTTTAGTTGTACCATCAACTGACCATAACCAAAAAATAAGCCCTAAAACCAGTCCCACCAAAGGGCTCCCCGCTAATGATTCATTCACCGTCCGCGCGCGCCCCAGGGTCTCCGCGCAGCTGTCATCGGCAGGCACGGCCGCGTGTCACGTGGTCTCAGAACCCTCAACGCCGTAAAGCGGCGCGTTCAGCCAAGTGAAAGATGATCACCCAAAGCCGCGCCGAAACACGCGCCGCCTCAAAACACCGGTTTCGCGCCGTATATATTCTTGGAATTGACCTTTTGCGGCCCGTCGTCGCAGGACTTGCTATAGCGGTAAAATATTGAGAGACTTTCGACGACGACGACGACGACTGCGGCTTGTTTGCAACCCTTTTTTTTGTGTGATGGCCTTCACGGCGGCGCGGCCAGATTTTGGAATCGTCGCACGCACTTTGACTTTTTCGTGTGCACGTCGGATGCAAAAATCCTCTCGAAGGCGTCGGTCGGACCGGACCAATGAATGGCGGAGGAGAGACCTTTTCGGCCAGACGGTCGGACAGAATGACAGACGGCGGGCCCCACAGCCATATACTCATGAGAGTCACTTCTCACGAAAACAAGGGGGGCTATTTTTGGGGCCGAACTTCAGGGTGAGCTGATGGGGGTGATTATGGGGTGATTGGGGTGGCCCCCGGCTTCGACCATCGTCAGAGACAGAAGGGTCGATTCACCCAATCGAATCTGCTTAATTCAAGGTCTCGGACCTGTTTGGTGAGGTGCGTACGGTTTTGGCTGGGATTTAAATGACCGGCGTGGTTGCCTCACGTGGGGGAAAAGCTCATAAAAATAATATTGTGAAAATAGATTTTTTTTTATTGATGTAAAGTATAATAAAACTGAACTTGAAACAATATTCGATGTTCCAAAAATTCACGTTTTTTCACGATTACGGTACTTGTTTTTTTTTGTCTGAGTAAGTACAATTCATCATCACGACCTTTCAAAATATTAATAAGCAACGCAAAAAGTTGTCCAGGGGCTTGAAGCCAAATAAACACAAGACGGCATCGGACAAGTGGCAGCAAAAACTTGCCAGAAGTAAAAATAAAAGAACAGAAAAAAGAACACGCTGGATGAAAATAAACCAGCATGATAAACAAATAGCTGTGGCGTCGCGCAAACTCGCTGGAATTCTGTGAGCAATTGCAAAACAATTAAAACTGTAAGCAAATAAACACTCGCAAGGTTAGCCGGATCCGTTGGGAGCAGGTATAGAAGAAGCAAGAATTATATAAGAGAAGTTGCATCATTCTGTGGAGTAAAAAAATGTTTTCAAAAATTGTCAATACTGCACTGTTTCATCATTTCAAAATCCCAACCTTCAAATTGGCAAGAACGAAACGAAGCAAAATATTCCAGAAACACACATTTTCACTTTCAATCTCCCCGCTCCCAGTTTCATCAGCAGAATGCTAATGAGGAAGAATCTGGAAAAAGACCGCACAAACAAAAAAAAAATCAACAAGATTCTATCACAACAGGTGCGAGAGAACCATTCAGATATGATAAATTCTCGTAAATTTCGCAAACTAATAGACGCTCACGAATATGGCGCGGTGGCGGCTGCAGCAGCCTATCAAAGAGTTCTTCGTGAGAAAGAACACAGTGGCGGCGGCACCGGCATGGGCGAAACGCGATTCTGGCTAGAATGATGGTCGGAAATTTATGACTTCCTCTATTGGGGCTTGTTTAGGAGGGGAAACTTATAATAAATTTGTTTGTGGTCACTGACCAATGATTGCTAGTCGAAATAGTCGTAACAGTGTCTTATGGGAGTTTGTTGCCATTTATCACTTTTGCTTTTTTTTGCTGATTCATATAAAGGCAGTTTTGTTCAGGTTCATAATTGTTTGTCTTTTTTCCAAAATTTTATATTCAACGCAATGTGAGTTTGCAAAATTTACTTAATTTCGAAATGCAGGTAAACCTTTCAGTATTATTACCACTCATTAGGCAATGGCAAATATTTTTCAATGTTTTTGACTCACACCCCCTTTAAAAACGGTCCGAAATCAGAGGGCAAAAACAGTTTTTCAAGAAACTTAAAAATATCAATGTAATTTTAAGTGCAATCAGTTAAAAAAAATTGCATTCCCTTCCGTTTATAGTCATTATACACATGTTTGAGTCAATTCAAAAATATATTGAAATTTTGAGCTTTTTTCGATTTTCCTAAAAAAACTTAGAATTTAGAAAATTAATTACAGTTCTTGTTCGGTAACTGCGCTAAGAAAGTTGCCCGGTTACCGAATGTTGCTCGCTTACTGGGTTGATCAAAAATGTCAAGGGGAACGTCAATGCGTTATATTTTCTTAAGAAAAAATTAAAAATAAAATGAAAGTAACCCAAAAAATCTAGAGTATTCCCTTTAAAAATCCTTTGAATATGACATGAAATTTCATGAAAAATCATAAGTAATATTTTTTTTGCTGATAATTATTTTTTGCATTGACTCACCCCTCGATTATTGTGGTTTTGTTGTTGTTTTTTGACGTTTGTCTGCATTTTTTATCGAGCGCCCAGGTAAACAACATCCAGTTACCGAACAAGCAAACCTACTGCACTGCCATTTTCCATGCCTTTTGCATTAAAATGATGAAATTATATGGCTTGTTATTTCATTTTTTTTGCACCCTCCTTCCTCAATCTCAGTTATAGTTGGGAAACTAAAACATTGGAAGATAAATATTTTTAATAATTTGTTTAAAATCAGAAGGCAAACAGTTTTTTTAAACTTCCAAGTTTCGTTAAAAATAGGCTAAAATTGAATTTGAATTTTTGCGTTGATGTTCATTTCTTTCACAGAAATTTTCTAGTATGATTGAACCAGATTCAAATATTTTCAGTTTTGTGAAAACTCGATGTACCTTAAATATATAAAAAAAATTATTTCCAAAACTTTGTTAAAACAAAGACAACTGGGGTGGTGTAAACTGCATTTTGCATCAAAAATATCATCAAAATATCCAGAAATTTAAATTTTTATTTTTTGTTCTCAACGAATATTCTAACAAGAGAGTGCTTTTTTGATAAAAAATTTAAAAAAGTTTGCAATCGTTTGAATAAGTCTTTTCGTTAATTTTTGTGTTACAGTACATGATCTTGCGAAATTTTGATCAGGAGCTATTAGTTTTCTATAGTTTTTTGTAATATTATGTATTTGTTTGAATTTTTTGATTTCTTTTTAGATGCTTTATTAAAAAACTGATTCTTAGCGAAGCTACACCAAAATGTCACTTTTTTCAATTTTCAATGTGATTTTTTATATGAAAAATTTCATTTTAATTATGACCTAATAATTGCAATGTGCTTTAAATGCGTTTTCTTATCTGATATGCCAAAAATATTGACCAAATAAGGTCTGCAAGTCATTGTATGGGAGAGGAGTTTTTTCATAAATCTGCTCCTTTCGTTGTCCCGTCACGAAAAGAAATGGCTGTCAAAAACTCAAATCTCAACCAAATCTTTCAGTTCAAGAAGCAAAAGATTCGTTTTTCAATTTGTGATAATGGGTAGAAGAGCAAAAGTTTAAAAAATTCAATCTGGCAAAACTGTGTCGATTTTTTTGGTTTACGATGTTGTCCCGTCACGCTACATTTTCATTTCAGGAGAAGCACAGGTATAATATTGTTCATTATGTATGTCATTTCTATGTTGGAAAATCAATTATCTTTTCAAATATGTAATAACATTGGGGGGTTTCTTCTTTAATTGTGCCACTTCAGCCAAAACGCTGAAAAAAATTTGGGAATTTTTTGAAAAGGAGCCGAAGAATCGGTGAAAATTGTAATTTCAAAGTACTCTATATTTTTTTGATGAAACCCATCGATTTGAGGTTATCAGCACTCAGATATCATTTATTTAAAAAATATTTTTTAGTTTTTAAGAAAAGCTTTTCGTAAACAAATAGTTTATAAAACTATGACAATCTTTTAGAATTTTTATTGTGGGCTTTGCTGATCGGTAAACTGGATTTAATAACCGATTGGACCAATTTAAGAGAAACTTTTTATATATTTCACCTAATTTGCCTTCATTTTCAAATGATAGAGATTTGGCAAATTATGGTTCGAATTTCAATATTAAGAAAATAAAATCTTGTTAACTTTTCTATGATTTTGAATGATAAAATTTAAAAAAATCGGCATAAAACAGTTTTTAAACATAGTCGAATTTTAGATCTACCTAATAATATTAAAGAAATTAAACGAATGGTCAAGAGGATTTAATTTATCACTTGTAGCCCCAACGGGGTCAAAAAAGGTGGAAATGCAGCTCCAGCTTTTTTATTATAACTTAAGGTAGACGCATCTGTTTTGGATCTGGTTCTGGTGATTCTTGACATTCTTCCGGATCGAATGCAACAAGAATCATCCAAATCGGTTGAGTTTTCACCGTGTTTCGCGTTTCTTGGTGTTTCGCGTAAGCTTTGACCCCGTTGGTGCTACAAGTGATAAGCGATTTTTCATTATTATGGATTTCTTATTCTGGTTATTGTTTACCCTGGATGCTTTTTTGCGATTTCTTGTGCTACACAGAAAAAAAAATCAATTCTCGTAATCGATTTCGAGAATTGATTTTTTTCCGTGTACTTTCAAGGACATGGCGTTAAATTTACGAAGCTGTTTTGGTGAGCATAACAGAAAATCAATATTTTCTGCGAAGTAGGGGAACAGCATCTAATTCCAGCGTGCCTCTAATGTTGGCAGGTCAGAACTTTGACATGCAATTAAAGCTAAATAAAAGCGTTTTCAACTGAAATCGAGTGATAAATAGCTCAATAAGAAGTGAGCAAGCAAGTTTCTACCAAAAGTTTTGCAAAATTAGTTGTTTAAATAGTGAAAATCAGCAAATTGGATGGAGTTAGGAGCGAGAGCTTAACCTGCCAAAGATACGAGAATTTCCCCTATTTCTTTTAGTTTGGAAATATAATTCAAAGACTCTTATTTTTTGTGTTTTCTGGTTGTTTCAAGGCAAGTATCAATATTTCTAACTCATTTAAGACTTATATTTTGCTTAAACCGCTTTTTACAAGAATTGAATCCAACAATAATTCAATAACTGCTGGCCGAACTGAACAAAAATCCACTTCTTAGCACGTGTTTGTGGATCGATAATAGCGTTTTGCCGGGTTGGCACCGGGTGCACTTGTACCAAGCAAATTAATGTTTGTTTTAACTGCCAACTATTTCCATAAACAAACACCCGAAGCAGCTGCAGCACCATCATCACAACAGCCACTTATGCAGTGACGCTGCCAGCAACCAAGTGGTGGAAAGGCCGTGCCTACTTTAGGGTAAAGACATCAACAGTTTATTATTTTAACTAGCTTGTAAATTTTGCAAATACAACGAAAATTAGTTCAAAATTAGGCACCTCTCCCCTAGACTGCGTCAATAGCTTGCAAGAGATTCTGCTGCCACACTGCCAAGAGCTCGTAACAATTTATTTCTATAATGTTAGAACCCAATATTGACAAATTAGAAGGTCGGTTAGTGAACCCGGGTTCCCCCCGTCCGTCCGTCCTATCGTTGCCAGATCACGTCAGTGAGTAGATTCTCCTCTTGTTGTTCTGCAGCGGGTTTCGAGTTCGGGGCCTGTCCACGGTGAAGTTGATCATCATCAATTATACACTGGTGGCGGTACACACCGAAAAATCTTTTCCAGTTCTCGGCAGTAGCAAAAAACTGCGTACCGCGTAGTAGGCGCTGAAAAGGCAATTGACCCAACCTAAGTGAGGAAAGGTTTAGCGCTGGGGAAAAAACACTAATCACTTGAAGCGTAATCTTCTTCCGTGGACGCCAGGTCGTTGGCGTCGACGTCGCCTGCTTTGGTGGTGATCTTTTTCTAGCTGGCAGGGATGATTCTAAATCGGCGATCGTAATTTGCATACATGTTTTTTTTTGTTCTAGATAGAGATATCACCTTTGGACAGTGATCTTTATATGATCGTTTTATCGAGCCACCCGGCAACTAGATGTGGCTATAATTTACTGAACGGGTTGCTTTGTTCTGAACAGTGCATTGATATCGCTTTTCTGACAAAGTTGTCTGAAGATGCTGAGTAGCTTCTTCAACAGGCAATTACGCCCTAATTGAAATTTAACAACCAATCAAGTTGGAACACCAAACTGGCTGATTCTGGATTGATTTCGCGTACTTTGTTCGTTTGTGGAAGCGGCGTTTTTCAGTGACGTATTTCCCAAGGAATGGAAGTTCAAAGAACTTATGCTGATTCGCTTAGAACATTGCCATAATTCATTTGATTGAATTTATAGCTTAAATGTTCTAAATAGTACATATACGATAGCATGATTCAACCTGGACTAAATCAAATCAAAATCAAATGATTCGCTCTACAGCATTGCCTTGGCGTTCTCGATTGCGAGATTCCTACTCGAAACTAGATGTCCGAAGGCTTGATTGTTGAGGCAATTGCAAACCTCTTTTTAGACCTAAGCTTCCATCCACCCCGGGATTCGAACTGACGACCTTTGGATTGTTAGTCCAACTGCCTACCAGCGACTCCACCGAGGCAGGACCCAGGGAGTCGACTCCTGCACCTGGACTGAGCTAACGACCTAACCTTCTAGGCTAGACCGGGGCCAACATTTACTTCTCCGTCCGACGGAAGGCGTGGTCAGACAAATCTCGTCTCGAAAAATGCCACCGGGACCGTCTGGGATCGAACCCAAGCCGACTGGGTGACAGGCAACCACGCTTACCCCTACCACCTGGACTAAATTTCCTTCAATTACGTGGTATAACCTTTTTGGTGTACATTGCCTGCATTCCATGATGATTCGAGCAGCCCAAGCCAAACCAACTTTAAATATGATTTAATCCGCTAAATTTGTTTGTTTCTAATCTTCTGGGAATAAAAGGCTTTCTAAGCCCTGTGAACAAAATATTATAACTCAAACATTACGAACTTCTCGTCTCAGTGCCCTGATGCTGATGCAAACAATGATCGAGTTTGAGCTGTCAGAGTCCCTGCGAAATATTTTGGCTGAAATATCGGGCGGTCAGTCCAAAAAAACAGCTAGAAGCCGCATGACAAAAAAAAAAAACTTTTGCTAGAAAGAGATAGAAAATCTGATGCAAACAAACCCGCAGCTGCCATGCAAACATACTTTGAATGTGTTGGTAAATTTCTGACTAGAAAGCCTTATAACCGTTTTTTTTAAAGCAGAAATACATCTAGGCAAATTTCTATAAACTGTGAATCAACACGTTGGCTTTGAGACCAGCTTTCAAAAAATGTTTTTTGGACTGTCTCAAAGAAACAAATCTCCAATAAAACTCAGCAGGTAATTCACCCTTCTTTTTTATAAAATTTGAATATTTGGTATAAGATAAGAAAATCTCTGTATGTTTCGTTTTCTCATAAAAATTTACCCTAACAACTAGAAACATTTCTAGAAATTATTCATTCTGAGGAATGGGCCACTATGGCGAATGCAGGGTGAGCAATCAAATCCCATTTTCAAATTCCCGACTTTTTCCAGACTTTTCCAGAAAGCTCAAATAATAAGCATTTCTTATCTAAAGAATGGTTTCAAACAAAATACTCTTCATAAGAAAAGTCAATATCAACCACCAAAAAAAAAAAATCTGAAATAATTTTAAAAAATCCAACTATTGGCAATTAAAAAAAACACAGAAACTTCCCAAATGGAATTTCATTAGTATGATTCAGAGTAGAATTAACAAACAATAAGTCCTCGAAAAAAAAAAAACGAAAGTTCAACAATACTTATAACTTTCATGTTATTTTTTAAATTAGCAAACGTATAGTTTTTGATACTTCGATTCAACTGGAAATGGCAAAAAGTTAAAGATAACTGAATTTTTAATTTCATTCCTATTTTTCCCACTTATTATAATTTTTTTAAACAATTTTGCAATAACTCTAAATTTTTTAGATAATTTTTACTTTGACATTTTCAATATTTTCTTCATGTTTTCAAAACGTTTAAATGTTTTTCAATTTTGGATTTTATTTGATATTTAAGAAAAAATATATTTGAATTTACTTAATGAATTTAGTTAAACAATTAAACATATTTACAAAAAAAACTTTGCCATACTCAAGTTGCCATCTGTTTTCACATATTCTATGTATTTAACAAAATGAAATAGAATCATAACTCTAAGCTGGGCATTAGGCTCTATTTTTATTTTTGTTTTTAATTAACTTTACCTCTTGTTGATAAACAAAAATTAATAAACATCATTTGATTCATAAAAAAATGAAAATCTGTGTCAACTGCATCCAATATTTATAAAGATTTTGAATGTCTTAAACAGCTTTTCCATACACAAATATATTGAAATAGTGAAAAGAACCGTAAATTTTAAGTAAGTTATTAAAGAAGAATTGGGTGAATTTAATTTGAAAATTGGGCAAAATATTACAAAATTATGCAAGAGTTAAACTTAATTTTCAAACAAGTATGCTTGGAATTGACGCCTTTTCCCGATTGTTTGACAAAAATCACAAATTCCCGACTTTTTCCCGACTTTCCCGATTCCCCGACTTGAGTAGCCATCCTGCGAATGGATTTCTGAGGAAATGGTATAAATGTAAATGTAAAAATATTGAAGTAAAAAACCGTTTGAAAGTCATCAATTATTCTTTGTTTCATTATATGTGCATGAGAACAAATCATGTTTATACAACATTTAATAAGAAAGCTTCCGTGTTATAGTTATATGCCAGATGATGTATCGAAGGGTTAATGAACTAAATCCGAGATTAAGATTTGAAATTTATTAATTTTTTTTTAAACTAAAGTAAGAATCAAAATTATTAAAATATTTATTGCATTATCTTTATAGATGTGGACACAAAATGTACGACTTTTTCGAACATTGTTCCAAAATTTCGCAAAACGGCTTATCTCGCAAACAATTCCGAACTAATCAAGGAAGAGATGATCAGCGCTGCCTGATAGCAACAAGGAGCCGGCAAAAGCGGTCGCTCAATGTGGCAGGTCAGGTTAATAAACTGTACGTCGTCGCCGCCCCGATGGCGGCGGATTAGCATCATCGTCTTGGGTGGTGGGGGCGCGCTAGACTCTTTGAAGTTCATTATCAGGCAGATTGTGCAATGGGGAAGTGTTGCAGAAATTTGTACCTTTAAAGCGTCGTGAGAGCTGCTCAACTTATTTAAGAAAAATAAATATTTAAAATGTAATCAATTGAAATATTGAAGATAGGTGATGTCAAAAACCTTCAAGCTGCAGTGTAATCATTGAGTAAATACAATTACTCAAAATAGAACCAATTTCGTAGCTAAGGCACTAGGTCGAGCGTTCAAAGGTCCCACTCCGTGATGCGTCTGTTTACTATTTTGGCCAAACGTGGTCAGCAACTACCAGAGCTATTGTTTACACCCGATTGACACAAACATGAGGGCACCGCCACGGTAAGCCAGCAGGCATATCTATCAAATCGCAGCGTGAGACCGATCGTAGCCAAATTGGTAGCCGGTAAGGCGGGAAACTGGGGGCATAATTGTTTACCCATTCACGCGATGGGCGGAGACGGAGGAGGTTGGAAGTAAACACGCGGTCGTTTTGTGGCCTGCCGGCAAAAACGTGGTGAACTGTTGCGTATCGCAAAACAAATTTTTAGAATTCCAGCACATGTCTTCCTCCCGAGAGCAATCATCACACGCCCCGTGTGCCTCACAAACAGAACAGAACATAACGCGCTGGAGAGCATGGGTCTAACACGCAAATGGTCATTCCACCCCGCTCCCAACCCGGCCTCAAACTGTTGACTAACTTTTCGAAAGGTCTAACTAGGTTCTCCCCAAACTCCATTTAACCTCCCTGATGAGTATAACCCACAATGCTAGACATTGTTGTTTCACATAATGTCCGTTGCATCTTTTTCAAACAATTCTCCAGGACTCAAAGCTTTGGCTCCAAATCCGCGCAAAAAACACCTCACACCAACATCGGCAAACCCGCGCGCCAGAGTCATTGATTTATGGCCATGACCTTGAGCAGTGTTTTCCGACAACAACGCCCGCCCGCCCGCTAGCTTCACCGGGGGGATCGGTATCAATGAACTCGTACCCCACCCCCAAACGCCCCCCCCTAAATTCCCCCCAACCCCCGGACTCCCTCGAAATCCAGCAAAAATATTCAAAATATCCACCCAAATTCCCAGAACCTGAATAAGAACCACCAACCACGAGCTGCTCCTGAGAAAGCACGTGGTGGTCGTGAGTTGGGGCTTTTACACCCCCTTGACCTACCACCAGCAACCCCCCCCCCCATCCCCTCTTAATAGTATTAGATGTAGTAGGAATGGTGGTGCAAAATCAAAACAACATGTGGCGTGCGCGGCGCGCGAGATTCTTGAGGCTGACTTTTTCCAGCCAGCGAGAAGCATGAGTGAGCGCGCGCGCACGTTAGCGTTAGCAGCGAATTCTAGGAACGTCGTGAAATGCTAATTTGAACACTTTAGGTCTCTGAAGAACTTTTTTTTTTCGCAAATCACATTCAGTAGAGTGTTTATGAGGATGGAAACGTGAGATGATTTGGATTGACGAAAGAGCGGGCATGGTGAGTGTTTTTTGTTTTTAGCTTTTGATAATTTGCTATATTTTGTCATTAATATTAGAACATCAATGTTTAATAACTTCAATCTTAAATCATGCGTCCACGTTGTTTATGTTAGTTCCCGTCCATACTAATACTGATACTGAAGACGCATTTTCGTTTTATATGACAATCTTTAACCTCTCCCCATAGTGTTCTCGTGATTAATGGATGGCCCCTGACTGAGTGTATTCGAAAAACAAATTATACTGCTTTTTAAAATTCTTATTTTGATGATGAAATCATGAAACGCATTCCCAAAAATCAGGAGCTATACTTTTTTTTAAATGATAAATACGAATTAAATTCAAATGAACCGGATAGAACCATACTGACCTTGGTAGAGAAGTGTCCAAAGTACCTCATGAGTTAGTTTTCAACAAATTTTAAAGAGTTTTAAACGTAAGTTAACGTTACTTAGAGAAACATTGTAGAAAATCATTTTATTAAAAATCTCAAAGTGTCATATTTTTCTCAATAAAAACGAGTTTGAATCAGAAATATATATACACAGAATTGAAGGCATTTTTCAGATAAACAACTTTTATAGCAAATTTGGAAAAATGTAGATTCTTGCTAAAAATTGGTTTTGGTAATATCAAAATGTGATATTTTTATGAAAAAATCGTTTTGTAATGAATTTTGATCGAATTTTGAACTTTTCATTTACTGAATCTTAAATGTTTCTACATTTTATGTTAAGTTATTGAACTTAGCCAAACAAACATTTAATTGTGAATTTTTCATACAAAACAATCAAAATGTTACCTTATCAAACGAAACTATTTTTGAAGCACTACTGAAAAAAATCTTTTTTTTGGGAAAACCTACATGGACAACGAGTGGCCTAACCCAGTACTTTTTTAAAAATATAGTTTTAGAGATGTTTTACCGTTCGACAAATATATAAAAAATAAATTGAAATCTCATAAATGTTATCCCGGTTAGCGGTACAAAATGAAATTTTTAGTAGACTATGTATAGCCTGCTGCTAAATTATTTTTTTTAATTTAAAAATTATCGCGTTTTTTTTACAATTATGCTGAAAATCCAGCGGTATTGACAACACTTCCCATGCCAAACTTTCAAACACTAGGAACTTTGAGGTGATTTTTTTTTGTTTTCACCTTTCTTATTTAGATGAAATTTAGTTTTAAAATACCAAATTTTGATGCTAATGAGAGCGCATGATACTGTTTAAAATACTAAATTTAAACCTATCATTCTCCTGTGGATTTGAGATTGATTGGTTTAAATTTAGTTTGTTATACAGCGTTTTTGGTTGCAAAATTATTATTTTTTGTCTCTATCCTCCCCTCCAAAACTTTGACATAAGAATTAATGGGACAAACATTTTATTAGCGGAACATGTTCGTTTTCATTGAAAAAACATATCAACAACATAACATTGTATGCTTACATTTATATTTTTTTTTAATTTTAAAATTTTAGGCTTAAGGATTTTAGGAACACAAAGCAAAAAGTCAGAACACGATCACGGCCGAGGGACACAAAGTTTGAATAAAAGGCGGATTTTTTTTAAATGATTTTAAATATCCCTTTTTGTCTCTTTTAAAATATGCTGCTTTGCTAAGCTGAGTTTAGAGTATTAGTTAAAATGTAAAAATCATAAAAAGGGACAAAAAAAAATACAAATCAAACAAATATAGAGTCTTTTTTAAAAGGTTGCTATTAACAAAATTTTCATTTTTTGCATTTTGATTGTTTTGAATACACCCAAAAAGCAAAAATTAATTTTTTTTATGTTACCTTCGCAAAAAAAAACTCAAGAAATATTATGATTTGCGTATGTGTGTGTTCCAATTCAATACACGCTGGCGGGCAGCGAAATTATGGAAAGTATAGTTTTTATCAGACTTGGTTTTGCTGACAACATATCTCAGTCCTAGGTATTAGGTGGTGACAGCCCTCGCGCTGCTTCCAATGAGCCATATCAGAACGGCAGATATCCTAGTGGCCCAATTCCGAGGTCATTGGGCATTGTTTGGCCCCCGTTTATAATGATTAATAAATGGCATTTGTGTAACACATTATTCAACCCTGAAACCCGACCAACACGTCGGATTTTCTTCTTTTTCACTCTTTTTTTCATCCTGCCATCCTCCGACAAAGCTCGCACACAAACTCTTCTTTAAAACACTTTACAATTCTCATAAAATTTCTAACATTTTCTATAATTCTCCTAAACTCTCTAAAATTACCTAAAGTTTTCTAGAATTTTTCAGAAAATTCTCCAAAATCCTCTATAATTTTGTACAATCCTCTAAAATCCTCTACAATTCTTTAAAATTAACAAAAGTTGCCCCGACCCCTCTTCGATTTGCGTGAAACTTTGTCCTAAGGGGTAACTTTTGTCCCTGATCACGAATCCGAGGTCCGTTTTTTGATATCTCGTGACGGAGGGGCGGTACGACCCCTTCCAATTTTGAACATGCGAAAAAAGAGGTGTTTTTCAAAAATTTGCAGCCTGAAACGGTGATGAGATAGAAATTTGGTGTCAAAGGGACTTTTATGTAAAATTAGACGCCCGATTTGATGGCGTACCCAGAATTCCGAAAAAACGTATTTTTCATCGAAAAAAACACTAAAAAAGTTTTAAAAATTTTCCCATTTTCTGTTACTCGACTTTAAAAAAATTTGGAACATGTCATTTTATAGGAAATTTAATGTTCTTTTCGAAACTTTATTGACCAAGAAAGGTCATTTTTTCATTTAGAACAAAATTTTTCAATTTAAAATTTCGTTTTTTTTCTTACTTTGCAGGGTTATTTTTTAGAGTGTAATAATGTTCTACAAAATTGTAGAGCAGACAATTACTACAATTTTGATTTGTAGACATAGGGGGTTTGCTTATAAACATCACGAGTTATCGCGATTTTACGAAAAAAAGTTTTGAAAAAGTTACATTTTGCGTTTTTCTTTGTTTCGTCGTCCGTGTCTGTCGCGGGTGACCATGAACGGCCATGATCGATGACGACCAACTTTTTCAAAACTTTTTTTCGTAAATTTTTTATAATTTTCAGAAATTCTCTAAAATTTCCTACAATTCTCTAAAATTCTGAAGAATTCTCCAAACTTTTTTAAAATTTTCTGCAGTTCTCTAAAATTCTCTACAATTCTCTTAAATTCTCTATAGTTCTCTTGAATTCTCAATAATTCTCTAAAAAAATCTAAATTTTCTGAAATTCTTCTATATTCTCAAAAATTCTTTTAAGTTCTATAAAACTCTCTAAAATTATTCAAAATTCTCTATATTTTTCTACGATTTTGTAGAATCTTCTACAATTATCTAAAGTTCCTCTAAAATTCTCAAAATTTTCTAAATTTCTTTAATATTCTCCAAAATTCTCTATCAACTCTAGAAATAAATATGATTTAGGGTTTTAAAAAGGATCTTATTGAAAGTTGCTCAAAATTATATAGGAAAATATTTGGGTTTTTAGGCGCTATAGTAGATATACGTTGAAATCATCCTGATTATCTTATTGGTTGCGTTAACCCAGTATCAAAATCATCTCAAAGAATTAGATCTGCACAAAACAATTCTGGTTGCATTCCAGTACTAACGAATTTATTTTTCATCCTTGAGCCAAATTCCAAAGTTTCCGCCCCAAAGAACTACGCCGCACTCTTTGCATCCACAACAAAGCTTAACCGCTCGATAAGGTCAGCGCCAATTTTTCGCCATCGCCAAATAAACGAGAGTTCGCTCCGCTTCCTCAAATTAAAAATAACCATCTTAATCAACCACGTCAGGGGGGAAAAAACCGTTATCTGGTCGAAGAACACACCCACCGCTCGCAGATCGTCAACCCCTGACGACTGTGTGTTGCAGGCAGGAGAGTTGACGGAAGTTCAACCCGGCGTGCGCGGACGAAATATTAGTGATGACCATTTGCAACGTCCGAGCGCGCGCCCCGCGTCGTCGCCGTCGTGTCCTTCAGAATAACAACCATTTTGCATACAACACCCGCGGTTTCGCGCACTCTCGCGCCCGCTTGAAGTCGTCAAACGACCGAAAGAAGATTTATGCGGAACTGAGTGGCTTTCCGGGGGTGGGTTGGAGTAGGTGGTTGAGGAAGAACGAGAGCAATAAATATTAGCGCTATGATGAGGAGTCTAGTGGGTTGCAGCTCAACGGCCGGCGACGTCTCCTCCGGCGTCGTTATCAGTCGTCTCGCATTGGCAAAAGTCCGGAGCGGCAACAATCCGCGCTATTTCACCTCTCGAGAATCGCGCTTGTTACCCGTTCAGTGACCCTGGTCGAGTGTATTCACCCCAAACAGCAGCACTTCGCGACAACCACCCACCCAACCCCGCTCCGGATGGGGCAGCTTCAGCAAACCAACGGCACTTCCCCAATATTTGTCCCCGGTGGTCATCGACTTCGACTTCGTCATTTGGCGGTAGCTCAAAGGAATTTTTATATTTCTTGCATCACACACTTGACGCGAATGACCATCCCCGGGTGAAGTGGAGCTGGGAAGGGGAATCCTCCTAACGATAACGATTCTGGCTAGATATGGTTCCCCAAAAGAGATTCGCCGGCTTTATGCTCCCGGACAATAGGGGATTATTTTGGCCAAATTTTAACTGCACTCGGCCCTCTATTAAAGATTTGGCCAATTGCACAGTGAGACTGTTGTTAGCTTTTGTAGTTCAAAACTAGATATAATTTATTTGATACAATGACTGAACTGATAAATTTTGACTGTTGTTATTTTTTAAGCATCATAAACAATAAACAAAAACATGAATTTCAAACGCTTTTATCTTCAATCAGGCAAATCGAAATGGCACGACTTATGCACCATTCGATTTGACATTTTGTTAGCATTTTTTCAATAAATTTCCAATATATACTATATTATGACTATTGTAACAATGCAATGTTTCAACATGTTATCAAATTCAAACAACGAAAAATTTCGCTAGTTTTTCTGCTGATATTTTTGGCAGTAATTAGCGAAAACAAAACAGCAGAACTATCTTATTTTTCGCTGATGGTTTTAGTGAAAAGTGTCGCTGGTTTAGAAAACTTTTTGGCAAATATCAGCAAAATCAAACCAGGAAAATCTCTCTGCTGATTTGGCGATGTATTCTCTTTCCGTGTGCATTAGAGCCTCCAATTTCTCGGGGTTTCAAATTTCCCGGGAAACGGGAAATTTTCAACAAATTTCCCGGGAAATCCTGGGAATTCCCGGGAAATTTGAAATTTTATCAAAAAATTGTTCTGATCCTAGTTCTGATTTATATTTTGCAACAAAATTGTATAGAATAGCAACTTAATTGGTCAAAATAAGTGTGAGGATCAATGAGTGCCTTGACTGCTTGTAAAACAAAACATACAGTTTAAAATTCGTTCAAAATATTGAAAAATTGTGATAAGTATTTTTTGTTAAGACGTTGGTATAAACACCACACAATTGTTTTTAAATTTGTCATTTGGAGAGAATACGACAAAGAATAGTATTGATAATTAAGTTGAAATGAGAGAAAAAAAATGCAGTAATTATGTTTTTCATGGCAGATATTTATTCCAGAACAAATCTTACTGGTTTGATCTATATATGATACGAAGTAGTTTTTTAATGATTTTTAAATAATTCAGCCTAAATAATGACTTTAGTTAAAATAATTTTCATGGCTGAAAAAGTAGTTTAGTAGTTTAGTAGTAAAATAATCTCTTACGCCCTTGGTAACGTCATGATTCGAATTCCCGGACGCTTCGAAACCCGGACACTTCATCTTGTTTGATCAATTATTTGGATATAAGTTCGCATTATGAATGTCAAAACTGTGTTATTTGATGAATTCCAACATCAACTTTCATTTAAAGTTTGTTTGAACGCTGTAGTTAATGCCAACACAATTTAATACAATAAAATTATAAGTTTACCAAAAATGCGAAACATTTCACTTGAAATATTTCATAGGCGTTCGAAGCACCGGGAAGGCAAAGCAGAAATTTATGGTTTCGATTTCCTTAAATTCTAGCTAATTTGCATATAAACCATCGATTGTTTAAATGTTAACAGCTTCTTTGAGACCTAAAGAATGCCATTCACTAACATTTCAGTCCAAATTTGTGCGATTCATAAGCAAAAACGAGTGTCCGGAATTCGAAGCAAAAGTGTCCGGAATTCGAAGCACAACAAGTCATTTTAATTTTAAAATTATGATGAAAAATTGTTAGAAATGACATATTTAGCATGCATTTTCTTGAAACTGACTGTTTATACTACATCCTTATGATATTTCTACATTTCCAACTTATTACATGATTTTTTGTCAGCTATAACAAAAATTATATGCTACTAAGTGTCCGGATTTCGAATCATGACGTTAGCTCTTGTGATCTAAAAATTTTCAACGTTAAACTGTAATTCCTCGAACACTTTTGAACAAATTAGCTTAATTCTGCTTGCAAAACCCTCTTTGAGACATTTTATTAAACCAATTCAATTTTAATCTAATTTGGACATGGTAAAAAAAGGAAAAAAAAACTTTTTTTGAAACTTAATTTTGATCTTGGCAGAAAGAGGTACCTTTTTCAAATGATATAACATCAATTTTCGTTTAAAAAGAATACTAAAATTATAATGATTTAATTTTATTCCATAAAATCGTAATTTGTGTTGCCCGCAAATAATTAAAACCTATTCTCAGTTGTGATTGCTTCAAAAATTAATGTAATCTGAAATAAATCTTAACAGGGAGATTTTAGACGATAAGAACAGCAAATTTAATAAAATAAAATTGAGTTCTTTCATTATTATTTTATTATGTAAATTAAAAAACAATACCAAAAAGTCAATAAAATGTATACTTCCGCTTGAATTTTGAGAATTCCCGGGAAATTTATAAATTTCCCGGGAAACGGGAAATTTATTTTTTCGGGAAATCCTGGGAATTTCCGGGATTTTTTTCCCGGGACGGGATGTTGGACACTCTGTGCATCATAGTCCCTTTTAGAAGTGCAACATTACTGACAGCTTGTCCACGGTCTGTCGCGTCGCATTCACTGAGAAACAGCTTTACATTGTTTTCTGTTCACTTTTACACACTTGTGTGGGATTTTTCGGTTCAAGTATAATTACACGAAACTGAAAAATCCCGTACATGTGTGTAAAAGTGAACAGAACAGTGTGTAATGTTGATTCGCATCGTTTCGGTTTGACTGTCAGTAGTGTTGCACTTGTAAAAGGGTCTATGATGTATAACTAATCTAGTACCTCACAAAATACTACCATTCTAGAGTTTTTTTTAAAAGGTCCTACACAGCAAAAAAAGTAGTAATCCAGCTGATGGTAAAAGCCTGGGTGTAAAATAAATTTTGCATTATATTATGAAAATCTATGTAATATTACACTCTAAAATATGCAGCCCATCAGTATGGGAAACCTTCTTGACCGAAATATCAAGCTCATATATACATTATTCTATTTCATTCTTCATCGGTCTGATGGCCGAGCGGGCTATGGCGCCAGTCCTTACTGTTGGTGCTGGGTTTGATTTCCGTCGGTTGCAAATTTTTTTTGCGTTTACAAAAATTGTACATGCACTGTGTAATATTAAGTGTCTTTTTTGACGAAGGTGATGAGCATGCTTTTGCATGCGATTTTATTATCGGATTTTTGCTGTGTATAATCTATTGTGTTTCATATTGAAAAAATGCATTTGCATTGAAACTACAACGATGGAGCGCCAGGTCCTGTCGCAACAAATCAGGTTCATATTTTGGATTCAAGCTCAGTACACCTAGGAAATCATGCCTTGTAGTGATTCAGTTACTTACATAAATCACGTAAACCAACGCCATTACGGTTATGTCTATGACATAACTAAATTGGCTACTCATCTCGAAATCTTCTCTAACTCGTTTCTTAAAATGCATTTCCTTCAACGCTATTTCCCTTTTGTCAGTATTGTCTTTTTTCAGGGCATGCTTAGGTTTTCTTCTTTGCGAAGTGGAGATAGAAAGAAATTTTGACCAGCTTTTGAAATTTAATCATTGAAATGTTTAGCTATATTTTCAATTTTAAAATGAAAAAAGGAATTTGGATGCTGTGACCTCATTAGTCGAACTTTTTTGACCCCATAATTTTTTATAACTTTGATCGAAAGGGGCAGATAAGATGTTAAAAATATTTTAAATGGTCTTATTTAACGCTAAGTTTTATTTTACTATTGTCTATAGAAATATTTTTTGAGGAAATCTTTATCGTTTCAACGAATCTCACTGTTGAGCCGCAATTATCTTCGGCCGGAGGTGACGATAATAACTTTTATTGCAATTGCAGCTTTGCGAATCCGTCATTAGTCTGACCGCAACCGAGAACAATACGATTTTCTCAGGAGAGCAACAAATTATCAAACAGAAGAGTCATAAACTTTATGACTAGCAATTCGCGGGCATGCAACAAAAGAGCACACGTCGTCGTCGTCGTCGGGCAGCATTGTAGAAGAACTGACAGTCTAGCAAAAAACATCGCCAAAATTCCTCGGGTCGGGTGCATCAGCCAGACTTCCTGATTAGGACGTGCAACGCAACGTCTCGCCACCAGAGTTTCGACAAGTCACCTCCTCCGAGGCGAGTGCTCTTCAATTCTCTTACCCATTTTCAAGTGAGCAGAAAAATAGCGTATAGAGGATTAGTTGCACTTGAGGCTAAATTAAAGCCAAAAGACTGACGTACTCGTGCAAACACCCCGAAAAATTCTCAATCAAGCCCCCTCTTGGAATAAATATATATAAAAAAAGAGAGGAAAGAACACTCGGCGCAGGAAGAAAACGAAAAACGATCGACCAAAGTCAAAAATGTCAGACGATTTTTTGCGCCACTCACTGCCGGGGCCGCCGCCGTTGGATGCAAGCACCTTCAGCTAGTGCATCACCGGGCAGGGGGCGCGCGCGCGTTGGAGCAAGTCCGTCAAAGTCAGTGGCTCCGTGTGGCGCACGCGAAAGGAACCATAAAAAAAAGTTTGATTTTTCCCCTACTCGATGCAATTTTTCAGTTTTTGGGGGGTTAGTTTTGGGGCTGGTGCCAAGTAGCGGAACGAGAAGCTGTTCGATTGCAACTAAGTTGAGTTTGAAATATGGAGCTGCGGCAGCGAATCAGGATGCTAAGAACCAGAACTAAACGGACAAATGGCATGCAATGATGATTTATTGAGTGGCGATAAAGTTGCCTAATTAATCTCCCTGGCAGGTCGTTGCGGCCAGACTTTGATCTTTGGCGTTTGGAAATTTAGTGACACATGCTTTAGTTATTTGATTATTTGTTTGACGAAAGAACTTATACAAAATTTAAAACAAGGTGAATTTATTTTGAAGATCAGAAAATATATGCTTTTGGTCGAACCGCTTAAATAACACAACACTTGAAATACTAAATTGACAACATCGTTCGTTTTTGTATTTATAATTAAATAGGGAATCTTCACAAATTCAAAATTGTGGGACTACAAAGCACCGGATTTTTTTAGAAATAAATTGGAAGTTTGTAAAGTAATAATGAATTAAGCTTTTTGGAAATTTGGCTCCTTTACCTTGACCAGCGCCGAGGGACAAAAACCTTAAATAAAATTTTACCAGCCTAAACAATAGAAATTTACTGAAACATTGTTGCCAAATATCTTATCCATTTAAAGCGTCCAAATTTCACGTCCCAGGATTTCCAGTGAAAAAATATTCTCCGATTTCTGGGAATTTACATTTTTTTATCTTTTGGGCATTTATAAAGAAAAGCATTGAAAAAATGAACTTGTTTTGATTTAAATTAAAGTAGTTTTATATTTAAGTAAACAGCTTTTTGCATAGGGTTAGAGTTCCCCTAAAATATCAACAACTAAAATTAGTGGCTTTTTTGAAAATTTAAGTTCAATGCTTAATTTAGATAATCATAATATCTGTAGCATTAAAAACCTAGAATTGCTTTTGCTTATTTGTAAGTAAAAAAAAAATTACGATGTTATAGCATAGCATAGCATAGCATAGCATAGCATAACGGGTCTGCACCACGCTGTAGGGGGTGCCACAATGGTCAATTCAATATCTTAGACAATTTGATTGCTGCCCGGTACAACCAAGAATATCTAAGAACGTAAATTTCCACACTGTGCTCCAAGGCTACGTCCATACAGAAATTATGATGTTATCAAAAGAATATATGTTTTTTGCGTTTTTGTTGTAGCCTTGGCCAAATCGGATAACATTTGAATTGGTATCTGTCAATATCATCTTAGTTGGGATTGTGCGAGATGAATTAAATCAATACGTTGAACAGTTTTCGAATAATTTTAGTTTGATTTTTTTTTTCAAAAAAAAGTTCCCAGAAAAAATAACGATGTCGAATTTATAAGTTTTTTTTTTTGATGAGTTTACGCTTATTTTGAACATTAAAGTTGCTGTCCTATACTATTGTGATGCAAAATATATAACAAAACAAGGATCAGAACTATTTCCAATAAATTTCAAATTTCCTGAAAATTTTCTGTTAAGAAGGGCCTTGAAGTATTTTTTTTAAAATTGATTTTAAAATCCATTTCAAATCTCAAGCGGTCGTACAAAGTGTAATTGGGTGCTAAAATGAAGCTTAGATTGCTGATATTACTGTTTACAGCGATAAAGCTTATTTTTCTAAGTACAATGACCCTTTGTACGACCACAAAGAGTTTAAAATGGATTTTTAAATCAATTTTGAAAAATTTACCTCGCGGTCCTTCTTGACAGAAAAACTCCTACTTGACAGCTCATTTTAAGGGGACCATAGTTGATCCATCGAAAAAATGTTGTCTTGCCAATTTTTGCATTTAAATGAAAAAAAGTGATCAGAAATGGATTTTGATCGTGTTTTTTACCGTTGTTCATAAAAATTGACTTATGGTTTTAGTACCCAATTGTACTCAGAAAAATAAACTTTATCGTTGTGAACATAATATCTAAAATTTTAGCTTAATGTTAGGACTTAATTGCTCATAGTTGTATATCAATATAACCTTTTATTTCAAATAATTTTTCAAGATTACTCAGCTTTCGGTGGCAACAAATACTTTTATAATTTATTTGACATCATAAAAACTTCATCCCAATCATTGTGATCAATTGTATCACAAACTATCAACATTCCTTTTTGAAATGTCAAAAAGAACAATTCCCCAAGTAAAAAAAGGTAATCCCCAATTATTCACTAAAAACAACCGGAAACTCAACCACAAAAAATAACATGCCAAATATCGGACATCAGGGCGCCATATTTTTTGTTCATTGTCTTGTCTCGTGTACTCTGTGCAATCTAACCAAACCCGAACAGCCACAGGAAATCATGACTCAAAGAGTAGGCGAGATTAGTCTTCTCTTCTCGATTCTGGTTGCAAACTTAGTGCTGCTCTCCAGAAACTGACGCACACTGTGTCAACTGCTTATAATGACAGTGACCTCGAATTCCGGTGTACTTGAATTGCATAATTGATTTCTTTTTTTTGCGCTCACTTCTCTCTCTGCAACTCAGTGCCAGCCTACCTAGTTTTGCCCGAACTTGATCTGTTGGATGCAACGGAGGGAAAAAAACGCTAAAGCTTAAGCTAGGAGCAAATAGGAGAAAGAGCACGAAGAAAAGTTTGTGCAGCATGGCGATTATGGTGGTGGTGAATAAATTAAGCTATATTTGCCCGAATCTTATACAATTTCTCCGGGGCACGAGCGCGAGCGCAGTCAATGGTGTAACTCTCACCTTATGCAGCGTGAGCCGAGTCAGCAGCATCCGGCAGAGAAGAAGAACGAGTTCACCGAAGAAAGAAGGCGCAGAAATTATGTCGAGGAAGTGTGCAGAAAGAGAAGAAGAGCAGAGAATGGCAACACGGGAAAGCTTTCCAAACTTGAACGGCACCATGCGTCTCCATCTAAGCTGTTTGTTTACATCGTTTCTTCGTTTTGTTGTGATCAACATTGTTGCAAAAAAGCGAGGGAAACGTGCATCGTGCGTTGAAAACATTCCAAACTGGGCATGTGGAGCAACTTTTGTATCACCGTTTTAGTTGATGTTGTGTTGACCAACTTTTCCTCTGACGAGAAGTAAAGTGAGTTGCGATGATCTTTTTTTTTTGCAAACAAGGGGTAGAATTCCATCCGGTGGGTTGTGATTTTGGGACACCACTTCACCCGAGGCCAAGGCTTTTTTTTTGCTGTTGCTGCTTGGGACTCCAAGTGTGCAAATTCTTCGCTCTTTCTATACAACGCAGGAAGGCTGAACTACCACGGCACCGGTGAAATTAGGACACTTTGAACTGGGCTAGTGCGCAAAATACGTGAAATGGCAGATTTGGGGCTCGAGTTTCGAACGATTTGCTTGCGGCTTGGTGGCTTGGCTTGCGGTCATCATGCGTCATTGCACGATGTGGATCAACTTTTTTTTTCGCTGTGTGGCTTTAATTGAGGGAAAACTTTGTTATTGTTTGGTTTTGGATTGTGAATTAAATCAAATTTGCCTGGGTTTATATTTACCAATGAAGTTGATGAAATTTTTATTTCAAATTAATTGTATAAGATATTATTGAATGTTATCCTATTTCTGTGAGAAATGTTATGTTTCAACGGCCTGATAAAAAATCCAAAAGCAAAGAATTACCCGTAGAAATTATATTTTTCCGAAAACTAGTGGAGACGCCTAGTTAAGAAAAAGAAATTAAAATGGTTGTTATGCCATTAATACAGACTTAAAGAAACTTCCCCTCTTTAAAAAAATTTAAGCTTTAAAATTGTGTAAAATCATTTGGAAATTATTAAGAATACTTTGTATAACGTTCATTTTGCATTTTGAATCATATCAATCATTCAAAAAATTTGAGTTTTCATATCACAGGTTGTAACAACGTCAAATTTCTGGTCGCAGCACCTAACAAAGTGATATAATTTGAATTTGAATGTTGAAACAAACTTTTGTCAAGAATTTGAGTAGACATTTCTCATCGTTCTAAAAGGAGTTAAATCAAGGAATTTTGGAGAAAATGGTTTTTTTCTTTTAAAGAAACTGATATATATATATTTTGTTTAAAGCAACGATATTAAAGTATTACAACAACTGCTAGTAATGTTTCAGAGATGGCGAAAAAGATTCCACTTGGTGCAGGTGGGATTTGAACTCACAACTGATCAACGGTACTGATCCGCGTTACCAATTGCAAATATAATTTTTTTTAATGTCTTTTAAGCTATGAGGTACCCTATATTCATATAACCTATTCTAATGATTTTTTTCTATTTTATTTTTTTCAAAGAACATGCTCGGCAAACTGATTTCCACAATCTGATTGCTACAAAAACGTTTTTGAATATGATTTTGTAGTATGACATAAGAATTTAAAAATAATTTGGGAGTCTGAAAGGCCACAAATAATCCATCTAAATGTTGTTTAGTTTAAATATCAAATTTGTATCCGGCTAATTTTTTGATACATTTTGATGACCAAATTCAAACCATCCACATTAACGACCCCCGGGTCTTTTGTGGTCTCTATTGCAAGTTTCTGCTCGAACCTAGGAGTCCGAAGGCTTGAATGGGGAGAGCACCCAAACCTCTTTCTACTCCAAGGAACCTTCTACCCCAGTGTTTGAACTGACGACCTTTGGATTGCGAGTACAACCGCCGCCAGCGATTCCACCGGAGTAGGCTTGGTTTGGTGTGTTGTTTGTACTTATGGTATGGAGACGGCTCCTACACCTGGAATGACTTAACGGCCTAACAACCAAGGCCGGGACTGACATTTTACTTCCTCATCCGATGGAAGGTTGCAGCAGATGGGAATCGAACCCAGAATCATTTTCATGACGAATTATGTAAATAAAAGTTTTTTTATTCTTTTAACTTGGTACTTTCTGCTTGAGTTTTGGGTTTATTTAAAAAAGGGGAAGATAGGGAGCGTTCTTTTATTACGTCACGCAAAAGTTTGGACTTTTCGACCTCCTACCCCCTCGTTGCAAAATTTCCGGGCAAATTAAAAAAAATGTTTGGTAATAAAAGAACGCTCCTTTATCGGATAAATTTGGTACCAGAAACATTTCGAATTTCGAATTTCAGAAGCATTTCTGGAGTTTTTATTTCGAAAAAGTTTAATAAACCAAATTTATTTTTTTTTGCTTTTGGACGTTTTTCCTGCCCTTAAAAAAGGCGGATTCAAAAACACTCAACCAGCAAAAAAAAAAAAATGGTTTATTGGACCTTTTTTTAATAAAACCATGATATTTTTACTAAAAAATTTATTAAATGTTTTTTACTGAAAAATACCTATTATTTAATTTTGTTTATTGGCTTCAAGGAGTACATATCAAACTAAAAATAAAAACAAAACTTAAAGCTTATTTTAAAGGTTTCAAAAACTCTGGGAGACGTTTATTTAATTTTTTTACGCACATTGTAGAATACAATCATAGAAATGTTGCCATCCTTAACAAGAAATTATGTGAGACGCAAGTTAAAAATCTTTGAAGAATTTAGTTTTTTTTTTCAAATATTATTAGCAGTTTATACGCTTATGAAATATGCAGCTGATTGCAAATGGTTTAGTTTTAACAATCAGATTTTACTTGCAACAGAATTTCGAATCATGAAAAATGCAAATGATTAGAAAAATATTAGAATTCCATATTAAAATTCGGCCAACTTAAAAAATTGCTGAAGATTTCTGATTTAGATTAAGAACAATGGATTGACACTCAAAAAATACTCTTGTTTTCTTTCAAGTCAACCAAAAATAAAAATCAAAATCGAAAGACATCTATGGATTGCGTCAGCTTTGCCATATTTTTAGATAGTATTTATTCAACAATCATTGTTGAAAACAGGTTAAATCGACTTTGCACAGAGTTTTCAATGCAACTATGAATGAATTCAAAAGAACAAAGTTCGTTGATCAAATTAACATAAAACATACGTAACTCAATGCAACCTCAACGTTCATTGACCTTCTCTTGTAAAATATATGTTAAAATTATAAACGTACCCCCCATCAATATCATAAATTTCCCCCGCGCGCACACCGGACATCTGGAACCTTCTGACTCCGACATTCACTCACGGACTGTATTGGGCACTCAATCCGCTCGGACCTACCTGCAAGTGCCACCACGGTGAGGGACAGGGTTAAAAGTGGCAAGGAAATAGGCAAGAGGAGGGAAAACTCAACCACGACAACAACAACAACAACACCACCAGCAACTGCTCCAGCGCCGGACCGGATCGCATAAGCAAATTCCAACTGGCCTGAAAACTGTGTCAATGCCAATGCAAAGCTCCGGCTGAATGCCACCAATAATATAATGTGAAGAACATCGTGTTGCTGGTGCGGCCTGCTACCTACCTACAACCGCTGGATCAGCGAGTGACTCAACACAAACGCTTAGTCTATTTTCATCCCCTTAACAAAAAAAAAAAAAAAACACCGGCAAATTGTTTGCCGAGCGGTGGAAAGACTCGCGTGAAATTTTCATTAGTGCCACGCAAGATGCTGCGTCGTCGTGTACTACTTTTACTATCGAACCCGTTAAATAACACTCCCGGAAAGAAAGGTTCGCAAGCGAGCCGCTTTCCCAAAAAGAATAATCATTAAATGAACCTCCAAAAAGACCGGGTTCCGGTGCGTAAGACCTCATTAAACACTCACACACCAAGCTGCCAGAACGCATAACGAGATTTTGCAGCCCATAAAAGTTTTGTAATAAACGACAGAAGAGAAAAAAAATCCCATTCACACCACACCACCATCTCTTTCGCTGTCGTGGCCGTGGCCATAACCGAGGACCCGGCCGGCCGGGCTGGAAGAGATTCCAGCGAGAGGCAACGGCGGCGGCGGTGGCGGCCTGCCATGAAAGAAACGAGACCACTGACCCACTTTCCGGGGACCAAGTTTTCATAACAATTTCTTCGAGCAATTTCTCTCTTTCTCTTTCCCACAATTACCATTTCACCGGCGAGGTTGGACCCCAGCTCCGGACTAAGATGCGAGAGAGAGGAACCGGGTAGGAAAAACTTGACCGGCTTCGGCCTCCACGAGCAAACACGACGACGACGACGCCGGGGAAAGAAGAAAGCTTTAGTGTAATAGTGTTATGTATATTTCTTGTGTCAACTTCGTGCGCTTCGGAAAAGGGGGCCAAAAGTTGTTTTTATTTTGGTGGATCTCCTCTTTCCCCCCTTATTCTACTTCCTTCGCGGGGATACGAGCCTTTTCAAGCCCATTCAGACTCCCTGTTCGTGGCCCATTTTTCCCAAAGCATAACCCAAACACAGCGTGGAAGAAACTCGAAGCTTGTGGTTGTCGTTCGGAATCACGTGCTCAAAAATTTGGCAACCCAAATGTTGGTGACCGTCACCCGTCGTCGCTAATGTCAATGAACTTGTTGGAAGAAATTGTGAAATTGGCCGTTGAATTCAAGTACACCGGACGAGCCGCACGAAATGTTAATAGAAACAGTCAGCAGTAGCAAAAAAAAATGAATGGAGGTCCCATGCTGTCGCTGAATGAAATCGTGATGTGCATAATTTGGCACAGAATTTGCATTGTTCGTTTTGTATTTGTTTTAGCTTTTAATCTTCGGAATATCCAGGTCTTTTTATTTTTTTCCTTAAACATTATTTCGAAGATTGTATGTTATTCAATTCAATTCATTGGCGAATTATCAAGTTACAATGAGTTCATTTCTAGAGTTTTTTTTTGAATAGGTCCTTTAAACAAATGAAACACAAAACTTTATTTTACCTATTAAATAAAAATGCATAGTTCATCATCCTGCTTCACAGCTAGAAAAGTAGTAATCCAGCTGCGTGTAAAAGGCCTGAGTGTAAAATAAATATTGCATTATTTTATGCAATTTTATGTGATTTTACACCCTGAAACATGTAGCCCATCAGTATGGGAAACCTACTTGACCGAAATGTCAAGCTCATATATGCGTTTATCCTGACAGCTCCTCATCGGTCTGATGGCCGAGTGGGCTAAGGCGCCAGTCCTTACTGTTGGTGCTGGGTTTGAATCCCGTCGGTTGCAACTTTTTTTCTGTGTTTGCAAAAATTGTACATGCAGTGTGTAATATTAAGTGTTTATTTTGACGAAGGTGATGTGCATGCTTTTGCATGCGATTTTACCATCGGATTTTTTGCTGTGTTGTATATAATATTAGTGGGATTCCTTGTTTTTTTATGTGCACCGTACTGTGCAAAATGCATTTAAACGTCAACTCAGCAGGAATATCTAATACATCGATTAGTATGTGGCGGCATTGAAATTTTTATTTCAAAACAAATAAGTCTCGTGATCAATATAATTTTAGGATGTAATTATGACGTCTTGGATACATTGATCGGTAATGGTCAAAACAACCTGAAAAAGAATTTCTGTCAAAATGTTGTTAGACAAAAGAAACGTAGTGAAACGACGTGCGTCCAGATAGCACGATCACGACGATAAACAGACAATTTTATAAGAATATTGTCGGTTGGAATCGTCTCTCTCCCGTCCTAGTTTCAAAAAAAAAGGCTCAATTAAGAGAATAAAATCTAAGGTCTTTTTCTGTTTTTATTCCTTAAAAACAGTGTACATTAGGGTGACAAGAAAATTTAAATCACAAGAGATACTCTCTAGGCTCGATTCTTTGGGCAAAAATATGTAACTGCGCCAATTTTGAGTCAACGCTATTGATCGTTGAAGTTTATATGGGAAAAATCGCGTAAATGTATGGGGGAAAACATCGCTTCAGAATGTTGGCAGCAGTTGGCACAGGTTGACGATTCAATAGAAATCAAATACACTTTTGTTAAAAAAATGTAAACATTTATCTTTACTTTGTTTGAATATTATTGAAATATATGTGAATTTCCTTTGATTTCATCTCTCTAGTAATGGAAAATACCTAAAAATTGTCCTGAATAATTCCGTAAAATTATGAAGATTTTTTACATTACAACTTTTCAGCACTTAAGAGCGAGTCCACTCGTTATATCTGGATGGAATACTTTTTTATTTGAGTTTGAAAATTATGCTATTTTTTCACTAAAATGCCAATAACTCAATTTAAAAATAACCAATTGTGGTGCTCTATCCTGCATTTTGTTGCATTTTGAATTTTGAAAATAAATTGAGTTTTGCCTAAGTTATAGCCTGTTTAAGATTTTTGACGTTTTTGAACCTTCAAATTTTGTGTCCTGATTTGCCTCACTTCCCGTTGACCTAGAGTGCTCATATTTTGGACAAATGCTAGTTTTATATGTACAAACAACCCCTGAAAATTTCAGGCAGATTGGTGAGGTCGATGCGAGATGGGTATGCTTTGCTCGTGGACTTGCTCTTAAAGGTAATAATTTTCCATTTTGTTATTCTTGGTAGACAAAAGTAGGCCGTTTCGTCTTTCGAGAATGACAGGGAATGTTTGTATTTTCGTAACGGAATTTCAAAAAAAAAATATTAAATTATTTTTTTATTTATGAAATTATCAGCATAATTTTACGAAATTTTTTATTTTTTCGATTATCTGAAATGGGTGCTGGAAAGTTGAAGTTTTTAGCACTTGTACCGAAAAGAAATTTTTTCAAAAATTTTCGATTTCAAAATTTATTTCTGTGATTTTTCATATTATTTGATACATGAGCAAAAGTTAAGAATTTTTGTTATAGTTTTCAGTAATGAGCCGTACTTATTTTTTAAATAAATTGAAGCTAGTTTCCATATGCATTCAATATTAGCAGTTTCAGAAAATTAACAAAAGGTTTTTGTTAAGCACAGGTAATTTTATGAAAATTTATTTAAATTTCATTTCTTTTTAACTGGTGAGCTTTTGAAACAAATATTCCGGGAGGTTTGCGCTGATGAGAGTTTTTTTCAGAACATTATTTACATTAATTTCTGGGAGTTAATGCATATTTTTGAGCAATTTTTTTTTTACTTTGAAAAATAATCGAGTTATTTTTTTTAATAATAGTTGATTGACATCTTATTTTTTCTTTATAAAATATCAGTCTAGATTTGTGTGTATTATTTATAACAATTTATAATTTGTGTGTTTAAAATCGCTACATACAGATAATTAAAAAATAAGTTGATTTAAACTGATTTAAAAAAAAAAACAATAATAAGAATTGAAAAACTTTTAGTAGTATGCTCTGGAATGGTTTAAAACAGTAAATATTTCAAGTGCTTGTTTCAGGTGACGAATATTACGTGATGCTTGTAATTTTGAGAACTTTTGCTTATTTATCAAAAAAAGCATTTAAATCAATGATTTTTTTTTACTTAACTTATTATTCATAAGGTTATTCATAAGGTAGAATATCATGTGGAATTTGAGTAACGTTAGTCAATTTAAGTTTAAATGCAAGAGCATGGCGTCTAATCCCGTCTAGACCTCTTACTTCCACCTCCCCTATACAAAATCGTTAAGATTTAGTATAAATTAGAAAAAAAAATGTAATGTTGGTCAAAATCTTTTCATTATTACCTTGTACCATTTTGCGTTTTTCAAAAACAGTTAATCATAAAAATAACCATAGGAATCTCACCTGGTAACAACACAACTTTTCAATCATATTGCCTCACTAGTGCTGTTCTTTCACCTTGTAACATATTTCTAGACTGTGAATTGAATAATAGATGTAAATGCCCCTAATTGACGTCATCGTTTCTTTCAAAAGACGAGTTGACAAAGTCCAAAAAAGACGTGCACATGACTTGTTTGCATGACTTGCTAACGGTCTGATTTATAATCCGTTTGCGAGGTAGGTGATTGCTGCGTCTAGCCCGCTCTCACTGTCTGAATCTTGTTCATTTTTTTTGGCGTTATAAACTATACTGCTCGCCTACTATGGTCGCCTATTATATGCCACTGGCCACTGCAAAACTCAAGACCAAGCCTGCTGACGATCATCACCCCTTTTTCGTTTTTTTTCGACGAATCTCGGCGTGTGCAGCGTTGAATTTCGGCCTGCTTTGGTTGTTCCGAAGCGCGTTCGCGGCGCGAGAGAATGGCTATAATAGCCCCCAAGGCCTGCTGTGAAATTTGTTCTCATGACCAAGCCGAAAATTGTAGCATAAAAACAACCCCCTCCGCACCTCCTAGTCACTTCTCCAGCCCCGCTTCTCTCTTGCATATCCTGTGGAGCAGTGGGCAGTAAATTAAATAATGTATAGAAAGGTGGCCAATAAAGGAGACGCATAGCGTTGCCACCGGATCATGCCTTTCAAAGACTCACCGGCAGATCGGTCAGGCAACAACCACAACAACAACAACAAAGAACACACGTAAACAGAACGTGGAGCAGCAACAAAGACGATTAACAGCCGAGATTAAATTTCGGCACGGACCTTGGCTTAAATCTGGCTGTCTCTCGCGCATCAACTTGGCCAAAAGCCGAACGCTATACGCAAAACATCCACCGGACAAAGAAGTTTTGCTTGGATCGGAAACAGCAGCAACAGCAACAGTTGCAGCTGCCACTGGACCGGATTCAACTGCATTTCGTGGCGAGAGTGAGAGGAGGTGGCTCACCTTTTATGGTGCTGTTCTACCCCTACCCCTGACACTCTTTTTTTTTTTCCTTTTCTCGGTCTAGTCTACTAGCTGAGATCAGTGTTCTGAACACACGCAAAAATAAGCACCTCAACACTTGATCACCTCAGTGAGAAACTGCAGTAAAACTACGGCATTAAACCCAATCAAGTAGAAAATAGAATCCTGCGCTCCAATTAAATCAAAATTAAGCATTCATGCTCAATCTCAATCATTTTCAATGCATTATCTTTGCGGTTAACTTAACACAGTTGGCCTGGCCGCTTAGAAAATATGGGTAATGAAAGAAATTGCCCCAACATTCTCAAAAATGCTACCAAAAGGATGGCTGCGCTGGGATTATATAAGATTAGGTAAATTGTATAAGACCTCGTGAACTGATTGGTGCATATTTTCAAAAGACGGCACATTTTTAATTTAGTTATACTTTTTTTAATCAAATCTGGGATCAAAAGTTGTCTTATAATTAAGAATAACTTTGAAAATGTCATTCATTTTCGTTCTATGTTATGTCCTTTATCAGCATTATCAAAGAAAAACACATAAATTCTTCAAATATCCGAAGATATTTTATTTCTAAAGTAATCATTTTTAATCTAATCCGTTGGCATTTTATTATAATACCTGTATTATTTTTAAATACAGTCCAGACTCGATTATCCGAAGCCTCGGTTATCCGAAGTTCGATCATCCGGAGGTTATTATAGGACTTCGGAAAATCATATCAAATATTTTTTTTGTATTTGTTCAATGTCTTACTTTTAAGGGACCATTCATAAACCACGTGTACACTTTTTTGGGAATCTGTTACCGTGGACAATTGTCCATACAAAAAAAAAACTTTTTTGTATGGATCGTGGGCATTCGCCATACCCCCCCCCCTAAAGTGTCCACGTGGTTTATGGTTGGTCAAATTCGAGTTCTGCGACCCAATTTTAGTCAATTTTGAATGGTTGATTGCCTATTCAATCCAGACTCGATTATCCGAAGCCTCGATTATTCGATGGTTTTAATAGGATTTTGGATAATCGAATCACGAACATTTTTTTCGTTTTTTTTCTTTTAATTGTTTTAAACATCACATTCGAGTTCTGCGACTCCATTTTAGTCAAATTTGAATAGTTGATTGCTAAACAAATCAAAAATTAGACAACGAAAAAAATTTTTTTTTCGTTATTCGGTACACATTTTATTTAAAGTTTTTGTCTCCCCCCTCCTCCCCCTTCAAAGTTGACCCAGAAGGAAAAAAATCAAAAAACTTCAAAATTTCAATGGAAATTAAGGTACAATCAGCTGAAATCAATTTAAAATACGTTTCCCTGCGTTCAGTATCACTTTTAGCATGTTTGAGTTGATTTAAAAATCTTTCGAATTTTGGAACATTTTCAATACTTAAGCTATTTTTTGCTAAAATTTTTGTTTTCGTCAAATCTTTCATTTTTTTTAAATTAATGATTGCAAAACAGTGTAAAATGCATTTTAAAACACTTTTTCCATGGAAATGCTGAAACTATGTCTTGTTATTTCAATATTTATTTTTTAATATCTTTTTGCCTCCCCCACCCACCCTCGACTTTGAAAAATATTTGCATCGGCCTTACCCGAAGTGAAGAAAAAGCATTATAAATGAAAATATGCATATTTAATATTTCATCGCAGTTATGTTGGCCGTCAACTTGGATTTATAAATTCTTAATTACTGTAGAGTAGTTTATGAGCATGAGCATGAGCATGAGCATGAGAGATCACCCATGGTTGCCCCTCCGTTGCTGAACAGAACCGTAATATCCTTTCAGCACTACTGATTATAGGCTTCGACGATCTAGTGGTGTTTCCCTTATCAACAGCATGTATGAATGCGCTGAAAAGATAAAACACCATGATTGCCAAAACAAGATCAGTTGCGAATAGGTAGCAGTCATTGGCCACCAACGGCGCCCGCCATGTCAGTTTGTAGATCTCGATTTTTAGGGACGGGAATGTTAGTTAGCGCAGGTTGCTACTAGGGCAGCTGATTTACTCTGTGCTTACACCCCACAAGCGCCAGGAACCTGAAAATTGGTTAGTAGGATAGGGTGTTTGGTCAGGATTCATCATAGAAGATGATGATGCGACCCAAAATCATAGTGTTTGTTGAAAGGTATTATATTTTATTCTCAAGGCAAACAATCGGTTGCTGCGGATGAGACATTTCCCGTTTAACTGTTGTTAAATTTTAAATGAAATGGTTTAATCTTAGACAGCCGGCTGTGGAAAGATAAAACCAAATAATATTTATTTATAAAATGAGGTGTTAAACGCAATGCTGCAATGATAGCGTAGTCTGATTTTTAATTATATAATCATTTAGTTCATGAATTTGCAACGGAATAGACGCGACGAACTCAATCATCAAGTGCCTTCCGATCTTCTTTCTGTTAGCTAGATAAGGTATTGATTTTCGTTGCCTCTCGAGCTACGATGCTATGGAGAGGGCTTAACACACAAACAACCGACGTCGAGCCCTCCGAGCTACGGAGCTATGGGAAGGTCTTTTCAACACAAAAAGACTCGCGCACCACACGACGTTCTTAATGAATCAAAATAATTTTGCTGCGCGATAAACCTAACGAACTTAGATCGTTTTTATCGAAAACTATATCACAATTCACGACAAAAATGCGAAACAAAAGGCACACACAAAACAAATCACTTTTCACTCCGAATATTTTTTACGACCACGCGCTCCCTTTGCCAATTATGTACTGATGACGCTGCATTTTCGGAGGGTAATCTTCTCCTCGC
This sequence comes from Culex quinquefasciatus, assembly GCF_015732765.1. Classification (NCBI taxonomy): domain Eukaryota; kingdom Metazoa; phylum Arthropoda; class Insecta; order Diptera; family Culicidae; genus Culex; species Culex quinquefasciatus. Next base: position 1,191,492 of record NC_051861.1, read on the forward strand.
AGCGCACAATTCACGACAAAAATGCGAAACAAAAGGCACACACAAAAAAAAATCACTTTTCACTCCGAATATTTTTTTACGACCACGCGCTCCCTTTGCCAATTATGCACTCTTAATTACTGTAGAGTAGTTTATGACCCCCAAACCCAAGCTCGACAGTAAAAAAAGACATCGACAAAAATATTGTTTTTTCTTGATTCGATTATCCGAAGTGGAATTATGCCAAATAATCAGGGTTGGACTGTATTTACAAATCAATTTTGTATAGAAAGCTCCCAAGGTTGGTTCCATCATTCTAACCTCCCTGCACTCGGGCGAATATCCCGTGATTCGTGATTCAATCAAGCGTCAGTCAGCCCAATCCAATTAATTGCATCAGAGGCACAGCGCCAGAAAGAAACAAGTGCGACAGCACAGTTGTGGTAGTAGTCGTGCGAAAATTGAGTCTAAGGTCAACAGTTAACATTAAAAGCGCCGGTGGGGTGGCTATAAAAGAGTGGAAAACAATAACAATAAATGCCGGCGAGTGACATGTGTTATTATTTTTGTTTACCTTTTTCAATCACTAGTATTAAGAAGGAAAGGTGATGAAACCATCGCAGCTACTGCACTACAACTGGATTGGATTGTTGTTATTGTTGATAGTAAAGTTCATCTGCTCCTGAGCGAAGCTTTTTGTATTGAATCATGGCGAATGATGCTAAAACAATACAATAGTCAGTTCATTGTATTCCTGCAACTGTCAATGTCCTGAAATCACCCGTCGTAGAAAGCTGTGTGCAACACGTGATTTTGAAAATTTTGCGAAATTGGTCTATACCAGCCTGCTGAATCCTCACGACTATGGCAATGATCAACATAGTGTTGACCCCTTTAGAGGTTATTAACATTGGTCCATAACCAGTTGAAACATAAGTTTTTAGGTCACACCGCTCGAAAGGCGGAAAGCTGCCGAAGCACACGCAACAGCGGAGAACCACTCCAGCCGGCCGAGTGTCCGGGCAAAACATAAAGAAAAAAAAAAAACATTTCGCTCAAAAGTTGGTCACATCGTTCAGTGAACCCGGCCCCGGTGTGACCGCAAAAATGTCGATCTCCACATAATCCCGGAGAGCTGGTTATACAAGAAAGCTCTCTGGTAATCGCGCACTAACAACTGGCATTAATCAAGCCGCTGCTGCTGCTGCTGCTGCTCAGCTTTCTTCCCTCGACCTGGGCTCGCGAGCTCTGACGTATTACGTTTTTCCCACAGCGGCGGACGACGACGACGACGCCCGGGGGCCTTATCGATATTCCGATCTACTTCTTTCTCGCTCTCTCACTGCAACCCGAACTGCTTTCATCGGCCTTTTTTGAGGTTAAGTGAGGTGTTTGTCCCAGTTGTTTTTGTTTTGTAAAATCAGCAACACCAGCAACAACAATGGCGCAAAAAGAAAGTCCGTCCCAAAAAACACGCAAAACATTTCTGGGTAGCGAGAGCATCGCGAAAAAAAAAAAGTTGCATGATCGCGTTCTTCACCCGGTCCGGTCTTTCTCCGCCAATTTTTAGACCTCCTGACTTACTAACCGGTGACCAACGCAGAAGGGGGTAAAAAAACGAGAGAAGTTGTTTCACTTTTGTTCCTCTCACCCAGAATTTGTAGGCCAACCGGGGTGCACAAAAACAATCGCGGTCAACCCCGCGTCGTCCCTTGAACAGTCATTGGACGCGAACCTCTTCTGGCGCCAAATGGGAATGACCTAACTGCCCGCAACAACTCGTTGCCAATCGGAACCGATCGACTCATACAAAAGGCACGTTATCTTCGGTAGCCAACAGTAGCAATGAGGCAATATACAGTGGCGAATGGCCTATCTTCTTCTTCTGGTGTTTGATTCCCAGAGTCAGCATTTTGAGGTCATTATCACTGTTATCTACCAGGCCGCCACCGCCGCCGCCGCCGTCGCTTACTCCAATCGTCTGGTTTGTTGTTGTTTACATTGGGATCAACCACTTGGTGGCGATTCGTCATCCTAGACATTGCACTTTCAAGCGGGAGCGTGCGGAGAGATGCGATGAGAACCACGTTGACGTGCAGGCTGATTTTGGAAAATTTTGACCTTTCCAAATTTGATAGAATTTTACATATGGGAAATAAACCGATTCTCGACCTATTTCTATAATCGGCTTTGCAGAACTATGATGATGAATTACAGCTTTCATTAAGTATTATTGGCTATTTAAAAGTAATAATTAGCACAACTCTCGATTTCAATGCATCTGAAAATATTGTTTGAAAAGTGACCAACTGCAAAAGTGACGGAGAATAGGTCAAAAAGGTTAGTGTGACGAAAATGGGTATATTTCTACTAGATTTTCAAATCACGTGATACCTTTTCTTGAAACATGACGAAAGAATAAAAATATATGTCAATCCAAATTTTAAGTTATCTTCGTAATAACTAAAGTTAATAGATTTAAAAACGTAATATTTTACCAACTCAGAAAATGTGTTGCGAAAAAGGAACTAACATAGAAAACGAAAAAAAAAAGTTTTTTGCTACTTCGACTTAGACATTTTCCAGTAATGCTCGGAAGGTCTATTTTTTTTTTAAAGATCCCAAGCTGAATTTTCATAGTATTTTTTAATGAGTTTTCCAATTTTTACCGATGTTTCCTAAAAATGCAAAAAGTAATAAATAAATGAAAATACATTGAATTTTTTTAATACTGTCAAACATCTAAGTTTTTGACATAATTTAAAAATTGCACACATTGAAATTAATTGTCAAGATTCCAAAACCTAATACAAAATAAAACTGTCTCCAAGCTGCATTATAGATGGAACATTTGTTATAAAAAAATGTTTTCAAAAATTCAAAGTTTTGATTTAAAAAAAACTTATTTTTGCGTTATTGAGTATGACAAAAATTCAAAGTATTTTAAAACTGGTTTGATTAAACTAAACTCTGCATTTTTAAATTTTTGAATTACATTTTTGTTCTAGATTTTCTGATCCAATATTGAATGGTAGGGGGCGACATAATTTTCAAATCAGCATTAATGTAAATAGGATCTTATAATGCATATGACAAGGTATTACTATGGCCAAAAAATTTCAACTCTTGTAAAAATCGGTTTGAATGCTGAAGTGCCATCTCTCAAGTTTGAAAAATTTGATGATGAATAAAAATTAGAGAGCCTATATGGAGAGGCGAAATGTCACTCTCAGTGTTCCAATCGAACTGTCAAATCGGGGTTCCAATCGAGCAACAAGATCATGCAAGAACAAGGTTGGAATCAATTTAAAATAATTTTGGCAAAAAAACGAGACTTATAACAATCACAAAAATTGTAAAACTGTTGTTGATAATAATCTGATAGTTCTTGTTATGTTTGTGCTCGTTCGGTACAAGAAAAGTGCCAGCATCAAAGAAAAACTACAAGTTTTTCAACCTAAAATTTGAACGACTTTGGGTGTTTGAAATTTCTCCCAGAACATTTAATTTCCCTATGTAGGTCCCTAATAAAAATACGTTTCAATTTTGTTATACTTTGGAACATGTAAAGTTGTTTAAAAAACCTTTTTTTTGTGGTACTCTCCTTTGAAATATCACAAAAAATCTAAATTGATTCAATCGAGTTTAAAATTATTTTCAATGCAGGAGATGCATTTTTCATAGTTTTCAGTAGTTTGCTCATCTATCTCCATCTTTTTTTTAAGTTTTTGATTTTTTTGTTCCTTAGTTTTCTGAGGCAACAGAAACTAATTAAAAATATTTGCACCAGCCTAAATTTAAAACTTAATTTTCGAATCATTTAAGGAAACAGTATTTCGAAAAGCTTTTCAAGTGGTTCTCAACTCATTCTAAAAGACGTAGACCATACATGTTGGAATCAATTTATAAGTGTTTGCAACGAAATTTTCAAGTTTTTTACCCCCTGAATTTTAAAGAAATTCACTTCAAGTGAGGCAAAAACATCCATAAAGAGTACTTTTTTGCGTTAAGCACAGGAAATTTAAATAAAAATAAAAAATAACAGCACATCTAAGCAAAGAAACTTTTTTTTTGTTTCCAAAAAATGTAAACAAACATTTCACCGCACAACGACCCATAAATCTGCACCGGACAAATGCCCCCCTGAAGGAAGACACCGCACGAGATCGTGCTGCCTTCCGCGCTAAATCTCAGCACGAGACTGATCGCGATCGCGATCTTAATCACCTGGCGGCTCCTCTCCGCTATCTCTCTCTCTTGGCACTCTTTTCTCCTCAGCAGTTACCGGCGCTCGCGCGTGAGTGGAGAGAACAATATTGTTCTTTCTCTGCTGTGCTGCCCCTTTTTGCTGTGGGACGAGCGACACTCACGATCGTTCTCTCTACACCCAAACGAAAAAATGCTGACATTTAATGTTACCGACTTGGCTTGTCCAGTTCAAAGTAACTTTTTTGTTACCTCCTCTTTGGGTGTAGCCGTGAGTGTCACTCCACGTGCTCTTACGATCGCACATGTTGTTCTGCTCTCTCCCTCTCAGCTACCCAGCACCACTCACTCTCGCGCTCACGCGACGTTTCGCTCTCTCCTTATTCGCTCTGCCTCTCGCGCTACGCTCTCGATTCACCCCCACCTTAACCCTCTCGCAACTTTTGCATTTCTCTAGGTGGCCGGGCCTACTATAAAAGCAAGGACATATAAATTCTTCTATAGTTGTGCTTTTTATCGCCGATGCCGACTGTTTCAATTGTTCCGTACCATCCGTGCGAGCTGGTCGCGTTTTTGTTCCTCCTCATCGAAAAGGTTTAGTGAAAAAATAAAATAAAAGAATCTACAAGTTCAGTTTTTCTCTCGCTCGCGTTGTGGTGTGATATGGTGATTTTTGAATTTTGTGCGCTGCCGAAAAATTTGAAAGCCAAGTTAATACAAACCGTGTGCTTCGTGTGATCGTACAAGTTCCAGAGTTGGCTCGCTGCATTTTCGGTGATCGTGATCTTCAGAAACAAAAGTTTTTCTCAATGAACAAAAGGACTTAGCGTGTGCTTAAGAAAAAGATTAAAGGCGTATTTGCGCTCATTTATTTGGTGAAAGAGTTTGGTGATTGACTCGAGTGTGAAGTTCAGGGTGGAGAAATGTTTCTCGATACGTACCTGTTGAGTGTGGTGCGGCAGGAGTTTTTGGACGCGTCCAAGGCCAGAAGCACGCTGCTGGTGTTCTGCTGTGCGCTGGCCGTGGTGCTGTTCCTGCAGTGGCTGTTCCGGTTAGTGTGTCAAATCAAGAGTCTGCCACCGGGGCCGTGGGGTCTGCCGGTGTTCGGGTACCTCACGTTCATTGGCCGCGAAAAACACACCCAGTACATGAAGCTGGCCAAGAAGTATGGGTCGCTGTTCTGCGCCAAACTGGGCGCCCAGTTGACCGTGGTCATCAGCGACTACAAGATCATCCGCGAGGCGTTCAAGACCGAGGACTTTACCGGGCGGCCACACTCGCCGCTGCTCAAAACGCTGGGAGGTTTTGGTGAGTAGCTTTTTTTTGCGTGTGCTTTGAGTGTCGTGCGAATTTTGAAAGAAAAGTGCTGGTGACTTGGGCGAATGTGAAGTGAGCGAATTTTGAAGGGAAAGATAGTCAAAATATAATATTTTTTTTTGTGAATGCTTCTTCCATAAACTAAGGCTTCACTTGATTTCGTGAAAATTGAGAAGAGTGTCAAGAAGTAATTAATTTCCATTCAACTTTTTTCATCGATTAGTTGGTCAAATTGAATATCTGTGCAATTTTGTTAGTCAAATCGAATAAGTTTTAAGAGTCGCTGAAAACCGTTTAAGTTAAAAAAAAACTAGGACTTCACGATGAAAAAACCGAAAAAAATCATTTCGCCTATCATTTTTAATTTTTTTTCACGCAAACTTCAGAGTCAACGATTTGACTCATATTTGGCACATTTCTAAGCTTAGGTTTTTCGAAACAAAATTGTCTTGTCATTACCGAGTTCAGTAAATTGTAAAAATCTTGTCTTGTTCGGGTCAGAAAATCATCATCTTGTGAGAGTGAGGCATTTAAAAAGCCAGTTTTCAAACTGTTTAAACAGTGAATGTGAAAAGATAAATTGATGATTTTGGATTTTTTTGTGGATCCTGAGTTTGATAACGTTGTTTTTTTGGTGAAGTGGCTGAAAATAGTCCTATTGATTTGAATGAGTGAAATTTCAGGGCATCGAAGTATGTTGTTTATTAAGCTTTAGTTTTGTTAGTGATTTTTATGTTATTTTGCATTGTTTTGCTTAACTTCTTATTTGGGTTAGCTAAGGCTGGTACAAATATTTTTAAAAGTTTTTGTCACCCCCCCCCCCCTTCAAAATTGGCCCGAAAAATCAGGGGGCAAAAAAATATTTTTGCAATAAACTTCAAAATTTCAATGAAAATTCAAGGGCTGAAATTTAATTAAAATACATTCTCCTGCGTTTAAAATCATTTTTAGCATGTTTGGGTTTATTAAAAAATCTTAAGATTTTTTGAAAATTTTCGATGCAAAATCTTTTTTTTTCGATACAATTTTTGTTTTTGTCAGATCTTAGATTTTTTGAAAACTAATGATTGCAAAACAACTGAACTAGTGTAAAATGCATTTTAAAACACTTTTTTCATTTAAATGTGAAGATTATGGCTTGTTATTTAAATTTTTATATTTTTTTTATTTTTTTGGCCCCCCCCCCCTTGACCTCGACCAGGGCCGAGGGACAAAAACTTTTTTAAATATTTGCATCGGCCTAATCTTGAAAATTATTTAATTACTTTTTATTTCAAATTTGCAATAATAAAATGTTCACTCAAAAAAAGGAAGATACGAAACAGTTTCATAAAATTTGCTACAACCTGTAAGCCGCGTTCAAACACTACCCTTAAACTGACAGATAGCCTCTAATGACGCTTCAATTCAAACTTTGTTTGTCCACACTCGCCCACTCAATGAAGACGCATTCACGCAAGCCGTTTGGAGCAGCCACCCCCTTCGTAACGATTCGATTATGTCATGTCACCCGGGTAAATACAGCGACAATAGCAAGCAGAGCATCGTTGTCATTCAATTACGACGCGGCGATCGCGATCGATGTTTTTGTGTGCTAAACAAAAGATCGATCCAGTGTGACGATCCTTTGTAGCCGAGGGAACCGCCAGTCAGCAGGTTTAGTGTTTGTGTTTGTGGGTAATTTCGCACACATACAACAATGAAGTCAACAAGGTGTGAACGGGGTGCACAAAACACGGTTTTAATGACACTCACTTGGTGTGTGGTGACACCCCCCGGTGCTGTTATTTAAACCAATTAGTCATTCGCCAGAAATCGTTACCCAAGATATGTAGTCCGACAGACCGGTTGAGAGTGAATGAAAGATCCCTGAATGGGAGCACCACCGGTGAGAATTCCTTCACGACGACGCAGACCACGCGTTATCGAAACCCGGGGGTTTCGACGTGATGAATGAACGCACCAGGTACGAACGGCCTCGGCCAAGTTGCACTTATCTGCGCTGCGTTTTTTTTTCGTTTAATGTCTGACTTGTGCACGCTCATTAAATTTCATTCATAAAGCGTATTTTACGTCGTGGTCGGTTTTCGTTCGTTATCACATTGTCGACTCATTTTTTTCGTTCGTTCGTTTTTTTTGTTGCTGCTCCTCGGCTGGTGACGGTGTGGATCAGCACAAATAACAGCACTTGGCACCTGTGACTGCATAATACAGTTTGAGGCAGTGTGAGTGTGTGACCATATGATTATGATGTTCCGACAGTTGCGCCGCCGCAGGTCACGGAGGTGAGCCAAACATACTTTTTTTTGTTGGGGAAATTATGCAATTTCCTGTGTTTGCTGATAGGTCCTACTCTCTGTTCAAATCGTCTAATGAGAGCTTAATATTTTGGGCAGGTAATGTGGCAAGCCCACAAAATTTCTACGTTAGCAATGCCACGTTCCGGTGTGAAATTTAAGACGATTCACAAGCCGCCCTTCGGTTGTGCATTCGAGGTGTCTGTTGCAGTGCGTTGCTGCAAAGTGGGACAACTCGTTCAGAAATATTATTTTGTGATATTGACTCAGAATTAATTTAATTTGAAAAAAGGGTGTAGTGTATAAAGAATTCTACAAGTCGGAACATTTTTGTAGATATTATTGATTGCTTAAAATTTGTCAAACGTGTCTTCAAACCCACCATGCTCTCGGGAAGGAAGTCCTCATCGCCCAACAAAAAAGGGTCAGAATCAGCGAAACCACCCAGTCCGTTGGGTTTCCAATTTCAATGATGCATTTCGTCGGCCCGCACACAAGGTGCATTGAACGGTCGCCGTGGGGATATTCCTTTATCGCTCGACTGTTCCAAAGAAATGGCACAAATTTCGCGGAATTGGCACACGTGAAGGCCTGCCTGCCCCGCTCGAATGTGCTGATTGCGGCGCTTCTAGAACGCATAATGCGCTTATCTCCGCCGCGAACAGTGACGCAAATTTGTTTAAAAAAATAAAGATTAGCGCGCGCAACGGCGACGAAGTCGTGTGTGCACATTTCCGAGAGCTGCTGAAGCTGTGCATCGTGTGCAACAATAAACCACTCCGGCTTATGCTCATGAACTGGTTACGTAAAGTGTGCCGCTCTCCGCCACCAGCGGCCGGTCCGGTCAGCGAGAGAGAGACTTAGTAAAGAGCAAAGTCAATGCACTTTGCTGCAGCTGCGGTCCCGGTCTGGCCTTGAGCTTTCCCGCCTTCGGCACGTTCAGCACTCACATGAGGGCGCGCGCGCGCGCGAGTTGGCGCGCATTTTCAGAACACGTGAGTTTCGGGAGCTCCACGTGCTTTTTGAGCCGCGTTGAATGTTTTGTATGAGTGTGTCTGTTTGTGTTCTCGAGAATATCAACAATTTCTAACAAATTTTCATTTTTTCCCCTCAACAGGTATCATCAACAGCGAGGGGCAGCTGTGGAAGGAGCAGCGCCGGTTTCTGCACGAAAAGCTGCGTCACTTCGGGATGACCGTGCTCGGCAACAAGAAGCAACTGATGGAAAACCGAATCATGGTGAGTGTCCGGAGGCAAATTTTTTAAAGCAATTTTCATCAAAAAGCTCAACCGATCGTGCCAGAATCCACCCCTGCTTATTATCCATTCCTCTCCTTAACGATGCTCGTTTTGTGCTCTTCCTGCCTTCTTCCAGACTGAGGTCACCGAACTGCTGACAGCGCTGAATGATGAGGTAGGTCACCGAACTACCGCCACGAATCAGCGTGTGTGTCTATAATAGCCACTTTTCCCATCCTTACTAGGCTAACGAGTCGACCGACCTGAGCAAGTACCTGTCCGTGTCGGTGAGCAACGTGATCTGCAACATTATCATGTCGGTGCGGTTCTCGCTCGAGGATCCCAAGTTCAAGCGGTTCAACTGGCTGATCGAGGAAGGAATGCGTCTGTTTGGCGAGATCCACACGATCGACTACATCCCCCAGATCCAGTACCTGCCCGGCAACATCAACGCCAAGAACAAGATTGCCAAGAACCGCCAGGAAATGTTTGACTTTTACCGCGAGGTGATTGATGAGCACAAGAAGACCTTCGACGCTAGCAATATCCGCGACATTGTCGACGCCTATCTGGACGAGATCGCGAAGGCCAAAGCCGAGGGTCGCGACAACGAGCTGTTTGACGGAAAAGACCATGGTAAGGGCCTGCTTGGCACCGCATTCGCCGCTTGACCCAGTTTCTCACGGTATGTTTTTCTTGCTTGTTGTGTGTCTTCCTCTCCGTACAGAAATCCAAATGATGCAGGTGATTGCGGATCTCTTCTCTGCGGGAATGGAAACCATCAAGACCACACTGCTGTGGCTGAACGTGTTTATGCTGCGCCACCCGGATGCGATGAAACGGGTTCAGGACGAGCTGGACCAGGTAGTTGGCCGCAATCGTCTGCCCAAAATCGAAGATGTACCGTACTTGCCCATAACGGAGACCACCATACTGGAGGTGATGCGAATCTCCAGCATCGTCCCGCTAGCGACTACGCACTCCCCGAAAAGGTAAGAACTGCATACTTCCCATCAAATCCAAGCCAGCCGTCATCGTCGTCGTCGTCGTCACTTCCATATCGAGCAGGTGTCGAGAGGTACTCAACTCTCACGATCGCTCCACTCACCCCGAAAGGTTCTTCCCCTCCCGCGCGGTGCGTGTGTCTCAGAACGTTGCAAAGCTCAGAGAAAGAGAGAAAACGCTCACCGTAGAACAACTTGATCGATCGAGGCTCCCTCGATCGACTCTCTCCCTCGCACACACGCACACTCACTCAGCCAATCTTCCTATGCCTAGTCGGTGTGTCTCCTATTCTCGGTGGGATTTAACGGGAATTCTTGTAAAAGAACTATAAAACGCGCTGGGGCCCCAGCTTTTTCTGTGTTAGCAGTGTGTCCACCCTACCTCCCCCAACAACCTTGGAGTTGGGCAGTCGGGTGTGCGTCGGGAGAATGTAAATAACGAAGAAAACGGAGGTAGAACCCCGGGGGCGGTGGAGAACTTTAAGCTCTTTCTTTTTTCCGTCTTTCCCCCATGTGCGGGACCAAACAGCTGCTCGGCTCGTCGAGAAACTGGTCAACGAGAGTGAAAGTTCTGCTTTCTTGCCGGCGAGCGCGCGTTCTGGAGAGAGGATAAAGCGGACCGTGTGTAATTGTGTGTTTGGGTTTTATGGAGGCGTGTTCTGGCGCACGTGCGCCACTGACCTGGTGACACGGTTTTGGAACACCTGGCGGTCTGCGGGATGTTCAAAGCTTGATGTGTTGCTATTTCATGGCCATGCGTTAAAGTTCATTGCACTGCGTGCAATAGTGGTTCAACATTTCGGGTTTTTCCCTCGTCCAGAGCGCAATGGAAGTCTACCGTCAGACCAGTTGACAGGTTGCAACGGCCATCAAAAATGTTGATTTTCTTGTTTTCCACTCGCGGCAGCGGGTTTCATTCACAGCACAGCTCGACGATGACGAGCAGAAACACAGCCAGCGAAAAGCTGGCTCAAGTTTAAAGTAATATTTTTGACGGTTTTCTTCCATTTCTTTCTTCTGCAGTGATGTCGTTATCAACGGTTACACAATCCCGGCCGGTTCGTACGTGGTGCCCCTGATCAACAGCGTCCACATGGACCCGACGCTGTGGGACAAGCCGGAGGAGTTCAACCCGAGCCGTTTCCTGGACGCCGAAGGAAAGGTCCACAAGCCGGAGTACTTTATCCCGTTCGGCGTCGGTCGTCGCCGTTGTCTCGGCGATGTGCTGGCCCGCATGGAACTGTTTTTGTTCTTTTCCTCGATCATGCACACCTTCACGATTGAGCTGCCCGAAGGTGAACCGATGCCGAGCCTCAAGGGAATCATCGGCGTGACCATCAGTCCGCAGGCCTTCCGCGTGAAGCTGATCCCGCGACCCCTCAACACCGACCTCGACCGGGTGAGGAATGTTGGCGGATACTAAGGCTCCGGCAACTGGCCTTCAAAACTAGAGCACGGTATGTTCCTATGCTTCATGCAAACACAAGACAGTAAAAACAACAAACACATCCATCATGAGCGAGACGCGAGAGCTGAGAAACAACCATCATGATTTTAGCGCAAAATCAAGCAAAACAAAAATCTATCCTCTCCTTCTGTCCTGACCACTTCCCCCCGCAGTGGACCGGTCCCCAGAGTGGAACGAAACAATTTGAATCAAGTGCCTGCACCTAAATCGAAAGTACACTAGCTAGTCATGCGTTTTTGTTCGGAGAGTAATTTTGTTGAATCATTCTTCTACAATGTTGAGTTTGTTTTAATGCCTAATACATATATAGAGAGAGAAAGAGATAGAAATCCGCATTTTAATCGCATTTTAATGACAGTTAATTATTTATACAAGCACCGAGTTTTAAAAATAGAGGGTAATAACGCACTCACGAGAAACGAGAATTTACGTTGTACAAATGGCTCAAGCCACAAATACACAAACACACGCACACACAAAGACGACACACGTACATATCAACACGCACACACAGACTTGCACAAATATCCACACACACCCGCAGCTAATAGAGTGATGAAAAGAAAAAAGGATTGAGGAATATAATATGACAACAGTTGAAACGCACAAATCAGTGAGAGTGAGCGAAAGAAAAACGCGCCAAACAGCATGACAATAAGAGAGTGGTGTTAACAGTTTAACCGAACAGTGATGGAAAGCACAACGAAGAATAGTAGTGAAACAAAAAAAAACAGTAACATGATGCCTCCCAAAATACAATGTGTTCAGTAAATTTTAGAAAAAAACAAAAAAGTTGAAACGTAATTTCGTGTATCGTAATATCGTAAGCATTCCCAGCATGAAGTACATATTTATTACTTTTAATATGGCAGCGTAATATTTAATGACGACAACAACCCGAGGAGAGAAGACACCGAATGAAAAGTAACATTTTCATAGCTTTGATTAAATTTTATAAATTTCTGACTTGATATTGCGACGTGGGCACGCACCGAAAAGTAACGTTTTGAATACTTGTGTTTTCGGACCCGAGCGCGCGCAAAGCGTTAATTATTAGCTCGATAAGTGTTGTAAGCTGACCTGGGTCGGCGTAGGTTTAGAAACGGAAGTAAGTTTCAAGTTTATGTAGTTTTATGATATTTTTTATTAAATCAAAACTTTCAACGACCTTCCATTGAGAGGGGTTCGTCGCTTCGCGCGTTCAGCTCTTCGTTCCGCAAAAGCGTATACAAGCAAGCGAGCAGGAGTGAAAGAAACGAGAAGGAAGAGAGTTTAAGCGAGTGTGTGAGAGTGAGTTAGCGAGAGAGAGAGAGTGAGTGGGAAAATCAGTGCCAATATCATTTGTTAAACAAACGAAAACGAACAGAGAGTATATGGAACGCAGATATTTAACAAGCAGTAAAAAGCTCATGTGTGAGCGCGAATTGACAAATAGGAGGGAGAAGCGAGCGAATGGTTGAGTGTTCGAGCGTTAAAATGTATGGTAATTAGTAATTTGATTAGCATTAGGGAGATATGTGTTATGTGATTATTTATACTTTACATATGTTTTTAAATGTTAGTTTTTCTCTCAAAAATTGACAGTTGAAAAGTCGATTGACTCGATTGTCGGTTTGACAGGTTTTACGAAACAAAATAAAACGAAATATTTATAAGCTTAAATGGTTCTTTGTGTTTTATTTACTGTTGATGACATTGTTCACTTGGGCGAGCACTTCTTAAAGATGATTTCATACGCTGGTGGAGCCAGCGTGATTCCGCAGATTCCGGTCAAGTCGACCGCCTTGCCGTCGAAAACGTCCAGCTCAAAGTGCCAAAAGATTCGGGCGGTGTAAAGATACAAGATCATACGGGCCAGTTCGTCACCGAGACACATTCGCTTGCCGGTTTGAAAAGGCAGAAAGTGCGCGGGAGCAACATACTGGCCAGATTCGTCCAGAAAGTGTTCCGGATTGTAACGATCGGGGTCGGACCACAGATCAGGGTTCATGTGGACGGCCCACAGCACGGGCATGATCATCGCTCCTTTGGGGATTTTGAAGCCAGCGATATTGGTGTCCTGTGAGGATAGAGGAGATAGCATCTTTAGAACATTGTCAATGCTCAACTTATGGGCTACTCACCGAAACAGTGCCATGTGGGATACCGAGGGGCACCACCGTTCTCAATCGCTGAGCCTCGGCCACGCAAGCTTTCAAATAAGGCAGCGAATCCATATCGTTGAGCGTTGGCTCACGCTGCAGAGCGCAAAGTTCACGCCGCAGCCGCTGTTGTACGTCTCGATCGAGGCCCACAAAGAGCAACAGCCAGCGCAAACTGGTGAACGTTGTATCAACACCTGCCCCGAAAAGATCAGCCAAAAGATGCCTCAGCTGGGCGTCACTGCAGAAGGCCAACTCCGGACGGCCGGCCGCTTCCCGCCGACGAGTCTCTTGCACGAAATTTGTTAGAATGCAATCGCCGTTGGCCGGGTCATTGACCTTTCCCTCCTGGTCGCCACCGTCGCCTGCAGCCTCAGGCAGTGCTCTGCGTCGCTCTTCGATGATCGAGTCGTAAATTTTATGAGTTTTTGCTTTGCCATTTAATAAAAATTCAATTATCCTTTTGCTCGCAGGCAGATGTCTGCATGATGTACGAATCCAGCAAGGAGCAGAGGAGGAAAAAAACGAGCATTAATCTTCTTTACGATCTTGTACGTTTGTATCCTGGGTGAACGATGTGAACGTACCTTAAAAATGGCAGGAAATTGACCGCCATTGAAACGCCAATGTGCTTGACGCCTTCCTCCTGTAGGTGCTGAAGGTATCGCCACGTCTCGTCGTCCCGATCGTACCGCAGCCCAAACACGAGGTCATTCAGTAGATTTCCTAGAATGTGGTGCACAAATGGTGCAGGATCAAAGGCAAACACTTTCTCTGATTCCGCCTTTAGGTCCTGCGAACGAAACCGACACAACCGCCCGAGAAGGTTAGCTCAAAGCGCAGAAGGCAATGTTTCGAGAGCATTCCTGGAAGGAGCAACCATAAGGAATTCGACAAACGGTGGAAAAAACCCAAGAATAACCCCAGTAGGAAGAAGGGAAAAAGATTCCGTACCTGTACGAGTTCATTCACACCGGCTACGATGCGGGCCTCGAGGGTCGCCCGGGCTGGGCCGAATTTAGTCATGCCCATCTTGCGCAGCCACTCGCTAGACAGACGCCGTTGATCGCGCCACAGATTGCCTTCTGCGCAGATGATTCCTGGAAAAGCGGTACCATAATTTTCACCTTCGTTCTGTTTTCTCTCACGGCTGTGCATCCTCGCTGAAAAAGCCCCACCAGCGACGACTGCATCAGGCCCGAAAATATTTGATGCGATTAATTCCACGAAACCGACGAAGGTTCTAGAGTGCAACGTGACGCCCGAAGGCCGCACCGGAAATAGCGCACATAATTGGCCCCCGGTGGGATGCTCGGGGCCAGGAATGTGCCACTAACCTTGAAAGTGAATCACCTTTTGCGTCCCGCTTTCGTTCGTGGAATTCGATGGTTTCAATTCCTGTGGGGGTTTTTTCACACGCGGTCTTAGAATTGATGGAATTTTAAGATACAGGGATGATTCGTTGCAAGGATACAATTGCTTGTTGAATATGATTCGAATTTTATAAACTTTTGCGGAAAAAGGCAGTATCATCCCCATCACAATTTGTTTGTAAAATGGTAAAAACTGCGTTCAATAAAAACATAAAAAACGTCATCTACCATCATTATTGCAAGTGGGTCGAATCGGGACTACAGTCTGAATTGGGACAGTGGTTTTTAGAGCACTAATTAGCTTAAAATCGATAGACTAACTGTAATGTCCTAACGTAATCGGAACAATTGATAGTTATGGTAATATTGAGTTGATTATAAAACTAATTTAAAATGGTTTTTGACAAGTAATTCGTATGATTCCTCATGCTGGAGACTTTTGTAGGAGATAACATAAAGGTTGATCATTGTTTTGCTCTCCATTTTGAAAGTAATTTTTTTCTCTGTTGATTTCTCGTCACGTTCTGCAAAAATATTGGCTCTCTGAACACACTTACAGTGAGTCAAATATTTGTCCGTACCCCCCCGTACGGGAAATGTTTGTGATATAAAAGTACATAAAATTCGACTAAAGTGCCATGCTTTATACATCAATCGACGCGGCAGAATGTCCTCTTTAAGACACTGTCATTGGATTTGCAAAAAAACTTTTTCTTGAAAAATACAAAAATTGTTTACTGAAAAAAGTAAAAAAAAGAGGTCAAATAATTGTCCGTACCCCCTAGTAAAAGTACAAAATCTGATCGATTTAAGTGAATTCATTTATGAAATGTTGTTTCAGTGTCAAATACTAGTACCTTTAGCCAGTTTGTGACAACTTTGAACTTCTGATAACTTTGTTTAGTAAGTTTATATTAAAAATTGGTTTAAATTTAGTATTTTTAAGTAAAACTTATCAAAACATAAGTTTATAAACAACTATTTTTATAAAATTGCTATTTTATGTTGTAAGAGTCTCTATTGAACAAGTTTCAACAATATTTGTTCAAAATATACATTGTTTTCATCTTTTTCATTGACATTTTTTCGATCAAAAATACTGTTTCGGAATAATACCGTTAAACAATCCGGATTGTCCCGGAACCGGTTCAACCCCTCGGAGGGAAATTTTGTGGTGATCAGATAGAGGACAAAAAAACCCACCTCTTGCAATTTGAAGCATCCAATTTCGTCCACTACAGCTCGATTACGAGTCCCTAGACTGAAATTTGAAATTTTCACTTTCCGTGCTGAGAATTTCTGTACCGTTCTGGGTCAGAATGTTTTGCTTGGGGAATTCGAAAATTTCAAATTTCAGACTAGGGACTCGTAATCGGGCTGTAGTGGACGAAATTGGATGCTTCAAATTGCAAGAGGTGGGTTTTTTTGTCCTCTATCTGATCACCACAAAATTTCCCTCCGAGGGGTTGAACCGGTTCCGGGACAATCCGGATTGTTTAACGGTATTATTCCGAAACAGTATTTTTGATCGAAAAATGTCAATGAAAAAGATGAAAACAATGTATATTTTGAACAAATATTGTTGAAACTTGTTCAATAGAGACTCTTACAACATAAAATAGCAATTTTATAAAAATAGTTGTTTATAAACTTATGTTTTGATAAGTTTTACTTAAAAATACTAAATTTAAACCAATTTTTAATATAAACTAACTAAACAAAGTTATCAGAAGTTCAAAGTTGTCACAAACTGGCTAAAGGTACTAGTATTTGACACTGAAACAACATTTCATTAATGAATTCACTTAAATCGATCAAATTTTGTACTTTTACTAGGGGGTACGGACAATTATTTGACCTCTTTTTTTTAACTTTTTTCAGTAAACAATTTTTGTATTTTTCAAGAAAAAGTTTTTTGCAAATCCAATGACAATGTCTTAAAGAGGACATTTTGACGCGTCGATTGATGTATAAAACATGGCACTTTAGTCGAATTTTATGTACTTTTATATCACAAACATTTCCCGTACGGGGGGGTACGGACAAATATTTGACTCACTGTAAACCGACATAATAACTTTTTTTTCGACCAGTACCAAGGCCAGTAATAAACATAAGACAGTCGAGCTTTATGCTGTTCATCGAAGCCAAGCGCCTCCACGGGTTCATTTTAAGAAAATAAGATTCAAAGGAGGTGCTTGGTATCTATAAATGATTCCTTTTAATCAATATCAAAAATTAGAATAAGTCATTTTCTGCATTTAATAATGATTTTTCCACCATATTTAAAAAGTGATAAAAATGCGTTAATTTTT
Organism: Culex quinquefasciatus; assembly: GCF_015732765.1. NCBI lineage: Eukaryota > Metazoa > Arthropoda > Insecta > Diptera > Culicidae > Culex > Culex quinquefasciatus. The sequence continues at coordinate 1,208,831 of NC_051861.1, forward strand.
TTTATGGAATTTATTACTAACCAAATCAGATCGTGGAATGAACATCAACAGAGCAACAGATGCGACGCGAGTGCAATCAAGTTAAGCGCCATAAATCAGTTTTTTTTTCTCGCGTCAACCAACTGTCCCCATTCAATCCCCGAGCCCCTCCCTCTCCCAGCCTCCATCAAGAACCCACACCGAAAGCGAAAACTTAATTCTTGACTCAACTTTTCACTCCAATCCCCCATCCCCTCCTTGAAACCCCAAACCACATCGTAAATTAAAATTTCCATTTCATTCAGGTTGGGGTTTTCACTTTTTTTTTTGCTGCGCTGTGCTTCCACCTCGCATGAAAGTACGATCTCTTGCGTGCTTTTGCGTCGTTCTTTGCAGCTTTTGTTCTGCCATTCTACACGCGCGCGCTCCTCGGAGAAGCTTCTTGTCGCGCCGAAATATCCGCATCATCTCGAGAATGCCACTGGAGATCTTCGCCGCGCCGAAACTAACGATGTTTGAGCGTGTCGCGTCTTGAATCGAAAGTGAACGATCGCCGAGCGTGAGTCAGACTGGGCTGACTAATTGCGCTGGAATTCTTTTTTTTCGAATTCGTACTTACCCTGTCCTCCCATGATACCGTGGGTGATGAAGAGCGGGGCACGTCCGGTCAGCTCTTCGCGCTTCAGGGCGTCCCGGATGAGGGAGGGATCCGTCAGGACGACTACGTACACCTGGCCCATGTGAAGTCCAAAGATCGGGCCATACTTGGCGCTGAGCTTGGTGAGTGTTTCGTACGGTTTTTTGGAATCGAAAAATGGCAAATAACCAACCACAGGGAGACCAAATGGTCCTGGAGGTTTGCCGCGACGATCGAGAATGGTCCAAATTAAGTAAATGACAATCGTGGTTATGATCAAAAGTAAGTACATCTGAAAATAGATAAAAAAGATAAGAAAAATAAGTTGAAGTCAAAAACTGTCGTTATTAAAATTTCAAAAAGATTTCCTCAGCTAATTGGTAACATTTAGGGCGTCCAATTTTCCCGGGTTTTGAATTTCCCGGGAAACGGGAAATTTTTTTTTGAAATCCCGGGAATTCCCGGGATCCCGGGAAATTTTTGAAGCAGTCATAAAATGTATGTTTTCATAATATTTGATATGTTTTCAAGCTCAATAATAATAATTGGTGACAATCTACACTTCAGTCTAAACATGGACGACAGTTTTTAAATAACTTAAAAGAAATTAAAATTGTTTTTTTTTATTTAAAAAAGGTCAAATTTAAATTTTCAATGTCATTCAAATTAAATAAGTGTTTTATAAATAAATTTCTTCTATATATTTTAATATATGCCATAACTAGAAAAGCTAGACAAATTTCTTTGGAAATATCTACAAAACGAGAAGCGACAACAAAACAAGAGTTTTTTTTAAAAAAAAAGGTCCTATAAGCTATTGTCCTTCATATTTAAAAAAAACAGTCAATGCAAAATTTTAGATAACTTTTGAATGTTTTATTTTATATAAAACATATTTTAATAATTCTCTTTAAGTTACTACCGCCAACTAAGGAAAATCAGGAATACAGACTGAAAACGTACAGGAGATTTCAGAGCAATACATTTGGAAATCGGTGTACTAAATTTTTTTCTGTTCCTGTTTTAACCGAAGTTATTCAAAACAGGATGCAATTTTTTTTTCCTTAAATAGCTGTCTTATTTCATTAAATGCCCCAAAATCCGGAGTTTGATGAAAAATAATTTAAGATGATAATTTTCAACTTAACATCATAAATATAAATATGATAAATAGTCTTCAAAAATATGTAAAATTAAACAGAAAATATTTAAAGCGCCAGGCATTTTGCGGAACTATGACAAAATTTTAATCAATTTTCCCTTATCAGTCAAATTAAAGCTGATATATGCCGAATACAAATTTTAATGCTTTAAAGTTCGTATCGATTACTATGTATTTTACTGTTCATCTATTTTTACAACAAAATTTGAATTTTCAGACCAAAATTTGAATTTTTTTTTCAATTTCGGGAATTCCCGGGACAAATTATGAAAATTCCCGGGATTCGGGAATTCCCGGTTTTGGAAAAATCCCGGGATTTTTGTCCCGGGAATTCCCGGGATGGACGCACTAGTAACATTAATGATTATAAAAGTCCTGACAAGATTTAGGTCGTTGAACCTAAATATGACAAGAACAATGCTCTGAAGTGTTTTGGGAAAATGTTATCAAAGATAGCGGCCAATATGGCGGTAAACAAGCATTTAGAATATTTACTTTGAAATAAAACAGAAAATCAATAATTCGAATTTGACATGATCAGGGACGCTGAAAACGAATTTAGTTTAAAAACCAAGAAAATCAAAAATATTAAACGATTATCCAAACCTTATATGGAGGGCCTTGGATAATCTAAATTCAGGATGATTGAGGCTTCGGATAATCAAGTCTGAACTGTATCAATAATATACTAAACTGTAAGTTGCCACACATAATTTCAAAAAATCACTGAACTATGAAATCTTTAAATTTATTTAAAACAAGAATTGAAATACAAAAAAAATAAAATATGAAAATTGAAACCAGTGGCATTAACAATATATGTTTTAAATGCATTTTGCAACAGCCCAGTTGTTCCAAAATCATTAGTTTTCAAAATATTTTAGTATTAACGACAAAAACTATGAAAGATATTTGCAACGGTATAATCACTTGAAATTTAAAAAAATATTAAAAAATACTTCAAAAACATAAAAAGAAACCTAATTTCAATTTTCAAGCCTAATTTCCATTGCGTCTGTTTTTCAATAACAGTTTTTGATGTTTGATCAATAAATTCGAAATTTGTAAAAAAAAACCTAGAATGCTCTATTTGTTTGAAAATTCAAAAATGAACGTTGCAAGTTGTGTTTCACCTTTCTGGTTAAGAATATGTTAGATTCAAAATAATCTATCGGGGAAAATTGCGTATTTTACGAAAAACGTGTTATCCCACATAAATTAGTAGGAGGAGGCGCATGGTGGCTCAAGTAAATTTTAAAATATAAATGGGACAATATCGAAAGAAGAACAAAAAGTCTATCCTGCTCTTGTCAGTTGATGTTTACGAACGAGCAGGACAGACTCCTTGTTTTCATTTTGAAATTGGCTCAATTCCTTTTTTTTGCTAGAATTTGTCAGTAATCCTAATGAAGTATGACGCGTTTTAACATTTTTAGCATTTTTTTTAAATTCAATTACAGTCCAGACTCGATTATCCGAAGTCTCGACTATCCAAGAGAAGTTGAGGGGTCATACTAAAGTTTGACAATCAAAATTAAGACAGCGAAAAAAATGTCTTTCCTTGATTCGATTATCCGAAGTGAAATTTTTCAAAGGCCCTCGGATATTCAAGTCTGGACAACACATTTTGTCTGAAAACGCATATTTCAGCGATAGAATATTTTGAATCTTACATATTCTTAATCAGGAAGGTGACAAACAACTTTCTACATTTAAATCTCCCATCTCGATTTATAATATTTTCCTTTCGCCATACTTATGCGCCCTTTTTAAATGTTGCTCCAGTAATTTGGTAATTGTTCGCTAATATTTTAAGAAAATGTTGGAGTGAGATTTGAAACTAGAATAAAGTTCTGAAAACATTCTAAACTGAAAAATATGAATTGAGAATTTAAGAACATGAAATTGATCCAAAATACTGCGTATTGAATTGAAAATTTGAGACTTACTTTGCCGGGTTGAATCTCCTCTTCTGAACACTTTTGAAACAATACTGTTCGTTCACTTCTTCTACTAACAGCACTCGCACCCGCTTGGTCTCACTCCATATGAATATCAATCAGAGCGAGCACCAATTACACTTTCAAATTCAAAAGAATGATCATCCGTACTCGTCAAAACAACTTTATTTACATTCGCTTCAGCTGGCCCGATCAGACCAACTCTCAGACATTTGACAGCCAACCGACTGATCGTTTTTCGAAAATCGAAACGATCCTCCTCATCGCCGACTCGATCTTTGATTCTCTTCCCTCCCCCGTTCTGCAAGAACAAACGATCGTTCTATTTCGAATTCGTTAGCCGTTAGAACGCACGCGCGCGCGCGCACTGATTTTGGGAACTCAAGGTTCTCAACCATCCAAGGCGGCGATGCATGGCGTCGTCGACTTCGGCGTCGTTTACGAAAACGACAAGGCGGAAAAGCATTAGCCGCGGACTTGGGCGCAATTCATGTTGGTGGGCTCCAGTTCAGAGGCTGAGCCGGTTGCTGACTTTTTTTTGTGAGTCTGTTCGAGCGCGCGCGCGCAGTTCAACGAACCTAACGACGGTGGCGGCGGCTGCGAATGCAATGGTGCGCTCGTGTGGTGATGATGATCTTGGTTGGGGGAGGGAGAAGGAGCATAACGCAGCGGAGGTCTCTTGCAGTGCAGCTTCGCGAATACGGGAAATGAAACAAGTCTCCTGCCGCCGGTTGAGGGCTCAATGACTGGAAACAGGCTTCTCGTGTTGTTTTATTTTCTTGCTTTTTTGGTGCTATACACAATCGTATGGTGGTGGTCTGGGCAGGAACATTCAAACGAACGGTTTCGTGGGACAGTGTCTGGTGAACGATTTTGGACCACGCGACGTTAATGGGCTGAGATGAAGTTTTGATGAACACTTTTGATCTTCAGTGTGCTGAGGTACCACAAGAAAGTGCATTTACCTGTGCGCAGTGTGGAGCACAGGGTTAATCCGCACGCTGAACCAGACTGGATCAGCCCTGATTGCAAGCGGCAAAAATGGATGAAAAAATATTAAATCTGCAGTCAATAAAAAACAGCGAATGCAAATACTAGCAGTCAGTTGGTGTTGCTGTTGTTGCTGATTAAAACTGGTTGCAGTGCAGAAGGACTTGAACTGCCTCGTTGTTGACTGCGTAAGACTGGTTAGATCGAAATTTAACATACAGTAATCTGGGGTAATTGCTTTTATTTTTATTGGTGCTGGATGTCGAAAGCAACTTTCGGATGCGCATAAACTTTTTGGCCAAATTGCGTCAGATATTTTTGGAACAAAATCAACAAACCAATATGCTCCTTGAACAATCTTTGGGCTGATTAAATATCATGGAAACTATGAAATTTGTGGAATTTTCTGTTGGCATTTTGATTACTAGAACTTAACCTTTTTAAATATGGGTCATTCAGCCCGGGAGCATGTTGACAGCTCCCATACAAACTGAGCGTACCCCGTTTTATGGGCCCAGTAGGCCAAAAATGGCGGCCTTCGATATTATCTAGCCAAACTTTTTAAAATAGCGAATAGTTTAAATAATATAGGTTTTTGCCTTGTTTTGGATTAAAACGACAAAATAAGCATTCTGGAAATTTCTTTAAAAACTTGTTTAGAGATACGCCACGTTCAAATATTAGTCTAGAACAGTTGAAGTAAGCGTGCCGCAAAAACCGTCATGAAAAAAAGGTTCCCATGCAAATTTTGAGTTGCGTATTTGATGGGAGGCCCACTTGCCATCTGTCGGTGAATACGCGCAACTCACGAAAACTGTCATCTTAGGGTCCGGTTGGGGTCATTCCACTGCAATTATGCACAAAATGTGCCAAATTGATATCAACATTTTCTGATCAAACTCATATTTGATGGGACTATCAAAATAAGCACGACCCTTGATTTTTGTCCAAATCTCCCCAAAGTTTAGCCTTTTGTGCAAAAAGTGTTAAAAATATTAATTTTCAAACTGCGATATCTCTGGAACCGCAAGCTGTACAAAGTCGAGGAGTTTTCCAATTTAAAAAATGATGTTTTTTCACCACGATTAATTTATTTATTCAACGAGCCTTTTCGATAGGATTCGATACAAGAGTTGAACAGTTATGTGCTAAACTAAATTTTTTGCAATCCTGTTGTAAAACTACGAAACAGTTTGCCTTTCATCGCCAACTATACTGAAATGTTCATGTTTTCATTACTCTGACAGAAAAGTATTACTTATTGATATTATTTTTGAGATTGACATATTCAACTCGTTGCAAAACATGTTTTTTCGTCTTTTTGTAACCTATTGGAAAAAAACTACTATTTCGTTATCTTCTGTTGGATTTTGGATGGAGGCCGAAAATAGCAGTTATGAAGTATTGAGAAATAGCATTTGGTAACATAACAGGCAATCAACCACTCAAATATGCACAAATCTCGAATCTCTGAAGGAATTTAAAGAAAAAAAATGTTCTTGATTCGATTACTGAAGTCTTCAACAAAATTTCGGATAATCGTGGTTTGGATAACCTAATCTAGGATGTATTTCTCTCACTTCAGATAAGAAAAAAAAGTACAATTATTTGACTAACAATAGCATGATTTAGAAAGAAATTAAGCCAATTAATAAAAAACAATTTCAAACTAGGAGTTATAAATCATCAAATCATCAGTTGCTTCTTATTTAGTTTAATTAATTTACCATCACAATATTTTCATCATAATTCAAATTTTTGCAGCAAATTTTCAGTGGCAGAAAAACGGCATTTTTTCCTGGCAAAAACATAAAATTTTATCGACTTAATTTCAAGTTCTGACTACTTAACCATTTTTGCTAATCAACTTAGAATTTTCTTAGTCCAAAAAACTAAATTGACTTAAAACCTTTGTAAATATCAATTTCATCGCTTTTCCTCTCCAAAAACCGTTTTCCGGCCGCCCGTCAATACAATTTAATGAATCCTTAAGTGACGTCCGCCGCGTATTGTCCGACATCCCAGACGGCGTAGCCGCCAGGATTGCAATCAGTGGGAGCTTTTGGGTACATTTGCACCGCTGACTGCAGACGAGCCTCGATCCATTGACCTTTCCCCTCCGGGCTTGCACACGGCAATTCTGCAAAGCGAAGGGTCCGATGATCTCGCAACAACGACAGCAGAAGCAACAGCAAAAAAAGAAGGTGCATCGTCTCCTTTTTGAACCCAGTCCACGTCCGACGAACTCTGGCCGGTCGTCCTGTCACACCGTGATGGAGGCAATAAACTTCTCGACGTAATGATTCTTGTCTGGCTGTGCGTTCGTTCCACTTCCAATTCGGAGTTCGCGGTTTTGCTGTGTTCCCGTTCGTTGGCACAATCTTTGAGATTCAGGCGGATTTTGTATCCCAAGAAACAGCTGGCATTGGACAAATTGAAGGTATTTGGATTTTAAAGCTAAAGTTCTTAATCAAATGTCATAACTATGTGTAATTAACTTATTAACTTGAGAACTAATAAATTTTCAACAAACTACAACCCATCCCTACACAGCAATGTTTCTGAATCTTTCGTAACTTTTTGCCACCCACCCGAAATTCCGCAAGCCGATTGCCACATCACAGCATCACCGACAAGACCAAAAACCTGCCCCCCTTGTTTCCCCCTTCAATAAAACCCACACACTCACAAACACATCATCGCAAAAGTCGAATAATATCAAGAAGAAACAATAGTCACCACATCTTGAACATTTTATGTTTCCTCCCAGGTAGCATCCGTGCAAAGAACCTCCTCCCCCCAACCCTTTCCCCACAAAAGTCCCCTCGGGCAAGAAGTGACCTCAAAAGTGTTATGTATGTTTGTGCTTCGTTCTTTTCTTCTTCCCAGTTTCCAGGTTCCCTTCTCAAATAGCCCATAAAATAATGTTGCGCCAAGGGAACAAACCAACTGATCGCAGCAGGAGGAACGGACTGGGCTGGAGGAGCCCTAACGATCTGGCTGGATGGCTCCGGTACTCGTGTGTCCCAGTTGGGGCGCAGAGACCCTGGAGATCACGACTCTCGATGGCATCAGTGACCCAGTGAGCCAACGACGACGACGACGACGGCAGCCACCAGCATCACCCTCCACCCGGATGAGTACTTGTTTTTCTCTGGCTGTGTGTGTGGGAGAGAGATAGAGACAGGGTTTGAAGTGCTAAGCAGAAAGAAGGTTATGTGGGGCCCGTTCCCGTTGTCCCGTTTTACAGCTGGGGGTTTCACTTCTGAGGAGATGTTCTGAAGGGAGCAACGCAATGACAGGGCAAAGTCCACGGACTGTTGCTTCGGGAATGATCATGGAAGATCTATACATTTTGTGTATAAACACATTATATTTTTTTTTAGAAAAAAAAAAACATTTTAAATTTTGTTTTATACCTGATACATAGTTTCTGAACATATTGTTTTTTTTGTGTGTTTTTTTTAATTGGGTAATTCTCCGAAAACTCACACTAAATCGGAAAAAGCTGCCCAGACCCCTCTTCAATTTGCTTGAAACTTTATCCTCAGGGGTAACTTTTGTCCCTAATCATGAATTCGAGCTCCATTTTTTTTATGGTATTTCGTGACGGAAGAGCGGTACGAACCATTCCATTTTTTAACAATAAAAAAAAGACGCCTTTTTAATAAATTGCAGCCTAGTGTCAAATAGAGTTTCAAGTAAAATTGGACGCCTGATTTGATGGGGTACTCAGAATTGAGAAAATACATATTTTTCATCAAATAAATACACAAACTGTATCCAAAATTCAGCCATTTTTGGGACAAGTCATTTTATGGGAAATTCAATTTTCTTTTCGAATCTTCAATAACTTTATAGGGCATTTTTTCATTCAGAAAAAAAAATAATTTTAAAATATCGTGTTTTTTATAACTTTGCAAGGTTAGTTTTTAGAGCGTTCTTACAGAATGAAGCTAGAAACAAACATAGAATAATGTTCTTTCAAAATCTAAAATGCGTAAGGGTGGTACCAAGTTTATTAGAAACACATCCAACCTCCTAATCATTTTGAGCGAAAAACTTTATTTTTCTCTTTCTTCGATGTTTTCTTGTTTAATTTTTAAGTATTTTATTTTGCATTTATCTTGTTTTGTTTATGATTGTTTCTGATAATATTTGGCTTATTCTACTCCATACTCTCTTTCATTTTTAGTTTTTTCATGATTTTACAGCAACTGTTTCAATTTTTTGCTTCTTTTTCACGTTTTCTTTTATAGGATGATACCATTATCATTTCATTTGTAGAAAAATGCGTTAAGGCATAGTCTGGCACAATACAAAAAAAACCATATTTATTTTTATAAAAATCAAAAAAATAATAATTTTGAAATATAATAGTAAATCACAGAAAAAGTTGACCCCAGAAAAAAATAAATTTTTAATAACATTGGAATAATCACATAAAACAAGTCCAACTTCCAACCCTATTTTTTGATCGAGATCGAAGCTAGTCTAAAATTGGGGTTAGGTTGTAGAAGGTTAAAATTTTGTGCCTCGGCTCTGGTCGATGTGAAGGGAGGGGAGCAAAATTAAAAATCATTTCAAATTCCAAACATAATTTTCAAAATGCTATATACTACAATTCACGTCAAACCAGCAGGAACCAGATAAAAAGTGTTTTGATTTGGCTCTAATTTGGCATGGAAATACCTTGTCTAAGTAATGAAACTAGTTATTTTTCGTTCAAAAATTAGGGTGGTCCTATCGCAAATAGGGTTTTGTGGTTCACAAATTGTGTTTTTTGACCCAAAAACTACAATTTAAAAAAAATTATCTCTGGAATGGCTGAAGCAATGCCATGTAGGGAATTCAATTCAATGCACAGTGGTCCAGAACGCAAAGTTAAGTGGAAAATGGATTTTCCGAAAAATGGTGACGTTTTGGAGCTTTGGTGTCTTGAGAAGAGTTGTTGCAAATGGAAAAGGGCAGCTTTTGGTTTGGTTCAAAATTAGGGTGGTTCATGACTAGGGTGAATTTTAAGCGCCAGGTTGTATTCTAAGAGGAGAAATAGCACTATAAACGCTGAGAAAAAACCAGAGGTATTTTTCTTTAAACTCGAGATATCTTCATTTGAAAATGTCAAATTTTCAAGGGAAATGTGTATGGGACCACCCTAACGAAATTCGAAAATTGTCCAACTATATGTTTTTCCATGTAACTTTGCCCTCAGAATTGAGCCAAATTGTCAAAAAAAACTTTTCTATGTAAAACTATCCTAATACCCAAAATATGATCAAAAATCGATTTTTGAACCAAGCCAAAAGCTGCTCATTTCCATTTGTAACAACTCTTCTGAAGACACCAAAGCACCAAAACATCACCATTTTTCGGAAAATCCATTTTCAACTTAATTTGCGTTCTGGACAACTGTGCAATGGAGAAGCGTTGTACTTTCAGTTCGATTGGCAATGATTTAGGAGACAATTATATTCTTTATGCATGTCTCTTTGACACAAAATGTATGGCCTACTAAAAACATTAATTTAAATATTTTCAAAATCAAAAGAAATTAGTCAAAGAAAGATTTTGTATACTTATGATATGGTATTTTGATTTAGAAATGTCAAATATTACACAATTTTAAGCATGTCAAATTATGTAAAATCAATCAGGTCCCAGTGCTGGTGGATAGCCAACATTTTTTTCCTCCCAACTAGCCGATTAACCAGGGACGTGAGGATGCAATGAAAAACGTGCACAATTCTTACGTTTTACATGTTTCGTAATTACCCTTTCTTCGGCAGCAGACAACTTTCTTCCCGACGTGAAGTCCGGCTTGGAGGTTCGTGCGCGATTCTTTCACGAATCCGTTCAACTCTACAGCCTCCCCGTAGTAAACGCAAAACCCGGATTGCCCCTACTATTGGAAATAAGATTCGAGGACTCATTTACATCTTTTTTTATGCAAGATCGACCCCAGATTGTACTCGGAGATCGGCACGAAATGTGGCGGTTTTTCGCTCGCTTCCCGAGCACCCACCCACCAGATGACGACGACGACGACGACGACGACGCTAGGCCCCATTTATGTAATACAAATGTTGTCTTTGTGGGTGGGGGTGGCACGGGGTGAACCGCAGCTGGGGCACGTGCATGTGAGTGTGTTTGACTTTTGCGCCAGCGCAGACCAAAGGAACGAAGTGAAAGATTTCGCCCCCTTTTTCCGAACATTCTCTTCGATGGTGGCTTTCCTCTGTTCAAATGCTTCGCACTCCCTCGTAAATCGCAATCCAGTGGGTGAAATGGCGATAAGTGTAACATTTCTCAAATTAACATGGTTTTATTTTGTCGTAAAATTTAACGTCACGTTGTGAAAGAAATTTGAACAAGAAAACAAATTCGATACATGGCTATGAAGAAGTTGACCAGCATATAAGGATTAAAAATAACTCCAAGTAAATCGCAACCTGACGTGTGCAACCGTATTGTTCATAGCTTACAGAGGGGATTTTTTTTGTGAATTCCAAAAGCCAGACATTTTAGAAAGTTGATTCGGTTGGCAAAAGTTGAGACAAGTCAGAGTACAGGGGGGGAGCAATGTGGTCACCAACAGTTTTACCAAATTTACGGCTTTGCATAAAATAATTTTGATGGGAAATGATTGCATTTAAGGTTATCTTGATCCATTCACATCAACGGCTTATACTTTCCAAAGGATTAAGAAATAGAAATATTTGGTATATAATTTTTATCAATGACTCTGCGATTCAGCAAGAATCCGCCTTCTAAAAATAATATAAATTTAAAATAATATAGTAATTTAAAAAGATTATCAGGGGCGCTGAGTTCCGAAATTTTAAGATTAAGCGACTAATGGTTTGATAATCACTTTGACGATTTCAGTTGTTTCATTCGATTTTTTAAAATGTTGATTCTAACATAAATTAATACATAGAATCACACATGGCTTTTTAATGCAAATATCCCTGTCAATGTAGTGCAGTTCGGGGCAATCCAAGCAAGAAATTAGCATTACACTAGTCCCCACTGACAGTGGCAACAAATCATGCATCGAGACAAACCTCCGTTACTCTTGAACAAGGAGGTTGATCTTGCGCGCCGGTTAGCTCACACAACGCACACACGCCAGGTGGAAAAACTATAAATTTTAAATTGCACTCTATCAAAATCTTCGACCTGCCGCTGCATCAGGACTAGGCTCAATTGCTAAGGCTTCAAGAGAGTAGCGCCGCCGTACAAGTTTTACAAGACCCGGTGGCAGTTGCACCGAACAAGGCGATACAATCTTCAGCACGATCAGTGTTGTTAAAACACACTTTACGCTCTCGTCGTCGTCGGAGTGTTAAAAAAAGGTTTAATTTTAATTGCAAATTCAGGCTCAATTTCTTGCTAGTAAACACTGCGGTTACCAATACAGGTGACGACTATGGTGAGAGACACTACGCCTGGCGACAGTTGTGTGATGGTGTGTAGTATATCGTAATCTTCGGCTCACTCACGCAGTCATAGCAGCGGACGAGTTTCCCTTCCTCCCAGCCCCTACCACCCACCGAAATCGATGGTGTTTGGTTTGGCATTCACGGCTCGACGTGAGTGAAAGAGAACGAAGCGTTAAATCCGGTCATTGAACTCTTTGTTGACATAAATTTTTGTGCAAAGCTTTTAAGCTCTGGCTTTGGGTTTGGCTTGGCCAAGTCTGGTAGACCCGGCTGGCTGGCTGGCTGGGGTTGGTCTGGTGGCTATCCGAAAAGAAACGATGACGAGCTTGCCACCGCTGCTGCTGCTGTCGATGAGAAAGGTATCTTTCACCGTGGTTCAGACCGTAAGACGGTGCGTGGTTCTGTGAGTTGATCGTCAAAAGGAGAAGGAGGAGGTATAGAATTGAACGCTTTCGTACTTTGCGCCGAGACCTACATATGGGAACTGCGATGTAGACTGGTCACAGCCGGTTTGCGATGTCCTAGTCAGATTTGAAGAAAACGGCGCAGCGCGGTGGCACGTCGTCGCACAAGAAGTCTCGGCCAGATGTGAAGCAATGGATCAAATTCGGGCATGTATGACGACCAGAATGATAGATCGCGGTTCAACCCACCACACCGTCACCACTATCACACCGCTCTTCAGCTGATTCTGGTTCAGAACCTGTTCGACAACGGATCAGCAGCAGTGGTTTGACCTACAAAGGTTGGGGGAACGGTCGAAATGTAACGAGCGTCCAAGTACCGTTGGATCGCGGTTGGATCCGGTTACCGGTGGGGACGCGTGGTTGCTCAACTGTAACACAAACAGAATGATTCAAACACATTTCCGGATTAGCTTAATCAACCCAGCCGGTGACACCTCGGGTGATTGGAGGTGGTTACGCTGGACCCAAAACTAGTTTGAAGCTGGTTTCGATTACAATTCGCTTGCTGGGGCCCTCCTTCCTTATGGCGTTTCCCTTCACATGGATCAACCGGCTTGCAGCGAACCCGTTCCTTCCTTCCTCCCACGACCGATTCAACGCCAGGCGGTGCAAACCAAAGTGCATTCACCTTTGACTATACTATACAGCATCAGGCAAAGCTGTGGTAGCTACTCAAATAGTATAGTGGCAACAGAAGGCACCACTAACCGCATACTAAGAGCTTAAGTGCCGGTGGTTTAGCACTATAGGAGTCATACTCAACCGATCGACCCTCTTTGATTTAGAGTGTATTTGGGTGGTTGACTCGTTTCAAGATTCAACGATGTCGAATTACGAAGTTCGATTTTTTGAGCTTTGTTTGTTATTGCTACGTCCATTTTTCATTTCATTGTCGATATGACTTTCGAAAAAAAAACTTTTGAGTATTCACATCAAATAAAATAAATAAATCGTTCGCTCTACAGCACTGCCTTGGCGTTTTCTATTCGATTCTTCTTCTGACACAACAATGGCAACATATTTTGCTACATTATTAAATCAATACAGTCCAGACTCGATTACCCGAAGGCCATGGAAAAAAATTCACTTTGGATAAACAAAAAAAGAAAAAAAACCTGGCTTGAATATATCCTCAACACTACTCTAAAGTTATTTGGAATTTTAAAATCCAAGATGGCGGCCAATATGACTGTAATGAAATACAGTCCAGACGAATCGAATCATGATTTTTTTCTATTTATTGTTTTTTCTTGTTTTATACATCAAATTTGAGTTCTGCGACCCTATTTTAGTTAAATTTGAATAGTTGATTGCATATTAAATAATAAAATGTTTTTTTTTTTTCAATATTCCGTCACTGCCATATTGGCCGCCATCTTGGATTCAAACATTTTAAATCACTTTAGCATAGTTCAAGGGTCATACTTAAGCTCAACAATAAAAAAAAATTAGGCAACGAAAACTTTTTTTTTCGTGATTCGACTTTCCGAAGTAAAATTTTTCTGAGGCCTTCGGATAATCGAGTCTGGACTGCATTCAACATTTTAAAATTTGAAGAAAGATCACAAATTTGATGTTAAGAGTAGAAAATGCAATACAGTCCAGACTCGAGCATTGACATGACCCCTAAACTACGCTTAACGGTGCACATCAAATAGAGCTTTTGCACCAAGATTTTTGTTACAGACCTTTAGTATCTTCAAAGCTACGGGACTTATCGATATGTTTTTTATTCATTCCTTGAGCTACTATTTCCATAAAGATTTACAAACAAATTTTTATAATCAAATTATCTCAGGATTGGGACCGTAAGTTCAACAATTTTAGAATAATAAGACAACAACTTCCTTGGTTGCTGTGCACCCCCCCCCCCCAGCAAGAGTAAATAACACGGGAATACCATATTTTAGTATTACTTGGCATAATAACAAATACCAAAATGTGCCCTTGGTTGCCACGTAAAATTATCATTTGAACCCAAAATATGACCAAAAATCGATTTGTTGACATTTTTGCTCAATTCTGAGGGCAGATTCAGATTCAGCGGGCAAAATTACATGAAAAAAACATATATTTGGACAATTTTCGAATTTCTTTAGGGTGGTCCCATATGGTTTTCCCTTGAAAATTAGACTTTTTCAAATGAAAATATCTCAAGTTTTAAGATAAACACCCCTGAGATTTTTTCAGCGTTTGTAGTGCTAGATTTCCTCTTTCTAATGCAGTGCTTAAAATTTGGCTTGCGCCATTTCGAGATATTTGAGTTTTAAATTTTCTTCTTTTTTACCTTAAAATGGCTGTAACTTTTGACCCTTAAGTCCAAATTGACATGTCAAAAAATGAAAATGTTTGTTTTTTAGAGCTCTAAAAGTGCTCCGAATATCACTTTTCTCTAAAAGTTAACCCTGAATTGCCACGTTCAAAAAACTGATTTTAAAGATTTGCTCAGATGCTTTCTATAAATTTGGTCATAGAAGGCGTAGATTACGAGATAAAATTTTGGTGTCTTGGACAAAGTTGCTTGGATTGGCCAGCCCAACAATTTTTTACAAGACATAAAAATTCCCAAAAATATTCCTGAAAAGTTAGATTTTAAAAATCACCCTAATCGTGAACCACCCTAATTTTAAACCAAACCAAAAGTTGCCCCTTTCCATTTGCAACAACTCTTCTGAAGACACCAAAGCTCCAAAACGTCACAATTTTTCGGAAAATCCATTTTCCACTTAATTTTGCGATCTGGACCACTGTTCAATGTTACGTAAAATCCATTATAAAATTTTAATTTTTTCACGTTAAACCTATTGTTGTTGTAAAGTTAATCGTCTAAATATATAAACGTTTTTCTTATCATTTTCAAATGTATCAGCATACTTTAAAGAATGTTAAACATCATTTAAATTAGATTTTTTTTATGAATCACCTTTATATTAAAATATTTTTATTTAAAATACCTTTACAATACCAATGTATGGTATTCCCTAATTTATAAAGTTCATTTAATGACTTTTTTAGACCAAAATAAAATAGTTGGCTGTAATTTGGAGTAGATTTGCGTTTTTAAGTATGTAAGTAAGTAACAGTATGTCAAAATTCGACATTTTCTTAAAATTTGCCCAATAACAAAACAATACCATAATTTGGTATAATACTACAGATTGGTATTAACATACACTTTAGACATTTTTTCAAGGGCTCGCGAAAATCAAAATTTGGTATTGATACCATTGAATGGTATTATTTTGCATTTCCCTTGTTATTTACCCATGCTCGGGCCTTAAGTGATTTTGAATTTTTAGATCCAAGATGGTGGTCAAAAACTTTCAGATAATCGAGTTCGAGGCTTCGGATAATCAAACCTTCGGATATTTGAGTCTGGGCTGTAACAAGAAATAACCTTCGGATAATCGAATTTCGGCTAATCAAAACTTCCGATATTCGATGCTTTCGATAATTGAGTCGGGACTGTGCATCAAATCAAACATCATTCTTGGTCAAACAAACCTCTCAGCTTTATCCACACGTGATTCCCCGTTAGGGTGACCCATTTTATGAACCCATCCGTGGGACAAAACACCGGATCTCATCGGAGCTGCAACCGCTGCCACCGTCGCAGAGCTACGCCGAAGCTTATGCAAATGACAGCTTTGGAGTAGAAAAAAAAAGTCACTTCGGATTAGATGTAGCCGCAGCTTATCCGGCTGACAAACAACCGCTAAGCAGACTCCGATGAGTGTATGTGTGTGTGTAACTTGTCACAGTGCAGTTAACAGTTAAATTACGTAAAAACCCATTTCTCCGCAGAATAATCCAATTGGAATGAAAGGTTAGATAAGCGACGTTGACGATCGCTCTGGCAAAACGGTTTGATCCTCTCTCTCTTTAATGACTAGTTTAGCGTTAGCTTAGATGCTGCGAACAAGGCTCAGCGGCTCATATATCATTCCAATTTAGCAGTGACTTCTTAGCGAATGTCTCCTGGCGCATGCAAATGAGAAGTTCATTCCACTGCTAGGGAGGACGACGGAGCGCAATTTTACGATCGTACAAATCAACCGTTCCCAGCTGGGCCTCGAAAAATCGTCGTCTTTCTAATACACACCGGTGGTAACGAGAAGAAATTAACGTAATTAGAAGCATCTGCGTGTAGGTACTGACCGGCTAGGCACGATCATCCGGTGAGGGCAAGATTTAGAGTGCGCCACCGCTGACACAAATTCAGCGTTGCGATTCTTTCTTCGACTAGAGTCAAGCACTTCAGTAGAGTTGGGTAGGAAGAACGGACCACGATGAGGGAAGGGGAAAGAGGGGGTGGGGGGGACACTTGACATGATCTTCTGATCGCGGTCAGCTTGTCGAGTGCCTCTAGAGAGAGAGTGCTGTTGAGAAGGCAGACAGCTAGATCAAAAAGGCCAGCGAGCTTTGAAAAGAAGTTTGTCCGAAAAAAGCACATATTTACACGTCAGCAGCGGCGGTGACGGAGACGAAAATGGAGAACCATCTCGCGAAAGGGGTTTGTCCTAGTTTTTGGGATTCTGTGGTGGGATTGGGCAGAGCGTTGGGAATGTCTGGATATTGGGCTTGGAAGAAGTTTACAGAGCAGGTCTGCCCAACCTTTTGTAACTAGATTTTGTATGAGAAGTTGGTTCTTTAATAAAACATTGGCAAAAATCTGTTAGTTTTGAAAAATCGGGCAAAACGTTTAGATAGATCATGCCTAAAGCATGTTGATGATTTCAGGGGTTAAAAATTAGAACTTGAACTCATGACGTTCGAAGAATAAAACCATAAATCAATTGTTGGAGACGTGACCGGCAGCAGGTAGCACCGTTTACATCCGTTTGTGGCGTACAAAACGTTACGGTTAATTCCGTATCGGTCCCAAGAAGAAGAGTTCAGTTCCCACCGACTGCTGCTCGTGTACAGGGAGTAGAACACGTTTGACTTAGCTTTACGATGGATGGCACTCATTCTCGTAAATTGTGACACATATACGGCGGCTGATTGGCTTCTCCATTCAGGCAGAACCCGTTCCGTGTCCGTGCCGCTCTATGGGACGGCGAAGAGGTGCGATTGTCAATAACAGTACCTTGCGCCAGTCCATCAGCCCTAATCAGCTGCCGCGCAGGAGACGAGAGTATGGAGCGCTTGGACATTAACAATTCACAGCATGTCGTCCAGAACGCTGTACGCCGTACTCCAGCTGATGGTGGATGGTTATTAGCAAGGTACCGTCCACTTGACCGTCGAGTCGTTCTATACGGACATCGTACCAGGAAGAGGAGAAAAAACACATCGCAAGAACCGGAGAATGACGTGATCGCATGCGGAATGATGTAAACCGAGTTCATGTACCTTTGAGAGTGAAAGTTTTGGAGACACCGCTGCCCGATCACCACCAGTCTACCAGGTACAACCGTCCCCATCAGCTCCCCGGGTGTACAACTCGACACATGATTGAAAAACGCGGAACAGAATTGCTGTCACAGCGCAAGGATTTTAATTCTGAACCTCCCCGGTCCAGCAGCTTGATGGACGTGTGAAAGACTAGCAGCACAACGCGGTGGCGATGACTCGCGAAAAGAAGCAACGGCCACCAATGTACAGTTAAGAAGATTGCAGTGCGGCACCACATTCAGAACAATTAGCTGTGAAGGTGTGGAATTTGCACTGCTGCACACCTCTTCCAGGGATCGGTGATGTAGTTCGTAGCAATTCCGGGTTGTTTGCTGGTGGGATCTGTGGATCTTACATGAAATATGGCAGCCTAGCAAATTCTCACTGAACCAGATTTATTCCTAAACACTGGTTGGTGAGCTTCAGCAGCTGCTTCTGAAATATTGAAGATTCAGGCTCCTCCGAATTTAAGAAATTCAACTTCAACTCTGAGTCCCAAAAAATATTCCCCTTCGACCAAAATTAACAGAAACGCATAACGACAAAAAGCAGTTTGTTATGAAATACTATGCGACTCCATGAAAATGTATTTCACATTGATATGAATATTTTTTCGGCTAGAGAATTTGAGTTATTCGGTAAGTTTTTTATCACTCAATCATAACAAACAAATTATTGGAGTGAATATAGTACGAATACTTGCAATGCAGCTCAAACAAGGCGATTCCCGAAATATTATCTTCGCCCAAAACCTGCACACGATTGGGTAAGCTAATAATGACCTCAAATTGGTGACGGTTAATCAAGATGCTTGGTCGATCGGCAGAAATTGCTCAACCCGCTCTCAACTGGTCCCCCAACCGCACACACACACACACACACATGAGGGTTGGAAGGTGGGTGCAAGACGAGACGAGGCGTGTGTTGAGGAAAAGAAAAAGAAAAACCTGCAAAAAGATTTATTTCGTATGGAAAAGATATTATATAATATCAAAACAAACCAGTCGCGTCTGTGTGCGCTGACATTTGAATAAATTAAATTCCATGCAAGTCAATGAACTCTCCGGTTACAATTTTTTTTGCCCCATACTTACAAAGCCGCATACGATGACTTGCAGTAGGGGATCAGAGTTGAGGGTGGACGAGAGGGGTCCAGCGCTCCACTACCCTCCCCCAGTGCAGTGCATTGCGGTGGTGGTGATGTTGTGGCAAATCGCCGCCGTCACTAGCATACAAATCTCCGTGTGCACGGTAGTGGTACTAGAGTCGGGGTATTAGTGATGCACTACAGTAGAGTGTGTGCACCAAAGTTGAGACTGTGTTGTTTCGTGAATCTCGGCGTTCTCATTTCGAACCCTTCACCTCTGCAAGCAAACCACCCCGTTCGGAGATGTTATGGTGGTAATTCACAGCACAGATACACCTGCTGGATGTACTAGCCCAGCAGCATTGGGACCTGTTGTGGTCGAGAAACCGTGTCCCGTTGTCAGTGTCATAGTCCGACTTTATAATCCAAGGCAATCCGAGGAACTCTAACAAGTGTTTTTAGTGGTGGCACCACCTATGGGGGGCAGGGTGAGTATGCAAACGAACCAAAATGACGTGCTTGGAGTAATTAGTAGATTGAAAAAATTTCCCCATATCAAACCACATTCTTGCTCGACCAGTGGACGTGACTGTGAACCTATACACGTTGGCGGTATCGCTGAACAAGGGGGTGAAATCGGGTCAAGCTCTGTAACGAGCGGCAATCGACCATTTTTGAAAGTTTCCAGAAATTAGAATTCATAGTGGTACTTTTACAACCACCACCACCCCCAAAACGGGCCTGGTTGGCCGGCTTAGTATTCATCGGCGAAGACGTCGCATCGGCAGCGGTCGTTGGCTTGGCCTCTGGTTTGTGTATCGGAGTTCAATGAACGGTCTCTTTAGTAGTCGACAGCTACTAACCACCCAAACCCATCCACCACTTCGGTTGGCCCCACTTCCACTGATGTCGATGCAGTAGTGTGGGTTTAATTTAGTAACTGGTTTTAGGAAAACATTATTTCATAACACCTCGTTCAAACGTCATATTAATTCAACAAAGACTAAATTTAAAGGAGGTTAATGGAAATATCGTCTTGCATTTAAAAAGCTAACTTCAATTTAATTTTACTAAGTGCCTATTCTTATGTTTGGACAGCTGGCACTTTTGACATCGATAACCTGTGCAATAGCGTGGTTCACGGATATATAAGTAAAGACAAAAGAGTTAAATTTTGAGCGCATGATCCGAAATTTTCAAGTTTTATGATCGCAGATGCTAGTTTGAAAATTTGAGCTTATTGTTAAGGTATAAGGGTAATTCTCCGCCTACTCACACAGCAGTTGCCCAGACCCCCTTCGATTTGCGTGAAACTTTGTCCTAAGGGGTAACTATTGTCCCTGATCATGAATCCGAGGTCCGTTTTTTGATATCTCGTGACGGAGGGGCGGTACGACCCCTTCCATTTTTGAACATGCGAAAAAAGAGGTGTTTTCAATAATTTGCAGCCTAAAACGGTGATGAGATAGAAATTTGGTGTCAAAGGGACTTGTATGTAAAATTAGACGCCCGATTTGATGGCGTACTCAGAATTCCGAAAAAACGTATTTTTCATCGAAAAAAACACTAAAAAAGTTTTAAAATTCTCCCATTTTCCGTTACTCGACTGTAAAAATTTTTGGAACATGTCATTTTATGGGAAATTTAATGTACTTTTCGAATCTACATTGACCCAGAAGGGTAACTTTTTTCATATAGAAAATAATCATTTTAAAATTTCGTGTTTTTTCTAACTTTGCAGGGTTATTTTTTAGAGTGTAATAATGTTCTACAAAGTTGTAGAGCAGACAATTACAAAAAAATTGATATGTAGACATAAGGAGTTTGCTTATAAACATCACGAGTTATCGTGATTTTACGAAAAAAAAGTTTTGAAAAAGTTACTATTTGCGTTTCTCTTTGTTTCGTCGTCAGTGCCTGTCGCCATGATCGATGACGACCAACTTCTCAAAACTTTTTTTCGTAAGATCGCGATAACTCGTGATGTTTATAAGCAAACCCCTTATGTCTATATATCAATTTTTTTGTAATTGTCTGCTCTACAACTTTGTAGAACATTATTACACTCTAAAAAATAACCCTGCAAAGTTAGAAAAAACACGAAATTTTAAAATGATTATTTTCTATATGAAAAAAGTTACCCTTCTGGGTCAATGTAGATTCGAAAAGTACATTAAATTTCCCATAAAATGACATGTTCCAAAAAGTCGAGTAACGGAAAATGGGAGAATTTTAAAACTTTTAGTGTTTTTTTCGATGAAAAATACGTTTTTTCGGAATTCTGGGTACGCCATCAAATCGGGCGTCTAATTTTACATAAAATTCCCTTTGACACCAAATTTCTATCTCATCACCGTTTCAGGCTGCAAATTATTGAAAAACACCTCTTTTTTCGCATGTTCAAAAATGGAAGAGGTCGTACCGCCTCTCCGTCACGAGATATCAAAAAATGGACCTCAGATTCGCGATCATGGACAAAAGTTACCCCTTAGGACAAAGTTTCACGCAAATCGAAGAGGGGTCGGGGCAACTGCTGTGTGAGTTGGCGGAGAATCACCCATAATGAGTCCACTTTTGACCAATAATCAGATTTCCAATTTCCTCCTTAAGAGCTCTAAAATGATTTCAAAAATTAAAAATGATTTAGGCATTTTAAATTCAAGAAGGTGAAATATTGAGAAAATTCTCTTGATTATGTAACAGGGAATCAACTTCTCACATCTGACAAAAATGGGGTCGCAGAACAACCGAATTTATGAAAAAAAGTGATTTACTTAGTGTCGTTACAATTTCTTCTGACAATTCATATTTTTATTTCGATGATTTTTTGGAAATCCATTTGCATTGAAATTCATTTGAGTAAGGCCGTTGCAAGTAGTCTAACAAACATGCCAAAAGTATTTATTAAAACATAAAATGTTGCACCGACTTCCATACAACATTTTTTGCAATTCCAAAAACTACTTATCAATAGGATTTTAAGCGAAAGATGATTTTTTCAGCACGAGTCGTACATTTATCCAACGAGGTTCACCGAGTGATGAAAAAATCAAGTTTTGCAACAAGCTCCATACAACATTTTTTGCAATTCCGAAAAACACTCTAAAGTTAACATTTTATTACTCGTCACGAATGCTAAAATTTCAACTTTTCGACGTTGAAAATCGAATGAAAGACTGAATCGTGCGTAAAAAATGGGTACCAAAAAACCATTCGGTTATCCAGCTGATCTGTCCGAAACCAGCCCAGCTGTTAGACTCTGCCACGTTGCACAACACCAAAAGATTAACATATGAATTATTACTGAAGAAACTCGTTGAGAAATAAAATCAAGTTATAACAACTTTCGGCAATGTCAAACTTTTATTACTGCACAAAAGTCACAGCGCGGACCGTCCCCGGCGGGACCAGATCCGGCCGTTTTGACCCATAAGAGAGCGGACGCACCTCCCGCCATCGCCGTCGACGCAGCCTGGAAAGTTCAATAAAACATGCGTCGAATTGCCAATCGGAGCATTGCCCTGCGTCGTCGTCGTCGTCGGTCGTCTTGGCGGGTGTTACGTTATAAGCTGACCGACCAAACGAAAAAAAAACCCGGCCGAAAAAAGAATAATGGACCAGAGGTCCAACGCAGAAAGGGTCCCCAGCATCAGCAGACAGTCAGACAAACCGACGTACGGACAGACAGACAGACAGATCGACGGACAGAGAGAGGTAAGTGACCAGGCAGATTTTGGCGGCTGACGGGACTTTGGGTCGGGCGAGCTTTACGCGTATGCGTGTGCAACACCAACTGAAGAACACGCACCGTAAAATAGCAAGAAATCTGGAAGAAGAAGAGGAAAAGCCAACCAACCAACCAACGGATTGGGGTCCTTATTTGAATATGCCTGACCAGCTGACTGGAGAAAGTCTGGACAAAATTCGTGAGTTCATTAACCGAACGTTACCTAAAGCAAAAGTCTGCTCGCGCGCGGCCCGCTTAAGTCTGCGTCTGTGTCTGTGCGTCCCTTCTTTTTCTTTTTGGCCGTAATGTTTGTTGTAGTAGTCACCGGGTGTGTAGTGTTAATAGTAGTAGTAACAGTCTGGTTTTTTGGCAGTCAGCCTGGTTTTCAGCTTTTGCTGTGTTGCGCTTTGTCCAATTTTTCATCTCTCGCGGGTGTCTGCGTCTTTCTCTCGTAATTCGTCGAAGAAAAATATTTCGTCTGTGTATTCAATTTCGGGCGCTTTTTTATGCACGCCACCACCACCGGGACACACAAGTCAAGCCAGCCGCGAAAGGAAAAGAGGTGTAACACTCCGAATGAAGAAGCAAAAATTTAAATAGTTTTGACTTGCTTTTTAGATAACACACTTTGGCCATTCGCTGCGCGTCTGAACGGTATATAATAGCGTGAAGTGCCGGGGCAACTTTGGCCAACCAAGTGACCCATTCCGGACACCGACCGGACAGAGTCCCCCCGCGGAGTTCAACCCTGGACCACAAGTGGGCGAGCAGACAGTGTCTCGAAGGCCCCCCCCTCCTCACCTCGCACAGCCCGAAATTGTTGCCGATTTTTTATGTCGGATCTTCTCGCCACGTAATGGCTTTGTTACGAATCAGCTGATGGAACTGCTGCCTCACCTCTTCTTTCTTCTGGCCCGTCCAGCCAGCTGAGCAGCCTCCATTCCGGCCAGGAAACTAAGTCATTTGGAAACGTTTTGTGGCTTCCCCAGTTCCCTAGTTTTGTTCTATTTACGAGCCAACCCGTTTTGAGCGTTCTGCCTTTTGGACAGTTATTCCAAGCTATTTTGGACGTTAATTTATTATCTTTTTGTGTTTGATTGACGCTATTAAAAATATCATTTTAATGGCTTTAAACGTTAAATTTCTTAGTAATAAACAGTTGCAAAAGAAACCATATAATTTTATTTTTAATTTCTGCCATTCCTATAATTATTTAAAGCTTTCGCAGGATGGTGACTTGAACGAAATGTTAAGAGACGAACCAAGTAAGGAACTTTTTTATAATGAACTCAACATTATAATTTCTCAACATTTGGTTTAGGTCCAAGTCGGAAACACACTCACAGTCCCAATAAGACTTTGAAGGTGAGAAAAATCATTGCATAAATGTCTACATGTCCCAGTGTAAATAAGATGAAAAAAACAGTACGCAATCGACATAAAAATCCAAAGTTGGATGATCCAAGAACAAAATTATAAAGAAATTGTGTCCTAAAACTAAGCTTAAATTTGAGATATTATTGTTCACAACGATAAGGCTAATTTAAATCAATTAAAAATAATAATTCGCGGCCCTTTCTTGACAGAAAAGGTCCTGCTTGACAGCTCGTTTCAAAGGGACGATAGTTGATGCATCGAAAAAAAGTTGTATTGTCAATTAATTTTTTGATCGTGTTTTTTGCTGTTGTTCACAAAAATTTACATAGGGTTTTTGGACCCTACTTCCCTATCTGTAATTTATTGTAAACGAAAACCTGGCCACAACTCGACAGTTTCGTTGAGGAATATATTTAGAATCCCTGAACACTAGGGTGGTCCAAATCCGGACTTTTTTGGGACTATCCCCTGAAATCAAAGATTGACCCATCATTAAGCTAAATTCCAAATTTGAGCTCATTCTGACCACGGGAACCTCTCCCTCCAATCGCTTTAAAAACTTGGGAAAAATCGTCAAAATGTATGGAGAAAAGCAACTGCTTTACTTTTCTACCTGTGGAAGGTGACTTTTTTCTGCCAGCACGTAAAATTTATAATTTCGGAAAATAATGCTACATTATTATTTTAAGCAACCTTGCGCACCCACGATTTTCTGTGAGGGAAGCAAAAATAAGGTTCTGTCTATGGTTGCTTATGATAGTTACATAATTTTTATACCCTAAATATACAATTTTATTTATGGGCAGGAAAATCACTGAAATTCTATAAGACCGTTGCAAATTTTATTTCAAGTTTTTGTCTTCTCCCACTTCAGAAACTAAATATTTATTGAAAAAACTTTTACAATTGATTGTAAACTTTTTTAAAATTCATTGTGTTACGTTTTATATTGTTTTATTAATCAAAATGTTTAATTATGGATCCACAGATAGGAAAAGATATAAAACTTCAGGAAAAAAATTCATTCATTTTTTGCGAATTTTCGGTAGGACCACAAATCCAATACAATACATTTTGCTATAAAATTTTAATAGTTGGGCTTAACATTTTTATTTTAATCTTCTTAGTAATAGTCTATTTTCAAGTTTTGGTCACTAGATTATTTTTTTAATCTTCAAAGTTTCCAAAAAATTTACAATTTTTACAATAATAATTTCTTTTTTATTAAACAATTATTTTTTCTGCCCCCTTCTTTTTTTTAGAAAAAATCAATAAGGGTGTGAATTCATGGAGTATCAAACCCGTTTTTCTTAATAAAACAACCTATTTCATGACTAAATTTAAAGGTGTAATTTGATTGTTTGACCTTAGCTTATTCATTTTAAAATTGTAAATTTTCGGTTAGTGAAATAACGAAATTATCATAAATCTGTTTTTGTATGATTTCTATATTGTTGTGAAAAGACATAAATTAAATCGATTTCAAAACGCTCCCCATAAATTATATCAAACCTTATGGTTTTGGTTCAACTTTGCATAAAATCTTTACGTAACAACGTTTAAACTTTAATAAGGTAGTTTTGAATGCGTTTGTAGCGCTGGATCATTCTTCTTCTTTATCTTTGTTGAACACAGAGTGCCGCTACACGCATGCCTCAAAACCCACCACTACTATCACATCATTGCCATATGATTTCGGCCCGTCCGTTCGACTATCTGGCCGTCCGCTGGGGCTGGCCACGCATAGAGAATGCGAAAAGTGCGTAATGAAAGAGGCTTTGGCGGACGGACCCCCGAAACTCGTCGTGGCACTGCTGCGATAGAAGTAGAGACCCACGGAGAGAAGAAAGAGATTGGAGCATTTATGTAAGGTCAGCTGGCGAATTGTGATGTTGCTGTGCAGATTATTGTCCGTGCGCTGGCCATTGTACGGCCGGCTACCCTGGGGCCGGTTTCGGATCTTTTTGGACCATAGCAACAGTCGGGGCGGACGTGTCGAAAATCGTTAACCAAGTTGCGTGAGCTCTCACGGAGTCACGCATGTCTAGGGGAGACGAGAGATTCAAAGGAAAAATCCACTCCGAAACAAAATTTTTAAAATCGGTTTATAAGCTAGAACGGAAAAGCATGATTTCAGCATTTTTTAAAGTGATACCAACTGAACCACACTCCCCTACAGCCTTTCGGTTGGGGGGCACGCATACGCACACGCACCATGAATCTATCATCTGACGGAAAGCGTTTTTTTTTCGAGAGGTAGTCAAGCTTTTTCAATTTGGCGAACTGCTCAGGTGCCAGGAGAAAGGAAGAAACGCACAAGACGCACTGTTTCCTCCGCAGTCTGTGGTTATGTAAATTTTCAGACACCCAAAATCAGCCTAAAGTGCCGGCTCAAGAGAGAGAGAGAGAGAGAAAAAGAAGAAGAAACACTTTTGTATACGTTCGTACTCTTATGACAAATGATATGTAGACTAGGATTTTATGTCTTCCTCCCCGATGGCCGTTAATCCGAACGCCGAACCAACGGGAGTAGGCCATAATCTGAGCCAAGTCCGCTGACAGATGCGTAATGAGGGAAGCCTTTTTTGGTAACGTCACTCCCTCTATCTCTCTCTCATTCTCTCCCTCTCTAGGTGACTGCTGCGACGCTTCTTCTCGCTCGCTCTCTCACACGCTACTTCCCGTGGTCTGTCGAAGCTAGAAAGCCCGTGATGAAGGCTAGGCTAGAAAGGCAGTCAGACGGCCTGTTGCTCGCGGGGTAATCTTTGGGAAAAATTCTCGTAAACCGCGGGGAGAAAAAGATGTACAGTTATTTGCCACAATTTTAGCCGGCCTTCGGAACCCGTGCGAGCTGCTCCGGGGACGGGTGGTGTAGAGGAGAAATGAAGCTGAAGGTGGAGCGAGGTGAAGTATTGTGACACAGGCATTAGGCTGGAGTGATATAAAACCGAAATGGAGTCATTGAATATCTTAATGTTTATTTTTAAAATATGATTAATCAGGCCGTGGCAAAATTTAATATTAAAAAATTACACTCTCTTCCATACTCCATACTTAGGAAAAAATATCAGATCAACAGATTTTTGACGAGCTATCATCATTTGGGTATAACATGCCCCTTTGTGAATTGTGATTTTAGCAAGTGCTTTTGAAGTTTCATGTTAAAACCATGGCTTGTAATTCCAATTTATTTATTTTTTGAATTTTGTATATGCAGTTTTCTTATTTTTGATTTAAAAATGTATATTTATTTATTTCAAAACTGTGTAACTCCGGTACCAGATTTTGCACCATCCTAAACTCTAGCGAAAAAGATGCTTTTGAGACCCTTAATTTCGAAATAGTAGTTTATGCAATAAGTTGCAAAAATAGGATTTTTTCAGCACGAGTCGTACATTTATCCAACGAGGTTCACCGAGTTGGATAAAAACGAAGAGTGCTGAAAAAATCAAGTTTTGCAACGAGTTCCATACAACATTTTTTGCAATTCCGAAAAACACCCATTGAGTGAAATTTTAAGTAAAATTTTCATGTATTTTGTCAATAAATCAATTAAATCTAAAAAATATTGAAAAGTGTTGCTTTTCGAAACAAATGCTGAAAAGTTCAACTTTTCAGCACCCATTTGAGTGCAAAAAAAAAAAAGTGAAAAGTGTTGCTATTTGATTCTGTTATTTTTGGAACAGAAAAGTAGGCTTTTTCGTCGTTCAAGAGTGACAGGAAAAGTAAGTAGTTTCACGACGAAATTGCAAAAATATAATTTAAAACCCACAATAAGGGTATTCAACTTTTAGTTATAAAAAATCAAATAAAAACATTGTTTTTTTTCCGTGACCCATTTTTGTGTGAAAAGTCCTGATCATAACTTACAACTGCACCGAAGACACGAAGTAGATTTGAAATACCTTCTCAAGATATATTTATTTAAATTATCAGGTGCTTAAAGTATATTATTTTGCCCTATCTAAATCTATGTTTATAACAGCATAAAAAAAATCTGGGGAACCCAAAAAGAAGCAAAACTATTTTGAAACATGTATCTATTTACTTGTTTTTGCCGAAAACTTGCTGGGATGGATTGGATTGCTTTTTGAATGCTCTATTCGAAGAATCAAAAACATTTGTTAATCTACCCTCGATAATGAATTTATCAAACTTTGAAAGTCTTTCTGGATGTATATACCGCTCACCCTGAAAAATCAAACAGCAAAAAAATGAAAAAAATGTAAAGAAAACTTAATTTATTTTAAAACAATCAAGCATGTTTGGGAACGTATAATAGTAGTTTATGCAACAAGTTGCAAAAAGAGGATTTTTTCAGCAAGAGTCGTACATTTATCCAACGAGGTTCACCGAGTTGGATAAATACAAAGAGTGCTGAAAAAATCAAGTTTTGCAATGAGTTCCATACAACATTTTTTGCAATAAATCAAAAAAATATGGAAAAGTGTTATTTTTCGAAAAAAGTGCTGAAAAGTTCACCTTTTCAGCACCCATTTGAGTGCTGAAAAGAAGAACTTTTCAGCATTTGTTTTGAAAAGTGTTGCTATTCGATTCTGTTATTTTTGGTACAGAAAAGTAGGATATTTTGTCGTTCAAGAATGACAGTAAAAGTAAGTAGTTTCACGACGGAATTGCAAAAAATATTTTTAATTTCTGCATAAATCCGATGTACATCACCGTGGAGTTTTTTTTTGCCAAAAAACATTACGTTAATACTTTAATATTTTGAAATCTAATGATTGCAGGATTGGCGTCATAATGCATTTCAATTTTGAAACATTTCTTTTTTTGTCGGGTGGATTTGGAAGTAAAACGTTGGTTCCGGCTTCAGTTGTTGAATGAGGTTTCACAAAAGATCTGAAGGTTTTTACTCTAAGTGGTTTGTTTTGTTGTTGAGCTCAACAATCCGACATAATTTATTTGTTGAAAAACACTACAGCCTAGACTCAACTATGCGAAGGCATCGAAGAAATTTCGAATCACGATTTTTTTTTTTCATTATCTTGTTTTTGATTATCGAACCTTAATGTGACCCCAAACATGCTCTAAAGTGATTTAAAATTTTAAAATCTGAAATGGCTACTAAAATGGCGGTGTTGAAATACTGAAAAAACTGAAAAAAGAACTCGAATCATATGTTAAAATTAGGAAAATAAAAAATTATATTTTTTTGTTCATAATTCGATTGTTTAAAGTCCCATAAAAACCTTCGGATAACCGAATTTCGTATAATGGAATCTTCGGATAATCAAGATTTTGGATAGTCGAGTTTGGACTGTACTTACTGTTCCTGTTATTCTCGAACTACGAAAAACCTACTTTTCTGTACCAATTATAAAGGAATCCAATAATTACACTTAAAAAAATGCTGGAAATAGAATTTCCAAATCGAGTATCAACTCAACTTTAAATTACATTTACTAAAATTTAAATGCTTTTTTCACCATTAAAGTCACCTACTGTTTACATTGATGTTTTGTATACAATAATATTTGATATGATAAATATAGTTAAGAGTTGATCAAAAAGTTGGTCAATTTAATTCAATGATGTTTTATTTCTCATATTGAAAGTTAAAAGCATATTTAGACTAGTTTTTCTAGCAGATACACCTTTGATTCAAACTAACTTGCTGTATGCTATTTTTTTTCTGTGCATTCGTTAGCTATTCAGTATTAGCATAATATAAAATATTGCCATATTCATGCGAACACAAAATGAGGGGAAACCCCCAACTAAATTATATATTCAAACAAACTTAAAATAAAATGCCTATTGATAATCTTGGGGACCCTTTATAAAAATATTAAAATTATCAAACATAAAAAAAACTCTCATCGGCTTGCACGGGGTCACCTCCGCGACTCTCCACCGCTTAAACTCGTTGCGATTGATTGCAGATGAATAACTGTATAGCCTGCCACTCACCGGTCAGAGTCACATCCACACGCACAAAAGCTCTCGCGAGGGCCATATGCGTGATCTTACCCCTCGATCCGCACCACCTCCCCCAACTCCCACCCCGAAAGCTCAAAGCTCGCGATCAGCATTTCTCAAAACACACATTATACAACACGCGCATACCGACTAAGCCGCGACGACGACGACGACCCAAAGACGACGACAAACGGCTGAGCGACTCCGCTCTCCCGGGGCTGAGTTCTTCTCCGGCACGACTGACTCTTCGCGGGCGCGTTCACGAGCGGTCATTGAACTGCAAGATTCGCCCCCTCCATTGACCCATATTCCGAGGCCGAAATGTAGAACACTAGGTGACAGCCGTCGCAGCAGCAGCACGAACAGCGCGCAGAAGAGCAGAAGAAAACAAAATAAGCAAGAAGAGGACGCAGAGAAAGAGGTACGAGGAGCACTGGAGAGGAGGTAGAGAAAGAAAGAAGCTCGCGCGCGCGCTCGAATGAAAATGAGGAACACACTTCTTGGCTGAATAGTACAGCGAGTAGCGAGGAGCACGTTGAATGTGTGTGACAACAACAAGAAAAGAGCGGGATCGCTGGAGGGAGAGACAGGGAAAATTAAAGAAAAAAGCATTTCGCGTTTGTACTAGAGAGAGATCGCCCGCGCGAGGGCATGTTTCTTTGATGAGGTGCATTTGATTAACAATAACAACGTCATCCGTCTTCTGGTGCTGCCCCTCCCCTTACCAACTTCAAGAACCAAGGGCAGCTTATCTCGATGGAATATGGCAATGGCAAATGCTAATGCCCACTGCGCGAACGATCCGGTACTACAATGTTTACTCTAGAGTGTGTGTGTGTGTGTGTGGTTCTACGATGGTCGACCCCAAACACTCCACGGCACTGCACTGCTGCTGGGAGATCGGACCGGTTGATGATCTCAACGGAGAGGTGTGCGTGTGTAGGAAGGTGGGTTTGACATCGTTTCTAGTAGCTGAGTAGTATGAGAAACGTGTTCTAACGGATGGGCACAGCATCATTGGGCGTATTTTCTTCTTGGAAGTTTAATTTTGCGATACTTTGCGTAGAAGATGAGGATTTCAAACATTTTCATATAAACTAAATTATGCATCTTTTCATACGTTCCAGTTCAGAGCCCCGGCGACGGCCTGATAAACGCTACAGAACAACAATGGCAATGTGGCGCCGTTTGTTTATTCAAAGAGGTTCACCGTGTCAAATGTCTCTGTATTTAGTCAATCCACCGTATAAATCAAAACAAGTGGTGAAAAGTTCAACTTTTCAGCATCCATTTCAGTGCTTGTTTTGAAAAGTATTTCTATTAAATTTTGATATTTTTGATAGAGAAAAGTAGGCTGTTTCATCGTACGAGAATGACTGAATTGCTAATTTTTTGTTGAAATATCTCTATGTGTTACGTCCTCTTAATAGATCTGTCGATATCTGTGTGAAAGTTTAATTTGAATTTTTTAATATTTCCCATAATTACCGTGTTTTTTAGCAAGATCATCTTTTATTTTCAAGCGATTTTGTCTACGAAATTTGGCAAACATGTAGTAAAAATATCAGCAAATAATTTTAATTAATAAAACATTTAGACTGAAGACAAGTGCAATTTTAACTGCACCCGTGTGAGAATCCGACAATGGGATAATTCATGTGATCCAAACAAACAAAATTTCAAACCTCACTGCGAATCTTCACTTCGCAGCATTTGTTCATGTGGGATGTTTCGGGGATCTTATTATTCGCAGCCCTCGCAAAAATTTCCCTTCGAATAATGAAATTTGGTCTTTGAGCTCAAATATGACTCCAAAACCGCTCCTAAAAAAATTGACTAAAATGGGTACGAAGGACCTTAGACTATATGTTGAAAATGACGAAATTAAAATTATGAAAATAAATATTTTATTGTTAATGATAAAATTTTCTAAAGGGACCATCCATAAACCACGTGGACACTTTAGAGGGGGTATGGCGATTGTTCACGATCCATACAAAAAGTTTTTTTTGTATGGAAAATTGTCCACGAAGGGGGGGGGGGGGGGGGTAACAGATTCCCAAAAAAGTGTCCACGTGGTTTATGGATGGTCCCAAAGTGGCGATGAGTGAAGGAAATTAAATGCAAAGAGCTGTAAAAACAGATTTTTTCAGCATGAGTTTAGGTTCGACTGAGTTGGATAACTACGACGACTGCTGAAAAAACACGTTTTTTGCAATAAATTCCATTCAGCACACTCTTTGAATATGATTTATCAGCAAAATATTTGTATTTCAGACATGTTGGTTTTCATGTGTAACGCCAATCCTCCAGATTTTTTTTAACTTCCGTAGTTTGGTGCTTATCGACATTGCGAAAAGATTAACATTTCAGCATTGTTCTATGATATTGACGTCGTTTTGAAAAGCTGAACTTTTCAAAACTAAAATGAATGCAATAATTTACTTCTTTGCATTTTTTGTGCGATGAAAAGCAGGCAATTTTATCAGTACAGAAGGACAGAAGAAGTAAGAAGTTTCACAACGGAGTTGCAACAAATAATATAATGATAATTTTTTAAGCACGAGTCGTGCATTTATCAAACGAAGCTCTGTCAAGTTAGACAAATCCAACGAGTGTTGAAAAAATCCGAAACACCCTTTATAAAGGTTTTCAAATGAAACGTCCATGCAAATGCATTGTTTGCCTGAAAGATAAATATGAAAATCCAAACTGTATTATTTTTTTCGATAAAAGCGCTGAAAAGTTGAACTGTTAATTTTTGGAGATAATAAGTAGAGTATTTTCCTAATGGTATTGCAAAAAAATAGTTTAAGCTACCCAGAATACCTTATTGCCTTAATCAAAACTTAGCAGATTTAAGATTATTGCATTTCTAACTTCAATAAAATTTTGAATCTGTTTGAAAAAATTGCCCTTTGTAGAGAACTTTTTACAAGAAGGCTGGAATGAAAAAAATTGCAATGACTTAAAAGGACCTTGGAAAAAGTATAAAATTAGTTGTTAAGGTGGTTCGAATGATTTTTAGCTCCATGCGTCTCCATTAAAACAAATGGCATAAACCAATTTTCAGGGAGAGGCAAAATGTCGGGTTTGGATTTGACGAAAACTGAGTTGCAATTGATTCCTAGAAAACTTAATTTCTGTTACGAATTCTTAAAAAATACCCTTGAAATGAACTAAATAAATGATGTTGAAGTACCCAAATATAGATTTTTATTTTAAAGTTTTGTATCACAATGCTGTTAAAAGACCTAAAACTGCAGAGCGAAGATTTGCCAAATAGTTCCAACTGTTAAAAAAATCTTGTGGTTTTGGTTTTCACAAAATAATAATCCACATCCGACAGCATTGTCCCACCAAACCCACATCCATCAATGGCACTCGCGGGGTTGAGAGATGCACAATTACGGATGAGAACTTCTTTTGTTTTCTTTGTTGTCTTCTACAACTATCTCCCACCCACAAAGAATCCGCCCACTTGCTCCAGTTGGTGTACAGGCATTTGTTCCGTCAGTTTTCCTCGTCTTTCCACCCACTGGTTGTTGTTGTTGTTAAGTTCTTTGTAGGTAAGCAGCTTGCATTTCCCGTCCCGATCAACCGTGAAGGCCTGCCAGGCAATCTTTTGCACCATTCAGTCGCCGAAGTAGAACAAACAAGTTCATGACATTTGCTGCAGAGAGAGAGAGAAAAAAATACAGACAGAATAATAAGAGCTCGTCCCACCACCGCCGAGGAGGAAAAACCGG
This sequence comes from Culex quinquefasciatus, assembly GCF_015732765.1. NCBI lineage: Eukaryota > Metazoa > Arthropoda > Insecta > Diptera > Culicidae > Culex > Culex quinquefasciatus. The sequence continues at coordinate 1,242,746 of NC_051861.1, forward strand.
ACCGAAACTAGATCATCACGAATCCACAAGGGGGGCCTTTCTCCGGGGGTCTGTTGGTGAGGTCCCTTGAGAGTTCGGCTTGAGTGAGCCTCCGCACACCTTTCTTTCTTTCTTTTCGTTCATTTCGCGCTCGGCTCAGAGCCAAACGATGCAATCGTCGTCGGACGGCTGGGTGGGGAAGAGTGGGGTTCAGGTGGGGAGGCACATACAGTTAGGAGGGCGCCCACACAAGTCTTATTCAACTTTCCAAGAGGTTACAAAATCAATCACTTAATATCGCCGGAAGGAGTTGCGACGAGCGTGTGTGTGTGTGTGGATGTTGATCGTTGATGGTACGACAGGGTGGAAGGGGTGTTTGAAGAAGGGAGTGGGGCCGAGTAGGGCAAAGTGGATTGATGGTAATAGCTATTCATACGTTTACATGGGTCGCCGGTGCCAAAGATCGTGGGATGTGAGGGTCGTCCGAGCGAATACACACAGATGGAATTGTAGTTGGCGAGTGCGAAACCATCATGAGCCACGGGATGGAGTGGAAGAAGTGCGGTGGTCCAACTGGAGATTTTTTCAAAAAGGTGTGCAAATTTGAATTTCACAAACTAAAAATCAAATTCTCGAAAGTCTCATACTATTGTAGATTTTTCAGAATTATGAGTGTACTGCCTTAAATTTGGCATCGATATCAAAAAAAATGTTTTCCGATGATTTAATTCTTTTTAAATATATCTCCATAACAGCTGAACAAAAATTTGCTCACCGAGTAGCAAAAGAAAGGTTAGGTTCTTAAGTAACAGTATGTTTTCAGATATTTCAGCATGTTTTACGTAACAATTCAAAAAATGATTAACATTAACATTAACAAAACTCCGAGATGTGATTCCAGACTCGATTAGTAATTTGGGTACCATCATCTGGGGCGAATCGGGACTACAGTCTGAATAGGAACAGTAGTATTTGGAGCACTTAAAGGTTTTAAATTTGGAAATAGATGTACATATTTTGTTGGTCTGATTCTGTTCTATCCCAAACCAACCAGAAAAATCAAAATATTATGCTCTAACATGCTGTCCCAATTCGCCTCAGTTGACAATTATTGAGTTAATGGAAAATATTACAGGGGTGTTGAAAACATTTATTTGGTAGGCTAACATACAATCGACCACCGATTAATTTGGTTTGCTGAACTCGAACCAATTACTCAAAAGTAAAAAAAAAGCCATAAACATTGCCACAAAAATGCGATTCGATTAGCCGAAATTCATATGAAGACCCTTAAGATTGAAATAAACTTCTGGACTGCCTGATTTCTGATAAAAAATATTTTGAGGTAGATACATAGTGATCTCTATAAGAACAAGAGAAACAATTTGAAAGCTATTATTGAAATCTAAGATTCAATATTATAAACATTAAACAAATCTTCTTTCCAACCCACCGCTCCCGAGTTCAGTGACCCCTGATTAAACTTGCTCTAGATTTCCAACTTGTGCTGACCGACTGACACCAAGAAAGAGAAAGACGAAACCACTCCCTTCACCCATCTCGTACCACCGCCCATGGCCGACGGCCAGATCCGATGCCCCTTTTAGCGTGCCTTCAATCTAGGTTCTTTGTCTGTGCGGTGCTATTTCTTCTTTTTGTTCCGCCTCGTGCCAGGAGATCTACCCACCTCTAGCCCTCGCCCCGCCCTCCCCCAAGCTCGGCCCCAAAACGGTACGAATGCCAAGTGGTCATTCTCCATTGTGTTCAGCTTGAACCATAAAATGGATCCACTCAACTCCACACTCCAAAGTCACCTCGGAACGGCCTCCAAAACGATGTAACACTCTTTTTATGTGCTCGACGAACTTCCACCGTCCATGCGCGGCCAGCGGCCGGATAGTGCGTAGAGGTGTAATAGATAATATTAAGTTATTATAATTATGTGAAAGGTCGTTATTCACTATTATGTTATTTTCTCGGCACCGCGCGCGCACACGCGGACGCTGTAAATTGTCAAACTGCCGCTGCAGCTCCACATTGCACCCCGCCTCACCCCTCGGGGGGCACGTTTCTGGAATAACTGAACTTGCAGCAACCGCAGCAGCAGCATCAGGGGCGACTTTGTGTCTCACGTGGCTGTTGTTGCGACCGAGATTTGTATCCACTCTAAGGGAAGTGGCATTAGGAAAAAGCGCCGTGAAGAAGCGGCCGGGGATGGTGGTGGCGATGCAGTCGTCTCTCAGGAAAAACAACAACGTAAAAGCTTGTTTTGCAGTCGGAAAATTGGCGGAAAGTGGAGAGTAAAGCAATGGAAGTAGGGTGGTTCGAACATTAAACCCAAAAAATCAAAAAATATTATATTTACTGAGTGAGTTCACTTCAGCCAGGGTTGCGAATGAGCGAGCGAGCTCAAATCGATGCTCACTCATTCATGAGCATAAGAAATTATCAGGTAGCTCGTGCTCGCTCATGTTCATCGCTTGTGCTCGCGATCAATGAACGCTCATCAGCAAAGTAGGAAGATTTTTAGTATTGTTGATGAATCTTGCACAGGCCAATTGGGTTTCCACTTTTGAAGCTCATTTCATATCCCTGAGATAAAGGGGCATGTACTCATCTAATGTTGTAAGCATTTTTTTTTTTCAGAGTTTTATCATTAAAAATTCTAGTTGCTATTAGGTTCCCGATCAATGAAAAATTGCTGATTTGCAATCAAGACACATTTGCTTAGAATTCCAAACACTCCTTTTAGCTTATTATTTTAACTTTCATAATTAGACTAAACTTTCAAGAAACGGCATTTTTAGTTCTTAAATAAAATGTTAACAGGAAGACAATTGTTTTTTTTTTATAAAAAGAAAACATAATTTTAATTGTGGACTCATTCATCAATAGGTTATTACAATTCATCTAAGACACAGATTTGACATTTTTTATGCTAAATTATTTACAAATAATTGATTAAACAAGAAGAGATGCCCAGACTTCAAAACGTTTACGATTTAAAAAAAAATGACGTATTGTATTTCCAAAAAAAACATTTTTGTGTTCCTTAATGATACTTTTCAGTTTAATTAAATAGTTGACCTTCACGTGTTACTCTTTTATCAACTTTATTTTTATAAATCGGATTATTTCTTCAGATAACGATGATAATCCTTATTCGTCATCTAAACTCTGAATCCTAAACAAGCTTCAAAACAAAATTTATAAAAAAATATCTTCACCCAATGTTATTGAGATTAGCCTATTCCAGCCTCCATAAAAAATAACAACAACAAAGCTCTGCTGAAAAAAAAAAAAATATTATTGTATACCCGTTACAGGTAAAAAAAGACCGCGAGCGCGAGCGATGAGCATTTTCGCTCATAAAATGTATGAGCAAACATGAGCAGAAGCAAACGTGAGCCAGCTTGCGTAGCGCTCCTCCTCACGAATGAGCGAAAATGCTCGCTCATGAGCGGATGAGCTCTCAAAATCGCAACACTGCTTCAACAGTCAGTTTTAAAAGAATGCATGTTAAATATACATTTTCTAAAAAACAATCATCAGCATTTTAAAAATAAGATGACTTGTTGTGCTTCGAATTCCGGACACTGATAATAGCTGATTCGAAATCCGGACACATTTGCTTCGAATTCCGGACACTCGATTTTGCCCATGAACCGTACAAATTTGGACTGAAATGTTAGTGAAATTTGGTCGCAGCACCTAAAAGGACCTAATAAAAATAAGTTAAGAAAAAAAATAAGTGAATGCTGTTAACATCTGAACAACCGATATTTTATATAAAAAGATGCTAGAATTTAAGGAAATCAAAACCATTAATTTCTGCTTAGCTTTCTCGGTGCAAATGAAATATTTCAGTGAAATGTTTCACATCTGTGGTAAACTTGTAATTTTATATCTTATACAATTGATTTGGCATTAACTACATTGAACACTGTACACTGCACAAACTTTAAATGGAAGTTGATGTTAGTATTCATCAAATAACACAGTTTTGACATTCATAATGCGAACTTATGTCTAAATAATTGATAAAACAAGATGAGGTGTCCGGGTTTCAAAGCGTCCGGGAATTCGAATCATGACGTTATGCTACTTATTATTGTGACAATCGTGAGCTAATATTGCATTGAATGTTTGACAGCTGCAAAAAAAAAAACGATTTTGTGTATAATCACATTTTTGTCAGCAAAAATTCCGATGAGTAAAAATTGAAAAAGCCAATCCCCCCTTTTACATGCAAAACCAAAAGCTTTTCTAGGTAGGGTAGAGCTAGATATCCGAGATGCGATATTGTTCTTATACAATTTTACCAAGTAATTTATCCAAACGCGAGTTTTTTATGGTTTTTGTTTATAGTTGAACCAATATTGAACGATTTCACGAAATTTTGTTTTTATATTGAATGAAGTGCACGCAGGATTTTCATCTGTGGTCCATGGAGCAATTTTTGGAGGTCCTGCTCAATAACGAAGTAGCAACTACGGGATAATAAATGTATACATTTCAGAAATATTTTAAAAATACTATTCTTCCCAATGATACTTCAGGAAACCCCCTATCATCCGAGGCCACCTTGTTGATACGGCCTAGGTTACTACTTCAGCTGTGGCCTCCGAGGAGTATCGGACCAAAGGAAAACCGGCTTGACAATTTCCTCCTTCCAGCTTATGCTGCCAATGGTAGCAAGGGGAGGTCCGAGTAGGAAATCGAATGTTTTCTTTTCCGTAATCGCATAATACCGATACATAGTGACGACGAGCCAACCGACTGCAATAGAGATGCATTTTTCTCTCTGCACTACTCCACTCCACATAGATTGGAAAAACAGATCGTCGTCCACAAAGCCAGCAAGACCGCGGAGCAAGGGGCAGCACGAGCAGGGTGTGCGAACCGGGCAAGTTGTTCAACGACCAAATTGAACCGTTCAAGGTAAGCTATGTAAATATGCACGTAACATGATTCATTGGTTGTAACCACTTCAATTGAGAACTCCAAACCCCATTCCCACACAAATCGCTCTGTTCGTGGGCCTCCTCCGGAACATGGCCGAGGGAAGCGGGAAGGATGACATTCTTTTTCTCGGGAAGAATTGTAGGCCAACCAGATGCAAGGCCCCACCACCCCGTTCACCAGTACGACGACTTCGAAGAAACGCAGCTGAGACCAGAAGAGTCTGCTGCAGCGCCAGTGGACCTGACGGCGACGCTACGCAGCTCGCAACTCGCCGTGCGTTACAAAATAGACGACGTGGAGTCGCAGCATAAAACCAGCTGCTGAGTGATACTTTATTTACTTCCGTTTAAGTGTGATTATTAAGCCAGTTTCGAGCTCGAACCTGATGCTGCTAGCGTTGTTGTTGTGAGAAAGCGGTCATTGACCTTGTAGGGTGCCCGCAAAGTGTGTGGTTGAATTTCCTTAAACCAGCACCACGACGACGCGGCACCGGTTTACACGGGGTTGACCTTCCGCGTTCATGATGAGTTCAACAATGTTTACAGTTTTTTTTTGTATCCCACGAACCAATCAAGTTGGAAGAAGAATACCGTAATTATAGAAACCTGCTTCTATTTGGGGTCGCGCGGTTGCAGACGTCCGGTCCGGTGCGTAGATATACGGGTTTGTCACGGCTGGGCCGCTTTCGCCACCTTTTGGAGATGCACCAGACTGTGGAGTGTGTGCCAGGTATATCACCCAAGTGATAAGTAGATGATGCCACAAATGGTGTTTGTCGTTGGGTATTGATACAATTAATTAATTATCACCCGGCCCAGGCGGACGAGAGAGCGGAAAAGGGAATGGAAAATTGTTGAAAAAATATAGGGCACTGGTACGACTTTCTCAGCAGTTGATTGACTTTCGCAGGGAAAACGTATACCATAAGGGGAACGCGTGAAACGTACTTCCGTAAACGTGTTCTTAGAGGGGGTCATCTGGCGGACGTAAAAAGGCAGTTGAAATGTTTTGTTATGGCAGAAATATGTCTTGAGATTAACCAAAAGTAAGTTCAACAAAACTGATTTTGTTTAATATTTTTCAACCTAATTATATGAACTGTGACTAGAAAATAGGGTGAGAAGGACAATTGTAGTGTTGGTTATTGATCGCAATTGCATGGTCGAAACTACATGCAATATGAAACGTGAATACAATGCAAGGCGTTTTTATGTTTTTGGGCACTTTTGTTGTGATATGATATTTTTAGTACAAAGCAAATTTATACAAATGTTTAAAAATAGCTTTATTTTAACATGCAGTCTCAGCAGCGATGAACGACAGATATTTGAACTCATCGAGCGCACATTGTGCTTCCTGAAATAAATAAAAACTCATTATACCTTGTAACTACAAATAATTCAATGCAAATCGTACAGTTTTTACTTCCAAATCGCGATCTTCCAACAGTGACTCCAACGATTCCTTGATTTCGTTGTTCCAGTGTTTCTGAAGCGCCAGGCAGCTAAACCGTGCTAAAATTCTCAACAGCATGCACGTTCTATGCCTAAAATTCAAAGTTGTCTTAACCTCATCTCTAGGGTTAGTGAATTTTCACGATTTCGCGGATAGCGTGAAATTCGTGAAATTCGAAGATTTCCGTGAAATCCCGTGAAATTTATCAATTTTCTCAAATCAATTCTTTAAAATAATAACAAAATCAGTTTTTCATTCATAAAATACTTTTTAAGTATAAATTTTATTAGTTTTCAACTGAAAAATATGATATGGACCATTTGAAAAATTGTTAGCAAAACTTACATTAACATGAAATTGGTAGAACATTTACTAAGAAATGAATGCTGCGAAAACTCAAATGAAGTTAACAAAAATCAGTCAAAGAAAAAAAAAATCTCGCATTTTTTTATAAACTCTCGAAACTTGTTAAATTTGATTAAACAAGTATATTGTGATTTTTTTTTAAGATTGCACAGATTTTTTTTAAATATTATTGTTTTTTTTAGAAATCAATTAAAAGCAAACATTCTTTTAAAAGTCGTCTTTACATTTTCCACCAGTCAATGATTAAACGGAGGAGCAAAACTAGATTGAAAACTTTAAATTCATCAGAGTAAAGAAAAATATTGAGAAAATAGATTGCTATTTACTTGATACCTTTAAAAATATTTTTTATCAATTTTATTTAGGAAACTAACTTAATTTAGCAATATTTTTATTGGCCGTTATGACAATTTAATCATTATTTAATTTGAGATTTTAAACATATAATTTTAAAACCAATTAAATGATTCATGCTTGGTTTATTCAACATTAAATTTATATTTATTAGTTGTTTTTTTTCGATTTTTTTTTTATCTTTAAAGTCAGTTTTTTAAGAAAATTTCACCTGTTTAATTTTTACGATATTTAATCATCGTTCATTATAATCCCGTGGAAATTAAAAAAAAAATGTTTGTTTTCTGTTCGGATTTTGAATAAAATTTTGAAGATTTTGTTACCGATTTAATTATTTTTGCCTATTGATTTTAAATTAAGTTTTTGAAAAGTGAGATGAAAATTCTAAAAAAAATTTCTGCTGGGCAAAAAAAAGTTATTTTAATTGTTAGATTGTTTTGTTGAATTTGGCTTTGATATGAAATTCAATAAAATGTAAATGATAAAATAGTAGCAAATCAGCGAAAACTGTTTAGCTATATTAGTCGATCAATAAAAAACAGCTCAATAAATGAGAATACGCATGTCCTACATTTAGTTTCAAAATAGATCCCCTCCAACAGAGCCCATCCATAAACCAAGTGGATTTTTTAAAATTACAAAAAGTTTTTTTTAGTGCCACGTTGAACGTTTAACGTTGAAAGTTAAGATTTTTTAAGTTTATTCAAAACAATGTATAATAAAGCAAAAAGTGGTTTCTGTAGGTTTAACATAAGATTTTGATAGTTATTTTAATATTTTTCATGTTCCGCGAAATTTCCGTGAAATTTGATGTTTTGAAATTAAGGTCCCCGTGAAATTTGCAATGTTTGAGCGTGAAAAATCACTAAGCCTACTCATCTCAAAACAACCGTCAAAGCCTTCCTCACCTCAGTATCGAGTCGCCGTGCTTCAGCATCTGAATCAGGTCAACGTTGTCGTGAAACACAACCTGCTCGATGATCTCCGCGTTCTCGGGCAGCTCCCGCAAGGCACAGTTCAGTACGGCCAGAATCGAGCAGCTCAGCTTCACGTACCCGTCGTTGGTCCGCACGGCGTTGATGAAGTTCACAAACAGCTCCTTCACGCCCAGGATCTCGATGGCGTCGCAAAACTGGTTCAGGAAGTTCTCCCCCGAGTGAATTAGGAAACAGATGAGATCGTACACTGCCGTGAGGGTCTTGACCTCGTCGTGTTCCAGCGAGGACAGCTGTCGGATCGAGGCGTCCGATTGGGTTAGCTGGGCCGGTGTTGGGGAGTGGGACTGGCTTTCGCTGTTGGAGGAGGTTAGTTTTTTATTGCACAGGAGTTTGGAGGCGTACACCAGGTTTGGAACGAGCTTAAGTTCGGCGTATACGCTTAGGATGTCGTGGATTATTGCGGGAGGGGCGTCTATTGCCAACGGAAGACTTAGCAGGTGGGCAACGTTTTCTATCACTTTGGCACTGGCACGACAATTTCGTAAAGGGGCAACGATTATACTGACGAAATTTTGTTGTTTTAGAGAGTCTAGTTCTCCGTCGAGGATTTCCTGCATGGATTTCTGCAGAAACACCAACCATTCTTCATTCTCTATGGGTGGATTTTGAGATTCGTCACACGAGTCCCAGCCTGGCAGCAGAGTTGGGGTCATTTTCTCAGGCTTTTTGTCAATCTCAGTGGAGTCCTCTTCTGGCTTCTTACTTATGCTCTGAGAGTTCTTTTCCAACCTTATTGAGAAGTTGTCAATATTCTGACTGAGCTTCCTCCGTTCCAATTCTTGTGATTTAAACCTAAGCGATTGGTTCTGTAAGCTCATACTATTCAGTCTAGTTGCCAGTTCATTGGGACCGATTATCTTCTGTCCCTTTTTGTCCAACATTGGGAAATTATCGTTGAAATTGTTCATCACAAGGTTTGGATTGTCCTGTACGATTTCAGCATTCTCTCCTAACGGATGGTGGTATTCTACCGTAAAGTCTTCTGGATTGAGATTTCGTGGCACTTCTACTATGCTGCTTTTCTCATCATCGTGTTGGCTATTTCGCATCATCGAGCCAGCACCAAGTTCCTCCGCGTCCGTTTCCACGTATTCCATGTCACTTTGCAGGATCACGTTCATGCTATCCCTTGAAGAGGCCAAGTCTTCTTCGTTGGAACCCTTTGCCGTTTTAGGTGGTCGCTTCGATCCTGACTGCAAATATTCATAGTTTTCACCGTACATTATCCGGTTGGTTTGCTTTTTCTTTTCGTGGCACTGCGAGGCAGTGAGTGGGTTCGTGAAGGGAGATTCAGGAATGTCCTCTTTGAGAATCACGATGTGTCCCTTTACAAATGGATGGCTTATTATCTTACTCCAGGCCATTCGATGTGAGGGATCTCGTTCCAGAAGTCCCTGAACAAAGGATATGCAATTGGTGGTGAGAAAACTGGGCCATTTGATGTACTGATTTCGGATGAGGCGGACCAAGTGTATCATCGATGTAGAACTGAACGGAGGTTCTCCCGCAAGCATTTCGTAAATAATACAACCCAGTGACCACAGATCGGCATGGTGATCGTACGGTTTGGCCTCCAGCAGCTCCGGTGCCATATAGAGAGGCGTTCCTTTGATTGACGTCAACACATGAGTTCCCATCGTCATATTTCGTGCAAACCCAAAGTCACACAGCTTTGCTGTCATGTTTCTGTCCATCAGAATGTTCTGTGGCTTCAGATCCCTGTGCAGAATCCGATGGGAGTGCAAGTAGTACAGCGCCGAAACCAGATCGTAGGTGATTTTCTGAGTCTTTGGCTCTCCGAGCGATCCATCCCTAAGCAAACTGTGTAAATCAGTCCGAGCGAACTCGGTCACTGCCACAATTTCATGTTCTGTTTCGAAAGAATCCAGCATTCGGATTATATTCGGATGTTGAAGATTTCGTTGTATTTCACATTCTCCCCGGAGTCCTTTCAGTTCGCGTCCCGATCTCCCCCTCTAAAAATAATCACAATATTAGTTTATTCGTAAACTCCAATCCTCGCACTGCTTACCTTGCTAATAATCTTGAGGGCAACCGTAGTTTTGGACTCCTTATCGATGGCTTTGTACACTTTCCCAAAGGACCCTTCCCCAACCAGATTGTTGATGGCGTATTTATCCATCCTCGTAGCTCGTCAACACAGCACCAAAACAATTTTTCGATTTCGATAAATATTTGTTCAACAGGTAAAAACAGCTCCGGCAGCGAGCAGTGCAAATAAAAACATTCATCCGTTCCCACTCACTGACAGCGGGGAGCGACTGTCAAAGAACGCAAACTTTTGCGTTTTCATTTTCGAGCTCGAGTTCTTATTGGAAACGATGGCGTTCGAAAAAAGCTCGACGTTGTGTTCTCAATTGGAATTTCGAGTGTATCGTGGATTTTATAAAAATCTTGTCTGAAATTTCTTTTATGAGTTTTGGAGTCATTATTTTTTAAAATAGTTTTTTCTTAAATTGATGAGATATGCCTAAATATGTCACATTGTGCCATTGCAATGTCACGATTTTTTTTCGAAATATTGTATGATATCAAAATTTGTCCCAAATTTAAAGATTTCTATAGATCCGGATTGCAAATTTAATTTTGTAAAAGTAGTGACTATGAAAACTCATTTTAAGTCAAATTGTTTATTTGCCACATCGATTAGGGGAGAGTGGGGAGACTTGATCCCCTTTTTTTGTATCGCACATAACTCTGTCAATTTCTCACAAAACTATGATCTTTTTGCATGAATTGAAAGCTTAAACATTCAACTATGTTTGGCTGATAAGGGTATTTCATCAGATAAACTCTTCCAATAATGCCAAGCGTTTTTAAAAAATATTTTTAACCGGCATTTTCAAAATGTTGGGGGTAATTTGATCCCCCTTTCAACATTTTGAAGAAATCATAAGCAAAATGTTTCTTATTCATCCAAATTTTTAATTTTCTATAAGATACAGCAATTTCACATTAAACCTGTACGTTTGTGTTCAATATATAACAAGTTTAGCATGTAAAATATTTAAAAACTTAAAATTTTCTTTTTTCGACCAAAATTGAGCATGTTTACAAAAGCTGGTAATTTTTGTTTACAAAACTTTTGAAAAATGGTTCAAACTGCAGTTAGTTATGTACAACTATACTAAAGGAAACTATGTACGAAACCCCAGCCAAATTATTTAATCTTGAGGTTGATTCCAGTGACTGTAAAAATGCTGGGATCAAGTCTCCCTAAACGCACTTTTTTAAACAATTGATTGTAAAAATAGTATGACGATAAATTTAACGTCAAATGCGTAAGGGTTTTGGAGTTGATATGTTTATCAAACAATTCATGTACAAAAAATATTTTTTTGAATAATTTTTGAGTGTTTTCTATACTTATCAAAACAAAGAAAAAAGATCTCTTGGAAGTTTTTTGCAGCACTTTTTAGAAAAATGTGTGTAACTCAATCTAAACATTTTTTAATTTTTTTCTTTGTTTTCTACAATGATTTTTAGTCAATTTCGCACAACTTTCTAGAACAAAGCTAATTGTTTTACCCACATGCTGAAGAGATACAGGCTTGGGATCAAGTCTCCCCGGGGATCAAGTCTCCCCACTCTCCCCTACTCCGTGGCGTTGCAACGGAGTGAGAACTAGGGAGATATCGACCCTTTTTAGTTTCATACAATCTAATAAGTCATGTTCTAGTTATGATAAACATTTCTAATTATTTATAAATCTGTGCTGTGATTGATGATTGGAGCAATGAAGCAACGAATAAATAATTAAAACCTACCAGTCAAAACGTGTCGTTTTGTCGTTGGAATGTGTCCAATTTATTTGTTTAATAACTGTGAAAATACAAATCTAACTACTGACAGCGATCCTCGTTCTGTTCGCACCAGTGCGGCGTAACGGCCTCCGGATTCAAACCACGTGCGATGAGCCGATCACGTTGTCGGTAGAATCGGCCCTCCACCTTGGAGGCGTCCAGTTTGGGATCCGCCCATAGTCGTTCGCCTACAGCTGCCAACCGCGGCCAGGTTCTGGAGTCTGAAAAAAATAATTGACAAAATTAACATTAAACAGTTTAATTTTTTAAATTACCCAGAGAGTGCTCGTCGATGAACTCCGTCCAAATGCATGCTTCTCCGCCGAGAACAAGGGGATTTTTCAAAATCTTATTATTGTACACCTTCTTCCACTGGTAGTAGCTTGTAACACCCCAGAAACCGTGGTCAAAGTACCATGCGTTCTTCGTTGAGATGATCAGTCTGTATCCCTTCTTCAGCAACTGCTTCGGCAGGTCTTTGCTGCCCTCGACCCAAGTCTGGATGATGTAACGATCCTTCGATAAGTACTTTTCAATCACTTCCGGATCTGTAAGATGGCTTGACCAGAGTACAGTAGGAACAGGAGCTTCTTCATTTCGGGCTTGATCCCAAAGGGCCAAAACTTTGCTCTGGAACTCTCCCCACAGGTCTAAGAAATCAAAGTTACGCTCGTCTATGTAGTTCACTATCTCCTGGGTGGCATTCCAGCACCCAAAGAATACTTCATCACCACCCATGTGCAGAATCTCCCCCGATGGAATGAGACCTGCGAAATCTGCGTATACTTCTTGCAGGACTTGGTACAGTTTCGGATTGGCAGGGTTCAGCTGACCACAGGGTGGTTCTATGCACAACTTACGCCACGGTTGCTGGTTGATACAGACTGCCAGATTGCCGTAACCTTCGGAGGGACCCCACTGCCAGCCATTACCAGCATGGGCTGGGGCGTCAAATTCAAGAATCACTCGAATGCCACGTGTCGTAACTAAAAGTTTCTTTTTAATTTCATGATCCCACCACCCACCACATCATGAAATAAACTTGCGAAACTTTCATCCCGAACCGATCACTTTAATGTTAAACACGAGACTGATTTCATTTAGCCAAACCCCAAAGACCAATCTCAAGAAACCCTCTCTTTTTGCCAATTTCCTCTCAGCACACACCAATACCAACAACACTCGGCGCGACGAGAAGCAGACGACGCTGCACCACGCGCTCTCTTTGTTTTCCATCTCTCTTTTCAAATTCTGGTTCGTATCGACTCGCTTGCTTTGCTCTCGTCGTGGGCCACGGTGGCACTCACGTAGCTCACAACGTGTGTCCAACGAGTCCCAAGCAATCGGGATTAACAATTCAAATAGTCTCAAATGATCGTACGCGGAAACTGCGTACTAATTTTATTAATTCTTATTACCAACCTAGCTCATCTACCACATTTTCCTGCTCCTCTACTCTTCTAAGGATAAAAGTTCGTCATTACAATGCTTTTATAATGTGCTCTCCATATTGTTTGAACAAGGCTATACCTGTTATGCTACAATTTACTCAATTTTGTAGGAAAAAATCTACATACATGTAAATAAATAAAACAAATTCAATTCTCTGCCTTAATATAATTATGAACTAGATTATGAACATAAGGAATATAAAAAAAAATTGGTCCGTGAAGTGCTGTACACAATAAAAAACACTTGTCACAAAGTAAAATACTCCCTCAGTCTTTGCCAGACCTAGGAATCTGCACGATTTTTAGCAGATAAATAATTCCAAACCATTTTTGAATTTGATAGTTTGTAAACTAATCGTGAACCGATCCATAACAGCATTGTTTACAACTGATGCTTAGGACTTTTGAAAACTAACCTGAGACATAATCCATTTTAACTATGACATGCATGTATTCATACTTCGATCAACCCTCAAATGATTCAAGCCATTACTTGTAGATGAGAAGAATCTAACTAACCCATGTTCCTTTATCAATCCGCTTATACAAATAACACTTCCATTATCACGGCTCCATGCAAAACGAAATATTAACTGTGCGGTACAAATTTCAACAATTCATATTCACATTAAACATGCGCAAGGTAATATCTCTATACATCAAACGAATATCAATGTCATCATTGTTGAACGGTTCTTTTAATTTTATTTAATCCATCAAGAGGTCGTACCATCTAATTTGCTAATATCAGTTATCTTCATCCACCGAACGAAATTCAATAAAAATATTGTTCTGTTATACTTAACTCTTTGTCAAACCTTAGAGTCTTTTAGCAAGTTGAGTTATATAAATAACTCCATTGAACGTTTCTTACTCTTGGTTCTCTTTCTTCTCGATCCTGTCACAAACATTCTGGCGCTTAGGACCAAATGCAAGTCAATGAGCCTCAGCAGAGCACGTGTGTCAGAATTACAATTGAATTAACCACAACAGAATATCTGTGGTCTAGTAGCTCATCTGATTCAACATACATTCACGCATAAGAACACTCTTAACCAGTGGTTCTCAACCTTTTTGGTTTCATTCACCACTTAGCTTATTTTCAAGAATTTCATTCTCTCCTTAAATTGACAATGCCAAACATCATAAAACATATTTTTTAAATTATCATTTACTAACTGTTCCTGTAAATGGTAAAATGTAAATACTCACAGTTTAATTTCATACAAATCCACTAAACAAAGCTACTCTTGTATAATATTTATTTCGATATTCAGCAAAACGCTACAGATATCATTCTGTGCTGATCTTCATTTCAAAGAAAAAATAAATAAAGAGGATAAAATATCTCACATATATTGTTATTTTAAAAGCTACTCAAATTTAATTTGATTTTCAAAGAATCAGTTCATGCTTAGAGAAAACTTTAAACAGCCCAAAATCTTTAAGAAAAACGTTACTTAATCCACCCTTAGGTGGTTGGCGCCTTCCTCAAATTTAAAGGGTGCTATCCAAAATGCAAAAAGTGCGTAAATAACACTTAAGTGCTTATAACTTTTGATAGGATTGTCCGATCTTCAATGTTTTGGACGCGTTGGAAAGCTCTTTTGAATGCCTATCCAACGATAGATCATCAGAGTTCCGGACAACGTTTTCATCAACATATCTGAGATCCGGCCTCCAAAAGCGTATAAATAACACTGAAGTTTTTATAACTTTTGATAGATTAGTTAGATCTTCAATGTCTTAGACGCGTTGGAAAGGTCCTTTAAATACCTTTCTGAAAATGTATAGCATGACGGGTTTTCTTACAAAACCACCCTTTTACAATCTTCCGGACTTTAGTTAAAATCGTTTTTTAGCATAACTTATGAAGTACTTTACTAAACTGCATAATTTTTAATAGCGACTAATGGGACCCCAAGACAGACCAAATGACGCCAAAACGGACAAAATCGGTTCAGCCAATGTCAAGATAATCGAGTGACAATTTTTTGATCAACATCCCACCACACACACACAGACATTTGCTCAGAAGTTGATTATGAGTCGATAGGTATACATGAAGGTGGGTCTAGGACGTCAAATTAAAAAGTTTAATTTCCGAGTGATTTTATAGCCTTTCCTCAGTAAGGTGAGGAAGGCAAAAACTGTAAAAAATTATGAACAGCTGTTCATTGAAAATCCCAGAACTCGAGTAAATTATTTAAAAAGCACAGCTCATGTTTAAAAGAATGTTAATACCCGAAAGAATACTGTTTCAAATAAAAAGTATATACATCTCGTTTTTGGAAATTAGTACACAAATATTCAAGACATGCGCATGTTTAAAAATTGACATTTAAAGAAATTGATTCAAGAAATTCATTTTGTCAATGAACTGCAAATATGAGAGAGAATCAACTAAATCATAAAAGTGAATAAAATAACATTTTCAAATATAAACAGGAAATTCAAATAAAAATCGTTTATATTTAAAAGAACTGCTCATTTTTCAATAATAATAAACAAACTATTATTTTCTGCACAATTTTACCGATTTCTTCAAATAGAATATCTAAGATATCTTCAAAGATGAAACCGAAAAAACATCAACATAATTATTTAAGCATTAACATTTAGAATGAAATGCCAGATTCTTAAATGACGACAATCTCCTAGGTATCACCTTATTCAAATTCCCTAGCACTGTTTCTCAGTGTAACGTTGTTCAACTTCCATCACAGTCAACGGCCGACTAATCGAAAACTAGAAATTCTCCAAACATCTTAGCAGCTAGCATTAATATTAAACATTCCAATATTATTTTGTCACTGGATCCACTTTGAAATGTGTCCAGATACTCTTTGTTGTTTCTCTCAGCAATCGGGAAAATTCAACTTTAATATAGTCTACAAGTCAATTTATTCACCACCACTTCTCTCAATTCGATTATACAAGGGAAAAGCTTAGTTTGCTAACAATCATCAAGTAAAACAACTCCTTAAAACATTTTTTTTTTGTTATTTTAATCAGTTTCAATTGACTCAGTGGATTCAGACGGATCAAAATGCAACGATGTTGTCTGAATCATCATCAATCCATGTCACGATAATCTTAGCATTTCAATGGTCTGGTTCCTTCACTGATTGACACCTTCTGCTGGTCAACACTAAATCAATATTTGTTTCACCTGTTGAATTTCACCTCTTTAGCAACACTTGTCTGTGTATGTCCATATGATAGAATACCTGTATTTTTTCTAAAAAAATAGTTGCAAGTAACGCATGACATTCGATTTTTCAAACTCTTTCCTTCGTGTGTTTCAGCGTCATTACGTCTTACCCAGCAAGCAACTTAATTTCTGACTATTTTCTTTCATCTAACAATTAACAAAGCCATGCTTTAACTCCTTGTATTCAACAACAAAGTTTGTCATACATTCTTTACTATTGTATCGAAAAAGCTCCGCTTATCGCAAGACATTCGTTCGTCATTTCCAGCGCTTGTGATTTATTCATTTATATTGCTACGTGTATAACAAGCAATATTGTCTCATGATATTCTTCATTCTTGCCCAACAAGTAACACTTGTCTCATCATTTCTCATCTTCGTGTCCAATGAGCAACGCTTGCTCACGCTTTCGATTTTCTCCCGTCATGTTCACTTACGCGTCTCACTATACCTCTCATTCGTGTCCAACACTTTTCTCACGAATTTTATTATTCGTGTCCAACAAACAACGCTTGTCTCACGATTTCTTTCTTTCGTGTCAAACAGTTACGTTTGTCTTACGATTGTCTTTTGTGTCGAACAATTAACGTTCGTCTCACCAGTTCTTTCCATTGAGCCCAACAAGCAACGCTTGTCTTGCAATATCCTTCATTTGTGTCCAAGTAACACTTGTCTCACAAATTCAACTCTTCATGTTCCAACAAGCAACGCTTGTCTCACAATTTTGTCCTTTCGTGTCTAACAGTTACGTTTGTCTTACGAATTTCTTTCGTGTCCAACAATTAACGCTTGTCTCACCATTTCATTCCATTTAGCCCAACAAGCAACGCTTGTCTCATAATACCCTTCATTTGTGTCCAACAAGTAACACTTGTCTCACAAATTTAGTTCTTCATGTCCAACAAGCAACGCTTGTCTCACGATTTCTTTCTTCCGTGTTCTACAGTACGTTTGTCTCACGAATTTCTTACGTGTCCAATAATTAACGCTTGTCTCACCATTTTCTTCCATTTAGCCCAACAAGCAACGCTTGTCTCATAATACCCTTCATTTGTGGCCAACAAGTAACACTTGTCTCACAAATTTAGTTCTTCGTGTCCAACAAGCAACGCTTGTCTCACGATTTCTTTCTTTCGTGTCCAACAGTAACGTTTGTCTCACGAATTTCTTACGTGTCCAACAATTAACGCTTTTCTCACCATTTCCTTCCATTTAGCCCAACAAGCAACGCTTATCTCATAATATCCTTCATTTGTGGCCAACAAGTAACACTTGTCTCACAAATTTAGTTCTTCGTGTCCAACAATTAACGCTTGTCTCACCATTTTATTCCATTTAGCCCAACAAGCAACGCTTGTCTCATAATTCCCTTCATTTGTGGCCAACAAGTAACACTTGTCTCACAAATTTAGTTCTTCGTGTCCAACAAGCAATGCTTGTCTCACGATTTCTTTCTTTCGTGTCCAACAGTAACGTTCGTCTCACGAATTTCTTACGTGTCCAACAATTAACGCTTGTCTCACCATTTTCTTCCATTTAGCCCAACAAGCAACGCTTGTCTCATAATATCCCTCATTTGTGTCCAACAAGTAACACTTGTCTCACAAATTTAGTTCTTTGTGTCCAACAAGCAACGTTTGTCTCACTATTTCCTTCCATTGAGCCCAACAATCAACGCTTGTCTCTTGATTTACCTCCACGTGAGTTCAAATAGATTCAAATTCTCTCTCCCCGCCCTTCTAACAACATTTGTATACCTTCCTACATCAAAAAGTCTCCTTCAAGTCCTCATGTTCAAACCCAAAATTCCGTGTGGGTGGTGGATGCAAATTCATCTTAAAATTCTACTTAAACCCAATGTTCAACCAGTCAACATACTGACTCAACTCATGCTTTAAAAAAACTTCAAACTTTCCTTTTTTTGAACCAATCCTGCTTTTACCAATCATGCGCCCTATCCAAATGTTACCACCGAAACCAACTTGGAATACCAATTGGCCAATCAGCTAAGGACTCTCACCAATATCAAAGCGTCCCTGCGATTCTTGCCACGTCACAAAAATTGCCAAAGCAAGAAAAAATGGCCTCAATTTGTGATCGCCGAATCAACTGAAAAATAACAACATCACTACTTCCTTCACTGCACTGCCCGCAAACTTACCCAACCAAATCCAAACAGAAGTTCACTCTACAAACTGCGCCATTGTCGTAACTAAAAGTTTCTTTTTAATTTCATGATCCCACCACCCACCACATCATGAAATAAACTTGCGAAACTTTCATCCCGAACCGATCACTTTAATGTTAAACACGAGACTGATTTCATTTAGCCAAACCCCAAAGACCAATCTCAAGAAACCCTCTCTTTTTGCCAATTTCCTCTCAGCACACACCAATACCAACAACACTCGGCGCGACGAGAAGCAGACGACGCTGCACCACGCGCTCTCTTTGTTTTCCATCTCTCTTTTCAAATTCTGGTTCGTATCGACTCGCTTGCTTTGCTCTCGTCGTGGGCCACGGTGGCACTCACGTAGCTCACAACGTGTGTCCAACGAGTCCCAAGCAATCGGGATTAACAATTCAAATAGTCTCAAATGATCGTACGCGGAAACTGCGTACTAATTTTATTAATTCTTATTACCAACCTAGCTCATCTACCACACCACGGAATCTGGCATACTCGAAGATCTCCCGTACCTCCGCTTGACTGTAGATCTGCTTCGCAGAGTACGCCCCGAGTCTTGTAACCTGAGGGAAACTCACAAGTTCCAGTGGAAAGCTCTGTGAATCCGTAATGTGCCAGTGAAACACGTTCAACTTCACCGAAGCCATTCCGTCCAGTTGACGTTTGATTCCACGAAGTGAAATGAAGTTTCTTGCGGTGTCCAGCAGAAATCCTCGATGGGGATAGATTGGACTGTCGGTTATTTGAGCCTCGGACAAAATCACCAGACAACTTCCATCCTGATAACTGCGCTCCGTTATCAATTGGGAAAGGGTCTCCAGACCGTGGCGTGCCCCAAAAATAGTTCCAGCGATGATTTTTGCATGTACCGTGTCCTCATGAGTAGATAAGTGCAGTTCATAGGACTCATTTGTTGACCACTTGAGCTTCGTTTCCGCGGTCAAGACTTTAATGCTGACAAACAAACTTGTGCTCGTCGAGTGGTTGCAATGACGACTGCACTCTTTGTACAGGTTCTTAACGAAAATCCGCTGAGTTTCGTTGAAAAAGATCTTAATTTCCTCATCTTCCGAACTATCACTGAAGCTAAACTCGACATTGGCCGGGATGAACTCTCGCGTTCCTTGACCCAGCCGGATTGTTCCAGTTGGGATTGGCCACAACGAGCTGTACCTTCCGCAAACTAGTCGACACTCATTCAACGAACCGAAGCCTTGATCATTTCCACCCAAAACGTCGTCCTCGTACTGGCGGAGGCACTTTCCGTCAACGCATTGATACGGTGAGCTATTATGACAAAGCGTGCAATTAATCAGCACAAAAACCAGAACCAACAATGCCAGGAAACCACCGCAGCGGGAGATCGCGACCGTTCTCATTGTAGCGTGAAATTGGACTAAACGCGACAAGTGCCCGGCGCAGTGAACTTATACCGATTTGCGCGGGAGTACGTGTGTTGAGTTGTAAAGGTAAGACATCCCAGAATAACCGCACTCGACGCCGGCTGGCGATTGTGGAGCAAATTGTCACAGCTGGGATGATGACGCTGGAAATAGGACGCTTTTGCATCGCGGGAGTAACTGCACTTTGCGATTAAATTATGCAAAAAAGGTGTCGTGCGGTAGTAAAAGTGTACAAAGTGGTACATGTGTATTGTGGAACAAGCAAGTTTAGCTGTTGATAACGATCCAAACGAGATAACGATTTACTTTCGCGGCGATAAGAGCTAATGATGCAATGAGCTGAAGGAGGTGCACGGTACTTATGTCTTGATTTATAATTTTTATCTCCAAAACATTTAAGTGTTACAAAGTCCCTCTGAAGTTTTAATCCAGAGCCATTCCAGAGTTGAGCAAATTGGGTCAAGTCGGGGGTGGTAGTTTTAGTTCGAACGAAGTTCAACAACCTTTCCCAAACTCAAGAGAAAGCAAATGAAACCACCACCCACTAGGTTCAGCCAGAAATAAATGAAGAATGATAGTTTGTATTTAATTCAGATATAAACCTTGTCTACATGTGTGTTGTGTGCCACTACGTGAGAATCAGTATGTACAACGAGTTCAACGTCGCATCGAGTTCAGTTTTGTTTGGAACTGCTGGAGTAGTCGATGCAGCCGCCGTTGGTGGTCAGATCGATCTCTTCCGATCCATCCGAGAGGTCACTGCTGTTGGAGTCCTCCGCATGGTTCATAATCTTGGCAGAACTTTGCATCGCGTGGTACAGTGTCCGGTCGTCACGCAGCGGCGGCACAGTTCCATTGTGGTACATTGGATTTCCGCTGGCCTCCATCCGTTTGGCGGGTTCGGGGAAGTTGCCAGTGTTGTTGTTATTGTTGTTGTTATTGCCATTGCTTGTGCCACCGTTTGGTCCCTGGAAGGCCGGATGCATCAGCGTGAATTCTGACTCTTTGGGAGGAGACTCGGCATCGTCTGGTTTTTTGCTCGGAGGATTGTTGTTGTTGGCCGATGCAGGATTTTGGGGATCTGAAATTTTTAAAGTCTTGTAAATTCTTCGAATAATTCTTCTTGTTGAAATAACTCACCAGCTACAAGTTGAGGAGAGCTGATTCCCAAACAACGCATTCGCCAAGCATCCTGAAGCAATTGCAATCTAGCTTGTTTCCTCCACTTTGCCCGCCGGTTCTGAAACCATACCTGATATAGTGGAAAAATACATATTAGTTACACTTGTGGGATATTGTCATGATTACAGCTCACAATTGTTGATGTAATCCCAAACCGAACTGATACCTAAATCAACAAAAAAACGGCAATAACCAACTATTGTCACGCAGTTTTGCTACTTCAAAATTTGTTTTAAAGGTGAAGACATCACATGACATCGTATTTTTTTAAAATTGCAATTAAAAAATTTGCGTCAATATAACAAAAATACACTTTTGATGGCAATGCGTCACGTAAAATCGTCTGTAAAATCGATGGCAAAACGTTCCATACATTTTTCTAATGATTACTATTTTGTTTTTGGGCCAATTTAATTTTTGTTATTTTATTGGTTGCGGAGGTCTGTTAGTATCGCACATAACAATGTCAATTTCTCAAAAAACTATGAACGTGTTGCATGAATTGAAAGCTGAAACATTCAACTTTGTTCGGCTAATAAGGATATTTAATCAGATGAACTCTTCGAATCATGCCAAGCGTTTGAAAAAAATTCAAACCGGCATCATGAAAATGTTAGGGGTAACTTCATCCCCCATTCAACATTTGGAATAAATGTAAAAAAAATGTTTTTCATTCATCAAAACTTTTGATTTTCTATAAGTTTCAGAAATTTCACATAAAACCTGTACGGTAGTGTTCAAAATTAATCAAAGTTAGTATGAAAAATATTTAAAAACTACAAGTATTATTTTTTTACCAAAATTGAGCATGTTCACAAAAGCTGATAATTTTTGATTGCAAACATTTGAAAATGGTTCAAGCTTATTGCAGTTATGTACAACTATACTAAAGGAAACCATGTATGAAAATCCAACTCAATTAATTAGGCTCGAGGCTGAAACGAACTTTTTTAAACAAATGATTGTAAAAATAGTATGAGAGTAAATTAAACGTCAAATGGGTAAGGGTTGTTGTTGATAAGTTTATCCAACAATTCATGCATAAAACATTTTTTGAATAAATTTGAAGTGTTTTTCATACATATCAAAACAAAGAAAAACGATCTATTGGAGGTTTTTTTTCAGCACTTTAAAGATAAACTTAATCCAATTTTTTTTTTTAATATTTTTCTACGATGAGTTTAAATCAATTTTGCACAACTTTCTTGAAAAAGGCTATTTTTTTACCCACATGCTGAAGAGAAACAGGCTTGGGATCAAGTGTCCCCGAGGATCAAGTCTTCCCACTCTACCCTAAGGTCAAAGGTTTATAATAAAATTCGAACACTTCGGAATTTTTAAAAGGCAAATTAAAATAGTAAGAAAAACTTTTAACAAATATGTTTAATTATTTTTGAGATTTATTCAATATTTTAACACTTCATTGTGATTTTCACACTTCATTGTATTTCACAAAAAAAAACATAGCAGAACGAGGATTGAACCACCAACTTCTTGGTTATTGATCCGACACGCTACCACCGCGCCATGAACGCTTGATGAAAAGTGAGTGAAAGAGCACCAACATATGCTTCTCTTTGGAGTGTTGCTCGGGGACAGGCCAGAATTATATGTGTTGGTGAGAACTGCAGATCGCTGAAATTTTTACACGCGGGCAAAAATGATCTACGGGCTTGCTGCAAAAAATGTAATAAAATGTGACATTTTCTGCAGCAAATCCAATGTTGCAGATTTTGAGATATTTTTTTCCTTTGGGTGTATGATTCTTTCCACTGCAATATATCCCTAAGAACATCAATTCTATTCAGTTTTGTATTTCACAAATTGTAAGCAACTTATATCCAAAAAAATAATTAAAAATGCTGAAGCGTTTTTAAGGTGACGACATCCATCGAAGATACAAAAATTGCTTCACTGCCAATATTTCAACGAAAATCCTTCCACAAACGTGAATGATTTATTAGAGCTATTTTTTGCAATGATTAGAAATTTTTCACCAGAGCATCAAAAACGTTTTTTACTAATTTTGATGCACATTTTTCAGGCCTGGAATTTCTTAAGCAGCTTCTAAAGGTACTAAGCTGTTGCATGCTGTTTAATGTTTGTAGATGTAATCGTTAAATTGAATTAATCACAGAGCATATAAAATGCTGATCATTTTTTCTTTAGAAGCTTCACCTTAATTGTAATTGCGTTTTTGAATATATATTTATAGAAAGAAAATTATTTATTTTGCTCTTAGATTTAAAAAAATAATTGGAATGTTTTTATAATTTGCAGAAAAAGGAGCTCACTGATTTTTATTTAATTTTTGTTTTATTAATTTAATATGTATAATTATGATATAATTTGCACTTATTCAAACAATTTTCACTTTGTTAATACAAAATTAAATTTAGGGAGACATTACACTATTCACTTTAAATAAATCATAAAACTAAATGCTGTAAATAATAAAAAAATCGTTGTTATCACTTTTGTTAAGTTTGGAAAATCTTTTTTCCGTAACGGCCGATTATGAGCATGTAGGTCATTTCATGTAGAACGAATTTTTGAGAAATATTTACTGAAGTTTTGAACTTGCTTAGACTTTCTAAAATAAAAAGACTTTCTCAGCAAAAGTGTCGATAGCGTCGTTTTAAGACGCTTATAATTTTGCCGAGTCGTACTTTTTATCTTCAAAGATCTGTTCAGAGCTCCAGGAACTTTAAACTTCAATATTATATACACAGAAAAAAAAATGATGGTAATATTCATCAGGAAATGGTGACAGATTTTGTGGCAAAATAAATGATAAATTTTACCCCAGAAAATGATGAATTTTCATCAGTTTTTGAAGAATATTCATCAGGTTCACATTTTTACACATTTTTTATGTAATATTACACAAATAAAGAGGTAATATTCAACCTACCAAATTTTCAACATTCCAAAATTCAACTTTTTTTCTGTGTACACTAAATTTATCGTAAGAAGTTGACCGACACGCTCATGATGTTGACGTGGATCACAAATAATACCAAGGTATACACTAAATATAATTTAAGGAGTCTTATTTTTCAGGAAAAAGCTTCGAAAAAATCCTTGAATGCTGAATAAATTCAATTATTTTAAATTGCTTTTTTATAAATTTTATAATTTGTTCAGCACATTTCCATCATGGGTGGATCCTCCAAATAGCATCATTTAAAAAATGTATTACTAAATTATAAAATATGTTTTAAATCAAACAATAACTTATAATTTCTGCATTCTTGAAGCTTCCTTTGAAGTCTTCTCACTAACAAAAATTACAACAGCTTATCACCTGCACTCGCGCCTCACTGAGACTAATCCTCAAAGCCACCTCCTCCCTCAGGAAAACGTCCGGATAGTGCGTTTTCTGGAACAACGTCTCCAGCTCCTGCAGCTGCTGGGGCGTAAACGTGGTCCTGTTCCGTCGCTGGCGTCTCCGGCCAAACATGTACTCCGTTAGCAGATCACCGGGCAACGGCGATAAAAATGGTCCAGCCATGGCGCTCAACACCTGCTGGTCAGCACACTTGGAAACAGTTTGCCAACAAACAACACTTTCTAACTGAACTGATATTAACTGATATTCCGGAAGCTATCCTTGAACCCCGAACACAACCGACCTGTCCGAAGTCTACAATGGGACTGAAGATTTTTATCATAAACATCCCTTAAAATTGATGCAAATCTGCCGTGGTTCAACCACCCTCCCGGCTCCGACCAGACCGGAGTCCTTGCGATCATAATGCACATAAACGTTTCTCCTCTCCTCAACCCGCCCTACAAGCAGGTCGTCCTGGCTGCTGAGCTGAGAGCAGAAGCGAAAGGGAGAGCGCAAATTTGGATGCCCAGCAAGGATGTGTGGTATTGGCTCACTTTTAAACTGAGATTATTTTTTTTGGTCTCGATTCCTTTTTAGTATTTTTTTAGGCATAAAGTGTCAACGTTTGATCTTATCGTTTTTAATTTATTGTATTTTATTATTAGAAATTTTAGCATCAAATTTTCAAACAAAATAATTCATCATTACTGTTTTACAAATCATTTAAAACTTATTAAAATTTACAAAAAAAAAACAGTTTTCTTTAAAAAATATAAAATCCACCATTGTACTCAACCAGAAGCTGAAAACAGGTTTTCACATTTACATATTTAACTCAATTATATTTCCCGCCAGGACTTCCACCAATCCAATTCTAAATGAAATTATAACTGGCGCTTGCGCCCCTATTGTTATCGTTTCGTTTTCACTCTCACCCATATCGCTGGCTCGTGCTCGATCTCGCTCTCTCATGTTATCTGCTCGCGATGAGATAATTTTTAACCCCCCCTTCTGGTGAGGTGAGGTGCAGCACGGGAAAGTACAATGCTTCCGCCAGGAGCAGCGCTAAGAAAATTCGTGGAAAGGGACGGAAAAAAACGGCACCCCATGCGGTTGTTGTTGTTTATTATCATGTACAGGCAGGCAAGCCGCTTTTTTTATTTTCGTTGTTATTAAAAAGGCGGGGCAAATTGAGGCCAATCATAATGCGATATAGCAATATGCGAGTCCTTGTGATGCTGGCAGATGAGAGGGGTTGGCAGGGGGAAAAATGTTTTCGCGTACGCAGTCTGTTTAGAGATTTTTTTGATTAATGAGTTTTCCTGCGGTGATGTCATCAGTCAACAAATTGTTGACTGATGACGGAAAGCATTAAGATAAAAAAAATCCTGCAGTTGATATTGATGATAAAAAAAATAAAAATATGAAAAAAGGGAAATTGTTAAAATAAGGTTAATTGTTTCAATTGAATGCTTGAATGCCTCTTGTATATTTTTACCATAAAATCAAGGCTAAAAAATAAATTCAAGGAAAAATCTTTTTAAATTGACTGTAAACAAATTTGAACTATTCACTTCAAACAGAAGAAGAAGATTTTTATCAGATTTTGAATAAGGCCGTTGCAAATATTTTTTGAAGTTTATGTCCCTCGACTAGCATAGCATAGCATAGCATAGCATAGCATAACGGGTCTGCACCACGCTGTAGGGGGTGCCACAATGGTCAATTCAATATTCTTAGACAATTTGATTGCTGCCCGGTACAACCAAGAATATCTAAGAACGTAAATTTCCACACTGTGCTGCAAGGCTACGCCCATACAGTCCCGTGGGGATTTGGGAGGGAATGTTTTTGTTGTTCACTAGTGGCAAAAGTGCAGGGAACCCATGCGACTTTTAAAAGTGAACGGAATATTTTTGGGAGGTTTGGAATGGGGGTTAGAGGAATTTCAGTTTGATCATATATGGTATGAGGAGATGGTATGTTACAGAAAATGAATAGGATAAGGAATAATATGAACATTTAAATAAATCATATAGTGAGTAGATAAATTTAATTGCAGACATTTAATTTAAAATAATTCCAGGAAGCTGTAAAAGAATCAAAATAATTGAAAAACTAATACCCCACATGGAACCACAAATAAAACAATAGAGGCACAAGAATCTAAACATGAAGCTTCGTACCTTCCACAGAATTCAACATGAACACGACCAAGAATACAACACAAAAAGGACACCACAAAAAACCATCTTCTCGGCGCTGCTGCTCACACGATAATCTTGAAGTTTATGTCCCTCGACTCTGACCAAAATCGAGAGAGGGGGGCAAAAAAATAAAACAGTATAAAAATTGTAATTACGAGCCATGGTTTAAACATTTTAATGAATAAAGTGTTTTAAAATGCATTATACACCTGTTCAGTTGTTTTGCCATCATTAGTTTCCAAAATATCTAAAAATTGACGAAAATTTTAGTTTTGCGATTTTTTTTTGCGGTTCTGTACATTGGAATTTAATAAAAATTCTAAACATTTTTAAACAAGCCAAAAGATGCTAATAGTAGTTTATGCAACAAGTTGCAAAAAGAGGATTTTTTCAGCACGAGTCGTACATCGGTGAACCTCGTTGGATAAATACGAAGAGTGCTGAATAAATCAAGTTTTGCAACGAGTTCCATACAACATTTTTTTTTCATGTATTTTGTCAATAAATCGTTTAAATAAAAAAAAATGTTGAAAAGTGTTACTTTTCAAAACAAGTGCTGAAAAGTTCAAAAGTAGAACTTTTCAGCATTTATTTTGAAAAGTGTTGCTATTCGATTCTGTTATTTTTGGTACAGAAAAGTAGGCTATTTCGTCGTTCAAGAATGACAGGAAAAGTAAATAGTTTCACGACGGAATTGCAAAAATATGATTTTTGCAATTCCGTCTTGAAACTTCCTACTTTTCCTGTCATTCTCACGTGACGAAACAGCCTACTTTTATCTACTAAAATTAACAGAATTGAATAGAAACACATTTAAAAACAAATGCTGAAAATTTCTACTTTTCACCACTGAAATGGATGTTACTTTTCGATACAAGTGTTGAAAAGTTCAGCCTTGCAGCACCCATTTCAGTGCTGAACTTTTCAGCACTGGTATTGTAAGGTATTGATTTTCAAATCTGTTGTTTTTGGTAGGCAAAAGTTGGCCGTTTCGTTTCTCCAGAAGGACAGAAAAAGTTGACAGTTTCAAAGAGGAATTGCACAAAAAGGCATTTTAGATTGTTGCAGTAGATTAGACTTTTATTTTCATGGAAATTTTGAAGCTTTAGAGACCATCCATAAACCACGTGGACACTTTTTTGGGAATCTGTTACCCCCTCCCTTCTTTCGTGGACAATTGTCCATACAAAAAAAAACTTTTTTGAGGAACAAAATATAAATAAATAACACATAACTTGAGACTGTAACCCTGTAAACCAGTCAAATGATGAATCTTTGTTTTTAGTTTTTAGTTTTTAGTTTTTAGTTTTTAGTTTTTAGTTTTTAGTTTTTAGTTTTTAGTTTTTAGTTTTTAGTTTTTAGTTTTTAGTTTTTAGTTTTTAGTTTTTAGTTTTTAGTTTTTAGTTTTTAGTTTTTAGTTTTTAGTTTTTAGTTTTTAGTTTTTAGTTTTTAGTTTTTAGTTTTTAGTTTTTAGTTTTTAGTTTTAGTTTTTAGTTTTTAGTTTTTAGTTTTTAGTTTTTAGTTTTTAGTTTTTAGTTTTTAGTTTTTAGTTTTTAGTTTTTAGTTTTTAGTTTTTAGTTTTTAGTTTTTAGTTTTTAGTTTTTAGTTTTTAGTTTTTAGTTTTTAGTTTTTAGTTTTTAGTTTTTAGTTTTTAGTTTTTAGTTTTTAGTTTTTAGTTTTTAGTTTTAGTTTTTAGTTTTTAGTTTTTAGTTTTTAGTTTTTAGTTTTTAGTTTTTAGTTTTTAGTTTTTAGTTTTTAGTTTTTAGTTTTTAGTTTTTAGTTTTTAGTTTTTAGTTTTTAGTTTTTAGTTTTAGTTTTTAGTTTTTAGTTTTTAGTTTTTAGTTTTAGTTTTTAGTTTTTAGTTTTTAGTTTTTAGTTTTTAGTTTTTAGTTTTTAGTTTTTAGTTTTTAGTTTTTAGTTTTTAGTTTTTAGTTTTTAGTTTTTAGTTTTTAGTTTTTAGTTTTTAGTTTTAGTTTTTAGTTTTTAGTTTTTAGTTTTTAGTTTTTAGTTTTTAGTTTTTAGTTTTTAGTTTTTAGTTTTTAGTTTTTAGTTTTTAGTTTTTAGTTTTTAGTTTTTAGTTTTTAGTTTTAGTTTTTAGTTTTTAGTTTTTAGTTTTTAGTTTTTAGTTTTTAGTTTTTAGTTTTTAGTTTTTAGTTTTTAGTTTTTAGTTTTTAGTTTTTAGTTTTTAGTTTTTAGTTTTTAGTTTTTAGTTTTTAGTTTTTAGTTTTTAGTTTTAGTTTTTAGTTTTTAGTTTTTAGTTTTTAGTTTTTAGTTTTTAGTTTTTAGTTTTTAGTTTTTAGTTTTTAGTTTTTAGTTTTTAGTTTTTAGTTTTTAGTTTTTAGTTTTTAGTTTTTAGTTTTTAGTTTTTAGTTTTTAGTTTTTAGTTTTTAGATTTTTGCGTCATTGTGCATTTATTAATTTAATTATATGTTTTCATTTTCGATAAGCAAAACCCTGCTCAATAAATTTAACAATCCGAAAAAGTATTATTCTAAAAAGGCAAAAATCATTTCCAGTTTTGAAGAATAAATAAAATTCTATCTCATTTATCCTAAAGTTTCCCTTTACTATCAAAGCTAAACAAACGCATACCATTCCAAATTAATCACCAAAAATGTATTGTTGTGAGGAGCTCGCAAACCCATTATTCGTTTCGCTTTGCAGTCTAATTTTTTGATGTCCCAGAAGGCGCTCGGGGCCCCGAAACAACGGGAAATTCACCGCATCCCAGCTTAGCTCAACTCAGCTGCAGAGGAGATACCTCAAACGACAACCCAGGTCCTTTGTGATGAAAAGTTTATTCATTTGTGAATTATGAAAATGGGTGGTTATGGTGGGTGGGGGGGAGGGAATGGGTTTTGGTGGGCTCCATTTGTGGAAGCACAAAATTCCAACATAATTTTAAAATATTATTTCTGTCTGTACTGTCGGTGTACAAATGGAATCCTACACACACACACACACACACACAAACCAGAGCTCGTGATTGGATAAGAATTTCTCATTTTCATCTGATGCCGAGAGTGAGCAGACGAGAAAAATGTTGGTGGGAGGAAAGGTGGGAAAAAGCAAAACTCTCGGGACGTGGTAAAAAACAAGTAACAATACTAACTTTGTTGAAACGTTGTCGGTGTATTTGAAACTGTGCTTTGTTCGCCCTGCAGCACATTTTCCTCCATTTCCACTGGGTTTCTGTGTGTTCGTCTGGTGGAATTCAAATAGGATTCATAATCATAACACAATCTCATCAGACATTTCCTCGGAGAGTGGAAAACCTGCCGGGATGAGAATGGCGGCTGCTGCAACAGCAGCAGCAGTGGTGGCCAATGGGAAATCTCGACTCAACAAAGGCAGCACAGTTTTTCCACACCAGAAGGATGCTGAAGGTGGCAGTAAGTGGAAGTAAGAGGCGGGAAAAACGAGTCAGACTGAGGGAGTGTATCCACATTTCATTCTTTTATTTCATTTTTCCGACCAAGCATCCTCTCCTCACACCTCCTCCCCCACTCTCTTTTGTCATCGTGTATATGAAGTAATTTTAATCATTTTGCAAAACAATAACAATACCCGCGCGAGCTCACAGAATTATAGAGCTGTGCAGAGCATCCTTTCCTGCAGATGGTACACAATACTGAGCTGAGGGGTACACAACAGAGCTCAGGAAGGTAAAGTAAAGTAATCTTGAGCGCAGAAGGCATGTTTAATCAAACTGTGCGAGATGTGATGGGAGAGGAAAGGACTGCGCTCCAGTCGTAATGAAATGAAAAGAATGCATAGAGATCTTTTGTTGTCCTCTAGCGTTGGAAAATATCATGAGTTTTTCTTTTCCTTCAGGAATAAATATTCACTAGATGCATTTTCATAACAGAATTAATCCACGTTTAGGCGGGAGAGGAAACGGAAAGGTAGCCACCCGAGGTGGCCAGGGAAATACATTTTTCCAGGATAATTTACTGTTGCAACGCTGCGAGTCACCAGAGCGAAAAGAACGTGGGAAATGAATATTTTCAGTGCACAGGGGTGTAATGCTATTCAGTCCTGGCTCGCCTATCCGGATGTCTTGGACAAACTTTAACTTTACTTCGAATAATCAAATCATGTACAGTCCAGACTCGATTATCCAAAGTTTCGATTATCCGAAGGTTTGTATGGGACTTCGGATAATCGAATCACGAACAAAAATTTTTTTTTTCGTTTTTTTAAACATCTATTTCTTGTTTTAAACGATTAGTGCGCTGACCACGGGGACGCGCTGTCTTGTTTTTGCATGCTCATTTTCATTTCTTTTGTGTCGCTGTTTGTGTGCTTGGGTGCGTGGTTATTATATATAGGTGAAAGGATTTTATTGAATGATCATTATATTGCATTATTATATTTAATTGATTATATAACCACACTATATTTTACACTTAACACATTATACAAAACACATATGAAACTGTAAACAGGAGCGTTTGGTACGGTATGTCCACGCATCCTTCCTCCCCTGTAGATTCTGTGAAATGTGCTCCCTTCACAGAATCTGTCTCTACGGTTAATGCAACGCAGTAGGCCTGGCCGCTTTAATTTATGCAATACATCTTCGGGGTTACTCAAGTGTACTGCAATAATTAAAATTGACAAGAAAGAACTTGGGGCGTAATCTAACCCCAAGTTCTTCCAGGATGCTTTCTTCGGACTAACTGCGCTTGTGTTCGATTAGATTAGATTAGATATCTTTTTCTTTTTTTAAACATCAAATTCAAGTTTTGCGACCCCATTTTAGTCAAATTTGAATAGTTGATTGCTTATTAAATAATAAAATGCATTTTTTTTTTGAATATTTCGGCCGCCATCTCGGATGCAATTTTTTTCCTGATTCGATTATGCGAAGTTTCGATTATCCGAAGTGAAATTTTTCCGAGGCCTTCGGATATTCGAGTCTGGATTGTAATTGTTATTGTCTTGTCATATTTCTTATTGTTGTTTTTAAAGTATGGCCCGTTAATTTGAAGTGGTTTAGACTTTTTAGATTCATGATGGCGATCAAAACGGAAGTGATGAAACATGGAGAATATGCATTTGGTAATTTCACCATTCATTTTGGGGTAATTCTCCGCCAACTCACACAGCAGTTGCCCCGACCCCTCTTCGATTTGCGTGAAACTTTGTCCTATGGGGTAACTTTTGTCCCTGATCACGAATCCGAGGTCCGTTTTTTGATATCTCATGACGGAGGGGCGGTACGACCCCTTCAATTTTTGAAATTTTAGAACATGTCATTTTATGGGAAATTTAATGTACTTTTCGAATCTACATTGAACCAGAAGGGTCATTTTTTCACTTAGAACAAAATTTTTCATTTTAAAATTTCACGTTTTTTCCAAATTTGCAGGACTATTTTTTAGAGTGTAACAATGTTCTACAAAATTGTAGAGCAGACAATTACAAAAAATTTGATGTATAGACATAAGGGGTTTGCTTATAAACATCACGAGTTATCGCGATTTTACGAAAAAAAAGTTTTAAAAAATTTTGTCGTCATCGATCATGGCCATTCATGGTCACCCGCGACAGACACGGACAACGAAACAAAGAGAAACGCAAAAAGTAAAAAAAACTGAAAAAAATATATTCAGAAAAGTCTATTGTTACCTTTTTATTAGTTTTTGTCGAGTACGATCATTTGAATCCATTTTTTATCATTAATCAAAATACGGCAATTTCACGGCACCCAAAATGTATATAATACTAATTCAACTATTAAATAATTACAATGTGGACCTTCATGTGGACGGACTTTTTTGAGCTTGAATGAAGTAGAAAACTTGAATAAAATTTTATCACTAGAAATTTTCCTCGCTCGTAAAAAATCAAACAATATTCAAAAAATGTTGATAAAAAGAATCACGATATGCTTTATTCATTAATTTCAAATTTTGCAAAATTTCAATGCGTTCAAGAAAATTATTTTTATATTCAAATTTAAACTTCTTTTTCCAATCTGTGAGCTTAAAAATAAAAGTATACAATAGGTCCAAACTGGCCGATTTGATTATCAATGCAAAGGCGTCATCCATAAAGTACGCTCTTTTTGCCAATTTTCGTGACATACTTTATGGACGACGTCAAACATGAACGTTATGAATATTTTACAATCCATTCTATAAGATCGTTGCAAATATTTTTTGAAGTCGGATGGGTTGTTGAAAAAAATATATATCAAGATTTCAATATTTGAACGAAAATTCAAAATGAATAGTTTTGAATTTATAAGTTTTGAAAATATTTAATTATTGACAAAATATTGATTTTTTGTTGGTTTTTTTAGCGGTGCTGTAAATTGTATAGATTTTATTAAAATACACATTCATATGCTTAAATTTAAATTGGTCTGAAATATCCAAGAAAAATTAAATTGTTGAATCAAAAGTTAAATAAATCAGTCAGTTTAACTTTATACAATCAAAAGAGATCATCTTAGTATTATAAGTGAAGTTTCATTTATAAACTAAATCTCACAAAAAGAGTTTTTCGACAGCACGTGAGTAAGAAAAGAAAATGTCAAAAATATATTTTAAAACATATTCTTTCAAAATATCTAAGGGAATAAACGTGCAATCAACTAAAACAAATTGAAAAGATTTTTTTTTAAATGAAAGTGTAAATTTTTGATCGACCTCGGCCATAGTCAAGCGATTACAAACTTTTAAAAAATGCGTGGGCCTCGCATTACCGCTAGGCTACATTGCTCGTTGAAACCAAGATGCAAAAACATTTTTATAATGATTTGTGATTTTTTCCGAAAAATTCTCAAAAAGGTATTTGTACCCCACTAGGACCCTGCTCGTTTTTCCTCCATTTCCCGACCAAACGTCATATTCGCTGCAAAGTAAGAAGCAGCAAAAAAAAATCCAATTGTCAACCCGGCCTGTCTCGGTGGAACTCACCGTCAGACGGCACAAATCTGCCTGGGGAACTTTTTGGATAATTAGTTCGTTTGTGCTCTCTGGGAGAAAAATATTAACAATTTTAGAAAACCTTGGCGCAACACGTGTGCGAGCAGCATGTAATCCTGAGGTACACATTCTCATTTGTTTTTTTTTCTCCTCCGTTTGCTAATGAGTTACCGTCCTGAAGACTGCCGAGGGGTGCTCCACTGGGAGCAGCCCAGCCGACACTGACACTGATGGACCCCTCGACGACGGGCTGATGATGAAGCACGGGAGGAGCACTTCATTATTGTGTTCCCCAGCGCTCATTCTGCGAAGCTCATGCAATTCGTTTGCACATCATGCTTTTCAATAGAAATTAAATTCTTTTTGTTTATGTATGCTGCTGGCTTTTCATTGTACGTTTTGCTCCGGGATTGCGCGCTGGCAGCCCTGATTTCGTATTTTCATTTACATTTTCCATTTTCCTGCTCGCGCACATTCATACACTCACACACACACACACGTGCACGGTCGCTCGGGCAAAGAGGAAAAAAGATGATTAAAATTAAAAACTCCGAGAAATTTTTCATAATTAAATGCATAAAGCTGTGAAATTTTTTCGGTCACGTCCCACGCCCCGGCCTGCAAACGGAATAATAGTGATAATGGAATGTGCACCGGGTTGGAAAATTGTTTGCTCGGGGTGGGATTACTCGTTGGTAATTAACCTCAAAGTAGTTAATTGTTGTTCCAGCATCCAGCATGAGCCAGGCCCATTCAGTAAAGGATCATTCAGTGCAAATTAATTATCCTTAAGAGCTGTGGGGGTGCAATGTGGCTCAATCAAATCAAATGTTATGCAATCGCAACCCCCTTCTCGCACAGTCAAACAGTCGAGCGAACAATGAATGGTGCAGCACCAGCTGTTGGATTGAAATCACATTAAAATTAAAAAAAAGCAAATGCTGGATTGAGGACACACCAAGAGTGGGCGTAATTTCATTGTGTGTGCTCTCGCGTGCTCACGCTGGTTCTGTTTTGATCCTTCCCTTTTTGCATGCCCCTGTTACGAGGGCAAAAGCAATTATGTGAGAAAAAATCGGTTAGGGTTGATCCTTATCGAAAAACACAAACATAATATTGTTAGCACAAGTATCTTCTAGAGCAACCCTAGTAATTCCAATTATGACTTTTGACGAGTGTGTTCCACAAAAGAACCGATTACAAAAGAGAGTGTTTGCCTATTGTTAGTGGTCTTTAAATGGTTTAAAAAACCAACAACATTTAGCTCAGTGATAAAATGCGCTTCAATCACAACGGAAGTCAGTCCGCTGGATATCAATTAGTCAAAGTCGCTGACGGATAGATGATTTTTCAGACCAATCTTCGGGGTAATCTTTATTGAGGGCGTTTTGCTCGTCAGCGAAGCATATCACTGTAACAGAGAGAGAATAACAAAAAAGAGAACATAATGGAAAGCAAAATATCAACGTGAAACAGGTGTCAAAATTTAATATGCGTGAAAATCGCATGAATGCATTTGTGCTTGGATTCACTATTATGCACTGGAATATGCGCTCCTGCTTGCTAAGAGCTGCTTCGGCTGCGCTGCTATTATCTATTATTCTCACGATAGCCTAGGACTATGATGACGGTGACGCCTCGCGACACAACAAAAAAACAAGCACTGATACGGAAACTTGTAACTCGGAGCGGAGGGTGAAATGCTAGATGTTGGCAAAATAAATGCAAAATCTTCTTTCTTACACTAGAAAAGCCCTCAGAAAATATTAAACAATGTGCAATAGAGAAAAGAACGATATTCTCAGATTGTATTCGTAATTTCTAAGATCAACTAAAATCACCCAATGTAGTTTTAACTATTTGCTTCAAACCATTTAAAAAAATAAGTATAATAATCCTGATGTCAATAAAATCATATCGCTGCTTGTGTTCTATCTTGGATTGTGTTGAAAATCATTCCCCCGAATACCATTCCCCAGAAATCAATTCCCTAGAATGAACCGTTCCCCAGAAAAACATTCCCCAGAATGTATTATTCCCCAGAAAACCATTCCCCAGAAAACCATTCCCCAGAATGTACCGTTCCCCAGAAATATTTATCGTGTTGATTATAATTATTTCCAAAATTTCAAAAAAAAATCCAAAATTTTCAAAATTTCTGAATGTTTGCAAAATTTCCAAAATTTCCAAAATTTCCAAAATTTCCAAAATTTCCAAAATTTCCAAAATTTCCAAAATTTCCAAAATTTCTAAAATTTCCAAAATTTCCAAAATTTCCAAAATTCCCAAAATTTCCAAAATTTCCATAATTTTCAAAATTTCCAAAATGTCCAAAATTTCCAAAATTTCCAAAATTTCCAAAATTTCCAAAATTTCCAAAATTTCCAAAATTTCCAAAATTTTCCAAAATTTTCAAAATTTCTAAAATTTACAAAATTAGGGGAACAGCATCTAATTCCAGCGTGCTTCTAATGTTGGCAGGTCAGAACTTTGCCATTCAATTAAAGCTAATTAAAAGCGTTTTCAACTGAAATCGAGTGATAAAAAGCTCAATAAGAAGTGAGCAAGCAAGTTTCTATCAAAAGTTTTGCAAAATTAGTTGTTTAAATAATGAAAATAAGCAAATTGGATGGAGTTAGGAGCGAGTGCTTAACCTGCCAAACATACGAGAATTTCCCCTACCTAAATTTCCAAAATTTCCAAAATTTCCAAAATTTCCAAAATTTACAAAATTTACAAAATTTACAAAATTTACAAAATTTACAAAATTTACAAAATTTACAAAATTTACAAAATTTACAAAATTTACAAAATTTACAAAATTTACAAAATTTACAAAATTTACAAAATTTACAAAATTTACAAAATTTACAAAATTTACAAAATTTACAAAATTTACAAAATTTACAAAATTTACAAAATTTACAAAATTTACAAAATTTACAAAATTTACAAAATTTACAAAATTTACAAAATTTACAAAATTTACAAAATTTACAAAATTTACAAAATTTACAAAATTTACAAAATTTACAAAATTTACAAAATTTACAAAATTTACAAAATTTACAAAATTTACAAAATTTACAAAATTTACAAAATTTACAAAATTTACAAAATTTACAAAATTATCAAAATTATCAAAATTTCCAAAATTTCCAAAATTTCCAAAATTTCCAAAATTTCCAAAATTTCCAAAATTTCCAAAATTTCCAAAATTTCCAAAATTTCCAAAATTTCCAAAATTTCCAAAATTTCCAAAATTTCCAAAATTTCCAAAATTTCCAAAATTTCCAAAATTTCCAAAATTTCCAAAATTTCGAAAATTTCCAAAATTTCCAAAATTTCCAAAATTTCGAAAATTTCCAAAATTTCCAAAATTTTCAAAATTTCCAAAATTTCTAAAATTTCCAAAATTTCCAAAATTTCCAAAATTTCCAAAATTTCCAAAATTTCCAAAATTTCCAAAATTTCCAAAATTTCCAAAATTTCCAAAATTTCCAAAATTTCCAAAATTTCCAAAATTTCCAAAATTTCCAAAATTTCCAAAATTTCCAAAATTTCCAAAATTTCCAAAATTTCCAATATTTCCAAAATTTCCAAAATTTCTAAAATTTCCAAAATTTCCAAAAATTCCAAAATTTTCAAAAATTCCTAAATTTCCAAAAAATCCAAAATTTACCAAAATTTCCAAAATTTCCGAAATTTCCAAAATTTCCATAATTTCCAAAATTTTTAAATTTTCTCAAATTTCCAAAAATTCCAAAAAAATCCAAAATTTCCATAATTTCAAATTTTCAAAAAACTATAAAAAAAATTCATAATCCTTGATTTTTTTAAATTTTAAAATTTCTTTTCTCTTTAATTTTGATTTTTGAATTTCAAACTTTTTGATTTTTTTTGAGAATTTTGAAAATGTTTTTAATTTATGACATTTTTGAAGCTTACCATTAACAAATTATGATCGTAATATTTAGATCGAAAAATCTTGATCGTGCTGCGAGAAATAAAGATTGAAATATTACGCTCGAGTGCAATTATAATCACCACGTTTACTTGTGTCAGTAGTTATTACAAGGCCAGAAAGTTTTCCCTTCTTTAAAGAAAGGAAAACTTAACTGACTGATACAAGTTGAATTTGACCTTTAAAAGAGAGGAGGAGAGTTTTCCCTTCTGTAAGGAAGGGAAAAATTTATAGCCTTGTTATTATAACTGCGACACGGGTTTAATTTTCCCTTTTTTAAGTAAGGGAAAAAATACTTGACCACTTACACAACTTTTTAAGAGAGTTTTTCCTTATGGAAACAAAAAAGAATACAAGAAAAAAAAACTTTAAAGCGAAAATTCAACTTCTGTCAGCAGATATCACAAGTCAGGACAGCTTTCCCTTCTTTAAAGAAGGTGAAATTCAACTTGTGTCAGGAGACCTTAAAAGAAGGAAAAATTAATCAGTTATTGTAAGTCAAGAGAATTTTCTTCTTCCAAAAATGATAAATTAAATTTTGTCACCTGAAATCAAATTTAGAAAATTTAAATAATCATGCAAAATGAGCAATATGCCAAAGGTCCAATATGTCCAATGACACCCATAATCATATTTTAATTTCAACAAACATTTTTCTTCTTTGCAAAATAAAAATAGCATTCACGGAAAACAAGAAATAAAAAGAAACTGCAATTTTTTCGGCATTTGTATAACAAATTTAACATGGCTGAAAAAGAAGGGAAAATTTCTTAGAATAATAGAACGAGTCAAAAGCCGAATTAACATTTTCTGTTATTTTCTCAAGAATTGTTGTCAAAAAAAGAAAAATTTCTTGGCATGGATAAAATAACCTTGTCCAATTTTTATATTTTCTAAGAAATTTCAAACAAACTAATATTTGAAACTACTTTGATTTTTCGAGAAAGAAACTTTTCTGGGGAATGGTTTTCTGGGAAATGGTACATTCTGGGGAATGGTTTTCTGGGGAACGTGACACAATCTCTATCTTGAGGTACGTCCTATCTTTTTACAGTAGACGTGTCACAAGATAGCACACGCAACGGTATTCAAAGTCATATTGTCAGTTGTGTGCTATCTTGTGACAACGACCATTTAGTACTTTTCGAGAAAATCGTTTTTTAAAGTTTGTTGGTAAATAATTTCAAAGCTATGAATGATAGAGCCAAACTTTTTGAAGCAATCGGTTCGTATACTATCGCTTAAAAAACGCTCCAAGTTTCAACTAATTTGGTTACACCAGATACAGTAAATAATGTTTAAAAAATCTGAAAAGCACGTGTCACAAGTGTGTTTCGAAAGTAAAACTGTACTACGCGTCACAAGTGTGCACAGAATTCCCATACAAACTATAATAAGCTCAAATCAATTGTTTAATTGACTTAATCAGTATATTTTTATAAACAAAAGGTTGCATTGCCTTTAGAAAGTATGTGTGTACATAAATTTGTGAAAAACAAGAAAAATTTTCCACATTTTTGGTTGGGGTTGGGGGGTGCCAGATAAACTTTGAAAAATATTTGCAACGTCCTTATCAAAATATCTAAGTATTGGCAAACCTCTTTTTTCCCCCAGGGAAAAAGTTGTTGAGGTGCTGTACATTGGAAATTAATTTAAATTCAAAATACTTTTAAACGAGTCCAAACATGCTTCATATGATTTTCAATGCAGAAAAAAATATCCCAGATTGTTTTTAATTATTTACACTTTTAATTCCATTGAAATTAGCTAGTTTTTCGAAAAAAGAATTATACCAATTGTAAGGCTCTGAAAGACATTATTATTGATCGACCATTTGGCGGCCATGTTGTTTTTGAAAAACAATCAAATCAGAATGTTTCAATCAAAAAAATGGTTTTCTTTGTGTTGTTTGAAGCATTTTACATATAGTGAATATTTTTTCATTTCAACTTACTATTTCTGGACCTGAATTCGAACCATGATGGCAGTCATTGCCCCAAAAGTGAAAGACACCATCTACCACCTTAAAGGGGGGACATAAGCTTTGAAGATTATTTGCAACGGCCTTAAATATAAATTATAATTCCATAAATTGAAATTAAAAAAAATATGGCAGTACAACTGTAAAAATGTAAAATAAAATGTTGAAAAATTTAAAATATAACTACAAAGAAGGTGGTTCATCAACATGAGCGATATAAACCAACGATAACTTTTTGAAGAATCCTCTTATTTTTTTCAAAATCTTCCTTCCGCAAAACCGCTGAAACACTCAGGATGTTTCAACGAAAGGAACGGAAAAGGATTCGCATGTGCCACTGTCCTATTGTGCAACTCGGTGGCTTGAACATCATCCTCGTCATTCTCACGACACTCACTGTCTTTCACTGGCATCGCTCTCTCTCTTTCCCTCGGACTGTCTGCTTGCTTTTTAGTACTCTCTCTCTCTCTCTCTCTCTCTGTGTAAAAGTGCTCAAATTGAAATGAAATATTTTCCGCGCTCGCATCCACACTATTCTCCCTGACCTGCCCGCTCATTTTCCATTGTTTTAGCTCTGAGTCCGGATTTTCACGCGGTGTGATGATTTCAGTGATTTTTTTTTTTGTATCCCTCGTTGTTTAGATTCACTCAGCACGGATTCCGGACCGGTTCCCGAAAGGTGTCGCATTTGGCACGGTTCACGGCGCACCGAACCAACTCCACCGTGCATTAATATTAATATTTTCACTATTAATAAGGACCTTTGTTTGGAGGGGCGAAGAAAGCGGATGGATGAGAAACGGGATTCATGCAGCCATGAATGAGCAGTGCAACGAGCAACAGATTGAATCACCTGGGGAGCGTTACTTAACTGATTAAAAATTTTCGATCTCGTCTGATGGGTTCTGGGGCCGAATATTTTTATGCATCGTTCAGCAGCAGCAGCAGCAGCAGCTTTTTTGTGAATCATTTAATAATATTCATAATGGAATCACTGATTGGAACGAATTCGCTTTTTTGCGATTCATGGAAAATCGAGCTTTTTGATGTCGAAGCTGTGTGCTACTTTTTTCAGCAGAATGATGGAATTGAATAAATGTATGCAAAAAAAAGTGCTGCTTTCAAAAGACAATTTCACTGCTGACTGCCTATATTGAATCACGGCAAAACGAGGAGCATTTGCCAAATTGCGTTAGCGTATGAAATTTGTTGAATAAATTTTGTCAACCATTGAATTGGCACAAATTTAGCGAAACATTCGTGCAGCAAAAAATGTCATGTGTGTGGGAAAGCCAACAATCGCAACCGGTATCATGCTGTCAAATGAAGCGAACTAATCAACGATCTCGAAAACTGGTCCACGTTCGAATGGCACAAAGTTCTACAAACTCACCCCTCCCATCCCGACTGAGTTGGACGAAATTTAATGAAATTTTCATTTGGTAATTTGTTTATGTGAGTTGTTTTTTGTTGGCCACTGTTCTCCTCTCAATGGGCTACAACCAGCATGGTGCCGTTTCAATTGCAGGCCGTATCCGAAATAGGGACGTACTTTTGGCCACCCAAATTGACATCAACCCTGCAGAAATGCCTAATCCAACCCTGACGTAACTGTGCAAACCCTTTTCAAGGGAGAGAGAGCAAAGTGACCAGTGCGAGAGGAGCTTCCTCTTCATCACATCACAGAGGATGATTCGTCCTTGCACCACACACCTCACTCTGAGCCAGGCTCCACCGCAGGACACGAGACCATCACAGGAGCAAATCGAAATAAACTCTATTATGTAATTTCATCATTTCATTTCAGTTGGCTTGGGAGCCTGGCCCGGAGAGAGAGAGAGAGAGAGATAGAGAGACAGATGAACTGAACGAGCTCGGTTGATTAATTTACACAAGTTAATTACGGAATTAAACTGCTCCCCAGCCCCTTCCCACCACCACTCTCCACCCAGCCAGCATAGTACAAAGTTCTGCTGATCTGGCCACTTTCCGGCAGGGATTGAGCGCAGTGGTAGTAGGAGGAGGAGGACGGTGCGATCGGCCAAGGAGAAAGAGTTTTGACCGAGAGTCCGTTTTGTCGGCGGATGAATGCACTCTTGGCCACCATTGAAGAAGCCCGGCCGCCTTTCAAGCCGTTTTGTTGGAGAGGAAAGATGTTTGATTCAAGTGTAGCTACAGTATGCAAATCATCAAAGCATTATTAGATGTGAATATCGAAATCGAAATCGAAAATTGCTCTTAATCTATATCAATATTAGTTACTGTATCAAAATAAATAATAAATTTGTATTTATAAACTAAATTAAACGAAATAAACAGCTTTCAACAGCTTTAAAAATATTTTTTTATATAATAAATAATACAATGAGCAGTTCTCTAGGATTTCGGTCATTCGATTTTTTTTGTATTTTTTAATCCGACTGAAACTTTTTTGGTGCCTTCGGTATGCCCAAAGAAGCCATTTTGCATCATTAGTTTGTCCATATAATTTTCCATACAAATTCGGCAGCTGTCCATACAAAAATGATGTATGAAAACTCAAAAATCTGTATCTTTTGAAGGAATTTTTTGATCGATTTGGTGTCTTCGGCAAAGTTGTAGGTATGGATACGGACTACACTGGAAAAAATAATACACGGTAAAAAAATTTGGTGATTTTTTATTTAACTTTTATCACTAAAACTTGATTTACAAAAAACACTATTTTTAATTTTTTTATTTTTGATATGTTTTAGAAGGCATAAAATGCCAACTTTTCAGAAATTTCAGGTTGTGCAAAAATCACTGACCGAGTTATGAATTTTTTAATCAATACTGATTTTTTCAAAAAATCGAAATTTTGGTCGTAAAAATTTTTCAACTTCATTTTTCGATGTAAAATCAAATTTGCAATCAAAAAGTACTTGAATGAAATTTTGATAAAGTGCACCGTTTTCAAGTTATAGCCATATTTAAGTGACTTTTTTGAAAATAGTCGCAGTTTTTCATTTTTTTAAATTAGTGCACATGTTTGCCCAGTTTTGAAAAAAATATTTTTGAAAAGCTGAGAAAATTCTCTATATTTTGCTTATTTGGACTTTGTTGATACGACCTTTAGTTGCTGAGATATTGCAATGCAAAGGTTTAAAAACAGGAAAATTGATGTTTTTTTAAGTTTCACCCAAACAACCCACCATTTTCTA
Organism: Culex quinquefasciatus; assembly: GCF_015732765.1. Taxonomy (NCBI): domain Eukaryota; kingdom Metazoa; phylum Arthropoda; class Insecta; order Diptera; family Culicidae; genus Culex; species Culex quinquefasciatus. Next base: position 1,285,731 of record NC_051861.1, read on the forward strand.
TCGTCAATATCTCAGCAACTAATGGTCCGATTTTCAATGTTAATATATGAAACATTTGTGAAATTTTCCGATCTCTTCGAAAAAAATATTTTTGGAATTTTCAAATCAAGACTAACATTTCACAAAGGCCAAACATTCAATATTACTCCCTTTTAAAATGTTTGTCTTGATTTGAAAATTCCAAAAATATTTTTTTCGAAAAGATCGGAAAATTTCACAATTGTTTCATATATTAACATTGAAAATCGGACCATTAGTTGCTGAGATATTGACGATAGAAAATGGTGGGTTGTTTGGGTGAAACTTAGAAAACATCAATTTTCCTGTTTTTAAACCTTTGCATTGCAATATCTCAGCAACTAAAGGTCGTATCAACATAGTCCGAATAAGCAAAATATAGAGAATTTTCTCAGCTTTTCAAAAATATTTTTTTCAAAACTGGGCAAACATGTGCACTAATTTAAAAAAATGAAAAACTGCGACTATTTTCAAAAAGTCACTTAAATATGGCTATAACTTGAAAACGGTGCACTTTATCAAAATTTTAGTAAAGTACTTTTTGATTGCAAATTTGATTTTACATCGAAAAATGAAGTTGAAAAATTTTACGACCAAAATTTCGATTTTTTAAAAATCAGTATTGATTAAAAATTCATAACTCGGTCAGTGATTTTTGCACAACCTGGAAATTTCTGAAAAGTTGGCATTTTATGTCTTCTAAAACATATCAAAAATAAAAAAATAAAAATAGTGTTTTTTGTAAATCAAGTTTTAGTGATAAAAGTTAAATAAAAAATCACCAAATTTTTTTTTACCGTGTATTATTTTTTCCAGTGTAGTCCGTATCCATACCTACAACTTTGCCGAAGACACCAAATCGATCAAAAAATTCCTTCAAAAGATACAGATTTTTGAATTTTCATACATCATTTTTGTATGGACAGTTGCCGAATTTGTATGGAAAATTATATGGACAAACTAATGATGCAAAATGGCTTCTTTGGGCATACCGAAGGCACCAAAAAAGTTTCAGCCGGATTAAAAAATACAAAAATTAAAATTGAAGAAAAAAGACCGATTTCGTAGAGAATTGCTCAATCATAAACTCCTGGCTTCTCCACTTTCTATATCATCAAGAACAATTTTTCAAACAAAATCTGTTTTGAAATTTTTGATGTTTAAAAAGCATCACATCAATTCCTCAAAACATTTTTTTAATGGTTGGAAAAGACGACCATATGGAACAAGAGAAAAAATCGTGTAAACTTGTGTAAACAAGAGTTTATTCCTTTCACTCAAATGACTGTTTACATAAGGTGTGAGAGGGATACACTTTTGTTTACACAATTTTTGTGCCTTTTTGAAATGATATGCTTCAATTGTGAAAATTACGGGAACAAAAGCGATTTTTTCTCTTGCCGTCTTTTCCCACCATTTTCAAAAAAAAATTTTTTTGAGGAATTGATGTGATGCTTTTTAAAGATCTATGCTTTCAAACCGGATTTTGTTTGAAAAATTGGTCGTGATGGTATAGAGAGCCTTTTCCAGAAGTTCATGATTGTATTATTTATTAAATAAAAAAATGTTATTTTTCAAGCTGTTTTTTTTTAATTTTGTATATCAATATGAATTTATAATTTATTTTGATACAGTAATTAATATTGATAAGGCACGAATTTTTATGTAGGATGAACAATTGTTGCTAGCAATGAAATAAGTTAATTCTACTTCAACATAGTCTCCAGAACGCCGAATGAAAAACCTTTAATTTTTTTAGCACAGATTAAGGGATCATACTGATTTATAGTAAGAACTTACGAAATGGTTTTAAAACATAATTAATTGGGGAACAAGTGCTTAATAACTGATAAAAATTTAAACTAAATTGTCACACACTATAATAATTTCATAATCAATCAAATCAAATTATTCGCTCTACAGCATTGCCTTGGCGTTCTCGATTGCGAGACTTCTACTCGAAATTAAGTGTCCGAAGGCTTGAATGTTGAGGCAATTGCAAACCTCTTTTTACACCTTAGCTTCCATCCACCCCGGGATTCGAACTGACGACCTTTGGATTGTTATGGATTGTTTGACTATAGTCCAACTGCCTACCAGCAGCGACTCCACCGAGGCAGGACCCAGGGCGACGACTCCTACACTTGGACTGAGCTATCGACCTATCGAGCTATCGACCGGGCCAACATTTACTTCCCCATCCGACGGATGGCGTGGGGGGGACACCGGGACCGTCTGGGATCGAACCCAAGCCGACTGGGTGAGAGGCAATCACGGTTACCCCTATATCACGGTACCGGCCTCATAATATATTTTTTTAATTATCATGAATCTTCTGAATATTGTTTTTTAAAAGGCCTAAATTATCACTGAATAATAAAAATATCCGTTTAAAATATATTGTGATCTTATGCTTGGTAATAACAATCATTCATTTTTTAGCAAGTTGATTTTATTGTCAAATACTTAAAATCGATTTAAAAAAAAATATTATCAAAAAAACAGACTAATTTTTACATTTCTAGAGTTTTTTTTAAAAGGTCCTATAAACATATAAAACACAGTAGCTTATTGCCCAAATGCCCACTTTTCTCGAACTTGGAAGTTTAGGTGTTGACGAGTAATTCATCAGCTTGTTACACGTGCCCCATTTTCTCGTATACCTGGCTGATAACCGAGATGTATAAATAAACTAAAGAAGTGAATTTCTCGATACAATATATTCTAGGTATGTTTTAACTTTTGAAAAAAAAATTAGAGATGAAAAAATAGCTTTTAAAAAGAAATATCTATTTTAAAGTATAAGTTGCTATAATGCCCACCGTATTACTATTCAATACAAGTGTTAAAAATTGAACTTATTATTATTATTGACTTCAGGATTTTCATTGATAATTTTTTTGATTATTTTTTATGCAGCGCGTGAGGTTTAAACTTTTTTAAAAAAAATCTCAAAGGTTATCGAAAGACACCCCCCAAGAGAACTTGCTTGCTTCAGTATTAGTGCCACACGAAAAAGCTCGCAGTACCGCGCCACTGCCACCTAGCGGAACTTACCTGCAACACAACTGAAAACGCACCACGAAACGCAAACATTCTCTCAAGCTTTCCCATGTACGACGCAAAAAGCGATTCAACTAGTGTGCGTTTCTCAAAGAACAAGTCACGCTCGAGCTGGAGCAGTGCATTATTGTGATTTGCAGCTGCAATCGATAAGTATTTTCTTTCTACGCTTTATTGCTTGGTGGGCAATCATTCGAGGTGGTTGCATTTCATATTTTTGAATTGCTGAGATAGTTCTGATCAATTAGGTAAGTTGATGACAATGAAGACGTTCGGTGCTATTGGTGTCTTGTTGGTCCTGTTGGCTGTGCAGGCAAGCGGGGATAACGTAACAAGTCCAGGACTCCCCATTGTTATGTGGCACGGAATGGGTGAGTAATATGATAAAAGATATTGATTTTAATCCAGAAATGATAACAACTACATTTTCAGGCGATACCTGTTGCTTCCCGTTCAGTTTGGGCGGCTTCAAAATGTTCCTGGAGGCCGAGCTTGGCGTTTACGTCAAGTCGCTGGAAATCGGCAACTCAATCGTAACCGACTACAAGAGCGGCTATCTAATTCACCCAAATAGGCAGGTTGGTTGGAATTTCCTTGTAAGAGCTTTTTTTTTTTGCTTCATCGTTATTCGGTCAAGCAAGCACGATAGTGAAGGTGTTGCGTCTGGGCGTTGTGTTGCCGGCTAAGGGAAAAGTATCGATCACCACTGAGTTCATAATATGAATACGTAACAATGCATTTCAGGTGGAAGACGTCTGCAATCAGCTCAACGGCGACCCCCAGTTGGCCAACGGGTACAACGCAATAGGATTCTCCCAAGGCGGACAGTTTCTGTATGCAAAACGTCGAGTCATACCTAAATTATGGCAATGTTCTAACGATACTGCTTCCATTTCCAGACGCGCCATTGCTCAGCGTTGCCCAACGCCACGCATGAACAATCTGATCACTCTCGGCGGCCAGCATCAGGGCGTATTTGGACTGCCCGACTGTCCCTCGATCAGCAGCAAAACATGCGAGTACTTCCGGCAGCTGCTGAATTATGCCGCGTACGCAAGCTGGGTGCAGAATTACCTAGTCCAGGCCACCTACTGGCACGATCCCTTGAACGAGCGAGCGTACAAAGAGTCCAGCACGTTCTTGGCGGACATCAACAACGAGCGGACGGTCAACGAAACGTACATCGAAAATCTGCAGCAGCTGAACAAGTTTGTGATGGTCAAGTTTACCAAGGATAAAATTGTTCAACCGATCGAGTCCCAGTGGTTCGGGTATTACAAACCCGGACAAGATCGGGAAACCCAAAAGTTGGAAGAGTCGGAGCTGTTTCTGAAGGTAATTTGAACGATACGCTTTAGCAACTGGAGTTGATCTCATAATATATTTTTAGAACCGCCTCGGACTGCAAGAGATGCAGCAGCGAAACAAACTTGTGTTCCTGGAATGTCCTGGCAACCATCTGCAGTTCACAAAGGACTGGTTCAAGCAGAACATCTACCCATTCTTGTAAACCAAAGATAGTGGTGCATTCGAGATTTCAGCTGGTGATAATAATTTATTTTAAGTGCGAATTTTAAACATAGTAAATAAGAAGGAAGAGATTTCATATTGGAAGTGTATTTTCAAATAAACTGGTATCAAACGAAACCAAATCAGACCTTTCAAATTTTAATTGTCAATTTGTCAATCGTGGACACCAAAAAGTTTTGTGCAGTCCAAATTCGTTTATCCGAAGGTTTGTATAAGACTTCGGATATTTGAAAACTTAACAATCCATTTTTTTCGTATTTTTTATTTTCTTTCTTCGAGTTTTGCGCCCCAATTTTGGACAAATTTGAATAGTTGATTGCCTATTTAATAACAAAATGCATGTTTTCGATATTTTATCATCGCCACACTCAAGCTCTAAGTGAAAGTTTTCCAAGGCCTTCTCGGATAATCGAGTCTGGGCTTGTTGTTGAGTTCTGGGACCCCATTTTAGTAAAATTTGAGAGTGATGTAGATCCAGATTATCCCTCCCAGCAAAAAAGGCCTAAATGAAATTTTAACAATAATTTTGATAAAAGTCAATGTCAAGTCAAGTTAAAAATTAAAAAAAAAAGCTTTCGAAACAATGAGGAAAAACGAGTGAAAATTTTATTTTTTTTTTTATTCTAGTACTTTTTATTCCACTAAAAAACCTGGAGGGGGAGAATGTGTGAATTTGGTTTACCAGTTAATGGTCAAAAATAACAGTGGCAATTTTGAGACGAAACGGTTAAGGTTTTATATCAAATTTTCAAAGAAAAACATTGACCCTTGAAATCCACAAATTCGAAACACTTTTTGCTTACGGATGTAAACAAACTTTGGTTCTCTCCAGGAGAACATATTTTTAACAAAAAATAACTTCACACACTGAAACCAATGAAACTCAAGCTTAGTAATGTTTTATACATGGTCTGATAACTTTTTGTGATAATATCAGTTGAAATCAGGGGACTGTGGGAGGCACAATAACATCCCATAAATATGGAACAGGCAATTTGCAGGCAGTGTTTTGCTGCTTCGAATAAAATAGTCTTGAAATGCAGTTTTTTGTTTGAAAAGTACTACTTGTACGAGTGAAATAGCTAGATAATGTAAAAATAAAGGTCCTAAAAATAGTAGAGTCACCAGAACAGATGCATTTTGTATGCTATTGACAAATTATCACAAAAGTGTTCCGAATTTGTAGGTGTCGCATTTTGACAATCCGAGAAAGACGCGTTTTAATGTTTGACCTTGAATAAACTAAAACGAGAGCACGCAATGAAAACAATAACAAATACGTTTTGTGTGGTTGATCATTCTGTGCATCGTCCTGAAGTTTGGTTGCTGGAGTCCTGAGTTAGAACCAGGGTTGCGAATGAGCGAGCGCTCACGGAAGGCTTGCTCGCTCCAGCTGGAGCGTGAGTTTTTATCAGGTAGCTCGTACTCGCTCACGCTCACCGGAGCGTTTTGCGCTCACGTGAGCTGGTGAGCCAAAGTAGGTAGTTGTTTTTTCCTGTTGTAGCATCTGCCTGTTTGAAACGAAGTTTCTAGAACTATCTCAGCACAGACAGCAAAAACAAACAAGAAAGTGGTCGAACAAACAAAAGTATGCAATGAAATAGATTTGATCAGCGAATCGAAATTTATGTTCTATTTAAAATCTAGACATTTTTCGAACAAGGAACAAAAATCTAAATTCATAATGTAAACATTCATTGACGTGAAGAGATGAACTGTTTGTTCACAAATCAAATCCATATTGGACCATATTGAATTGTTGTTATGTACAAAAATATTGACAACTTATGTATATTTTATTTATTTTTAAATAATCTTTTAAACAGTTACAATCATCCATGTTCAAAAAATCATACATAACTTGTAATTGAATATTTTCAGAGGTTTGGTTGCAAAAGTGTTGAATAAAATCCACTTGTTGGAAGAAGAGCCAACCTTTTCGTGGTGAAAAATATTGACAATTTATTTGATTTGAGTCAAAAGGGTTATTTCAACCCTTAGGAATTTTGAGGCATATATTTAAAAATAGAACTGTTTCAAAAATGTTAACCTTTTTTCTAAAATGTTTGCCAAATAAAGACTAACCTTATAGAAATGATTAGCCGTTTCTAATTACTGAAAGATTTAATAAACGGAATAACTTTTTTTAATGGTAGCTCATTCTGACCCGCAATCTGGAAATGTAGTCAAAACACTGATAAGGTACATAAAAACAGTTTAATGTTATATTTTAATCAACCAAACATTTAACCTTGAATCGAACTTACCAAAGCATAAATCCTCTTGAATCAATTCATTCTTTTGTAAGTTTTTCTAAGGTTTCAAAAAAAAAATCAAATTATTCGCTCTACAGCATTGCCTTGGCGTTCTCGATTACGAGATTCCTACTCCTACTCTAAGGTTTACATAAGGCCTTTAATTTCTAAAATATTTATACATTCGACTGTATGTCTAAAAAAATATTTGACCCTTGCGGATCCAACCTTTTATTTAAAAACATGATTGATGAACGCAAAAAATCCATCAAGAATTGAAAAAAAAAAGTTTCTCAAAAACGTTAAATGATTAGCGACACGTCCAAAATGAGCGCTCCGTGAGCGAAATATGAGCGCGAGCGCGAGCGTGGAGCAAACGTGAGCGCGGGCAAACGTGAGCTAGCTCGCGCAGCGCTCCTCCTCACGAATGAGCGAAAAGTGAGCGCTCACGAGCGCGTGAGCGCGTGAGGAACGCAACACTGGTTCTAACTGAAAATGTTTACGGTAGTCGAGCTTGTACCTGTGTCAAACACGTTCTGACCTGAAATCCCTTTGGTCAATTGTCGCACTTCCATCAATTTTTAGGCAGTTTCAAGATAGTACTACAAGATTGACACTTCTTTCTTATGTAAAGAGGTAAAATGCACGGAGTTTTTCCGGATTTTATTGAATATCTCAGGATTGAAATCGAAATTTGGGTATCTGTAAAGGTCAAAAGATGAGGCATTGTGAGCTGCACAAAATGACGTTCTTAACTCAATTTGGCCCAAAATTGACTTACGACAAGTTAGCATGACAGCGACGATATCTTGTAAATTATTGATCTAATTTTCATTATCAAAGTAAACCTTTTTTGAAAAACTCAGAATTTCAAAATCCCGATTAACATTTCAAAAATACAAAATTATACGTTATTGATTTTCGAATCATGATTTCGTGTTGAAATTCAGCTTTTTTAATAAATTTCGAGGAAGATTTCTTTTTTCGTTCCTCCCATCAACATCAAAACGAGCAAAAATCATTAAATTATGTGACTTTTTATTTTTCTCATCAGCGATATCTTGATGTGTGTGAGTGTGTGTATGTTTTGTGGTAAGTGCAGCTTTTGCTCCAATTTCACTAATCACCTAATAGTTGCATCCGGATTTGATTCGCTGCTGATTTGGTTTATTATTCTGCACATTCATTCTCTGTTTCTGATTGGAATTGGTTTTTTGTTTTCTGTTTTGCTGCTTCTTCGATTATAATGTCATAAATTGTATGAATAGCGAATTTTCTTACTCTGTCGACTAACATTGCACGATGCTTTCTCTTTCTCTCGTATCAGCCAACAGTTAATCTTATGATAAATTTCTTTTGATTTTTTGTTTGCTGTTTTGTTTTCTTTTTTTATCAGCTTGTATATAACGTTTACTATTCTGTTTTTTTTCTTTGCCACAAAATTGGTTTAAAGCGTATTCACCAAACTTTTGTCAGTTAGACATTCATTCAATTTTATACTAAGATGTAGTACGATGGGAGGGGCTGGGGGTAGCAAAAATACTGAATTCGTTTAGGGGCGTGTCGACTCAAGTGGAGTTTAAAGCTAGTTGATTAGATGATTTCATAATTGAATTGTATGTTCACTGGTTTGATTGTTGTCAGATTGGATATGACTTGAGTAGGATTCTTTTGTCTTTAGGATTGGAAGAAGCGATTGTTCAAACAGCCGAAACTGGATTAAGAGTTTCGGTTGGTTGAGCAAACATTCAATAAATCTAGTAACGGTACAAAAATAGTCAAGTACTGCACTGTACAGAATATACTGCTTAGTAATCTCTTTGAACGAGCAAAATAAAGTCTTTTCTAACCGGTAACGGATATTAAAATATCGTCAACTCAACAGATGTCGCGGGTGCTGCGATAGTCCTTCCGGTGTGGAAGAGTTTTGTCCCTGCGCGCGCGAGATTAATGGGATGACCGGATAACGCAGAAAAAACTCATAAAATCGACACCTTCGTTGCCACACTTTGGCTCTGATTTTCTTTTCATTACTCTTCTCGGAACCATCGCTGAGTTGTTGTTGCGTTTGGTGCGTTTCCCAAAAAGTTGATGCGCAAAGTTTTGCGATCGCATTTTCATAGCCTTAATTATATTTCTTTGTACACGATGGGAAACTTTTCCGTTTTCGGTTATTTTTTGCTTCTTTTCTGTCTTTTTAGCTATGCTGTTCGATGAAAATTAATTTACGAGACCTTTTTGTACGGCATCCTGTCCCGCAAATTTGTACAAGTGTTTGTGTGTGTGTGTATGTGCTAGTACGATTTGTGTGTTTGTTCTTGCAAATTTATTCAAATATTGTCATTTTACTTTATTCTTATTTCATTTGTTACCATCAGCTTGTACTCTCTAAATTTATCATTTGTTTTACTTCAAAGAATGCTTCATCGACGCTCTCCTTCCCCTTGTTGTATTAGCTACTTTGAATTTGATACGACCTAGCGGAGTTTTGGGAAACTAATTACAGAAAATGATTATCTTATCTGTTTGACCGTGTTCCACTATCGGAAACACTTGGAGGGACGGTGACGGAGTTCGGTTGTGAAAGGAAACGCGGCCCGTTAAACAACGTTTTGTTTGATCAAAAGAGGTCCACCCAACAGGGAGAATGGTGGGTTGGGGACCTGCTAAATTAGTCCCCAAAGATTTCGCTGGACAGAACAGGAGAAAGAAACACAGGTAAGATTCGAATAATTGCTATTGCAGGGGAGAACAAACTGACGCGGAAAAGTTCTTCTTCGAACACGTGTTCTGGGTTTGTAAAGGGGGGGGGATGGAAATTCGTTTGTTTCTCCTGTTCTGGTCTTCCTGGTGTGATGCGCGGTGATGATGAGAGGTGCGGATAAAAAGTGACAAGTAGCAACATTAAGGACCATGGCAAACATTAGAAAACTTTTTATGGTGGCTGGGTGGGGAAAAACTTCACTTCACAAAAAACAATAAAAGAAAGAAAGAGTCAGGACTCTGCTTGTGTGCTGTTCAACAAACAGAGTCTGCAAACAGCATACAAACACGAAACGTTTCATGCGCGGTTCTTTTGAGGGGCTCATTTCAAAAAAGAAGTTTGCATGAAAGTCTCCCGTTGGCATTGTTTTTCGCTGTAATTTATTATTATTTTGCCACATAATTCTAGGGCGCGCATCCTCCACCAACAACTACAACGCACAGAAAAGCATGTAAAAGTAGGGTAAACTGAGTGATTCTTAGCGAACTTTCAATAATTTAGATGCAACAGGTAACAATAAACGGAAACATTACGGTTCAAAATTATGTCCTCTCGACACGGAAAGGGAATTCATCGCCAAACATTTTTCTGGTTTAATTTGATTTTGAACCAGCCATTTTTTGCTAAAACTTCCAGCTGCGCTGATAAAAACTTGCTAGTTTATACACTCAACCCCCGGTGGTTGGTAACTTTTTCGTTTGACACTTTTTTAGTTTGTACCCCGTTGGTTGGTCAAAGTCAAACTTAAAAGTGACAAACTGTCACTTTTTACCCGGCGCTCACGCACACTATCAAAACAAACGTTTGGTAGTGTGTGTAAACTCCGTGTAAAAGGGGTGTCAAACTAAAACGTGAACCCGTTCGTTTGACAACAGTTGGTGTATTTACAACCAAATAAACATGTTAAAAAAATCAAAAGGCAAAAAACATCTGGCAGCAAAGCAAAATCCATCTAGTATTCTTGTCTGCTAATCTGACTAAATTCTTACAGCAGGCAACTGGAACCGATCTCTGAATTGGCTGATGCACGAAGTGATTCGTTTGCCTTTTTTTGTATCCTCCGGGAACGTCAAGCCATACAAAATTGCTGCCGGATTTTTCCGGGGGAGATCCGGAAAAAGATCCGGCAGCAATTTGTACACAGCTAAAAAAGTAGTAATCTAGCTGCGTGTAAAAGGCCTGGGTGTAAAATAAATGTTGCATTATTTTATGAAATTCTATGTAATATTACACCCTGAAATATGTAGCCCATAAGTATGGGAAACCTACTTGACCGAAATGTCAAGCTCATATATGCGTTTATCCTTTCAATTCTTCATCGGTCTGATGGCCGAGCGGGCTAAGGCACCAGCCCTTACTGTTGGTGCTGGGTTTGAATCCCGTCGGTTGCAACTTTTTTTTGTGTGTAGAAAAATTGTACATGCAGTGTGTAATATTAAGTGTTTATTTTGACGAAGGTGATGTGCATGCTTTTTCATGCGATTTTACCATCGGATTTTTTGCTGTGTATTGATTTGACGTTTGCTGAGGGTGCCGAAAACTTTGGTTATGTTGACAAACATTGTGTCATGAATAAATGTAATACAGTAGACTTTCTGGTTGTCAATCTTCTCGATCGCAATATTGGTCCATCTACCGAAGATTTCTTCATTCTCTTTAAACTGCTCACTTTGAGGCTCTTTCTTCCACAAAATTTGTCCATGCTTGAACGACGGTTCCTTGGATTTTATTGACTTTGAAAATCTCTTCAGGTTGTCAATAATTTCACTCTCTCATGGCTTGCCTTACACATTTTTCTTTGCGATACGAAGATCTGAAAGATGTATTTTCAATCGAGTCTTCATTTTGCATTGTTCTGAGAACTGAAAAAAGAACTGTTCACGGTGATTCTAAGAATATTGGCAACCAGAGTCGACTTAATTATTTTTTATTTATCAAACAATGTGTAAAGTTACATCTTTTAATGATTTATTATACCTATTCTACATTAATTGAGGCCAAATAACTAGGAAAAGGGGTAATACTCAATCTTACATTTTTCAACCTCTCAAATCAAACTTTTTTTTTTACTGTGTGGTTCTGTAAAACTCTGAAACTGACCACTAGTCTGAGATATTTTTTCTTGAACAAAGCTTGCTCCAGTTGATGGGTCCGGTGGTTTAGTGGTTAGCGTGGCAGCCTCTCACCCCAGTAGGCCTGGGTTCAATCCCAGACGGACCCGGTGGCATTTTTCGTGACGAGATTTGCCTGATCAGGCCTTCTATCGAATGGGGAAGTAAAACCTTGGTCCATTTGCGTAAAAGAGGATTTAAGTGACTCACCACACATAACCTTCGGACCACAAAAGACCCGAGGGTCGTTCAAGTGGATTGCTTTGCTTTTGTTTTGCTCTAGTAGAATTGTCTTCAACTTAAGAAAATATTTAGCAAGACAACTGTTGATTTGGTGATGAACACTGCGAGACGCGTGTAAAAGTCACATTTTGGGCACCTTCTTGTACCAACCTTTCCCCGAAGGCACTTTCGTGAAGATGCGATGTCGTGCCGCTGCCTTATTTTTGATTGTGCTTGTTAAATACAAATACCTGAACCTGGAAGCAGTAATTAAATCGTCTGCGTGAGTTTCCCTCCAGGACCAATGCTGTCCAAAGCAAAGAAGAAAAATAAAAAAAAACGCGGAAAAATATTTTCCATCAGAACAAAGCAATTCAACACATTTTTTTTCTGGCACCGATGTTTTGGACGAGCTTTTTCCCGCGCGCGCAAATCTCCATGGAAAAGAAAGCAGCCGGTCGCGCGCTTCGAATCGTTGCGGCGGGAAAAGGCTCGTGACGGTGCATATTTTCACGGACCACGCGTTTCGTTTCGACTCCCGTCAGCGTCGTCGTCGAAAAATTATTCCTAGAGAGCATTCCTTCCCTTCAGTTAACTACTACAATTATGCTGCCTAGATTTTCCTCGCTCCAACACTGGTTGTGTAGTTATTTTTTTTGCGTTTATTATTCGTCAGCAGAGAAATAAGTACCGTTGTTTTGTTTTTTTTTTTTTCAGCTGGGAAAATTATCTAATCACACTTAATTGTCTTTCATAAACAGCGAAACAGTGAACGATGCTCTTGCGTTTTGTTAAGTTTGGCCAAGGATACATACGGTTTTGTTTGTTTTTTTTCTGTTGCATTTTTATGGTTGTTTTGCGTTTTTAAAAAATAATACCACTTTTTACACCTTTTTGCTGTTGACCTAGTCATTAAAAATAATCTTATATAAAATGGAGGCGCGGGATACTTTTCCCTTCAAATTGTCGAGAATGCGCGTCCCTGAAATGCAATAAACCACATTTTTCGCAGCAAATTAATAGCGTTTTTTTGTCTATACTTTTTTCTCTAAAAACTATTTACACATACTTGTCAGTATTCTCAATACTGGTGGGTATTTCCTTCGTAAACGCTAAATGTTCTTAACTAGGTGTCGTCTGTTTGTCTGTGTGTGTGTGTGACTTACTTGATGGGTTCAGCTAGTTAGTTCCTTATGTTTTGCGTTAATATTATTATTGTCTATATCATTACATTAAAATTGATATTGTATTTCAGCGAGGGGGATCGGGGTGGCTTAAGTCATGTGCAGGTCACCGCGCAGAATCCGGGTGAAGGTCTTCTTGAACTGCTGGTTGGCGAGGGCGTAGCAGAACGGGTTCATCGGGCTGTTGGCGTAGCACAGGAAGTACGAGAACATAAACAGGTGCTCGTTGATGCAGGGCGGGTTCGAGCAGAAGCCCACGACCAGGGCGAGCACGTGGTACGGCGTCCAGCAGGCGACGAACGCGCCCAGAATAAACGAGATGGTGCGGAACGCTTTGCGGGCGCGATTTTCCGACTTGGACTTTTGCCGACCGGCGATCCCGAGCGGACCGGCCTTCTGCTTGCCCTTCAGTCTTTTGCCGATCGACCGGATAAAGTCCCGCTTGCTGGACGTTTGCCGCTCCAGGCAGGGGTTGATCGTGATGGTGGGACCACTCGAGTGCGTCGTCGTTGGTGGTGGTGCCAGTGCGTTCGTTTGGGGTGGTGGTGCCGTTGAGGTGGCCGTGACCGGTGTGCTACTGCTGGTCGTCGTTGTCGCGGCTTCCGCTACGGTCGTCGTCGTCGTTGCAGCGGTCGCTACGGGCTTGGACTCGGGAGCAGTGCTTGAAACCGACGAAGAATTATTGTTGTTGTTGTTTAATTGCGCTTTCGAATTAAGGCTCGTGCTGTCGACCTGCGTGTTCTGCGGATGCTGCTGCTGCTGCTGCTGTAAGGCCTGTTGATCTATGTTAGAATTATTCGTGTAGGAGTTATTATTCAATACGGTGACCGGTTTGTCCGGATTCTGAGAGGCTACTGTGACTGTTGTACTAAATTTATTGATTGTTTGCGTCGGTTGAGCCGTGGTCGTTTGACCCGTTGGCGAAAGCGGTCCAATGTCGACCGCCCGGAGCAGAACCGTTGGCGGTGGCTGCTGGGACTGGGCGGTGGCTCGAATCAGCGCTTTCTGCAGCAGTGAAGGATTCGCAATGTTTTGGCCGGCCGCGTGCGCCGGAGATCGTGGCTGCACGACGGCAAACGCCGACGGTGGACTCTCGTACTGGGGCGACGGAACCACGACGGAACTTTCGTCCATGAAGCGTAGATCGGCACCGTCCATGCCGACGACGGCGTCGTACGTGACGGTGGAATCACCCTGGCTAATTATGCTATGAGGCCTGTCGGATTTGGACGGTGGACTCTCGGAAGCGTGTGGACTTCCCTGAAAGCCGTACGGTGGTGTTAGGATTGTGTGCGAGATTTCCGGCGCCCGTTCGGCTCTGGCTACCACTACCGGTTCGATGTCAACCGGGGAAATGGGAGACTGCACCGGGGTCGGTTTCAGCGGGGACACCTGAGGTTTGGGATCGCTGTTCTCCGAATCCAGTATGCTGGCCTCGCTGATTTTTGGAAGTCCTTCGCTTTTCGATGGATTACTAGGGGACTTTTTCGGTCTGCTGGGTTCGTTTGGAGATGCCGCTGTCGCGGGTGACGTTGACTTGAGGGCCCCGTTGTAACGATTCGACAAAACGGTAGCCGACGCACCAACCAGTAGTCCCGCCAACGATGTTCGCTTCTTCACTGCTCGTTGCTCTTCCTGTAGCTGCTTGGTGTTGGCCGAGCTCTCGTCATCCGAATCGAACGCAGGACTGCTGGAGCGTTCACTCTTGTCACCCTCCTTCTCTTCTTTACTTTTTTTGGCCTCTTCACACTTTTCGTCCTTGGGCTTGGGAACCGAACTCTTCCGTGACGCGGACGAAAGTTCCTCCTTGGGGAACTGATGCGGCGTAAGCGAGAGTGTCGTAGGAAGAATTACGTTCGGCGATGGCGCCACTGGCAGTGGTTTGTCCTGACTCAACAGGGTGCTCTGCGTTTTCGAAATCCCGATTCCACCGGCCTGGCCGGCCAGCCCCGTCATGGCGTTCCCCAGGGCCACCATCGACTGCATCTTGCGCTGTTTGGCCTCGCTCTTCTTCTGCATGTCGTACGCCGTCTTGTAGATTCCACCGTACAGCACAAACAGCACCACCAACGTCGTCCAGTAGTACCCGATGATGAGGGCGGTGTTGAAGACGGGATCCTTTAGGAACTGCACCGCACACTCCCCCGGCAGTAGGTCTCGATAGCCGAGAAAGTGCTCCCAGCCAAAGATCGAAATGAAGAACAACAGCGCCGGTATGATCCACGTGATCGTCACCATCCAGATGACCTTGTTCTTGGTTCGCCAGCTGCGGTATTTGGCCGCAATCTTCACCGAACAAAACCGATCGATCGTGATCAGCAGCACGGTGTACTGCGACACCAAACACACCGTGTAATCCACCGAGAGCCACAAATCACACAACAGCGGTCCAAGGTCCCAGTATCCCATAAGGACGTACACGGTGTAAAAGGGCATCGAAACGGTTCCTGTGGGATGAAACGAGCAGAACAAAAAAAAAAGCGGTTTAACATTCAGCAGGTGTGAGAGGAGCAAGCAAAAGGTGGAATATTTGAAAAGGGCGTGCGAAAGGCTCACCTATTAGCATATCGGTGGCTGCGAGTGACGCGATGAAGTAGTTGCTCGGCTGTCGAATGCTTCGGTCGACGATGAACGCCAGCAGCACCAGAATGTTGCCACCTATGGTGAGTATTATGCAAATGGCCAGACATATCGCTATCAGAATCGTTTGCCAAAGCTCAAACGGTGGCAGTACCGGTCCGATTCCGTTACCGTCGCGGCCATCGCCCACCACAAACGTCCCATTGTAGTAGAACCCGTCGGCGGTGCCATTGGCGCTCGCACTGACATTGTTCCACTCCAGCAGACTGTAGTTACCCGTTGCGAACCAGTTGCTGTACTCGCGAAGACTATCCAAGTCCATCCCATTGCCGATGCTGCTGCTGCCGCTGCTGCTGTCCCCACCACTCCCACTGCTGCTGGCCTTCTCGTACAACCGGTGGTACGCCGGGATTCCGAGCAAGTTTTGACATTCTGGGAAATTTAATAGATTTAATCTTTTGTAGAGTTGTTTGCAAAACCTTTCCTGTTTCTTCTTCAGCTTCCTGTTTGTTCCGGGTGCATTTGGAATAAAAGAGTAAGAGAGAAAGCAGTGGTCCATGAGAAATGGGCTATCATTCGGTTAGGGGGAGTAACATATTCTAAACTTGGCGGTAACGACTTGCTAGAAGTGATGTAATCGAGTTTAAGAAAGTTGAAGCGGTTATTTGGTCATGCAATGTGTCAGCTAGGGTGGTCCAAATCCGGACTTTTTTGGGGCTACCCCCTGAAATCAAAGATTGACCCATCACTAGGCTAAATTCCAAATTTGAGCTCATTCTGACCACGGGAACCCCTCCCTCCAATCGCTTAAAGTTTGTATGGGAAAAATCGTCAAAATGTATGGAGAAAAGCAACTGTTTTACTTTTTTACCTGTGGAAGGCGCCAAAGTTATCCGATTCTTACCATTTCTCAAATGTAGAACCTTCATTAAATTTAGAACAACTTTCCCGAAGACACCATATTTTTAGGATTTTTCCCGCGAAGTTATTAGCGCCCAAAACTGACCCTTTTGCGCGGCCAGCTGTAAGGGCTACCTAACAACGATGTTTATTTCCAATTCGTACACGCACGTGCTCTCTCTCAGGTTCAAACTCTCTCACGAGCTTGCTCGCCTGCCTGCCTGCTTGTTTACCTACAAGCGCGTGCTCTGTTTCTCGGCTTGGACTTTTGTCGTCGTCGTCGTTTTCGTTTGCTATCCGCTGCGCTGCGTTCTTGACATGTTTATTATAATGTTGAACTAAAATACCAGGTTTGTTTTGAGATATAAAATTTAATGTAATATGTGATCAACAAAAGATATCATATTATAAGAGCGTGTGAGGGAGAATACAAATTTGATGAATTAGTTCATCCCAAGTTCATCCATGAATCGTCATCGTTTTGGATTTTAATTTATCTGCTCTTGTTACAAGAAATACCATGAAGTTTTTTTAGATAAAAAAATGAAGGAATCTTTTTTAGATTTTTTTTTAAACTGAAAGGAAAGGAAGGCAAGATCTGAAGGTAGTTTACGATTGTGCAGAAAGAGATGTTTTCTGAATCGTTAAATTTACAGGTAAACTGACAAAAAATGATAAACAGTTGCAAAATTTGTTGCAGGTGGTCTAGGAACACAGAAAGAAATTTCCATAAAGAATAAAAAAAAAATATTTTAGAGAGTATGAATGAAAATTTGCAGCAATAATTGTAAAATTGCTTTGATTTGTATTAAGTATATTTTTGTTAAAGCAAACTACCTAAAGGAACAACATTTATATTACCTGAAGTTTTTTTTAATAATTGAATCATTATCATTAGAGGGTGACGATTCTCAAGATTTTCAATTTCCCGGGAATCGAGAGTTGAATTTGGCCATTTCCCGGGAATTTCCGGGACCCGGGAGTTTTTTTTACTATGCCAATAGTGCTAAAATTTAATAAAATGAAAAGTAATAAATTTGTTTTTGTTTTTTTTTTAATAAATTCAGTTACAATTGATTCATACTAATTCTATGAGACGGTAATTTAAGCAGCCTCATAATTTTAAGGAACTATATGAAACTTTTTAATTTTTTTCTGAAATACAAAATCGTTTCCTGAGCTTTTTAAGACTCAAAATTATAGTTTAAAATGTTTACGAATCTTAATTCGCACTGAGTCATTTTTCAAAAGTTGCACAAAGTTGTTATTAGATTTTTGTAAAAAAAAAATAACTAATATAACTAATATATAATTTTCCAGTATCGGGAATTTTGCAATATGATAAACATCGACTGAAAACAACAAATTCAACTTTTTTTTTGTTATTTTTGAGGTCAACTCTAAAGTTTAATTGAAGAAATATTAGAGTTATCAGGAAAATTCATATGTTCACAAAAAACTAGATTATGAGGATTGCTATGCTCAAGAGAAGATTATGGAAATAAACTTAACTTGAAAAATCTTTTCCCTCTTAGAAATAATTAAAAAAAAATATTTGGAAATAAAACATTTGATTTCATGTCTGGGGTGTAACTGGTAAATATTTTTAAAGGTAAATTTTGGGGTCCAAATTTTTCTCAATTCTAGCGTTTGGAATTTTTGACAAGTTAAAGTTTAAACTTTCTGGATAAGAAGATTAGAGAAGCATTGGTTTTTCGAAATTGAACATCGAACATCGAACATTGAACATTAAATGTTCAAAACATTTTTTCAAAATGTTTTTCTTATTAGTTTATCTATGTTTGCTTCAATATTTATAAGTTAAAAAATTCCGGGAGTCTCGACCGAATTTCCCGGGAATCGAGAGATCCAAAAATGGTCGATTTCCCGGGAATTCCCGCTCGTCACCCTCTAATTATCATGTTTCTTTAGAATATACGAAAAACTGCGTGTAATGCTTGAAAAAAAACAAACAAACCCTGTTCTCATGACATTTGCTGTAATTTTTTGATCGAGCCTAAGCTGTCTTTTCTTTAAACTATTTTTTTCGGCGCAGTTTTTTTTTATTTTTGTCATAATTTAAGAATTTATATGCTAAATATATCTTAAAACAATCCTGCTATTTTAGTTGACAAATCATAACTAATATAACTAATATATAATTTTCCAGTATCGGGAATTTTGCAATATGATAAACATCGACTGAAAACAACAAATTCAACTTTTTTTTGTTATTTTTGAGGTCAACTCTAAAGTTTAATTGAAGAAATATTAGAGTTATCAGGAAAATTCATATGTTCACAAAAAACTAGATTATGAGGATTGCTATGCTCAAGAGAAGATTATGGAAATAAACTTAACTTGAAAAATCTTTTCCCTCTTAGAAATAATTAAAAAAAAATATTTGGAAATAAAACATTTGATTTCATGTCTGGGGTGTAACTGGTAAATATTTTTAAAGGTAAATTTTGGGGTCCAAATTTTTCTCAATTCTAGCGTTTGGAATTTTTGACAAGTTAAAGTTTAAACTTTCTGGATAAGAAGATTAGAGAAGCATTGGTTTTTTCGAAATTGAACATCGAACATCGAACATTGAACATTAAATGTTCAAAACATTTTTTTCAAAATGTTTTTCTTATTAGTTTATCTATGTTTGCTTCAATATTTATAAGTTAAAAAATTCCCGGGAGTCTCGACCGAATTTCCCGGGAATCGAGAGATCCAAAAATGGTCGATTTCCCGGGAATTCCCGCTCGTCACCCTCTAATTATCATGTTTCTTTAGAATATACGAAAAACTGCGTGTAATGCTTGAAAAAAACAAACAAACCCTGTTCTCATGACATTTGCTGTAATTTTTTGATCGAGCCTAAGCTGTCTTTTCTTTAAACTATTTTTTTCGGCGCAGTTTTTTTTATTTTTGTCATAATTTAAGAATTTATATGCTAAATATATCTTAAAACAATCCTGCTATTTTAGTTGACAAATCATAATAAACATGCCAGAAACGCAGCGCAGCGGATAGCAAACGAAAACGACGACGACGACAAAAGTCCAAGCAGAGAAACAGCGCGCGCTTGTTGGTAAACAGGCAGGCAGGCAGGCAGGCGAGCAAGCTCGTGAGAGAGAGCACGTGCGTGTACGAATTGGAAATAAACATCGTTGTTAGGTAGCCCCTTACAGCTGGCCGCGCAAAAAGGGTCAGTTTTGGGCGCTAATAACTTCGCGGGAAAAAATCCTAAAAATATGGTGTCTTCGGGAAAGTTGTTCTAAATTTAATGAAGGTTCTACATTTGAGAAATGGTAAGAATCGGATAACTTTGGCGCCTTCCACAGGTAAAAAAGTAAAACAGTTGCTTTTCTCCATACATTTTGACGATTTTTCCCATACAAACTTTAAGCGATTGGAGGGAGGGGTTCCCGTGGTCAGAATGAGCTCAAATTTGGAATTTAGCCTAGTGATGGGTCAATCTTTGATTTCAGGGGGTAGCCCCAAAAAAGTCCGGATTTGGACCACCCTAGTGTCAGCCCAAAATTAGAATCTTGAGTAGCACTCCAGTGAAGAGTCAGCTTCAAGTTCATATTAAAATTATTCAGTACCACTTTATAACCACAAAACAGTCCGTCACAGTCTTAATGCCGTAGTCATTTTTCAATTCTACCCTCCTGCCCGGAAAATCTCCCCCTTAGGGGAAAGCACACTAATTTGACACCGTTTCAGAATAACAAAATACCAAGAATTTGATCAACCCGCAACAGAGTCGACACTCCCCTCGTCATGAAGATTACTCAAGCTCGTAGACCAGCGAAAAAGAAGACCGAAGACTGTGCACTTGACTTGAACCGCGCGCGCTACGCTGATGCTGGTCTGTATTTTCGGTCTGGCCAGTGTTTTCCAGGACTGTATTTCATATTTATTCTGCCACCTCACCCGCCCCTTATCCACTCACGAAACCGGGGGGGGGGGGAGTCATTTCCGTTTCCCTTCGTTCGAGCGCGCACTGACTTTGGGCCGTCACTCATTTTCCCACTACTGACGACGGCGACGACGACGAATTTGCCGGCAGCGAACTGTCTGCAAGAGAGTGAGAGAGTTACAAAGCCAAAGTCCTGAAACCCGGACCTGGGTGTCTGTCTGGTGTGCTGGGGTGTCCCCTCGGGGTTATCTAATGAGAAAAAGAGGATGTTTTGAATACGCGTCGTTACCAGGGAAAGTGGAACTGGACCAGCGCGAGCGTTGGGGAGATGAACTTTGAAGCTTCAGGGGTTGAAGCTTTTTGCCTAGGATTTTTCACCCGAGTTTTCAGATTCAAGCAAACATCCAGTTGAATGCCTCGCGGCAAATATATTGCAGCGCGTGTAGTTTGAAGTGGGATCGGCTTTGAAAGAAAAGAGGGTGGAAAAAATACGCCATCCGTTATTACAGCCAGGACTTCGAAGCCTCCGTGAAAGGAGCGAGCGAGTTAAGTGTTTGCAGTAAATTTTCCATTGTGGTGGTTCGTGGAATGTGGAAACAGCGATTTGTCGGCGCGGATTTTGCTGAAAACACAGGAAATTACATTCTGCCAGGTAGGGGCTTGACAGATTGGTGGAACATATGAAGTCAAGAACAGGAGTGGTTTTTAAACTTGCAGGAAAGGGCACGTGGGACGCCTTAACAGTAACTTTATTTGAATTTTAATCATATAACAAAATTACTATAAATCAGGTGTGGTAAATTAAACTTTTTAGTGAAGTTCGAAACCAAAGGTTTCCAGAAACGTTTTTTACTTGCCAGTCTTCTAATTAATTACTTAAATTACTGGGCACTATGGTAACAAAAATTTAATTCAAAATTAAATAAATTTGAGCATTCATTTTATTCCACTCAAAAGCTCATTCAAAAATAAAACTTGATAAAATAAAATCAAGACACTCAATATCACGCAAAGTACAGACAGTTTTTTTTTTGTTCAGAGTCTTAAATTATGATTTTATGGACAATCTAAGCTGTTCATTATCTGATTCGAAATTCCATTTTGCTTCACGTTTCAATCAACCGAAGTCTTATCAATCAATTGCAAGAGAAAATTATTTAAGTTACGTTTTTTTTTTTTTGAAATCGTGTTTATCATAAAAGCAAAAAATAGAAAGCTTAATTTAAAAAGAAATTGCATACTTATTTTTCTTTCTTTTTTATATATTTTTTTTCGCCGCAGAATAGCTTTTTACTGTATTGTTTTACTTCAATATATGAAAAAAATATTACATTAATTTATCTTAAATTGTTTTCAGTTTATTGCAATTCAAATGCCATTAAAATATTGAAGTTGTTTAAAAAAGGCCCCCTTAATTTTTTGAGCTAAACCTAAACTTTAAAAATTATTTTTAGTGGTTTAGGCCGATGCAAATATTTTTTAAAGTTTTTGTCCCTCGGCTCTGGCCGGAGTCAAAAGGAGGGGGGGGGGGGAAATATAAAAAAAATATTGAAATAACATGCCATAGTTTCAACATTTGCATGGAAAAAGTGTTTTAAAATGTATTTTACACTAGTTCAGTTGTTTTGCAATAAAAGTTTTCAAAAAATGTAAAATTTGACGAAAACGAAAATTTCAGCGAAAAAAAACTTTAGCGATAGTAGACATCGAAAATTTTCAAAAATTGAAAGGATTTTTAAATCAACCCAAACATGCTAAAAATGATTCTTAACGCAGGGGAATTCATTTTAAATTGATTTTAACTAATTGCACTAAAATTTCATAAAAATATTGAAGTTTTTTGAAAAAATATTTTTTTGCCCCCTGATTTTTCGGGCCAACTTTAAAGGGAGGGGGGGGGGCAAAAACTTTAAATAAAATTTGTACCAGCCTTATCATGATAACGGAGCAACTCTCCACGAAATCGGCCGATTTCGACCATTTTTATTTTTATTTAGCTTTTTTTCACTAAAACTCAATTTCCTCCGGCTCCGTTTTCAAGATATAGCCACCGTAAGTTTGATTTAAGCAAAATATTTGCAGTTTTTCGATTTTTAAAAATAGTGACCATTTCTAAAAAAAATTTTTTTTTTAAAAGTTCAGAAAATTTGCTATAAAATTTTCTAAGAGACATTGAAGATTGGACCTCGGGTTGCTGAGATAGAGCCGCTTTAAGAAAAAGAAACACGAAAATTGAAGTTTTCTAAATCTCACCAAAGCAACCCCATTATTTTCTAATGACGATATCTCAGCAACTAATGGTCCGATTTTCAATGTTAAGACATGAAACATTCGTAAAATTTTCCGAAAAATATTTTGAAAATTCTGAAATAAAGACTAGCATTTTAAATGGGCGTTATATTCAATGTTTGGCCCTATTAAAATGTTAAATATTTTTTTCGAAAAGATCGGAATATTCCACGAATGTTTTATGTGTTAACATTGAAAATCGGACCATTAGTTGCTGAGCAATCGTCATTAGAAAATGGTGGAATGTTTTGGTGAGATTTAGAAAACTTCAATTTTCGTGTTTCTTTTTCTTAAAACGGCTATATCTCAGCAACCCGAGGTCCAATCTTCAATGTCTCTTAGACAGTTTTATAGCAAATTTTCTGAACTTTTCAAAAAAAAAAAATCCGGAAATGGTCACTCATGGTCACCATTTTTAAAAATCGAAAAACTTCAAATATTTCGCTAAAATAAAACTTTCGGTGCCCTTTATCAAAAAATCTGTAAAGTACTTTTTGATTGCAAATTCAATTTTGCATTAAAAAATAATGTCAAACTTGTTTGACAGTTTGCAGTTTTTCGATTTTTAAAAATAGTGACCATTTCTAAAAAAAATTTTTTTTTTAAAAGTTCAGAAAATTTGCTATAAAATTTTCTAAGAGACATTGAAGATTGGACCTCGGGTTGCTGAGATAGAGCCGCTTTAAGAAAAAGAAACACGAAAATTGAAGTTTTCTAAATCTCACCAAAGCAACCCCATTATTTTCTAATGACGATATCTCAGCAACTAATGGTCCGATTTTCAATGTTAAGACATGAAACATTCGTAAAATTTTCCGAAAAAATATTTTGAAAATTCTGAAATAAAGACTAGCATTTTAAATGGGCGTTATATTCAATGTTTGGCCCTATTAAAATGTTAAATATTTTTTTCGAAAAGATCGGAATATTCCACGAATGTTTTATGTGTTAACATTGAAAATCGGACCATTAGTTGCTGAGCAATCGTCATTAGAAAATGGTGGAATGTTTTGGTGAGATTTAGAAAACTTCAATTTTCGTGTTTCTTTTTCTTAAAACGGCTATATCTCAGCAACCCGAGGTCCAATCTTCAATGTCTCTTAGACAGTTTTATAGCAAATTTTCTGAACTTTTCAAAAAAAAAAAATCCGGAAATGGTCACTCATGGTCACCATTTTTAAAAATCGAAAAACTTCAAATATTTCGCTAAAATAAAACTTTCGGTGCCCTTTATCAAAAAATCTGTAAAGTACTTTTTGATTGCAAATTCAATTTTGCATTAAAAAATAATGTCAAACTTGTTTTTGCATGAAACTTCGATTTTTTTCCAAAATTACAATTTTTTCAAATATTCATAACTCGGAAGCAGATTTTTTGCCCATGTTTCTCTATGGCTCAAAAGTTGCGGATTTTTGTCCCCTAAAACATATCAAAAAATCTCAAAAATCAAAAAAATACGTATTTTGAGAAATTGAGTTTTAGTGAAAAAAAAGTTGATTAAAAAATTGTAACCAGTGGGTGTGTAGTGAGTGAATTCCAGTGACACAGGGGCAGGTTAGCGAGTGTGTTCGTTGAGAGTGAGACGATTCGGTTTGTGTCACCCACGGAGAGCGAGCGCGACCACCCCGTATGAGATCGCCAATGAGATGGAGTAACGCCGCTAGCCACCACCAGAGGGCCGAAGAACATCGCAAGGATGGTAGCGGTGGCGAAAAGGATGATGATGATGATGGGGCGAAATATGGGACTTCGCCGGATCAGAGGTTCGCGGTTCCATGTCCTGCCGTAGATCGGCCATTTGCCCGGTGTATCGGAAAGTGTACGCGTCGTACAGATCGCGAAGAAAGCCGTCCGAGCTACGCTTAAAGCTCCGCGGCGTGATTAAGTGAAGTGCCGCGACTCACCAAGGAGAAGGACTTCACGGAGGACACGGAAAGACCGTGCAAGACACCCCAGGACATCCAGGTAAACCCGCGAACCCGTCAATAACCCTGATCTGTGCCCCGAAACTAACGCCCAGTGTAACCGCCATCTTGTTCCCCCATCTCATCACAGGACCCCGTAGTTTAGCTACAAAAGCCGGAATCCGCGACTCGGATCTCCCGGAATAACCCGTGGCTCGCCAGTGGTATCCCCAACCCGTCCACCGTGCACAATCGGTGTCGACCAGCGACCAGCCGCTCAAAGCTGAGTCGTGTGAGTCCTCCATCCGGGAACCACGAGCCACACCCGAAGACCTGCCTTACATCAACCAACCCTGCGCCGGAAACCGGGCAAGACCAGCGGTACCTTCTGGGACAGCTGAAGCTCGAGTCCGTCAACACACTCGAGGACGCGCAGAGGGCAGGCAAACGAGGGTCCAGCGAAGGCTGCAGCAGCATCAACCCGTGCGTCGGAACGTCGACGGCCACGACAAGCCACCCCAGGCCAGCGAGCAGCGCGAGCAGGCCGAGGTCGGAGACAGCGATCGCGTCAGCAGATCCAGCAGCATCGGCAGCAGTAGCTGAGGGGCCCCGAGCAGCAGGTCCGCCCACGGACAAACAAGGAAGAAAGTGTCAAGGTAGGAGATAGACAATAAGGAAGTGGGTTAGGACAGGAGGGAGAAGGTCAGGTTTAGGAGGAAGCCGTGACAAGAACGTGACAAACAGGACAATAAACCGAGGAGTTAAGCTTGATGCGACACCAGTGTTTTCCTGCCTCGTGAGCATAATTTATGCCGACCCTGAGGTTCAAAAGGGAGTTATTTGGACCACCCACTCACCCCATTGAGTTTTATGTTTCGATCCCCTTGCCTTGTAGCATGAAATAACTAAGAGGGTCACCCTAGTAGACCCGAAAGTTATACTTTGGCGCCCAACTTAAAAGTCAGTTTATGCTACTTGTGCAGGATACACGTTTTACTTCAATAAGGTGTTCGCCGAGGTCTCTGGGAAAACGCCCTGTTTCGTACCCAGTGCACTCTACAAATCTCACAAGTCACACTTGCACGGCTGTTTTTGACCGAATTTACCTGACGAATAAATTTGCATTTGAGGGGTCTTGGAGTTCTGTCAATGATAGTGAGAGACTGCCAACAGAGAAGAGGTTCAACTTAAAAAGATCAATTGTCGGAAAATTTAGTATACTAACTGTAAATTCAACAAAAATCCGGAACATTTCTTCATCTGTGCACTGCAGTCATCTTTTCATCTCAACCAAATAAAACACCGAGCAGAAAAAGTCATTTATTGATCCATTGATCATTAGTCTCATTCACAATTGAGTGATTGATTGGTATAAAAACTGTGATTCTTAATTAGCTTTTACAAGCGTGAACAAATTTTAGGTTTTTCAATTATTTGCAATCTGCAGCAGGCAGATCAATTTTGCATTCTAGGAAGTGCGTGAACAAATTCTATTCTAAAAGAGCAATTTACAATTTGTGACTGAGCAAATTTCTAGTTACATTTTCCAATTATCTCATTTTTGCGCTTGATCAAAACCTAGGTGCACTTATTTTAAATTTTACGACGTTTATTTGTGTCGTTTGATTTTTGTTATTTATTTCTTTTAAATTTCTAATTTTCTTTGATTTTCCTTAATCTGCCATGGATTTAAACCAACTAACTGCACTGTATCATGGGATGGACACAGCTCACTTGACCATTGATGAGCTGGACCATGAACTGAGGACACGTAGCATGAGTGATGCGGCTTCGCGTAGTCGAAAGGAGCAAGCATTACGCGTTCGTCTGAAAGAAGAAAAAAGTATGTTAAATGTTGAGTTTCGGTTTGTAAGCGTATCAGTTGATGAAGAGTTAGCAGTATGCGAAGATAAGATGAGTTGGATTAAACGACATCTGGAGAGTAGTAGATCACAACAAGCTCCCGCTCAGGTATACAAAACAAGACTGGTTCATTTCCTATTCCGGTTGATGCGTCTCAAAGAGAGAGTCACCGATGAGAGGAAATTGACCAGCATAGCGACACTCGCGAGAGTATGTATGGAGTTAATCAATACATATTACTCGCTCACTTCTCACCTTCCAGTAGTTAGAGCAGCTGAGTTGGCTTTGGTCAATGAAAGCGTAACAAAATTGCTGAGAGATGAAGTGGTGATTGAAGAAGGACAGATAGAGAAAGAGAATGAGAAAGGTACTGGTGATGGTAACAAGGTGCAACATAATGCTACGAAGGAGAAGCTTCTTGCTACAAACAAGGAACTCATTACCGTGGTACACCAATTGATGAATCAGATTCAGATGTTGGAGGCAACCCAGAAGGAGAAAGAAAAGCCTTGCAAATCCACAAACAGTACCCAGATCGCGGAGAGAGTTACCAAGGACTCAGGAGACGGAAAGCCAAAACCGAATGATTTTTTTGATTGGCTAAAACAAAAGGGCGTAGAAACGAGTTTGAATGAATCGGAAGGTACAGAAAGCAACGACAAACCAAACGTGAATGGAGCGTCAACACACGGGGGAGTGATGGTGAATAAACGTTTGCCGATTCACAAGTGGGCGATTCATTACGATGGTATGGATAACGGACGAAAGCTGAATGAATTCTTAAAGGAAGTTGAGTTCAATGCGCGTTCGGAACACTTTTCCGAGGATGAACTGTTTCTGAGTGCTCACCACCTGTTCACTCATAAGGCACGTGCGTGGTTTATGGAGGTGAATGGAAACAACGAATTGGGTTCTTGGAGGAGATTAGTAGAGGAGTTGAAAGCAGAGTTCTTACCTGTCGACATGGATTATGTTTACGAGCGTCAAGCCAGCAACCGTAAACAAGGTGCTAGAGAGAAGTTCCAGGACTTTTACTTGGACATGGTCCGGATCTTCAGGAATATGTCGAGTCCTTGGGATGATAAGCGGAAGTTTGAGGTGCTTTTCCGGAACACGCGTGAGGAGTGCCAAATCGCCATGCTTGCCGCTAACATCTCCGACATTCCTAAAATGAAAGAGTTTTGTAAGAAGTTTGACGCTATAAACGGGAACATGTTTCGACAGAGGAAGGAGAGGTTTTCCTCAAATTCAGTGAGGATTGACGAGATTAAAGAACAACAACAACATTTCCACAACAGCAACAACAGACAGTTTTTCCAGCAGAAGCAGAACAATTCTGGTGGAATCCGACACCAGAACCGGAACCAGGACAAACCGAAACAAGAGACACAGAAGCGTGAGCAGAACGAAAGCTCACAAGAAAGCAGAGAGCATCAGAATCGTGAGGAACCAAGGAGGGGAGTACAGACCGGAACAGGAGACTAAACAAACACAACGGAGTTCAGCATCTATGTTAAGCGGAATCAAAGCCTTGCAGCGGATTGTGAATGCTTACATTCCTGTGAAGCGGGGTGTTTGCTATAATTGCCACGAGCCAGGCCATGGTTTTGCTGATTGTCCGATGGAGCTGAATCTCTTTTGCGAGCGTTGCAGTTTTCCAGGTTTCGAAACCGGAAGTTGTCCGTTTTGTGAGTCTAAACCAAAACGGGACTGCTCAGTAAGACGAAGCAGGCGTAAACAGATTCCACCTGAACCTCACGATTCCGGCGAAGAGAATCCAGCAGAAATTTTAGATCAGCTCGGCTATTCACGGGTTAGAAGAGAAGTTGCGGGGGGAGTCTGAGATTGCATCGATGCTCATCACCCTCAGTAACGACTCTAGGCCGTTTGTGAAGGTCGACATGCTGGGAATTTCTGTAATTGGATTGCTCGACAGCGGAGCACAACGAACAGTAATCGGAGGAGAAAACTGATGAAGGATTTACAACTTAAACTTAAACCCACAACTACAACCCTGAAGACAGCAGCAGGACAAGATTTGGAAGTGCTGGGGAGCACGGACATTCCAATCACGTTCAACGGAATAACGAGGATTCTACCGGTTCTAGTCGCACCGAAGCTGGCACGGAGATGTATCTTGGGATATGATTTCTGGCTGCGATTCGGGATTAGGCCAAGCACGTACGAGTTCGTCGATGCGATCGACGAAACGGAAGAAGTCAACGTAGAAGAAGAAGAACATTTTAGTGAAGAGCAGTTACAGCAGTTGGAGGAAGTCAAGAAGTTGTTTTTAGTCGCACGTCCAGGAAGTTTCGGCAAAACGGATCTGATCGAGCATAAGATCGAGATCAAGGAGGAGTTTCAGGGAGCGGATCCTGTAAGGAAGAACCCGTATCCTTGGAGCCCGGAAATTCAAGGAAAAATTCATCGAGCTGTGGACGCCATGCTGGAAAACAACATTATTGAACCGTCCGACTCTGACTGGGCTTTACCGGTGGTACCGGTGAAGAAGAGAGACAGCGAAGACGTCAGGCTGTGCCTGGACGCCCGGAAGCTGAATGAGCGAACCAAGAGGGATGCATATCCTCTCCCCATCAAAACAGGATTTTAAGCCATTTAGGTCCATTTAAATATCTGTCAACGATCGACTTGAGTCAAGCTTTTCTGCAGGTGCCCCTGAATGAGGATTCGCGCAAGTTTACAGCGTTCTCCATTCCAGGAAAAGGCCTGTTTCAGTTCACTCGCTTGCCGTTTGGACTGATCAATAGCCCGGCAACCCTCAGCAAGTTAATGGATCGAGTTTTAGGTCATGGTGCACTTGAACCTTCCATTTTTGTGTACCTTGACGACATTGTTGTGGCAAGTCATTCTTTCGACGACCACATACAAAAGTTAAAAGACCTTGCGAGACGGCTTTCACAAGCAAACTTGTATATAAATTATGAAAAGTCCAATTTCTGTTGTCCTGAACTACCGTATCTCGGATATATTTTGTCCAGAGATGGACTCAGGCCTAACCCAGATCGAGTTCAAGCGATTCTAGAGTTTCAGGTCCCAAATTCGATACGGGCTTTGAGGCGATTCCTCGGTATGATAAATTATTACCGCAGGTTTATCGAGAACTTTTCCGAAATAACTGCTGCTCTCACAAACTTACTTAAAAATAAGCCTAAGAGGGTGCAGTGGACTAAGGAAGCAGATGAGGCTTTTCAAGTCATCAAGGAGCGTTTGATTTCCGCGCCCGTGATGGCCAACCCGGACTTTAGCGTCCCGTTCTGCGTGCAGACCGACGCTAGCGATTCCGCTCTCGCAGGAGTTCTAACGCAAGTTCACGATGGGGTAGAGAAGGTTATCGCATATCACTCGGAGAAACTGAATGGAGCCGAGCTCAATTACCATGCCGCCGAGAAGGAGGGATTGGCCGCGCTCCGGTGCATTGAGAAGTTCCGTGGTTACATCGAGGGAACCCATTTCACACTCGTCACGGACTCGTCTGCGCTCTCATTCATCATGAGATCGAAGTGGCGCTCATCTTCGCGGCTCAGCAGATGGAGCATAACACTTCAACAATACGACATGGAAGTCAAACATCGTCGCGGAAAAGACAACATCGTGCCGGATGCTCTGTCTCGGTCGATGGAGTCGCTAGGTGCGAACGATGGAGACGCGTGGTACAACAACCTGTTTCAGGCTGTGACCGAGGATCCCGAGAAGTACATGGACTTCCGGATCGACGATGGCCGGCTGTACAAGCTCGTTTCTTCTCAATCGGATGTTCTAGACTACCGGTTTGAGTGGAAAGAGTGCGTGCCGGAATCTAAGCGTCGAGAGGTGCTGAAAAGCGAGCACGATGGAAAGCTTCACATCGGCTTTGAGAAGTGCATCGAGCAGCTGAAAAGGAGGTATTATTGGCCGAGAATGAGTGCCGACCTCAAGAAGCACATTGGGAGATGCGACTCGTGTAAGGAGAACAAACATTCCACGGTGTCGATGGCACCAGAGATGGGAAAGCAGCGAGTAGCAACAAAACCGTTTCAGATCGTGTGCATGGACTACATCCAATCTCTTCCCAGAAGCAAGCAGGGCAATGCCCACTTATTGGTCATTCTTGACATCTTCTCTAAGTACTGCCTTCTTGTTCCGGTGAAGAAGATATCTGCTAGTTCATTGTGCACGATTTTTGAGCAAAATTGGTTGCGAAAGTTGTCGGTACCACAGTACTTGATCACGGACAACGCCACGACATTTCTGTCCAAGGAGTTCCAGGACCAGCTGCAAAAGTACGAGATTCAGCATTGGGCGAATGCTCGTCACCGTAGCCAAGCGAACCCGGCGGAAAGGCAGAACCGAACGATCAACGCGATGATCCGCACGTACGTTCGTGAGAACCAACGTTTGTGGGACACAAAGATCTCGGAGATAGAGCACGTGTTGAACAACACGGTGCACTCAACAACAAAATTCACCCCACATCGCATAGTGTTTGGGCACGAGATTGTCACTCGTGGTACTCAGCATCGGTTGGAGAAAGACGAGGATCTCACAGAAGAAGAGAGGATGGAGGCGATGAAGGGAGTGAGTAGAAAAATCTGGGAAATGGTGAGAGAGAATCTTAAAAAGGCTCACGAGAGCACAAAAGGACATACGATCTGCGTCACAAGAGGTACTCACCTTCGTTTGACGTTGGCCAGCGGGTTTTCAAGCGGTCGTTCCGACTGTCGTCCGCAGGTAACGATTATAACGCCAAGCTGGGTCCTCAGTACGTGCCGTGTGTCGTTGTTGCCAAGAAGGGCACAAGCTCGTACGAAGTCGCCGACATGAATGGAAAGTCCCTGGGAGTGTTCTCAGCAGGTGACTTGAAGACGTAGTTTGCCACGCATGGAGCATGAATGCAGCCGATTCCCGTGGAAGGTCAGGAGGTGCTCCGACAGCTAGTCCGACAAAAAGTTCATCTGGTCCAGTTGTCCATTCCCTTCTGCATAATTCCGCCATGTTTCGGGAGTGCAGGTGCATTATGTTGTGCAGCAGTGCGATGCAGATGCACTGTAGGCAGGTTTTGTAGAAGAAAGTCGACAGAATTAGTAAAATCCTAGGTCAATCATAGAGAATTGTTTTTTTCACATTTTAATTGATTTTAATTTGTTTTGTGTTGTTTCATTGATAGGAGTTGATGAATGAAATGCAGTTTGCACATAAATGCAGCAGTTGCATTGATTATCTTGGTATGCGGTACTGTAAAGAGCTCATCTAGTACTGCACTACTTAGTGATCGATGGCGTATGTCTGTATGAGTGCGAATGTTGTACGTAAATATCATAACCTCGAAAGTCACTGTCCAATAGTAAATTTCCAACAGTTTTGTGCGAATCGCAACAGTTTTCTAGTCAGTCGTCGTGTCTTTCAGCACACCTCGTAATCTGAGAAGTCTAGTCAGTTCTAGTTCACCGTACTTACCTTTGAACGCATATTTTCCTCATATCATTTTTTTTTCTTTCATTCACATGTAGCATATCAACAATGATCTTCCAACTAGGAAATCATTAAGTTTATTCGACCTCACTTGAGAATCCACTATTTATCGATCACAAACGCGTAACCAGATCTGGTGTGATCCCAAACTGATTAAATATCCCTCAGTGAGGGAAGAATAAACTCAAAATTTTCCTAATTGAAAAACCATTGCGACTTACCATATTATTCAAGCACATATTGATCACATGGAGCTTGACAATAGTTTGACATTAGCATGACAGTTGACAAACGGGAGCTGATTGCATACACAGATGAAGAAGTGATAACGTTATCAACACGATCGGGTCAACTCCGACAATTGAAATATTTCGCGCGCGCGTATGAAATGAAGATGGTACCGTAAAATTGCGTCGTTTTGAACATGTTTTTTTTAATTTATTTATTTCCGGAAATTTAGGGTATTTTTGTTTATTGCATGCTTAATTCATTCAAAAATATAAAAAAAATACAAAAAAATAAATAAAATTGCTTACTTAAAAATTCCAAAAATCAATTATTCATAATTAAATTCTTTGAATTATCTCAGTTATCTGATTGGAATCGCTGGAGACCGGAGTCGATAAGACATTGATGGTCAGTAGAGACTTATTACAGTCTTGAAACAGAGAGGAGCTTTCGAGCGATGATAACTTATGACCCCGATCCAAAGCAGGACTGATGTAAATAGAAAAATGTTGCATGCTAGTTTTAATTTGTACATATTTTATTTGATATTTATTTATTTGTTATTTATTTATTTATTTATTTATTCTGTGATGTAAATTGTAAATTTTGTAAATAGTAACGGTTTTAAATTGTTCCTCATTTTTGTTGGTTAGTAGGACTTTGTGATGTGTTGCTGGAGGCCGGAGTTGAAGAAACATTGAGGGCCAGTACATTGGTAAAACCGATTAAACAGCGTGGAGTTGAACACTTGTGTTACAACGATGAAACCTTATGACCCCAACACAACCCACACTGTGCGAAATGTCTCCTTTCAAGTATTCGTCTGCAGGACCTAGTAAAACGCATTTTTATTCGAGTAAATTCCTGTCAACTACTGCGCGCAAAACATAAGAAGTGTGAAAAGTGATTTTGTGAGAATGCAGTGGTTACGACGTAGGTTCAGCAGGACGCTACATCTTATTGAAGTGAATGTTAAAAAAAATATTAGCTTCACTAATATTTTTTTACCCGAGTGGGAGGAGAGTGTAACCAGTGGGTGTGTAGTGAGTGAATTCCAGTGACACAGGGGCAGGTTAGCGAGTGTGTTCGTTGAGAGTGAGACGATTCGGTTTGTGTCACCCACGGAGAGCGAGCGCGACCACCCCGTATGAGATCGCCAATGAGATGGAGTAACGCCGCTAGCCACCACCAGAGGGCCGAAGAACATCGCAAGGATGGTAGCGGTGGCGAAAAGGATGATGATGATGATGGGGCGAAATATGGGACTTCGCCGGATCAGAGGTTCGCGGTTCCATGTCCTGCCGTAGATCGGCCATTTGCCCGGTGTATCGGAAAGTGTACGCGTCGTACAGATCGCGAAGAAAGCCGTCCGAGCTACGCTTAAAGCTCCGCGGCGTGATTAAGTGAAGTGCCGCGACTCACCAAGGAGAAGGACTTCACGGAGGACACGGAAAGACCGTGCAAGACACCCCAGGACATCCAGGTAAACCCGCGAACCCGTCAATAACCCTGATCTGTGCCCCGAAACTAACGCCCAGTGTAACCGCCATCTTGTTCCCCATCTCATCACAGGACCCCGTAGTTTAGCTACAAAAGCCGGAATCCGCGACTCGGATCTCCCGGAATAACCCGTGGCTCGCCAGTGGTATCCCCAACCCGTCCACCGTGCACAATCGGTGTCGACCAGCGACCAGCCGCTCAAAGCTGAGTCGTGTGAGTCCTCCATCCGGGAACCACGAGCCACACCCGAAGACCTGCCTTACATCAACCAACCCTGCGCCGGAAACCGGGCAAGACCAGCGGTACCTTCTGGGACAGCTGAAGCTCGAGTCCGTCAACACACTCGAGGACGCGCAGAGGGCAGGCAAACGAGGGTCCAGCGAAGGCTGCAGCAGCATCAACCCGTGCGTCGGAACGTCGACGGCCACGACAAGCCACCCCAGGCCAGCGAGCAGCGCGAGCAGGCCGAGGTCGGAGACAGCGATCGCGTCAGCAGATCCAGCAGCATCGGCAGCAGTAGCTGAGGGGCCCCGAGCAGCAGGTCCGCCCACGGACAAACAAGGAAGAAAGTGTCAAGGTAGGAGATAGACAATAAGGAAGTGGGTTAGGACAGGAGGGAGAAGGTCAGGTTTAGGAGGAAGCCGTGACAAGAACGTGACAAACAGGACAATAAACCGAGGAGTTAAGCTTGATGCGACACCAGTGTTTTCCTGCCTCGTGAGCATAATTTATGCCGACCCTGAGGTTCAAAAAGGGAGTTATTTGGACCACCCACTCACCCCATTGAGTTTTATGTTTCGATCCCCTTGCCTTGTAGCATGAAATAACTAAGAGGGTCACCCTAGTAGACCCGAAAGTTATAAAATCTGCAATTTTTTCCGTGTACCTATTTTTTCTCAAAAGTCCTCAACAATACCTACAACTTTGCCGAAGGCACCAATATGATCAGAAAATTCACTCAAACTTACAGCTGTTTGAATATGTACATACCATTTTTGTATAAACAGCAGCCAAAATTGTATGGAGACTTGTATGGGTGAACCAATGACGCAAAATAGCTTATTTGGTCATAGGGAAGGCCCCCACAAAGTTTGAGCCAAATCAAAAAAATACAAATAAAATCCATTTCCGGTTTTGGTAGAGAATTGCTCAACTGTTAAATTCATCAAAAAACGATAAGTTTTAAAATGTTTTTCGAAAATGGGTTTAACATTATTTTGTTTGTTTTTTTTTCTCAAGGGACCATCCATAAACCACGTGGACACTTTTTTGGGAATCTGTTACCCCCCCCCCCCCCCCTCGTGGACAATTGTCCATACAAAAAAAAAACTTTTTTGTATGGATCGTGGACAATCGCTATACCCCCCCCCCCCTAAATTGTCCACGTGGTTTATGGATGGTCCCCAAGCATATTAAAAAAATCCGTTACCTAATACACGGATAATGTAAAACGTGACATTAACGGTGATTTTAATTTCTGTATCTGAATATTAGTCAATTCTAATTTCACTGAGTTTGATTTTTAACATTGGATTTTTTGTCTCAGAAATATTTAGAAATTTTTCAGAAAAATAGCTAAGCTCTTTAAAAATATTACAGAAATTAACTTCTGAAGATTATGCAAAAATATAAAAAAAAACTTTTTTTATTGTTATGATTAAATAATTCATCCACATAAACTTCAAATAATTTTGACTAACTTTGAAGAAAAAGCATAAACATAAATCAATTCTAGTGTAGTTCTCGCATTTTTTTTCATATTTTCACAAATATTTAATAAAATGAATAGATTTTTGATTCACATATCATTTCTACTGTTTAATATATCATGGCGTTGACTTTTGTTGTTAATAAACTTCGCTAAACAACATGTTTAAAATGAATTTTAGAAGAGTTCTAGGAGAGAACTTTGGGAGCGTACTTTTATTACATTATGCAAAATTTGGATTCGTCCCTCGTCCATACAAATTAAAAAAAAAGTATGGAGCGTAACGCGGCCTTTGCCCACCCCAACTGCGTTACGTAATAAAAGAACTTTGGTGTATAGGGCCTTCTGCATACAGAGCCAGCCTGTTTTAATCTTTGTCTTTATTGTAATCTTTGTGTACTGTAGTTATTAATTACTTGTCAGTCTGAGGCCTCCACTTGTTCGAAACAATGTTTCCTCTGAAAAATGTTTCGTTTACTTTTTTATTTAAGTGATTAAGACAATTGAAAATGGACGTCGGATTCGTGATCAACCGTAATAAAAAGTTTCCCTCAAATCGGAGCATCTGTTTGCGATTTCTAGAGAGTAACTAATTTTAAATTTCTAATGTTTCCCAAGAATAACATGCAAAGTAGCACAGCAAGGACTTCAAAGAATGTTGAACGATGAAGTTGTTTTCACAAGTCTACCCATTACTACTAATGGCACAATAAAACCATTTCCTCCCGGCTCTTAATCAAAAAGCGCCAACAATTCATTACCGTCGTGACTCGAATGAAATATAACGCCGTCATCGTTACAAATAGTTGGTCATAAAACTTTAAACTTTTCCCCCCACAAAACATTATTGTTTCGGACTACCTCCTTCAATCAAATTTAAATATTTTCATGTGCCTGCCGTCAGAACAAAAAAAAAGGTCTCCCCTCAGCGGCACCCAAAAGTTTCTGTTTACACTTCGATACCCCGGCCCCCGGGCCGCGTGATTCGAAACATTCCGGATCCAGATTTGGAAAAGACAAAAAATCACTCAGCTTGAAGTTTCGGCACAAGGTCTTCTTGACAAATATTAATCACTGGACGGGCACAGCTTTATCGGACTGCTCCCGCCGAGTCATCTAGGACTACAGCAGCGAAGAGGAAGTCATTCTCCCAAGGCTAAATGGCATCCCTATCCGGATGCTGACGGTTACCAGGGAGGAGAAAAAAACGTTCCCATTTTGTCTTTTTTTTGCTTTTGCGTCCAGCGCCAACGGCTCGACTGTAAATATTTCTCTCTCGCTGTTCCTTGGAGCACTTTATGAATATAAATTCATGAACTTTTCCTCATAGTGGAAGGGGGAGGAAAAAAGGGGTGGATCCGCTCGCAGTGACATTGATGACAACTTGCCACCGGACGGAAGGCCGTTAGGATTTTTCATGAGTCGGCAGACCATAAAAGAACGGTTATTGACTGATAGCACTTGCCCTGGGGGGGACGTTCATGGTTTCGCTTTTTCGGAGTTGTTTTTGATGCTGCGGTGAAAAATAACAGATTCTTTTAATTTTCTGAACCAGTGTTTATATTGGGGGAGGACCGGGTCGTTCCGAAATTGTGCGTTATGTTGCTTATCTGCTCCCGGAAGGGTGCCCCCATTTGTGAGCGATACCTTATCGCGTATCCTTTTGGTCCTCACTTTACACAAATTTCAGATTTTCAATGAAAATAAACGATCCATTATTCGATGTGCAGTCACTGACGGCGGTGGTCACATTCACCAGCAAACGATGAGCTATGATACGG
Source organism: Culex quinquefasciatus (assembly GCF_015732765.1). Classification (NCBI taxonomy): domain Eukaryota; kingdom Metazoa; phylum Arthropoda; class Insecta; order Diptera; family Culicidae; genus Culex; species Culex quinquefasciatus. Next base: position 1,323,016 of record NC_051861.1, read on the forward strand.
TGAGAATAATTTGGCCTTCGGCAGCTGGGCCAGACTGCTGGGTAAAGAGTAAAGTTCTGAGACATCCCGGTCTTGGTTGGATTTCGCCGGCAAAATTTGCTCATAAAAAATGATGCACAGACTGTGGGCAAAAAATAATGAAGGTCGATGTGGTTTTTGGGTGATGTTGGTGAGGAAGGAGCCAGAACGGGGTGGTTAAACATTTCCACGACGTTAAGCATAAGCTTCATTAACGGGGGTTTTCATCGCGTGTGTGTGAAGCAATTCTTAAATAAAATCCATTGAGGTAGTCTTCAGCTTTCCGCTAAAAAAATCCTGCCGCTCGTTTTGTCCAAAGAAGCCATTTTACATCACTTGTTCGTCAAAACCAAAATAATTCAAAAGGCTAAAATTTTAAAAAAAGAAAATTTGTGCTTTGAACAAGGATTTTTAGATCGATTTGGTATTTTCTGATAAAATTGTTGTGAAGCATATTAAAATAAACAATCAAAAATAATACCTAAAACCATTTTCAGAGGGGACATCAAATTTAAAATTCAACGTTAGGCTAGTACACATTTTCTTTTTTTTTATTGGCCCTTGGCTCTGGACCAGATTTAAGTTGAGCCAAAAGAAATTCAAGCCTTATAAAAAAAAGGAAACTTAAACTATCACAAAAGGTTTTATTCATTTTAAAACTTATATGTCTGTCAAACATTTGTAAAGACGATGAATTTATGATATTATTTATTTTCTTAAAATTCATTGGAAGATATGAGGGTCAAAAATTCAGAATTTTTGATAAGAAAAAAAGTAGGGTAGATTTGATTTAAAAGGCAGGAACAATAATTTTGAAATGTATTCCAAATAGTTAGCCATTGATTGCACAAACAATATAAAATTTGAAATTACAAGCCAAGGTTTCAACATTTGGATGAAAAAAAGTGTTTAAAAATGCGTTTTAAAATATCGTGATATCGACGGAAATTATTTTTTTTTTCACGAAAAGAAAAACTTAAATTTTCAACACAAACACTTTGAAAAATATTTGCAACGGCCTAAACTGCCCCTGTTCGCATAAATGTCCCATATGCATTTTCAGCAAGTTGAGAAAACAAGCTTTGAAGTTTGGAAAAAAAATATTGTTCATGAATTCCAAATATGGGTCATTCCAGGTCAACTGAGTACACTTTTGGACTCGACCTTCACCGATTTGGACCAAACTTGGAGGGAACGTTTATCTATCGATAGTTAACAGAAATCCCAAGTTTGGTGCTGATTGGACCATCCCTCTATTTTTGACAGCACCCTCTTTTTTAGCGATTTTCTAAAAAAAAATTCTTTTAATCATAACTTTGCAACTATCTGAGCAAAAGACTTTCTACAGGTTGCATTTTATAGAAAATTGTCCAAGGAATCCGATAAAAATAAATTGTTAACCCTTAAATGCCCACTAATATTATATTTTATCGTTTTAAGTATAAAAATTCAGTTTTGGCCAATTGCTTATATTTTTATTTATTTTATTTTATCACCATCGTGTTCCCCGGACAATTTTACATTATAATCAATGTAGACTTCAAACTAAAATGAACTATTGACGAGATACAGCGATTTTACTGAAAAAAGTTTGATTTTGCGCAGCACTCGGAAGTTCATGGTGTACTTTTCAATAAAAAGGAATGAATCTCGCATAATTCGGTTTTTATATGTGAGAAACTTATTTCTGATTTGAATTCATAGGACAGAGTGCAGTGCAAAATCAAACTTTTTTCAGTAAAATCGCTGTATCTCGCCAATAGTTCATTTTAGTTTGAATTCTATATTGATTATTATGTAAAATTGTCCGGGGAACACGATGGCGATAAAATAAAAAAATAAAAATATAATCAATTGGTCAAAACTGAATTTTTATACTTAAAACGTTAAAATATAATATTAGTGGGCATTTAAGGGTTAACAATTTATTTTTATCGAATTCCTTGGACAATTTTCTATATAATGCAACCTGTAGATAGTCTTTTGCTCAAATAGTTGCAAAGTTATGATTAAAAGAAAAAAAAGTTTTTTAGAAAATCGCCAAAAAAGAGGGCGATGCCAAAAATAGAGGGATGGTCCAATCAGCACCAAACTTGGGATTTCTGTTAAATATCGATAGATAAACGTTCCCTCCAAGTTTGGTCCAAATCGGTGAAGGTCGAGTCCAAAAGTGTACTCAGTTGACCTGGAATGACCCATATACAATCCTTTCACCTAAAAATCGTTTAACAGCAATCCCACACATGCTTTTGTTTATGCATTTCAAGCAAAACAATGTAAATGGGCGAAAGCCGAAGTGTAAACAAAGAGTCTGTCTTGCTCGTTCCTTATGTAAACATCCACTGACGTAAGCAGGACAGACTGTTTGTTTACACTTCGGCTTTGGCCTATTTACATTGTTTTGCTTGATTTGATATGTTTGTATTGAATTTTTCTTGATTTATTGCTTTCGAATTGAAAAAGTGCGCAATATGTTCGCTTACCAGCCCGATCGAAGTATGCTATCAAGGTAACCAGCAGTTGTAAACAACTTTGGTGAGTTTTCCTCCTGCAAAACCAAATATTTTAAAGTAAAAGTAAGTGAATTAGAAGACTTTCTACCTCCATGAAAACAAGTTTAGTCTGCTTGACATGGACCTGCAAGGGTATTCTTCCGAAAATATTTGGGTATTATAATCATGTAAGTAAGGGCGACACTGTTCATTTTCAAGCCGGACTGATATGCGAACATTTTCTGGATGGGACCCGTATAAGCAGACGTGCATTGGCACGCTCTGCACTGGCACTTCAAATTTAGCACTTACACCAAGTTCAAAGCATGCTACTCCAGCCCAGTGCTAGTGCTATTATTTAGCACTCCCATTTATTGCGCCTTGCAGCAATTCCTAGAGTTTTGTGTCAATCGTGCTAGGCCTAGATTTTTTCATCACACTGCTTTGCAGGACTGAGAACTGTCAACTTTGCGCACTTTGCACCTCAGTAGAGTGCTGCGGAATAATTTTCATCACAGTTGGCAAACTGATTTTCCATCACACCATCAACACTAAACAAGCGTAATGCATCAACTTCTGACCAAAACCTAGTCACCAAGCTGTGGTAGCCGAGGCAGTTAAGTCATTAAGATAGACTTATAAAGGTTCCTGGCTCGATTCCCGTAATTGACACTTTTGGGGTTTTTTTGACGGGTTATTTTTTCTTAATGAGCTTGAGGGCATAATTCTATCGGCCATCCCGAAAACGATACGTACCTCGATACATACCATTTATTCTTACGACCCGAGGTCATGAATTAGCTGTGAATTTAACAGAGTTCTGGCTTAAAACCAGTACATTGTAGACGAAAAAGGCCTTTTTTGAGTAAAAACAGTTTTGTTTTTCGAAAGACTTTATTAGAAAAGATTACATGCCCGAAATGGAATTGGTAGATCAAACAAGCTCCAGGGTACCGAATGGTAACGAATCGCCCTCTCCAACGGCGCAACTCCAAGCATCCGTCCATCTCGGATTGCAAAACCGCCGCCGTCTGTCGCCTCCCCATATGAGGACCGTAGAGGACGATAAATACTGGCCTGCAGCGCCATGAAAAGACCCTCTTAGCAGCACCGGATCAGCAGATGTTGGGGATTCCAATGCAACACGTTGTGAAGACGCCTGTTCACTACGTAGCCTGCAACACCCGCTGGTTGTCCACCACTCGTCCGGCAAAAAGAAAAGCTCCACCGTAAGCCAAGTTGCCGGCGCAACATCCCAGCACCAAAGACCACGACTCCACAACCGGAACAATCACCGAGCCGATCCGAAACACTTTCTTTGGGCTGGACAAGCCATTCGTTTTTGAACTACCAAAAGTAAATAAATAAACAGCCTGCCATAGCAACGGATATCCTCGTCATCACTGTGAAGAAAAATCACTGTGATGAAAAAATACTGTGATGAAAATAATTGCGCAAGACTCTAGTAAAGTGCAAAATGCGCAATAGCACTCATAGATTTTTTTTCCTTTTTAGGGGCCTCAAGAAAATTTGATTACCGGTCAACGGGAATCTATTACAACTGCAACATACCTTATTCCAGATTCTTCCATAAAAAATAAATCTCAGGTTCCGCAAAATCTTCAGAATGTTTAAATTCAAATGTTGTACCCATTCAAATGCCAGTCTTGTCACGTCCATTTATGTCTCCAGGCCTCCTGGAACTAGTTTTCGGGTACTCCCAACGATCAACTGGTTCATTCCATGAAGCTTATTTTTTCGGACAATAATCTGCGTAGACTAAAAAAAAAGTAACGAAAAATGTGCCAAAGCAAAAAAAAAATTACCTTGAAGGGATCAGAACCATGGATCTTCCTTGAACACTAGCACTGCACCAAATTCACAGATGAATGTGGTTGTAGTTAGTTTCATCATATTCTGGACAATAATGACAGTAAACTTGAAATCAACAAATGAAAAAACAACCTGGTTACCATTTTTGTTCGAGTGCCAGGGCGAGTGCTATGATTGAAAGCGCAGTGCTATCCGTTAAAATAGCACGCGTGCTAACAGCGTGCAGTGCCAATGCATGTCTGCGTATAAGGCCAATATCAAGATGAGACAAATTTAGCCGGCATTGTTTTTCAATTTTACGGAACAAAGTTGTAAAAATGGTAAGTTTAGCATAAAGTACATACAAAATTGACCATAATTGAATACGTATCTCAAAATCACATATAATACACAGAATCATTCACTGTCCACTAGGGTGCCCAGAAAAAATGACCCCCTGCTCCACAAGCGGAAAACGGATTATTGGGTTATTTTAAGCATCTGTGTAAATTTTGAGCGAAATTGGTTGAGATTAACCCATTGATACTCGAGCCTAAAGTTGGTAAAAAAATAATATGTTTCATGCAAAAATGACTTTTTTAAATCGCTAATAACTTTTCAGGTTCAAGTTTTACAGCTTTAGTATGTTCTACAAAGTTGTAGAGCATTAAAGTTTCAATGAGAATCTCGACCCCACAAATTTTATGAAAACTTGCTGGAAAATACAAAATGTTTTCTTGAAAAAGATGGAAAAATTTCATGTAAATAAAATAGAAGTTAAACAACAATATGAATAAACTCCAATACAATCTGGATTTTTTCTTATTTTCAATGAGCAAAGAGATTTTTAATAAATTTTGTAAAATACCAGGACAACTCCAACAAAAGCTTTTCTGCCAATTTGCCGATTGCTTCCGCGTTATTGCCCGCAAACTTTACCATTCAATCACATTTGAAATGAATCAAACACTTGGTCGTTATTTCCTGCTCTCTTGATACCACTTGGGCCCAGCAATAGCAGCAAGTGGAAAACTCTCGCAAAACAGAACGCAGGACCACGCCGCGAACCAGAACCCCGGAAAAGGAAACTCAATCAACCATCGCAAATATAATGAACGTCATCGGGATAATGATTGATGGTGGAACGATTACCAGACCGTTTGACCACCATCCAGGCGGCCGTGGTCCCATTTTTGAAAATGAAGAATGCGGTTGCGGCATCATTATTAGCTCCCCTTCCCGATGTCTATCAATGTAAATTTTTCTGCCACGGCTGATTTACTGTTCAGAGGAAGTGAGCTGAAAGGTCGCAGCGGCCGCCGTCGATCGATCTCCAATTTAGATTTGAAGGACCAGCGCCGCCGCGGTTTTGCCCCCTTTTTCTGAAGGATATTGAAAGACAGTCCTCCCACTTAGAAGAAGTTTCAATTGGGGACCACCGAAATTCAAACACACTGAATAGAATTTCCATTAATGAGATTTTGCCAGTCGCCGCACGCACCGTCGTTTGATGTCACGGGTGGGAAGGAAACGGGGAACGGGGGAAGAAGATTGATGCTGCTAAGCCCAAATCACCCCAGAAACCCCCCACACTCCCAGCTTCTGCTGGGAGAATGTCAGTAATTTGCCTTCGAATCTGGCGTAATTAATTCGAAATTTGTCTGCACTGTCTGTTTGGTTTGCACGTGGAAAAACAACGTGGCTCGATGTTTTATTGCTTTTTCCTATGCTCTGTGGGATCCTGGTGGTTCAGGGGCGTTTTTTTTTTTTTGGTCCTGTGGGATGTGCGTGTCAGGCCAGGGGAGGTCCAGATTGTAATTTAATGTCTGTTACACACACAAGTATACACACACGCCAGGGATGACCAGTTGTGGCTAGTGATATTCGACCAAGGGTGACGGATAGAAAAATAGTACAAAAAAAAGCTGACAGATTTAGGTTTAAAGGTTACATGTCAAACCACGAAACAGATTGATGCCACTGACAGTTAAAATATTGTAACTGCTGGGAGTGAAACTGTTTGTGGCAATAATTTATTAAATTATTGTATTGAATTCAATTACAATCACAATGCGACTCATGGACTCGCACATCCATTTTGAAAAAAAAAACCCCGTTCTTCAAAACTAAAATGCTTTGATCATGATTACATACAATTATTTTTCTATTTTTGCCGAGAAATTCATTCAAATACTTTTGTTCCCCCAAAATTTTACACATGTTTACTACTTCACATTCACAAAGATTACAAGATCATAAGATTATTATTTTTAAATAAAAGTACTGAATAGCACCTTCAGCATCCATTTCAGTGCTGAAAAATTCGACTTTTCAGTGTTGGTATTGAAAAGTAATACTTTTCGATCGTTTCGAAGTTTAGCATAAGGCAACTATCATATTTTATTTAAAAAAATGCCTTCTGCTTCTTTTCTATCGTGTTTAGTTTTTCATTTCAAGGTATTTTGCAAAACTTTCCGTTTCCCTGGATCGATCCACAAGAACTAGTTGGTGAAAAAAAATCGTTTCAAGTATGACACATAATTTCGCATCATTCCAGTTTTTACTAACCAAACAAAGCGTTCCAGTCTTTTCCCCGAATAGGTTATACCGCCATAAAGGATCAGTCTTCCCTTTTATACCTATCCCGGTTTCGTAACATTTCGTGTGCTTTTTTTTCAAACTCCACAGCGACCAAGGGCTTGATATACCCTCAATTCAACCTGTCTCTTCGCATGTTGCGATTCCGGTGAGCCGCCAAAGGTTTATATTTATAACCCCTAGACGACGTGTTTCCTCGCCCCACCAGGACCAGTGAATATGTGCGGATCGACTTAATCTATATTTTATAACACACATGCCCTCCACACCTTCACCCTGATCCCGCAATGATACTTCCATTTTCCGAAGGGTTGGAAACTGTGTGCCTGCCTGACGAAGCTGGTGAAAGATTCAGATTTATGGGAAAATCCACCCTTCCTCTCCACTACACGTGGTTATTTTATATCCTCCTGGCAACGGCAGCGATTTGTCGGGTAAAAAGGTACTTTCAACATGCACTCGAAGCATTTTCCCGCAATTTTTTGCTTCTGAAATATGTATGATTTACGAGTGCAGTCGAGCGACATTGATTGTTGTTGCACAAGTGCATTTTGGTAGCGCAAAATTGGATTGATCCCGGAGTGGTGCACTTTTGGCGGGAATCGAATCATAGCTCCATCAGTGCAGAAAATGTATTCAAATTGAGCGGGAAGGTAAAGATTTAGGGAAACAATCAAACTCAATTGCAGTCCATTTTGCGAGGAATTTGATTGTGCAAGTTTCAGCTGAGATGTAGCCGATTCAGCAGTCCTTCAATACAAGAACACAATGTCCTGAATTTAATCAAATTTCACCACCATTTTCCAAAAATGCATCTTGCACCTAGCCAACTTTCCAAATTCCATTCTGGCCAGAAGCATGCAGCTGACAATCCTTCTGACTGACTGGCGTAGAATTTCTGAATTAAGCCATTTATTCTGACAGCACCGTGCCAGGCGAATAGGCAAAATTAATTTAAGCTTTCCGGCCAAAGTTATTCAACTTTAATTACAAATCTTACTCGTCAACCCGATCCCAAACCGCCCTTCCTCCCCCGCCAACCCAAGCAAATTGGCGAAAGTCGCAGAAAGTTAGTCTGCGTTTCCGTCCTTAAGCTCCTTCCCGCCCAGCGGGGAATGTGCAAGCGATTACAGCAATAAACCACAGCCAAACAGCTGGAAATGCCATGCCATGCCATCCACTGACACTCATCACCGTCGTCCAACGTCGTTGTCGCCGTTGTCGTTCTAGTGCTCAAGTCCTTCACTCAAGCCACCACACTCGTGCATGCACAAGTAGCAGACCGCCACTTAAATCGCAGATTATGAGAGGTTTTCCCAACCCCCACACAAAAGCACAATGGTAAACAGTGGAAAACGATGTAAATACTCTCACACACATGCACAGAGTCTCAACCTCTTCCATGCAACAAGTGGCCACCACACACCCCGCAGCCCGGTGCTGAAGGATGCAACGCCAATTTCATATAGACAACCCCAACCCGACCCGACCTGACGAGGTGCACCTGTCTGCCTGCATTTAATTAAAATTTAATCAACAAGTTTCCTCACACTCTGAAACGGGGTGCGCACACCAACACACACACACACATGAAAGCATCTCCCAACGCTGGTAGAATGTTTGGCAAGTTTTGGTTGATGGCCTGGTGGTGTTGGTGCGGAAACAAGTTAGGTTGGATCAATTTAAGTTAGTTTTCGGGAATTAGCCTTCTTTGGAATTGTTTTCTGGTATAATAAAGTTATATATTAAAACATAAAAAATATTATAATATTATAAATTGTACCAATTGTGAAACATTTTTTTCAAATTTAATTTGGAAAATTTGAAAACGACGTGGATCCAAACCACATTTAAAATATGACCTAGTATTAATTCCATAGTAACAGTTAAATAGGGCGAATCTGCGTTTGTAAACAAGCAGACTATCCCTTTTGCTCAAGTGACAGTTCACGTCAAGTAAGAGGGGGATAGACTGCTTGTTTACAAAGGCAGATTACCCCTATCACTACGAAATTAAAAGCACAATTTTCAAGTTTTTATGTTGGCAAAACTTCACATATCGAATTTAAGAAAATTTTAGGTAAATTTAACTAAACTTGCTAAGTCTATTTAAATCAATACAGCATGCAGCGTACAGCACACACTGTACAATTATTTATATTATATACCATTTATTATTTTTTCTGAAAAATATCTTCGCATAGTATTTATCTCTTTTATAAATCGTTCACATAACATTCCCATCTGAGGACTATCCAGTTAAAAAAAAACTTTAATTGCAATTCCGTTGTGATACTATCAACTATTCCTGGCATTTGAGAGAGATAATACGGCCTACTTTTCCATACCAATTTTAACACCCTTATAACATTTAAAACTTACAAGATTTATGATGGTAAGGAAAACTCCCAAAATATTACACAATTATGTTGGACAGTGTTGAAAAGTAAAACTGTTTAGCATTGTTTTGGTCGCTATAAAATGTTGCTTTTCGGCACTGTTTTGAATTCATGTGGTTTATGTGTATTTTAACTCACTTGCTTTTTTTACTTTCATTAAATTTACTTTTTTAAGCCAAATGAATGGAGTCATCGGCTCCCTTCAAAATCTTGAAAATCTGTTTCTTAGTGAGGATTTTTGATTATTTCGGGCTTGACTTCATGTAAAAAATCATACAGCTAATGAACATCTCAGGTATTTTTTGATGGGAAATTTTTTTTTTCATCATAGTGTTTGGACAGTGCGTAAAATGAGTCCATAACGTCATGATTCGAAATCCGGACACTTAGTAGCACATCATTTTTGTTATAGCTGACAAAAAATCATGTATTTAATAAGTTGGAAATGTAGAAATATCATCAGGACGCAGTATAAACAGTCAGTTTCAAGAAAATGCATGCAAAATTTGTCTTTTGAAGGTAACATTTTTTATCAGAATTTTAAAATTAAAATGACTTGTTGTGCTTCAAATCCCGGACAATGATGAAAACTGATTTGAAATCCGGACACTTTTGCTTCGAATTCCGGACACTCGATTTTACTTATGAATCGCACAAATTCGGACTGAAATGTTAGTGAATGGCATTCTTTAGGTCTCAAATAAGCTGTTAACATTAAAACAATCGATAGTTTATATAAAAATTTGCTAGAATTTAAGGAAATCGAAACCATAAATTTCTGCTTTGCCTTCCCGGTGCTTCGAACGCCTATGAAATATTTCAAGTGAAATGTTTCGCATTTTTGGTAAACTTATAATTTTATTGTATTTAATTGTTTTAGTATTAACTACAGCGTTCAAACAAACTTAAAATGAAAGTTGATGTTGGAATGCATCAAATAACACAGTTTTGACATTCATAATGCGAACTTATATCCAAATAATTGATAAAAAAGATGAAGTGTCCGGGTTTCGATGCGTCCGGGAATTCGAATCATGACGTAACTCCACACTCATGATTTTTTTTGAAATTTGCTTCTGTGACCAGTTTGAGAGAGTATGGTTTGACACACAAATTTGAAATGAAAAAAAACATGCAGAAATTATTAACATGACAAATAACTTTTCTAAAACAAGTCATACTGGTTTCAGCTCTTAAGCAAAATGGTAATGATTTTAAGTATTTCCTTAAAAACTAACTTCTCGTGTTTGTTTTACTTCAAACAACCCAATATTTTCAAATATTTGGAGAAGGTTTTAATTTTTTTCCAATTTCCCGGGAAACGGGAAATGTTTTTGTCAGGAAATCCCGGGAATCCCCGGAAACTTTTTTCCCGGGACGGGAAATTGGACGCTTTACATACAGCAGGTTTGATTTTTTCGGAATGTCCATAGGACAGTCTTAATTTGTGCCGGACTATCCCATCTCTTCTTCACAGCCCATGTTCGCATGAATGTTCCATACACATCACTTTGTGAAAAGACAGTTAATATTACACACTACATGAACAAGTTTTGTAAACACAAAAAAAAAACTGAGCCGTAAAAATAAGTAAAATGGCCATACTCTTAAACGCCAACACATATTTATTCCTCTTTGAAAAACTCTTTCAACTATTTTTTCAGAACTACAAAAAAAAACTTTGTATGGAATTCGGTGAAAAATTCGTTTCTTTAGCAATCGTCGTATTTATCCAACACGGTAGAGCCTCGTTGTGTACGTTAGCAACTCGTGCTGAAAAAATCTTTCATCATTTTGCACCATGTTGCATGAATTACTGTTTCGATATAAGTGCCGAAAAGATCAGAAAAATTACTAATAATAAAAATAATAAATAAATAATAATAATAAATAAAATTAAATTAATAAATCGGAATTGCAAAACATATTAATCAACTCGTTGCAAAACTCAAACCTCAACACTCGGCGAATCCCGTTAGATAAATTTACGACTCGAGCTGAACAAATCCACTTTTAGCTACTTGCTGCTTTTTCTGTTTAAGTGTAAAAAAAAATAAAGGAACATTCCAAAGGTTCAAAGCAACAACAAATGATCCACCCTAAGCAACCATCCTTATCGGTAAGCAGGAAGGGGCGTCCGATTGGTTTGAATACATGGTGGTATATCAATAGAATAGACACAACACCGGACGGACGGTCGGACGGAACGGAATAGAGCCATATCAGGAGCCCAAATTGTGGTCTGTGGCCGTTCCGGCCCGGGGCCCGGAGCGGATGGCAATATTGCGTGCGTGTCAAGCAGGGGTTCATTGCAAATTCATCGCTCTCTCTCTCTCTCTCTCTCTCTCTGAGTGACGCAATATGCTCCGCACCGGGATTGATACATTTGTAATCACAGCAGCAATGAATTTATCATGTCGATTTCTGATTGATTTGTTTGCATAATTACACAGGGAGCGGAAATTGGTTCGACGATTGGCTGGGCGTTTGTTTTGAGTGATTTTGAAAGATTTATCATTGTAGCTTTGCTTGGAGCAAACATTTTATTTCAAATACGTAAACGACTGGATAGGTGCTGTAATTGACCCCAACATCGGGGCGGGCAAAATTGCTGAAGCAAATTCCTAGCAAATCCAATATTCGGCAAACTTCACCCCCGAAAAAGTGTTCATTTCCTCGCAACTGCCGTGCTGCCAGGAACAGTAAACGGAAGCGTAATTTTGTGGAAATAAACCTTGTAATTGAATAAAAAGGCACCGCCATGGTTCATGGCTGGCAGCCCGCAAACACACACTGCAGCACACTGACTTCCGAAGTGAGGATAGCCTATATGTAGCGGAAAGGGAGTCTTTCGACGAGTCTGCCCTTTGCGCTACCATCAACGGAGCTAACCGTAACAGATGGTGAACTTCAATGCCGCATGTGTTTTCGCAAGCGCAACGAAAATTGGCTCGTTGGATAGTTGTGAGCAAAAACTAAGGGGAAAAATCCAGAAATTTCACTGCAAAAAGCGCCAAACCCCATAATCGGTTTTGAAGAATTTAATTTCGGCTGTGATTAGATTTAGCAGATAATTAAATGATTAAAAAAGCTCACCACCAACTCCTTGTCCAGAAGCTTTCAGCAAGCCGAAGACCACAGAAGAGCTTTTCGCCGCTCCTGCTGCTGTTGATGGCACGGGAGCGGGAAAGTTCGCCGGAATGTGGGAAATCTCTTAATAGGATTTTAATGGGTTTTTGGCTTCTGGCTGGTGGTGGTGGTGCGGTAGTGGTTCTGGTCCTCGTGTTGTTGTTACCAAAACCGAACCGAGCGTATTTTCCCAACAGCTTTCAATTTGTCGACGCGTCGCTGGGAGGCTTGGTTGACTGGTTGGCTGATTAGGTTAGGATTTTGATCGTTGGATAATTAAATTATTGACGGATGAGGGGTGGATCCAGACGAACCACTTGCGTCGTCGGTTGCGTTTGATCTCGAGTCGGCTCTGAGCTAATCGATGGAGGCTCTCAAGTGGCTTCTCCGTTGATGGGGTTCGAGACATCTTCCCCTTTAAAGACACAGCACAACACTCACTAACAATATAATTACCGTTTAATGGTGTGATTATGGTCGACGGCATCGTAAAACCGACACATTTCGTATCGATCCAGACCGTCCCGGTTTGTCGGCCGTAAAATTGATTTAATTAAGAACTAAATGGATTCGCCTTCAAGGTTCCATGGCCTCTACGACTCTATGTTTCCTTTAGTGCATCATTCATAATTTGATTTCACTCTCGTGTAGCTCGATCCTCGTAACACTAATCTTTGTCTTCCCGGAGGCGTCACAACAATATTAACTCGTAAGTTGGTATAACGTTAGAATTAAAGTTTAGTTAGTTTTTTTTTTAGTTTCATCAGAACCTTTTCCGTCAACCCTAGAGGATCGCACTAAGGACGACACTTTTCAACGAAACCGTGTGTCTTCCACTAGAACGCTCATTCGTCTTAGTTCGTCGTAAAGTTCCTCGTTCCCCTTGCTCTTGTTTGCACAGGTCCCTTTTTCGCTGATGAAGCGCCTTCACAAAGTTTTGATCTGTTTCCGGTGCCAAGGTATGGCATTTCATGCGCTTGACCTGCAATCTGGCCTTCGTTAAGTTTCTGAATAGTTTGACTCGTTACGCAGGTTAACTTTGTTGGAGACATTCTAGGGGGATAAAAAGTTTCCCGAGGGGAAATCGAAGGGATTTTTGAAGATTTTGGAGTTGGAGTACTTTGTACTTTGAAATTTTTAATAGCCTTCATGAAAGCTGTCCCCTTAATAGGCAATCCATCACTCAACTTCAACTCAGAGTCATCCAGCTAGTGCATGTACTGATTTAATATACAAGTTAAAAAAAAAGGTTTTCCACAAACCACGAAATTCAATATTCTGGCCAGCAATGCCCAAACCCAGAAATAGTCAAACCCTGCCTACAATATTGAGTTGATTACTTCTAGAGTGGTGCTTCAAAACAAACTAAATTATGTAGCCACGAACGAGGCAGCATGGCCCACTTTGTTACAAAATAATGCCTAACAACATTACGAGTGCGCTCACCCTCACCTTGGGAGCTGCAGCATTTCGTCCCAGAGTGCGAACGAACGCATTCACAGCATCCCTCCTCATCAACGTTGCAACATTTCCACGTGTTCAGGATGGTGATGCAACCACCAGCCAACCAGGCCGACGCGAGTGCAAACAAGCTTTGAAATGCTAATTTCCCACGAATCTACCAGCCTTTCCCAGGTGGAAATGAGCACCTTCCTCTCCTCAACTTTGGTTTTCCCTCTCCTGCCCCCACAGCTGCTCTGGGTGGTATTGATTTATTGGAACGCTGCGCGTTCGGCAATCGTTCCGCGAAAGAGACACTTCACTGTTCATTAGGGTGATTTATCGGGGACTGATTTTTGGACAAAATTAATCTTCAAAAGGACACAACACCATACTGCTTAGTACTTTAATCTGCCGAAATCTGCCAACATAATGTAAAACATGTCGACTCACGATCGAAAACTGAACAATCGAACCGATGCTGGAACTCGATTTTTCAGAATTATTATCCAAATTTCAAACAATTTTATCATAAACAAGCTCTTCCCGGCAAACTTCGTCCTGCCCTTTTCTGGTTCCTGGCGTTTCTTGCTTGTTTGCTAATTCAGCCTCCTGTGATCAAAATGTGATTTTACGCAGCTTTTCCCATACAATCTGCAGATTTTCCGGAATCGGTTCCAGAGTGGCCAAAGTTGTCATTTTTTTGGCGTAAAAACCTTCTTTGGACTTTTAAGAACCCAACGCAACAAAAAGAACCTCGATATGACGCTCCGTATTGAACTGATCCGCGTTCGAACAAAACCGTCTAAATTTTATATAAACATAGATAGATTAGGCTATAAATGGCAGCAACTAAAAAATCATGAATTTCAACAAAAAAATATGGTAAAACCTTGATTTAAAATGGCTTTTTTTGGTCATAGGGAAGGCTCCTACAAAGTTTGAACGAAATAAACAAAATACAAATAAAATCAATTTCCGAAAATGCTAATTTTTAAGGTATTCAATTTCGGGATTCTTGCTTGTTCTGATATTATCAATAGCTCCACCAAGTTTGAGCTTGATCAGAAAATGTTGTTTTCAATTCTGCTTTTTTGTGTTGAATTAGATTACAATGCCCCTTGGATTGGATTTGACCATAACCCTAAAATCAAAACCTTTCTCCTTGTTCCATTAAACAGCATGTTAGTAAAAGCTTAAAACGAGATACACATTATTGTGCTACTGAAAAATACAAAAACCTAAAAATATTAATTCGGTAGTTTCTCAATATGAGCAATTCTTTCAGATTTCAGTCATTCGATTTATTTATTTTTTATGTAATCCGGCTGAAACTTTTTCGATGCCTTCGGTATGCCCAAAGAAGCCATTTTACATCATTAGTTCCTTCATATAATTTTCCATACAAATTTGGCAGCTGTCCATACAAAAATGATAAGTGAAAATTCAAAAATCTGTATCTTTTGAAGGAATTTTTTGATCGATTTGGTGTCTTTGGCAAAGTTGTAGGTATGGATACGGACTACACTGAAAAAAAATGATACACGGTAAATTTTTTTTGGTGATTTTTAATTTCACTTTTTGTCACTAAAACTCGATTTGCAAAAATATCACTATTTTTATTTTTTTTATATGTTTTAGAGAACATCAAATGCCAACTTTTCAGAAATTTCCAGAATTTGCAAAAAATCTTTGACCGAGCTATCATGATTCTTTGAAACAATACAGATATTTTCAAAAAATCTAAATATTGGTCGCAAAAAATTTTCAACTTCATTTTTCGATGTAAAATCAAAAAGTACTTTAGTGAAATTTTGATAAAGTGCACCGTTTTCAATTTATAGCCATTTTCAAGTATTTTTTGCCAACCTTCGAAAATTTTTTTTTGAAAAGCTGAGAAAATTCTCTACATTTTGCTTTTTTGAACATTGTTGATATGACGTTTAGTTGCTGAGATAGGTTTAAAACAGGAAAATTGATGTTTTCTAAGTCTCACCCAAACAACCCACCATTTTCTAACGTCGATATCTCAGCAACTAATGGTCCGATTTACAATGTTAAAATATGAAACGTGAAATTTCTCGATTTTTTCGAAAACAATATTTTCAAAATATTCAAATGAAGACTAACTTTTGAAAATGGCGTAATATTTTAATTAATCTTTTTAAGTTATCTCAAATAAATCCTAATTGATTTGCTGATAGATTTTTCTGAAGAAATCGTTGAATAGTGTATTGTTTCACTAATTTGTTGTTTTAAAAGAAAGCTGTATTAAATTTCCCCATCGAAACTTTGAACCACCCTAGCATCCACGATGTGAAAAGGATAACCGATGCTATTCTCGACATGTCGTAATTTATGCAATTATGTTACTTTTTGCACTCCCAAAATGGCAGCACCCACTGTATTCCGAGATTGCGTTTCGGTACCATCAATACCGGGTCAGCGAGCGATGCTACCGATGGTGGTGGCGCAACCAGAACCGTGATTGCCACTATGGTTGTAAACTCCCGGATGAAACATCAAACGAGCCTATTCGACGATGTGGTGTACAGCGTGGATTTACCATGGGATGGAAAAATATCTCTCGTAACTTTATGAAACACGCAATTTGATGGTAATGCACTAAAAACAGGGCTTCAATTTATTAAAATTGATACCACTTTTTGCACGATGCACTCAGTTTTAAACCTGCTTGACTAAATACAATTGAAAAAATCTTTTGATCCTTCTAGGTGTGTATTAAAGGGGAAAATCATCCATCACGTTTGCTGAACAGTTGTCGAGCAGCCACAAATCACGACCACGGTCAAGGTTGCAACCCATTGAACATGAAAAAGTGACTTCCTGGCGGCTCCTAATGGTCTAAACCACTCCTTCTAGCGTACTGGGAAAATCGTAAAAACGCTTGTATGGTTCGAGTTGGTGGTCGACATGAAAAAGAAATTGGTGAAATTTTACATTTCATGTAATTCAGAAATTTGTGAGAAATTTTTTGTTGAAGCTTAAGGTGCATAATATGAATTTTTCCTCAAAAACATTTTCTCAACAGAATCTGCAATCGATAAAGCTAAAATGTTTTGAGACTGCCACCAGTTGATGCCTCGGTACTGCATGTCCCCACCCCCCACTCGAGGACTCAGAATTTATTTCCTGCAATAACTCAACCAAGAAAAAAAGGCTCAACACTCGTAAACTTGTGCCGGCTGAACAATTACCGGAACTATTGATTTATTTACGTGTGTGCGCGCGCCAGCACTGGAAAGCAATTTAATTTCCTGAATACGAAATTTGTTTTTTCCGCCGGGCTTCCGGGGGATTACGCAAATAAACCCCCTTCTAAACTCTCGCTAAACTAATCCGACGTGTGTGTGTGTGTGTGTGTGTTTGCAGCTTTCTAGCTGGAAGTCAATTAGAACTGACTGCGGACCGCTCTTCAGGCGCGCGCGTGGTGATTTGTTTAATGGTTTAATTAAATCCTGAACGGTCGTGCGTTTGCCACCATGAGAGTTTCTGCCAAAGAGGGTGGGGGCGGTAATTGCTAAAATCAATTGGACGTCATTGTTCCGGCATCACACGGTCCATAGAGCTCGTGTAGAACAAGCTTCATTCCTGGAAGCCGTCAAGCGTTTCATAACTATTTCATCGAATGAACCCCGATGAAAAATGGATAACTGTACCTGACACGTGCCGGATTGGAATGAATCAAAATGAGCATGTGGAAACGATTAAATTGGGAGATTCGTTTTATTTATTTATTTATTTATTTATTTATTTATTTATTTATTTATTTATTTATTTATTTATTTATTTATTTATTTATTTATTTATTTATTTATTTATTTATTTATTTATTTATTTATTTATTTATTTATTTATTTATTTATTTATTTATTTATTTATTTATTTATTTATTTATTTATTTATTTATTTATTTATTTATTTATTTATTTATTTATTTATTTATTTATTTATTTATTTATTTATTTATTTATTTATTTATTTATTTATTTATTTATTTATTTATTTATTTATTTATTTATTTATTTATTTATTTATTTATTTATTTATTTATTTATTTATTTATTTATTTATTTATTTATTTATTTATTTATTTATTTATTTATTTATTTATTTATTTATTTATTTATTTATTTATTTATTTATTTATTTATTTATTTATTTATTTATTTATTTATTTATTTATTTATTTATTTATTTATTTATTTATTTATTTATTTATTTATTTATTTATTTATTTATTTATTTATTTATTTATTTATTTATTTATTTATTTATTTATTTATTTATTTATTTATTTATTTATTTATTTATTTATTTATTTATTTATTTATTTATTTATTTATTTATTTATTTATTTATTTATTTATTTATTTATTTAAGCATCGTCAACTGAATTCTTATCAAATCTATGATGATAATATAGAAAAGACTTGCCCTTCATTGCTCGTCCAAATTTTGTCGTGCCCAACATTCCAGATGGAAATCGTAAATCAAGGTGCGATACTCCAGCCGACATTTTTCCCATTGCATCCAGCAGCACCTGGTGGACCGATGATAGACTACTGGCTGCTGCAACACGGCGCCGTTGACGGATGATAGACTCCGCAGGACGACTCCGGTTTGTAGGGCTTTGATTGCAATCAGCTGCGTAATTGAATTTCAACTGAATCGTTACGACCGAAAAAAAGGTCGAGATGTAATGCGAGTTGCGAATCAATCACCGGTCGTCTCCACGGCAATGTGAGAAATGGAGGCGCGTGGTAGTTCAGAGCTCGCCTTAAAGTTCGTCGCTATCACCCAGGACGGAAATAGTTCACATATTTTAGTCTGCCGGAGATAAAGCCCCCTTTTCCAAGAACCACATGCGACATTCTAAAGGAAATATTGAAGGCCTCGCAGCAACAAAATCTCAATACATATTGCTGTGGCCCCGAAACACCTTTCACGACGTGGTATCCTGCCTGGCAAGCCGGTCTATTTGGAGCGCTTTCAGGCCAAGTTGAACGGAGATATTCGCTGAAATATTTCAACGCCCCCAGGGCCAATTAAAATCGATAACTGCCACATGAATAGGCACTGGCAGCAGCAACATCAGCAGAAGAAGCACAGAGGAGCCAAGCCAGAACAGAAACTATCCCCCTATCCCCAGTGTATCGTTCCTGCCAGGAGAAACCTCCGAGTAATGGATCGCCGGGGGCCTCACTCGGCGCTGACGTTGAACGAGGTGGCTGGGTTGGTGAGTGTGCGAGTCTCGCTGAATCAGTGTGTCATGTGAAATTTCTTTACAAATGCCTTTTTATGTAACCGTATACGTATGGAAATGCGGGTCGCCGCACACAATCGAACCGCCAGAAGGACAGTAACGGGAACGCCAAACAGGTGGGCAGGAGGGGGGAAGTGAGTGGAAAGCGTGCGGAGAATTCTGCCCATTCATAAACTATCACCCCACAGCTATAGAATCAGCTGCTTGTAAAGCTGAGAAATATTTTGTTAAAGACAGCCATGAGAGGGGGAAAAATTCATTTATCAAAAGTTTTATTGTTATCAGCGTCGCCGCACCCACCCCCTTTCAAAGCTTTCGATGCAACAGTGTTCTCCGTCTTGTTGTACTTTCTAGCTCTCTGAAAAGGGAAAATGGGTGGTTCGTAGTCGTCGTCGTCGTCGTCGTCCCCTGATGAGATTCTTTTCTTCTGGCCGGCCTTTATGAGATTTTGCTCGTGAAAAATGAAGCAGTGTAGCAGATTAAACAGCTCTCCATACACCACCATCTGGACGGTGGAGGTTCGGGGAGCCAGAGCGCCAGTTGACTGCACTTTGTCATACTAACAAATTGCAAGTTTTAGGGGGGAAAGAGGCTAGATGGCATACAAGGACTTGGCTGGTATATCGCTTAAGGCTGGAAACTATGCATGAATGAAACTTTTTTGGTAAACATGATTATGGAAAATCCACAGTCCAGTTTATGTGTCTTGAGTTAATAAAAATTGTATGGTAATTTCAAACATAAATATGAAATTGACTAGCATTTGATACTGAGTACCCCAATACAATATGTTTTAAATAAATTTATTTTTCCATATTTGTGCTTTAAATTACAAATCTGCTTACATCTTCCCAAATTTCACAAACCAACAAACTTTCTGAAAATAAATAAAACCAGTTTTCAAAAGCTCGTAAAAACCACCAAAATCATACCAAACAAAACATCTTTTAAGTTGGAACAGTAATACAGCAAATCCATTTGAAAAGAGCCTAAACCGAATAAAAAGTTCTCCGATCGGGCTAAAATAATTAGACTCGTATTATTTGTTTGGCGATAAAGGTGACCTACATCGTGCTAGCGTGGTTCGAAAAATTGCAATTTTCGTCAGTTATTGCACAAACCAAATTTTAAAAAAAAATCATACCTCCGCGTCATTTCATCCGATTGATTAGTTTGGCTATTTGAGGAAAACAGCACGCTAGTCAAAAATCTAGCTCAACATTTGAAAAAGTCGTATTTTTTTCGCTAGAGCTGCGATAACTTCAAAATTTCAGCGTTGACCTATACATGTTTTGGTACAAAAAGTTGCGTCTTTCAATGACGAAAATTTGGATACCCAAACATGTATAGGTCATCGCTGAAATTTTTATGTTATCGAAATTTGAGTGAAAAAATTGTTTTTTTGCCGACTTCGTCATTTTCCCTTTCTGTGCGCGTGGCGCGTCGAAAAACTCAGTTTTTATATTCAAAAAATCATATTTCCGAGTACCGTTCGACATAGCCAACTTTTTTTCAAATGTTATGTGATTTTTCCGAGGAATCCGATAAAAATATTTTCAGGCATAGTCTCTTTGGTCCAGACAAGGTCAAAACGCCATTTTATGTTTTCATACGATTTTTTCAAATGTTAAGCTAGAAAGCTTTGGAAACTTCTTACTATTTTTCTAAAATATCCAAACTAATCACCTTTCTTTTGCGTGTAAGACAGCTAAAATAGGTTGAAATGGAGCGGAGTTATGATTTTAAAAAAAAAAATGTGGTTTTTGCTAAACAATACGAAAATTGCCATTTTTGTGACCACTCGCAAGGTGTAGGTCACCCTAATGGCCAGACAAAAAAAAATACGGGCCTAATTATATTCGCCAAGGTACCCCCAAAAATTTGAGCCCGATCGGAGAACTTTTTTTAAGGCTCTTTTCAAATGGAATTGCTGAATACCTCTAGAGCACACTCTGGTCGTATGAATTTTTTTAAAATCAAACCACTTTTCTAATAAAAAGAAAAACTTTTTCGAAATTTAAAATACATAACCAAAAACAAAGCAAAACTTGGTAATTAGTAAGACTTCCAACTGTTCGGGTTATTCCTCAACCTAAGTATTTTCGACCCTCTGCGCGGATTTTCTGCCAGCCGGATTTTTGTACGGTTTTTTTTTCGTAAGATTCGGAATTTGATGACGACATTTATATTTTTTAAATTTAAAACTTTTTTCTATAAATTGTGATGACTTTTTCCTTATGCTAAAGCACATTTATTGCATTGTTGGTTGAATTCAGATGGGATATTTGAATAGTTTCCGAGTTTGAATCTGATAAAAGTTGGAATTTAACTGTTATTTTCAATATCTTATAAAACAAATTTCCTAAGACCGAGCCACGAAGCCCAGAGGTCCCGGCTCGAACCAAGACAACTGGTGATCTTTTCCCTTCTGGATTCGATTGCTTAGTAAAGGAAAGGTCACAAACTGGACCTTATCAAGACACCTTAGGAAGACAACCTATGGAATGTTAACATTAAGTTGATTAATAAACTGTCAATGAATCCGCTTTGTAAATGCCGGCCCCGATACTCTTCCCCTGTTCCCCTCAGGAAAAGGGACGAAGGTTCACATGGTTCACACTCAGTGCAATATTGTTCCGGAAAGACAATTTGTCATTTCGTAAACTTAGTTTAACAGAATATTGAAGGGGCATAAAGATTTGAGTCGGCAAATAGCAGTTCATTTTGAGAATGATTTTAAAGCGTGCAAGTCATAATCTGATATCGAAATGTTATTTTTTGCAATTCCGTCGTGAAACTACTTACTTTTCCTATCATTTTTGAACGACGAAATAGCCTACTTTTCTGTACCAAAAATAACAGAATCGAATAGCAACACATTTCAAAATAAATGCTGAAAAGTTCTACTTTTCAGTACTCAAATGGGTGCTGAAAAGTTGAACTTTTCAGCACTTGTTTCGAAAAGTAACACTTTTCAACATTTTTTTTGATTTAAACGATTTATTGACAAAATACATGAAAATTTGACATAAAATTTCACTCAGTGTGTGTTTCTTGGAATTGCAAAAAATGTTGTATGGAACTCGTTGCAAAACTTGATTTTTTCAGCACTCTTCGTATTTATCCAACTCGGTGAACCTCGTTGGGTAAATGTACGACTCGTGCTGAAAAAATCCTCTTTTTGCAACTTGTTGCATAAACTACTATTGTAAGTTTCATAAGTACCGTAAACTGGGGTGACTTTGATAGCCCGGGGTGACTTTGATAGGTTTTTCAAATGCCCGTCAAATTAATATCTAAACATTTTTGAGAATTTTGAATATGCAAACATTAAGGGATAGCTTATTATTGCACATATATGCAAAAATAAGACTGTTACATTAGATGTATCAAAATTAGTGGCCAAATCAAATTTCTATCAATGTCACCCCGGGCTATCAAAGTCACCCCAGTTTACGGTAATTGTTATACTAAGGAGTCAAATCTAAATGACTAAGTGTACGGATTTTTGCTCAGCAAGAGTTGATAACCTTAATTATGAGATATTTCATAATTCTCACCCTTCTATTTTTATACATTAAGGAACTTTTCGAGAAATTTCAATAATATATATTTAAAGGTTGATTTTTGAGAAGTCATTTTTGGCCCAAAACGTACCTCAACTTTTGACAGCTGCCATACTGACAGGATTTGTTGTAGAGACGTGATTTTATCAGCAAAGTTTTCTTAATACATCCAATTCACTACCAAAAAGCAAAATTAAGTTTCGACGAGAAAGAATCCCGAGAAATTACGTATTACGAAATTAGTATGTCTAGATGCGGTGTTGAGTTGTAGATGGCAAAACTATTTAAGAATACTAATAGACTCATAAATAACCATTCCTGTCAAAAAAAAAACTTAGAAAATCCCAAATCTCAATTGACCAAAACCGCCTTCTATCAACTTTTGCGTCTATTGTTGGAGCAACAAGCTAAACGAGCAAAAAAAAACCTTCACTCTAAACCCCTCTCCCAGCAAAATGCCAAGTGGCCAAGTTTCGCAACACGCGTGGCTGATAAGAAAAATATTTACAGCCGTTTTCCACACTTTCCCGGCGGGATTTTTTTTTTCTTCTCCCTCGCACACAAAAACCAGGCCCAGGATTGCTCAGCACAATCGAGAAACATGTAAATGGAATTATAATAGCACTTGTTCAGACGTGTATATCTCTGCACGAGGACCGCCCTCCCCGCCATCCAACAAGGACGGTTTATCCGACCTCACGAAACGGTGAGCGAAAAACTCCACCAAAACCCACAAAAGTACGGAGTGATTGGAAAAGTATCGATTTTGGAGGAAGGGCCGACCGGCTCGACCACGTGTTTGTCTGTGTGTTGAATAGCATAAGGACTCACCACTGCGTGATGAAATCCGGATTAATCGAGTAGATAGGTGTCGTACGATTGACGTAATCGGTAGCGTTGTAGTCTCCGCCGTCATAGCCGTCGGTGTCCATGGTGGTGACGAGGGCGGCGGTGTCAGAGGCGGTCGGTGATGCGGTCTGCCGAGTCCTACCCACGGCCACCCGGAATCCGTTGATCTGCTGTGTATCAGTGCTGATGTTGCCCAGTGGCTGTTGGAGTCCCGGTCGGATACATTGATCGCTGATTTACTTGCTGAGCCTTTAGCGATCAGAGATCTTAAGCCGTAAACTGCTGATGCGGCGTTGAACAAACATTGCTGGACTTGGCCAATAATGTGTCACCTGTTAAGATCCATGATTTTGGGTTGTTCTTCTTAGTGGGTTCAAAATAGAATCTGAAAAAGATGAAAAAGAAAAAATGTTGTATGATTTCATATTAAAGTATTGATCATATTTCATAATTTTCTCATCATGGAGCAGTTTCCTAACACAAATTACCCCTATTGCTTTTGTCACCCATCCCCCCTTTCCACTCACAACACTTCATCTAAAGAGAACATTATTATTTTGTAATCAGGAAGTTGTTTCCGATGGAAACTCATTACAATTAGGCCCATGCCCTCTTACCCATTTAGCACACATTGCATCGTCTAGCTGAAGCCAGGATAAATTATTTTCACATTTTT
The DNA here is from genome assembly GCF_015732765.1 of Culex quinquefasciatus. Taxonomy (NCBI): domain Eukaryota; kingdom Metazoa; phylum Arthropoda; class Insecta; order Diptera; family Culicidae; genus Culex; species Culex quinquefasciatus. Next base: position 1,347,282 of record NC_051861.1, read on the forward strand.
GCGCTTAATGAGTTCCTTCCTGCTTGCACTAGGCTCTAACACAAACTAGTGTGCGTGTGTATGTGCGCAAATTGGTATTGTCGTTGCGAAAATGTCGGCGAGAAATTTGTCATTCTATAGGCCCAGGCCGTCAACGCACAACTTTGCGAATAATTAATGCTGAAATGTAAATTATAATACCCCGGAAAATTGAATTAAGACTGGAAAATGCGCTACGCTGCATCCAAACAAATACATCAGCGGCGAGCTGAGGACAAGTTAGGCTGGTTCACCGGGTTTAACCCCCATTAATACCATTGGTTCACGGAACCACCCTAACCCTGCTCACGTTCGCCCTCTAACCGTTCAATCTCGGCTAGTGATGCACGGGGAAGGTATGTTTCTCCCTGGGGAATGCAAAAGTTTGCGCTCAACTGCCAACGCGTTTGGAAGAACAGCTCCGAGCACGATGACGTCGAGCGCCATTTCCAGCGGAAGTGTGCCAGCGGCGGCAATGGACATGCACTCACGGTTCTCACCTGAACAGCGTTGTATGTTGCCACAATGAGTTTGCAGGGAAGTTTACGTGCAGGTTAAAAAATTGTAGAAATTGATCACTAAACTGATAAAAACCACCAAATTGAACAATCATAAATTAATCTTCTCTAAAAGAAGCTAATTGATAAAACATTTTTAACTGTGTTTCTCAAACGGAATGGGACAATTCTGGAATTTCCTCTCACGAGAGAACGAGGCAGAGCAGGTGGAAACAATCCAATTAGTTTCACACATATTAAATTTAGTGAAAATTCTACATGCTTAACGATACGACACTCTGGTGCATACCTCCGAGAGCATATGTGCGAAGTGCATCGGATTGATTCTGCACGGATGTTTGCAGGAATCTGTGAACGACGAACTTTTTTGAAAGACGTCATTCCAAAAATAAACCGATAGGTCTTTGTGAAAATTTATAGAAAACAAATTAATATTCATTGAAAATTTAGCTGACCATATATAAAAAAAAAAACGCTGACGAAAAACTGAGGTCGGTTAAAACAAAACAAACGTCATCTGCGTCATTCAGCATCCAAAACTGGCCATATTGTCCGCAATTTAATTACCGGCCTTCATCGTTGTTGCTCTGCCGAGGGGACGCAAATATACGCACAATAATTCCGATGAAAATTGTAAACATTTCATACCTGACTGCGCAAATTTTACTGTCCGAAGGAAGTAATTTGTTGATTGTGTCTTTTTGCTTTATTAAAAAGGTATCCTGTGTATAGACATGCAAAAAAAAGGATCAAACATGAATAACACAAATCGACATTTAAGAAGTTGATGTCGGTAAACGCTTTAGCTTGGCATAGGATTCTAATTAGATTCCGTTTCAGAATTCAAATTTAACTGGCTGGGAAGGTATGATAGATTCGGGCTTTTTGAACACGTTCCAATCGACACAATCAATTATTAAGTGAATTTTCAGCGAAAAAAAAATTATAAATTTTGAGTATTAATGCAATGGTAAACATGCGTACCCCTTTTTCTATCAGTAAATAAAGGGTTATCAAGGTTGCTTAACTCTCTACAGCTCCTTTTTTTTTCAGGAATTCAGTGTTCAGGCAGTCATTTTTAGTAACATTTGTTCACTTCACTTCTCTTGTTTTTCTTTTTTTCATTTTTAGGCTTTTAATTTGCATTTATCTTGTTTAGTTCATGTGTGTTTTTTATAGTTCTAAACTTAACATTTTCTAATATTTCAAGATTGATTGGAAAAATTATTTTTTTGCAATTCCGTCGTGAAACTACTTACTTTTCCTGTCATTCTTGAACGACGAAATAGCCTACTTTTCTGTACCAAAATTACCAGAATCGAATAGCAACACTTTTCAAAATAAATGCTGAAAAGTTCTACTTTTCAGCACTGAAATGGGTGCTGAAAAGTTGAACTTTTCAGCACTTTTTTGGAAAGTAGTACTTTTTAACTTTTTTTTTGTATTTAAACGATTAATTGACAAAATACATGAAAATTTGCCTTAAAATTTCACTTAGTGGGTGTTTTCGGAATTGCAAAAAATGTTGTATGGAACTCGTTGCAAAACTTGATTTTTTCAGCACTCGTCGTATTTATCCAACTCGGTGAACCTCGTTGGATAAATGTACGACTCGTGTTGAAAAAATCCTCTTTTTGCAACTTGTTGCATAAACTACTATTTTGCAATTCCGTCGTGAAACTACTTACTTTTCCTGTCATTCTTGAACGACGAAATAGCCTACTTTTCTGTACCAAAAATAACAGAATCGAATAGCAACACTTTTCAAAATAAATGCTGAAAAGTTCTACTTTTCAGCACTCAAATGGGTGCTGAAAAGTTGAACTTTTCAGCACTTGTTTCGAAAAGTAACACTTTTCAACATTTTTTTTTATTTATACGATTTATTTACAAAAAACATGAAAATTTGACATAAACTTTCACCCAGTGTGTGTTTTTTGGATTTGCAAAAAATTTTGTATGGAACTCGTGCAAAACTTGATTTTTTCAGCACTCTTCGTATTTATCCAACTCGGTGAACCTCGTTGGATAAATGTACGACTCGTGCTGAAAAACTCCTCTTTTTGCAACTTGTTGCATAAACTACTATTGCAATTCCGCTGTAAAACTGACAACTTTTCCTTTCCTTCTGGAGAAACGAAACGGCCTACTTTTCCCTACCAAAAATAACAGAAAGGAAAATTAATACCTTCCAATACCAGTGCTGAAAAGTTCTATTTTTCAGCACTGAAATGGGTGCTGAAAAGTTGAACTTTTCAGCACTATTATCGAAAAGTAACATTCTTAAATATTTTTTTTTTGTTTTGAACGGTGAATTTACTAAACACATGAATGTTTGACATAAAATTCCATTCAAGAAGAGTTTTTCGGAATTGCAAAAAATGTTGTAAGCAACTCGTTGCAAAACTTGATTTTTTCAGCACTCGTCGTATTTATCCAACTCGGTGAACCTCGTTGGATAAATGTACGACTCGTGCTGAAAAAATCTTCTTTTTGCAACTTGTTGTATAAACTACTATTTTAGATTTTTTTTAGATCGAAGCCGCCCACCTTGCGGGTTTGGGTTGTAGAGAGTTAAGATTAAGAACTAGAAACAATAAAGATAATGATGTTGAAAGTTTAAAATTTTATGGTTAAAAATTGTAACTTTACCTCAATTTATCAACTGTTTAAATATATATGGGTAATTCTCCGTCAAGTCATACATTAGTTACCCCGACTCATCCTCGATGTTCGTAGAACTTTGCTCCAAGGGGTAATTTTGGTCCCTAATCACTCATCCGAGGTCCAGTTTTTATTATTTCGTGACGACCGATTCCCTTTTCTGGATTTTTACAGACACGTTTTTTTTTATTAATTTCTAACTCGAACGAGTGGTAAGATATAAAATTGGTATCAGAGGGAGTTTTGTGTAAAATTGCAAGTTTATCTTCAAAAATAGAAAAATGGTTTTAAAATCGCTGCCATTTCCCCGTCAACTGTCAAAAGCTTAAGGACATGTCATTTTTAGAAATTTTATGTAGTTCTCGAATCTGTTAAAACCTAGAGAAATGTGTTTTTCATTTGTAACAAACATTTGCATTTTAAAATTACGTGTTTTGTTTAATTTTGCACTGGTATTTTTAGAATTTCAAATTTTGATGTTTCGACATAAGGGGCTTGCATGTATTCGACACGAGTTATCAGAATCAACAAAAAAAAATGAAACGGAGAACATGTTTGACCAGTTCTTCGAAGTTTTCACCCCTAAAATTAAATCGTTTGGTTTGTATTTGTTTGGAATCGTTGAGGCTCGAACAAGCTTTGCATTTGAGGATTTAAAAAATCCTGAGCAAAAACATACAACATTTTGATACAATGCAACAGTAGTTCGGTGCGGTTGTGCTAACTTGTCGTACGTGCATTTTGGGCCAAATTGATTTAAGAACGCCATTTTGTGCATCTCACAATGCCACATCTTTTAACCTTCACAGATCCCCAAAATTCGATTTCAATCCTAAGATATTCAATGAAAACCAAAAAAGCTCCGAAAATTTTTGTCACTTTTCATATAAAAGTACCGTAAACATTTGTAATTATAACTCGGGACTCCAGAAACCAACGTCTACCAAACTTCGGGACAATGCACAGAATGGTCAGCCAAACAAAACGTGTTTGTTATTGTTTACATTGCATGCTCTCGTTTTTGTTTATTCAAGGTCAAACATTAAAACGCGTTTTTCTCGGAATGTCAAAATGGCGGTGGCGGGTGGCTTGCTGTTGCAGGCTGTGGCATAATAGCATAGTGTAACTGGAACTACATTTTATTTGCAGAGTGTCAACATTGCACAATGTTTTTATGTTTGATTATGTTTTTTTTTGTATACGAAAAGAGAAAGACAAACGATGTAAATTTATCATAAAATGCATCAGTTAACAACTAAATGGTCAAAATATGTAATCGGGAACTCATCTCTGCACAGTAGATTTTACAACATGATCACGATTTGTAAGGATTGAGATAGTTCCATAATGTTCTATTCCAAGAAATCATAGCATTTAAATCTGAAACTTGTTTAGTTTAGTACCAGCCAAAAGAAATCAAAAATATGATTGAGCAAAAAAATAATTCCATTCATGCAAACTAACCAAATCTAGCAAAACAATGCAAAAGGGCCGTTGTGGGTTTGTAAACAAAGAGTGTAACGTCATGATTCAAATTCCCGGACGCTTTGAAACCCTGACACCTCAGTACTTTTGTTAATTTGATTTGGTTAACCGCGGTGGATTTTTTTGAAATAATTCGAACTGTCAAAAATCCACCAAAGGATCTACCGGTGAGTACTTTTCTACCACAGTTTTTTGTGTGATCAATGTGGTAGATGCTTTGGTGGATTTTTGACGGACCGAATTATTTCAAGAAAATCCACCGCGGTTAACCGCAATCAAATTAACAATAGTACTCTCATCTTGTTTTATCAATTATTTGAATATAAGTTCGCATTGTAATTGTCAAAAATGGGTTATTTGATGCATTCTAACATCAACTTTCATTTAAAGTTTGTTTGAACGCTGTAGTTAATGTCAAAACAATTAAATAAAATAAAATTATAAGATTACAAAAATGCGAAACATTTCGCGTGAAATATTTCATAGGCGTCCAATGCACCGGGAAGGCAAGCAGAAATTTATGGTTTTGATTTCCTTCAATTCATGCAAATTTTTATATAAAATATCGATTGTTTTGATATTAACAGCTTATTTGAGACCTAAAGAATGCCATTCACTAACATTTCAGTCCACACTTGTGCGATTCATAAGCAAAAACGAGTGTCCGAAATTCGAAGCAAAAGTGTCCGGATTTCGAATCAGCTTTTATCAGTGTCCGGGATTCGAAGCACAACAAGTCATTTTAATTTTTAAATTCTAATGAAACATTGTAAATGATATTTCTTCATTTCCAACTTATTACATGATTTTTTGTCAGCTATAACAAAAATGATATGCTACTAAGTGTCCGGATTTCGAATCATGACGTTTTCTTGCTCAAGCAAGAGGTTGTTTTCATCTGGCCTGAAAAAGATACACTCTTTGTTTACAAACGCACAACAGTCCTTTAGCATTGTTTTGCAAGAAATCATTTAACCTAGCGGTAACGCTCTTATAACTTTATTCGTTTTTAATACCGCAAAATATTGAATATAAAAAAAATATAGACTCCAAATCCAAACATTCCCTTCACACCAACCTGGAACGAAAGGGTTTCCACGTCGGTACCGCACACTGACCGTTCCCGGCTGGACCAGTCCGAGCCCGTAGATAGCCCTTCGCTGCAGTTTGTTTTGAGGTTTCCTGCTCCATGGCTGTCACACCACTTCCATCTAGATTTTTTTTATTTCACTTTCCAGTACACTTCAGCTTGTTTGCCGACACACGTACAGCCCCACCAAACAACAAACAACTAAACATTCACACAAACACTCGAGTAGGCTTCTTACACTCTTGTGTGAGGGAGTTTGTGTGTGAAGGTGTGTGTTTTGGCATGTAAACATCGCAGGATGAGGCTGCTTTAATATTTATGGCGTCTTTTTGTTCCACTTTCGTTAGTTTTACAACGAAACTGAACGTCGTCGTCGTCGTTTCGATGGGAAAAGTGAGTGTCTAAAAATAGGTCTTCTTCTCCTCGAGTACCACCCGTCTGGTTGCCGATGGGTTGCTCTCCAGCATCCCGAGCACACCCAGCAGGGATGCATACGTGATGACGACGGTGTGATGCTGGCAAAAAGGGATTTTTTTTTTCACTATTCAAACATCGAGTGTCTTTACTGAGTGAGAATTTCTTTCGGTGTGCATCGGACAAGATGGGTGGAAAAACTTTCCCCCTCAAGTAATCATTATCACCAGAACCAAAGACTGACGACCGACCGGAGAAATGGAAGGGAACTTTTTCGGAAAAATGAAAACTTTTACAATGAGGCGGGGGACGTCGGGAGGACGAGTCTAGCTTTTCAAGGAAATTAAAAACCGAAGCGCTTTTCCTGCTTTCAATTCCGATGCCCCCATTCGGTGGTCCCCTGCAGGGGGTTGAAACGATGCTAATATTTCAGTACATGGTCGAGTTTCGCCATGACCTACCAACCTTGCTTTTGCGATGATTGTGATATTTGATGCAGGTTACAATTTTTTTTTTGCTCTCTCGTTCTTCATACTGCAATAAAGAATCAATACTTTTATCGTTCCTGGCCATTATCATCGCCGTCGACGTCATCGTCCCCGTGACATGAAAATCGGAAATTTAGGACAGCTGCCTGCATACGGATCGTTCCATCAGCCTCCCCGTTCTGAAAACAAGTCCGTTCATTACGGGATGCATCCGTGGGCATAGCTATCTCCTCAACAAGTTGCCATTCATAGTCATTGTGTGGTCCTCCCTCCGCCCGATGTGTTTGCGCTCTGTGGGTATGTTATTTCCCTTTCATTGGCAGGATAAATAAAAGTTGCAACTTTGTGTGTTGTGTTGTGCTGTGTTGAGGAAGCCCATCAACGGCGGCAGCTCGACAGCATTGTGGGGGAGATTTTTCAGTTTGACGGTATCCTGTTCACGGCGGAAGCTGCTGCTCCAGCTCTCGGTGTATCAATATGCTTTTCTCCCCTATGGAATGAAAATGGCACACTCAGGACAGGCGGGAATGTAGTTCTGATTTGTTTATTACCGCAGCCCATCTGTAACGCATGAATGATTCTATTTATTGCACCATCCTTCTGTTGCCATGTGTGTGAAGCTATTGGCACAGGTTGTTCATTCATCGTAGAATATGTTGCAGCCTACAAACTCGTAATAGATTACTGTAAACGAAGGGTAAAAGTGGGCCTGTGGGGTCAGATAAAATTTTCAGCTTTACTCTGAAAATCACGAGAACTGCGACTCTAACTCCGGTTTGTGGAAATTGAAGTTGTTGAAAATTAGCCAACCTCAACTCCAACTTCTCTGGATTTGTTGATTCCTGATTTTTTTTTCTATTTTGATTTGTACTGTTAGGGTCCTTAATGAAAATGTTCAAACATTGCTATGAATTTCTCATTTTTCTTTGTAAGCTATTTAATTTGCAGAGCTTTTCCTCCAACTCGCAACTCTAGCATAAATATAAACAAAATGATTTCCAATGATTTCAATAAAATTACATTGAACGAGTTTAATCAACCACCCCGCCATCAAGAGAACGCATTCACTCTCACCACGTGTACCAACTTTTACCAACAAACACACATCTGACAAAACAATGATGATTCGCTTGCACCCTTTTCTGCAAACTGCACAACCGGCTTCGGGAATGCAGAGGAAACTGAACTGCAGGGTGTGCGTCGGGCAGAGCTTTTCAATTCCTTCCTCCTTCGTCTGGAAAATTGTTTGAAAACGTCGTAAATGTTATGAATTTTAAAAATGTATATTTTTTTCAAATTCAGACTTTTACCCTTTTAACGATTATCTAATCAAACCTAACCTCAACAAGGGAAGCATAAGATCGAAAAGAAAAACATCATCGCATACGATGTTTGTGTGTCTGTATTGTTCTACGGGTGGTTGACAAGCTTCACATTCCTCGGTCATGGCCAATAAAAGGGTTAGGGTGAAACAAGAGTGCAGCAGCAGAGGGTGGAATGTTGACTATTTTTCTGTGCTTTCTTTGTATTCCTCCCTTGTTTTTATCAATTGAGGGATCTTTTTCACTATGAAATTTCAACATTTTGGAGTCAATTATACAAATATTATTCACTGAAGGATCTCAATAAGTGAATCCAATTTAAGATTTCTCGATGTAAATTCAATAATTTCAATATAGTTACGCTTCTGTAGTCCAGCATCTCCAATCATGAATTTCCAAAGTTCTGTCAACAAAATAACAAAGTGCCAGACGTCAAGTGTCGATTGTCATCCCCTAACAAACTCCTCGTCCCCTCCTCTATCAGCCCACCACAAATGATCTTTTCATCACTGAAACATCTTGATTTCTCACCGCCTCCAATTAACTTTCGTCTTTTATCACATTGTTCGCATCTCCTGGCCGCTGTTGTGCTGCTGATGAATCACTTCCTTCTGTTGCTGCGGAAAAGAAAAGTCATCTGATATTGGTCTAGTGACTACAAGTCGAACTTGCTATCATTTTCTTTTGCGGTAGTCAGAGTCACATGCCACAACCTTAGAATTCTGTGACAACATTTGAAAAGGACGCATTCAAAAAAAACAGTTAAACCTGCTCACACTTAATTAAAAGAGAAATAACCAGTCAAACTGAAGATTCGCCACTTTGATAAATGAGCCTAGAATTTTCCCCATCCCAAGTGGCCACCACCCACGGTGATTCGCCTGTTCCACAGAAGAAGAAGAAGCCGCAGTGAGGGTGACCGTCAACGATGCCAACGAGATAAAAATGTGTTGAAGCAGAAGTCCGGCTGTCTCGGGCTGTGATGTGATGATAACGATAATGATGACAAGTTGAAGAACTGCCCGGCACCCTGCGGATTAACTCTCGTGATGGGGCTAGAATGACTGGTTGGAGTCGGGGATTGAACGCCGAATTTCCAAGTGTCATCGCAAAAAGTGTTCAGCTCATCAATTACAAACGACGAGTGTGGATTAAATCAAATTCCATGTTTGCTCACGTGCTCATGTGTTCAAGCTAAAAGTTCCACGAAAGAAAAACTACTCAACGACCAGGATCCGGATCCAGGATGAACGACACCGCTTTCCACTTCACCGGAGACAAGGATGTTCGACGACAAAAACCATCGCAACCGCCACCGGTGAAGGGAGCAACAAAAAAAAAGCTCAGCGCTCAAAGAGAAAATGGGAAAACGAGATAATTGGCGCAGTGATAGACAATCGGAGAGCGGAAAAGTCGATCCAGGATAAAAGTTAATTGTTTTGAGGTGGGTATGTGTCGGTTGGCCTTCTGTGTGCGCTCCAATGCACACACTGTGCTGCCGGTTGACATCCTGTTGACCGGTGACAGGCCAGCAAAAATCCGGCATTCCTTGATCATGGAGTCCAAAGATTTAATGTCGGATACGGATAAAACGCTCCTTTGATTTTTGATTTTGTCTGTGCCTTGCAGGTAAATTCAAATGAAATTGCTCACCGGTTATCAGTCTGATGCCAAAGTTGCAGGAATGTCCTTCTTTTGGATCGAATGGAATCGCTAAATGGGAACACAAATCCTTTAAATTACCTCCTTTTTCTAAATCAGAAAAGAGAAAGAGCGTAATAGCTATTACACCGGATAGAATGATGTGTACAAAGTGGTCTATTCCAGAGTGCAGTGGGAGACAAAAATAATACTTAAAAAATAAATCACCTACTAATTAAATCATTATTTACAACAAAATCTATTAAACTTTTTTTGCGGTTTAAAAAGTACAAGCATAATTTGAGACCCTGTGTTAAACAGCGGTATTTACGAAGAAACAACTTCATCCTTTCCAGTTTGCAGCGCTTCAGCGAGTTACAAACACACATAGGAGAAGAGTATGAATTTTCATCGAATACCTAATGTTGACTCATCAACTCTTCAACATTCAATTACAGCTTTTTGAAAACGTTATCTACTGAAATCAGATTTCTTTATAAAGTCTTTTAAAATATTTTGTTAATAAGAATCGACAAAGATACACGATTTTCCCCTACATTCTCCCAGCTTCAACTACACGGAGAGATGCTTCTCCAGGCACTCTAGGAACGAGATAGAATAAATAGATAATTTCAGAAAATCAATTTCCTCTATCTAATGTGTTAGCGGGAGCGGTTAACGATGCCGGGGGTGGGTTGCGGATCTTCAAGCTTGAGAAAAGACCACAAAATTGTGTTTAACTAAGAAAAAGGAAGAAGGAAAGTTGTCGAGCTGGAAACTGGTTTACCAATGAGAGTGTTTTTGTTGCAATTTGCCACTGTCAATAAACGTTTCAGAATGCAACGCTCAATATGCAAATATTCAAATGAATCGTAAGTTTTTATTCAAATGTGATGATTACTCGAAAATGGCCAAGACGAGAAGGACTTGAGCATCGTCCAGCTGAGCTGCACTTTAGAATTCATCCCCTTTTCCTGTCGGTGCTTGCGGAAAACTTGCAAGAGCAAAGGGCACTTACAAAAAGCTCTTTGCCATCCGGTGGCACGGGGCATAAGTCTCCCTTGTTTATCGGTGTTAGCGCACGTGAAAGCACGTGAAAGCATCAAGGGAGCAGACAAAATAAAAAAAACTATCTCTCCAACTAATGTGCACAAAATGCAGAATTCCTGTTCTAATCGGTTCTCCCCGAGTACGCCATCTCTGGCTCGTTACAGAGATTTTACATTTTTCCACCTCTTCCAGAGCAGCTTCCATCTACGCCAGCTGGATAGTCACAAGTCGGTGTTGCTTGCAGAAGAGCTTACACGAGTTTTGTATTCACACACACACACATCCTAGGCAAATTGTACCAAGGAAATCAGCTTTGAGCTATTTTTGAGCCAGCACACCATCGTCACCGATGCAGTGCTATTGAATTTGAATCAATCGGATTTCCCACTGAATGGTTCTCATTCTGAACTTGGTAGTAGTTACAGCAGCAAGGTATTACATATATACCAAGCTTTGGGGGGGGGGGGAGCTGATGAGGATGCTGGAGACGGTGGGACGGAGCGTCGAAGGTAATCCATTTATACCGGTTGGCGAGGTTTGAGACACGTGGCGTTTCCGGTTTAGCGAATTTCAAGAAAACGTAAAATTACAAGCCGGTACACGGGCAGTATGAAGGAAGTGTGTAAGTGGGTTTTGGGGCCGCAGGCGTTTTTAAACATTAGAAGTTCAACTAGTGTGATGTAAAAGGATTTCATCTCAATCTCAATCTGAAAAGCAAATTCACTGCAGATTGAAAATGTCATCCAATGCAAACTTTGAACAACACGTCAACTAAACCATCTTCATTAGTGCATTACTTTCGAGCGCTTCCACCATTCCGTCGATCCATTATTACGATCAATTTAGCAAAATAAACACCAAATTCGTTTTTGTTTTGCCTCCCTGCCTTCGATGGCCTCGCCCGGTTCCAACGCTAACGAGTGCTAACTACGTGCTGATTGCTTTCGTTTCGTTTTTGCATCTCGTCGGCACAGAATTCCGCTGATTCGTTTTTCGGGTATAAAAGCACCATCCCGCGGAAAGGATACACCCTACCCTCCCCCTTCACCCCGCTTCGGATTGGTGACGGAACCAACGTGCGATTAGTGCTAACGAATCCGGTAAACATTGACACAACACACTTTCGTAAGATCCAACCGTTAACTTTCACTAATTGAACGAAACGGGCGCGCCTGTTTTCTTAGGTTTGTGTACTACGCCAGTGCGAAACCGTTGAGCTGTCATCCGGCGTTGTAACCGCGCGTGTGAAGAAGATACATCTTCTTGCGAGTTGTTGCTACACGGGTATCATCTCCGCTCCGGAGGAAGAAGATGTCGACGGTTACGGAAGATAAATCTTGAACGCCTTTCACACACACGTAGCCCTCTGGATTGCCTTTAGGTTTCAGAAAAAGAAGACCAACAGCAATTTTCCCCGCAATATCATTTTTATCTCCTTTGGGCATAAAAGGTGAATTAGAAGGATGTTTAAATCGAACAACCCCCCCAAACAATACAACGCGAAGCAACAGTAACGTCAACGTGGTGTTACATCGTGCTGTAGTTGGTCCTCCCAGGGGAGGGACGCCACTTTAGCCAGAACCTGCCAGAAACTCTTTCGTGCCTTGTCAACGTATACCGTAATTTACCAATACACGCCAACCCAAAGTGACACGCTTCGGAGCGTGTCCTTAAAGAAGCCAATTTTGGACGACATTGTTGGCCACGACCACGCGTGGATAATCGACTGGAAGGAATTTCTCGGTTTGATGAGAACAGCTCAATTTCAATCTCCTTCAGCTCTTCTGTGGCTTACACAGATCCGAGTTCAGCTGGAAGTGAATCTGCTGGTATTTTTTTTTTTGCTATATATATTCCTTCCTTAATTGAGAAATTTTGCCACACCTGTGTCACAAACCGCTACACTTTAGTGGACGCCCCCACTCACAGAAGAGCCAAATCTGTGCCGGGCAGTGCACAACACAGCTGTTGCTTAAATTTAATTTCGTCGGTTCATTTTCGAATCAATTTCAGCAGATGTAAAATAAATTACAGCCGCAGCAGCGGCGCGAACTAATTGAGTTTCGGCCTCTTATTTATCGAAATAATTTGATAAAGTGATTAAGCTATCCACTGGCAGGAAAGAAAATCTCCTGGTGAAGGTCGTGAAAACGCTGGAATAAGGACTTGTTCAATTTTACGCTTAAACTCGCTCAGTAAATACTTTGAAAATCAAGGTAAAACTTTTACTCTGTTAGCGGAAACTCAATCTCTTTCACCACGCGTACCATGATCTCAAACCGGGAAAGTTTCATGCTAAAAAGTGATAAAGTTATACTACCGGAAAGTCAAACTCCATAGTTGTGCTTCGAGGCAAAATATTCACTAGTTGGATTGCATTGCGAGGAAAAACTCAAATTAAATATGAATAATTTTAAATTCCAGGACCAAACCCCGTGTCCTAGGTCGTTCCACTCTCGAAAAGCATCTCCCTTCATTGGTAGTGACACTTTAGTGACACCGTTTGCAAAGCCAACAGCAGCAGTATCATCATTATCGTCATCGACGACCAGAGAAGAATCATCTCGGCGTCGGGAACTGTTGCCGGGGAGGGTGAAAACCACAACATAGATAAAGCATGCACAAAGTGTCAAGATAATTACGCTTATCCTGGCCCGATCGTTGACACAGACCACAGAGCTATCAGAGTGAAAACAGGGCTTGAAATTGAAATCGAGAATAGCAGCATAAATTAAAAAAATAAATTAGTATTCAACTTTTAAAATTCATAAAATAACACAACTCGACATTTTTTAAGTTTATGACGCTTCAGTTTTGTCATGGTATCCCGAGCATGGGTAAATTACAAGGGAAATGCGTAATAATACCTTACTCTGGTATCAATACAAAATTTAAGGTATTGTTTTGATATTGCAAAATTGCAGAATTTGTCAATGGTTGAACACCACATTTTGGTATTCTTTTGGTATTACAGTCCTTTATCAAATTCCTCAGAAACTATGGGAAAATTATGACCAATTTTGACAAAATAATTAATTTTGTGCTTAAATTATGTCTCAAAGCAAATGCCTTCATTGAAAACCGGAAATTTCAAACTTGATTTTAAACATTTTTGATATACCCCCTAAAGAAATGACTTGAAATTGTAAAAAAAAAATCTAAGTCATGATGGCACATTTTGGTATTAAAGTGTTTTATCAAATTCCTCTGAAATTATGGGAAAATTTTGACCAATTTTGCCAAAATAATTAATTTTGCGCTAAAATGATGTCTCAAAGCGAATGCCTTCACTGAAAACCGGAAATTTCAAACTTGATTTTAAACATTTTTGATATACCCCCTAAAGAAATGACTTAAAATTTTTGAAAATTTTCTTAGTCAGGATGGCACATTTTGGTATTAAAGTGTTTTATCAAATTCCTCTGAAACTATGGAAAAATTTTGACCAATTTTGCCAAAATAATTAATTTTGCGCTAAAATTGTGTGTGTGTGTGTGTGTGTGTGTGTGTGTGCAACCAACCAAACGGGACCACGCGGTCGCTTCTTACAAATTGAGTTGTTTCCATGTATTTTTAGATCTACATTTTATACATGCAAATAACTCGCATAGGCATTTGGAAGGTGTTAGCTCTGCCGAGCTTCGGTGACCCATTTCTACGCTGGCTAGCCGAGCGCGAGGTACTTCAGCTTTGTCGACAAGCCCCGCCCTGAAGAACGTTTGGACCAATCGGATTCAAACGTTATTTAGAACTTCCGAACCCTTGTCAAAATGGACAAGGACCCAATTAATTTTGCGCTAAAATTATGCCTCAAAGCGAATGCCTTCACTGAAAACCGGAAATTTCAAACTTGATTTTAAACATTTTTGATATACCCCCTAAAGAAATGACTTAAAATTGTAAAAAAAAATCTAAGTCATGATGGCACATTTTGGTATTAAAGTGTTTTATCAAATTCCTCTGAAACTATGGGGAAATTTTGACCCATTTTGACAAAATAATTAATTTTGCGCTAAAATGATGTCTCAAAGCGAATGCCTTAACACTCCTCCGTCCAAGGCATCCCGTACTTACACGAACGACCAAGGCGGAAAAAAAGTTGGAACGCTAACTTCAACTCGCTGGTTCTCAGCCAAAACTCAACCAATCTGGATGATTCCTTTTTCCAGAGATTTGTACGGATCTCCAGATGAGCCTAGAACTTTGCAGATCTCAATTTGATCAATCCTCTAATTACTACGACTAAATTAGTCGGAGCAACTTTTTTTCCGCGTGTATTTCCGAAAAGCGACTCAAGCGGGAACATTTTTGCTACGCTGAAAAATACAATAACTTTGCTAAAATGTTAGCAAAACCCATAAAATTATATATCAAAATTTCCGTTATGATCTCAGGATTATGATGAGCTTCTCAAATTTCCATTATTTTCACAAAAAAATTCACAAAACTACGTAAAACTACAGAAAAAATAAAAATGCCTCATTTTATGACTAGAACTTTATAGTAAAATCATTGATTTTTTTATGAAAATGTTTCAAATGATCTAAATTATATGTTTCAGAATCATTCTGAGTGTGTTTTTTCCTGAATACTAAAAAAAATTACCAAAACTACGTAAAATACAGAAAATTTGATAAATTCCTTTAGAACTTTATTTGCTTCATGATAAAATCATTGATTTATTTTATGAAAATGTTTCAAATGATCTAAATTACAAGTTTCTGAATTATTCTGAGTGTGATTCTTACTGAGTACTACAAAATTTTACCAAAACTACGTAAAATACAGAAAATTTGATACTTTCCTTTAGAACTTTATTTGCTTCATGATAAAATCATTGATTTATTTTATGAAAATGTTTCAAATGATCTTAATTACAAGTTTCCGAATTATTCTGAGTGTGATTCTTACTGAGTACTACAAAATTTTACCAAAACTACGTAAAATACAGAAAATTTGATACATTCCTTTAGAACTTTATTTGCTTCATGATAAAATCATTGATTTATTTTATGAAAATGTTTCAAATGATCTAAATTACAAGTTTCCGAATTATTCTGAGTGTGATTCTTACTGAGTACTACAAAATTTTACCAAAACTACGTAAAATACAGAAAATTTGATACATTCCTTTAGAATTTTATTTGCTTCATGATAAAATCATTGATTTATTTTATGAAAATGTTTCAAATGGTCTTAATTACAAGTTTCCGAATTATTCTGAGTGTGATTCTTACTGAGTACTACAAAATTTTACCAAAACTACGTAAAATACAGAAAATTTGATACTTTTCTTTAGAATTTTATTTGCTTCATGATAAAATCATTGATTTATTTTATGAAAATGTTTCAAATAATCTAAATTACAAGTTTCCGAATTATTCTGAGTGTGATTCTTACTGAGTACTACAAAATTTTACCAAAACTACGTAAAATACAGAAAATTTGATACTTTTCTTTAGAATTTTATTTGCTTCATGATAAAATCATTGATTTATTTTATGAAAATGTTTCAAATAATCTAAATTACAAGTTTCCGAATTATTCTGAGTGTGATTCTTACTGAGTACTACAAAATTTTACCAAAACTACGTAAAATACAGAAAATTTGATACATTCCTTTAGAACTTTATTTGCTTCATGATAAAATCATTGATTTATTTTATGAAAATGTTTCAAATGATCTTAATTACAAGTTTCCGAATTATTCTGAGTGTGATTCTTACTGAGTACTACAAAATTTTACCAAAACTACGTAAAATACAGAAAATTTGATACATTCCTTTAGAACTTTATTTGCTTCATGATAAAATCATTGATTTATTTTATGAAAATGTTTCAAATGATCTAAATTACAAGTTTCCGAATTATTCTGAGTGTGATTCTTACTGAGTACTACAAAATTTTACCAAAACTACGTAAAATACAGAAAATTTGATACATTCCTTTAGAATTTTATTTGCTTCATGATAAAATCATTGATTTATTTTATGAAAATGTTTCAAATGGTCTAAACTATAAGTTTTCCGAATCATTCTGAGTGTGTTTTCATCCTGAATACTACAAAATTTTACCAAAACCACGTAAAATACAGAAAATTTGATACATTCCTTTAGAACTTTATTTGCTTCATGATAAAATCATTGATTTAGTTTATGAAAATGTTTCAAATGATCCAAATTATAAGTTTCCGAATCATTCTGAGTGTGTTTCTTCCTGAATAATACAAAATTTCACCAAAACTACGTAAAATACAGAAAATTTCACAGTTTTGTAAAAAAATCATCTGTTGTAGGAAAATTTGATAATTTTTTTTTTTGAAAATCTTTCAAAACACCCATGAGCAAGTCACTGAGATTTTGGTCATTTAATTTTTTGTATTTTTTAATCCGGCTGAAACTATTTTGGTGCCTTCGGTATGCCCAAAGAAGCCATTTTGCATCATTAGTTCGTTCATATAACTTTTCATACAAATTTGTCAGCTGTCCATACAAAAATGATATTCGAAAATTCAAAAATCTGTTTCATTTGATGAATTTTTTTTATTGGTTTGGTGTCTTCGGCAAAGTTGTAGGTATGGAAATAGACTGCACTGAAAAAAAGTAATACACGGTAAACAAAAATTTGGTGATTTTCAATTTCACTTTTTGTCACTAAAACTTGATTTGCAAAAGACACTATTTTTAATTTTTTTTTATTTTCTGGTATGTTTTAGAGGACTTCAAATGCCAACTTTTCAGAAATTTACAGAATGGGCAAAAAAAATCTTTGACCGAGTTATAAATTTTGAATCAATATAGATTTAAAAAAAAATCGAAACATTCGTCGCAAAAATGTTTCAACTTTATTTATCGATGTAAAATCGAATTTTCAATCTAAAAGTATGTTAGTGATTTTTTTATAAAGTGCACCGTTTTCAAGTTATAGTCATTTTTAGGTAACTTTTTTGAAAAGAAGTCGCAGTTGTTCATTTTTAAAATTAGTGCCCATATTTTTGAAAAGCTGAGAAAATTTTCTATATTTTTGAACTTTGTTGATACGACCCTTAGTTGCTGAGATATTGCCATTCAAAGGTTAAAAAACAGGAAAATTCATGTTTTCTAAGTCTCACCCAAACAACCCACCATTTTCTAATGTCGATATCTCAGCAACTAATGGTCCGATTTACAATGTTGGAATATGAAACATTTGTGAAATTTTTCGATCTTTTCGAAAAAAAAAATTTCAAAAATTTAAAATCAAGACTAACATTTCAAAAGGGCATAATATTGAATGTTAGGCCCTTTTAAAAATATTTTCAGCTTTTCAAAAATATTTTTTTCAAAGGTGGGCAAACATGGGCACTTATTTAAAAAAATGATTAACTGCGACTTTTTTCAAAAAAGTTACCTAAAATTAGCTTGACTTGAAAACTTGCACTTTATAAAAAAAAATCACTGAAGCTCTTTTCGATTGCAAATTCGATTTTCAATCGAAAAATGAAGATGAAAGTTTTTTGCGAACAATATTTCGATTTGTTGAAAAAATCTGTATTGATTCAAAAAATCATAGCTCGGTCAAAGATGTTTTGTCCATTCTTCAACTTTGCCGAAGACACCAAATCGATCAAAAAATTCCTTCCAAAGATACAGATTTTTTAATTTTCACATTTCACATATCATTTTTGTATGGACAGCTGCCAAATTTGTATGGAAAATTAAATGAACGAACCAATGATGCAAAATTGCTTCTTTGGGCATACCGAAGGCACCAAAATAGTTTCAGCCGGATTAAAAATACAAAAAATAAAATTAAAGAAAAAAGACTGATTCTGTAGAGATCTGCTCCCATACAATAAGCTTCCAAAACAATGCTCTACATTCTAATACCAACATAAAATTATAAAAATTATAAAACTTTCTGTATTTTACGAAGTTTTGGTAATTTATTTTTAGTATTCAGGAAGAAACGCACTGAGAATGATTCAGGAACTTATAATTTAGATCATTTGAAAAAGCATCATGAAATAAATCAATGATTTTACCATGAAGCAAATAAAGTTCTAAAGGAAAGTATAAAATTTTCTGTATTTTACGTAGTTTTGGTAAAATTTTGTAGTATTCAGGAAGAATCACACTCAGAATAATTCGGAAACTTATAATTTAGATCATTTGAAACATTTTCATAAAATAAATCAATGATTTTATCATGAAGCAAATAAAATTCTAAAGGAATGTATCAAATTTTCTGTATTTTACGTAGTTTTGGTAAAATTTTGTAGTACTCAGTAAGAATCACACTCAGAATAATTCGGAAACTTGTAATTTAGATCATTTGAAACATTTTCATAAAATAAATCAATGATTTTATCATGAAGCAAATAAAATTCTAAAGGAATGTATCAAATTTTCTGTATTTTACGTAGTTTTTGTAAAATTTTGTAGTACTCAGTAAGAATCACACTCAGAATAATTCGGAAACTTGTAATTTAGATCATTTGAAACATTTTCATAAAATAAATCAATGATTTTATCATGAAGCAAATAAAGTTCTAAAGGAAAGTATCAAATTTTCTGTATTTTACGTAGTTTTGGTAAAAATTTTTAGTATTCAGGAAGAATCACACTCAGAATAATTCGGAAACTTGTAATTAAGATCATTTGAAACATTTTCATAAAATAAATCAATGATTTTATCATGAAGCAAATAAAGTTCTAAAGGAAAGTATAAAATTTTCTGTATTTTACGTAGTTTTGGTAAAATTTTGTAGTATTCAGGAAGAATCACACTCAGAATAATTCGGAAACTTATAATTTAGATCATTTGAAACATTTTCATAAAATAAATCAATGATTTTATCATGAAGCAAATAAAATTCTAAAGGAATGTATCAAATTTTCTGTATTTTACGTAGTTTTGGTAAAATTTTGTAGTACTCAGTAAGAATCACACTCAGAATAATTCGGAAACTTGTAATTAAGATCATTTGAAACATTTTCATAAAATAAATCAATGATTTTGTCATGAAGCAAATAAAGTTCTAAAGGAAAGTATAAAATTTTCTGTATTTTACGTAGTTTTGGTAAAATTTTGTAGTATTCAGGAAGAATCACACTCAGAATAATTCGGAAACTTATAATTTAGATCATTTGAAACATTTTCATAAAATAAATCAATGATTTTATCATGAAGCAAATAAAATTCTAAAGGAATGTATCAAATTTTCTGTATTTTACGTAGTTTTGGTAAAATTTTTAGTATTCAGGAAGAATCACACTCAGAATAATTCGGAAACTTGTAATTAAGATCATTTGAAACATTTTCATAAAATAAATCAATGATTTTATCATGAAGCAAATAAA
Organism: Culex quinquefasciatus; assembly: GCF_015732765.1. Taxonomy (NCBI): domain Eukaryota; kingdom Metazoa; phylum Arthropoda; class Insecta; order Diptera; family Culicidae; genus Culex; species Culex quinquefasciatus. Next base: position 1,367,313 of record NC_051861.1, read on the forward strand.
GTTCTAAAGGAAAGTATCAAATTTTCTGTATTTTACGTAGTTTTGGTAAAATTTTGTATTATTCAGGAAGAATCACACTCAGAATAATTCGGAAACTTGTAATTTAGATCATTTGAAACATTTTCATAAAATAAATCAATGATTTTATCATGAAGCAAATAAAGTTCTAAAGGAATGTATCAAATTTTCTGTATTTTACGTAGTTTTGGTAAAATTTTGTAGTACTCAGTAAGAATCACACTCAGAATAATTCGGAAACTTGTAATTAAGATCATTTGAAACATTTTCATAAAATAAATCAATGATTTTATCATGAAGCAAATAAAGTTCTAAAGGAAAGTATCAAATTTTCTGTATTTTACGTAGTTTTGGTAAAATTTTGTAGTACTCAGTTAGAATCACACTCAGAATAATTCAGAAACTTGTAATTAAGATCATTTGAAACATTTTCATAAAATAAATCAATGATTTTATCATGAAGCAAATAAAGTTCTAAAGGAATTTATCAAATTTTCTGTATTTTACGTAGTTTTGGTAATTTTTTTTAGTATTCAGGAAAAAACACACTCAGAATGATTCTGAAACATATAATTTAGATCATTTGAAACATTTTCATAAAAAAATCAATGATTTTACTATAAAGTTCTAGTCATAAAATGAGGCATTTTTATTTTTTCTGTAGTTTTACGTAGTTTTGTGAATTTTTTTGTGAAAATAATGGAAATTTGAGAAGCTCATCATAATCCTGAGATCATAACGGAAATTTTGATATATAATTTTATGGGTTTTGCTAACATTTTAGCAAAGTTATTGTATTTTTCAGCGTAGCAAAAATGTTCCCGCTTGAGTCGCTTTTCGGAAATACACGCGGAAAAAAAAAGTTGCTCCGACTAATTTAGTCGTAGTAATTAGAGGATTGATCAAATTGAGATCTGCAAAGTTCTAGGCTCATCTGGAGATCCGTACAAATCTCTGGAAAAAGGAATCATCCAGATTGGTTGAGTTTTGGCTGAGAACCAGCGAGTTGAAGTTAGCGTTCCAACTTTTTTTCCGCCTTGGACGGAGGAGTGTTAATTGAAAACCGGAAATTTCAAACTTGATTTTAAACATTTTTGATATATCCCCTAAAGAAATGACTTGAAATTGTGGAACATTTTCTAAGTCAGGATGGCACATTTTGGTATTATTTTGATATTGAAAGTTTTCATCAAATTCCTCTGAAAATTTTTTATAAGTTTTGATGAGATAATTAATTTTTAATTGACTTGAAACTCAAAAATGTTTAAGCTGATTTTCAATTTTTTTTTGATTTACCCACTAAGATTTTTTTTTTAAATCGTTGAAATTTCTCTAAGTCGGGATAAGCAAATACTTTGAAAAACAAGTTAATCAACAGATTATTGAATTTTGGTGAATTTCAATCCTTATTTTTCAATCTTGTTATTTTTCAGAATCTTCAAGAACTTCAAGCACAGGCCGTTCATCAATGACAAATGAATTCGATGTGGTAAAGAATATCACTAAGACAACATGAACTCATCAGGTGAGTAGATTTGGCTGTTGCATATGGATCATTTCCGTTTTTTTTTTCTAACTGCAACTGCTCCACTAAAAATGGTATGCAAATACCAAATTTTGGTATTACCAGCGACCAAAATGTGCTCTTGGTTGCCCAGTAATAGATGGTAAAATACCATGAAATCAAACCAAAATCATGTATGTGGAAGACCACAGGAATACCAAAATCTGATCTGATAAAACCATGGCAATACCAAGTTTTGGTATTCAAGCAATGTTCAAAAATCCAGAAGCCCTCAACTTGGTATTGAAATGGTTTTATTTTGAGGTATTATTTAACCCTTGGAATAACATGGTTTGGTATTGTTGTGCCCTTCCACATACAAGACTTTGGTATGATTTCATGGTATTTTACCATCTACTACTGGGCAACCAAGGGCACATTTTGGTCTCTGTTATTTGCCCAAGTAATACCAAAATTTAGTATTCCCTGCTCGGGATGATAGTTTTGTCCTTCCTGAACATACTCCAATCTAAAGAACTGAATTTCAGTGAATTTCCTGCCAATAAGTTGAATTGTTAGTTTCAAATTCGAGATTCGAGTTAATCGACTTGTGTGACAAATAAATAAGTTAAATGATGACATTTCTTAGAAGTCTAATGCTGCGGAATGCCTTAAATTCAAAGGGAAACAACCATGGAAGGTGATTGACCAGTTTAAAACCACATTCGATCAGTGCTTTTATTTGTGAACCGAGAAAGTCACCCAAACTGCGTCATAAAAATAACCCACTCTAAAACTGACTCTGCATATATATACGTCAAGTGATTAATGCTTTTTCCGTCCAAAAGGTCCCATCGTGCTCTGCTACTTTCGGGCGGGAATGCCCACCAAGTGACTTTAACAGGATTCTGGGGATTTTCCGCAAGAGTATAAAACAAAAGCCAACCAGTTCTGCTCCCTGTCGCGATTGGCACATACCTGGGGGGTATCGAAAACGTGATGGGGCATGCGATAATCGGCGCTAGTTAAAAATGCAATTATCAAGAGTTAGTTATTGGCATGCATTGAGCATTTGCCACTTTGTGCATTCTGTTGTATAATCGCCAAGTGGGGCCAGGTGCTTCAGCAGCACCGGTTTTGTGCTCTCGTGGGAGCCGGATATGAATTGATCGGTTTCAACTGGGAAGCAACCCCTCTGCTGATGGTTGAATGAATAAATTATCCCCAAGTTCGGCCGGGGCGACTAACAGTTTGTCATCCCCAGTCGGTTTTATTGATTTCCGACACATGTGTAACGGGAGAAAGTGATAGAATACACTTTGTTTTTCCCCTCCACTGGACACTAATTGACAGGTTGGCACACAAACGGCAGGGACGAGGCACAAATTACAATGTCCTGTTATTCGTTGTTTTTCATTAGGACGAAATTGATGGGCATTTCGATGGAAAGTAAATAGGTGTCCCCCCATCCCCTTACATAGTTCAGCTTATTAGGTTGACCAGCTGACATGGAGAAGATGCCAGGCCAGATAAAGATTTGGCAAACCCTGTTGCTCCTTAAGACGGACTGCTAGGCAACGATAAGATTAGATTGACCTTCGCCCAGCTGAAAGCAGGGTTGACCGCCGTAGCAAGGAAGGAAGGATGTTTGCCTGCATGGTTTTCTTCTCATTGTGGAGCAGCCACGTGGAAGGCTCGTTGATAGAGAGATTGTGTCTCCACCTTCTACACTACTGCCTGGTTGTTTATCTTCACGCCCTAGCCAAGCGAAAGTGTTGCGCCCATCAGTGATTCAGATCACGCCATTCTGCTGCTTGGATGCTGCCGGAAAGTCCCAGAACTTATGCCAGGTCCTTCTCGGGTGATAAGTGAGCAGACGTGGGCTATAATTCAATTAGGAACCCGTTTGTAGTTTCGTTTAGGGAGATCCTTACCGAAGGATCATCACCTTGAAATGCGCCGCCGACGCGAACGGCGGGTTCGTTTTAATGGTCCAGGAAATGCCGGTCGTATAGAGGAACTTCAATCATCCGCCGTGGAATATCTTTTCTGCCAAAAGCACACATAAATTATTCATCACGCTGTGTGCGCTCTATTGGCTTCGATTGTTTTTACTGGCATCTTCGTTCCACGATTTGAATGCAAACCAACGAATGGTGGCGGCGAATGCAAGCATGCGAAAGGTGAAAATGAAACACATTGATATTTAAATCCAGTTGAGCCTCGCCGAACACTATAAACCAGCGGTTCTCAACCTTTATTGATCCATTCCCCCCTTGGCTGAATTTCAGGAACATCACTCCCCCCCAACTAATGGGTATCATTGCACAAATGTCATAATTTTGGTGTTAATGTTTACAGAAACTTTAAATTTTTCACAACATTTCATTTTTTCTTCACTCGCAACAATTTACACATACTTGCAGCATTTTTTTTTCTTTTGCAATTTTCATTATCTGTTCATATTTAATGGAATGCAAAAGCTCCCGAAAAATCTTTTTATTATAATCTTTTTATAAATGTTCCTGTATGTTGCAATATTATAAACACTAACAGTTTTAGTTTTTATCAATCACAGACAGAAATCATGACTGATATTTTATTTAAAGAAAAATTGTCTTTTTCTAGACTTCATATAATTTTTACAAAAACTAATATTTGATGCTCGATTATTTTTCAAAGTATTGGAATTTTGCCCAAAACGATGCAAAAAAACTCCCAGGAATTAATTTGAAAAATGTTCGAAAAAAACGAATCAATGCAAAACTTCACAAATATATTTTATAAAAAGCTTCCCAGTTGAAAAAAACTAAACTTAACAGAACCAAAGCAAAATTGACATAAAATAAAAATATTTTCAAAACATTCTCATTTTGAACGGAAATGAAATTTAGCTTAAATTTATTTAAAAAAAAAATATTAGTAAAGCTAATTTTTGAAATTTATAACAAATTATGCTCATGTTTAAAATAATTTTATAATTTATAAAATTATTTATGAAATTCCATTCTTCAAAAATTGCTCATGTTTGAGAGAATGCAAATATTAAAAAAAAAATGATGGTATTATTCAGAACAATTTCAAGGAGTAAACTTTTCTGAATTTTAGGTTTTGTTAGCTATATTTTTGAAACACCTGCAAAAATAAAATAAAATAAAAATTGCTGTTGTATTTTATCACAGAAATTCCCATATATTTAAAATATATTGTGAACTTCACAGGTTATTTAAATACAACCAAAGATTTATATTTTTTACAAATACGCATTGGATTTCTATTACATCGTCATTCCCCCTCCAAGAACGGCCAAATTCCCCCAGGGGGGAATTCCTCACCGGTTGAGAAACACTGCTATAAACTAAGCTGACAGTTCTCCTTTTGCAAGCGCTGCCATTCCAACAGTACGGTGTGGGAACTTGGCCCATATCGGAAGACGCGCAGCCAGTGTTTGTTGATCTAATTAAAATTTCAAACAGTGCCATCGCATTTACATGACCGGAATCTTAAATGCAAAACAGGACGAACGCACCGTTGTACGGGAATGGCACGTAATTCAACTACGATCTGAAGCTCGTCACGCGAAATGTTAGTTTTGTGCGGTTATCTTGATGTTCAACATGGGGAACAGATTTTTGCTTTTGAAGGTCTACAACTTTTTCTGGGAACTGCGAATACTGGTCCGACTCCACCATCTCCAAATCCACAGATCATCATTCCGTGATGAGATATTCAGATGCCGCTTACATCCGCATTGACAAGCCATATTTGCCACCTTGACTAAAATTGAAAGCACATCATCACAAAAGATCAACGCGCGCTTTCACTGCGCCAAATTCAACCGAAACCCGGGCTATTGCAGCGCCATCACCAGGCGGCACGATGAATGAAGCCTAATTTGCATACATTTCAAGGAAATTATTTGCACTGAATTAAACACGGTCTCCCCACGCCCCCGCTTTTGCCGGCGCCAGCGGGTGCCGGTCGGGTTGATTGTACCGGTTAAACGGTTTCCCCAACCGTCGATTACACAACAGGCAAACAAACAAAACTTCGCTCGCACCTTTGTGATAGTACGCTAAACACCGAAAACAAACAGTTTGATTTCAATGGCATGCCGCAGGCTCTTCCTACTACACACCTTTCCACCCTCAATAAGCTCAAAGTGCCATTCACGAAGCGAACAAATCGACCAACCATCGCCGGCAAATTAATTGCTCGTAAAACACAGTCACTCTCATCGACTATTAATATTCGCCAGATAACATCAGACGATGACCTTCAAGTGCGCGCCGCCACCGGTTTGTTCCCAAAGATCAAAGATTGTAATCGAATTGATTTCAACGCGCCCGCGAACACGAGTCTGGAACAGTGTTTACGTTTTCGCCTTACTTCCACCTGGGTGTATTTGCCTTTTGCGTGTTCCGAGAAAGTGCCGAAAAGCCTTGGAGGCTTCATCGCGATACGATATGATTACGACTGAAAGCGTATTATACGTGAAACCTTGTGCGGTTGCGACGACACGACTCTGCGGCTGCTGCAAACATGACTCTACGACAAGCGGGAAACCCCAGCCCGTTATCATGAACTCTTCGACTCGCTGAAGGTGCTAAAATATCAAACAAACAGAAAATGGTTGGCGGAATCTGCGGGTTTGCCGATTCAACTCAGACTTTGGACTCGAATGTGGCTTCTTGTGGTCAAGGACAACCAACGAGGTTAATGAAATGAGCGGCTTGCAATTCCCGTTCCCGTTCCCAGTGGAATAGTTTATGCATCCTACACAACCAGTCACCTACTGCAAGCTGCGGCGGTCAGACCGGTATAGACTCGCTAGAGTAGACCAGCACTGAAAGGTTTTTTGTTTTAGTCAGCTTTCAATTCTTAAAAGTCACAAATATAATCTACTGTGTAATATCAACCACAAAAAGTGAATCACTTGCACACTGTCTAGAGTTAGTAATAAAACGCTAAAAACCGCTAAAGACAATTATCCTAAAACAAAAAGTCTTATTCATTAGAACGTGACAAAAATGACATGATCCAATTACGTCCAATAAACCGCATATTTAGGATTTGGGCTCAGTACGCTCACCTTAAGAATTGAGGGCTTGACGTCCATCAAAAAGTGATTTTATACACTCTGTAACCTATTTTTGATGAATATAATATAAATCGAACATGACTTTAACAATTAAGGCACGATACACATTCTATTTCTAACAATTTAAAATTAGGCAGCCTTCGTTTTACAACCAGAACCACATTTTATTTGAAGGAAGTCAAAATTTTCTTGGAAAACAGTTTGTGTATGGTCTGAAACTTATGAATTTTAAAGTCTCAAAATTATTTGAGCCAGGTTCAAAAATCAAATAAATCATCTAATCTAATCTAATCTAATCTAATCTAACACAAACGCAGGGTTCAAAAATCAAATAAATCATCAAAATAAAAATAAACCCCCAAAAATAAGTTCTACAGATTTTAACTTCGGAGGTCTCGAGAATACTTTTTCTTACTTTTTCCAAGAAACCTATCAAGATGTAAATTTATTAATATTTATTATTTAAAAAAAAAGCAATATGATCAACTCATATTTTAAAAAGCATTCTTCAGTGAAAAAATGTCACCAATTTCAGACAATGATCGGAGTTTCAATCATTTCGAGAAAAATAAAATCTTGCGCTCCAATAAGTCTTATCTATGGTAACGAAAAGTTTGCTGACATTCTTTCACGGATACCAGAAATATATCGAGAAATGTTACGTGAAATATATCGAGAAATGTTACGTGTATATAGAATTCAATCTTTTCAAAACATTGTTATCCGAGCATTCGTTGGTGAAGGTTGTCTGAATCAACATGACTCGTCGCGTCCCGGCGCAAAACGCCGGCAATATTGCCCTACCTGCGGCTCAAGCAGGCAAAAAAGTGGGAATTTCCAAAAGGAAGGTTGAGGCCTCAACTGATGGCCAAAAACCGGGAATTTCCAAAAGGAAGGTGCTTTTGGAAGTGACATCGAACAGCAAAAAGACGAAAAAGAGCGACGGTACTGTACCGATGGATGAGGAGGAGGAGAACTCTTCGTCGCACGAGGAGCAGCTATTGAAGAACAACAAGTTTGCTGGACTGCCTGACGAGGACCAGGTAGCGGAAGCAAAGGAGAATGAAGTGAAACAGCGAAAGGAGAAACTGCCTCCTTTTTATGTGAGGCAATCAGCAGCAACGATCGACTTTCGAGCGGGGCTGGTTGAACTCATCAAGTCTGGGAAAGTCCTAGGCAACATTCGTCTGTGTCAGGACGGATTTAAGGTGCTGGTGCAATCCAGGCAGCACTATCAACTGGTCAAGGATTACTTGACCGAAAACGAGGCGGAGTACTTTACCCATGATGTCGTCATGGATAAGCCGTACAAAATCGTCGTCAGAGGTCTGTACGACATGCCAGTGGAGGAATTAGCTGCCGAGCTAAAAGTTTTGAAACTGGATGTGTTGGCCGTGCACAAAATGAGCCGACGCAACAAAGACATCAAGTACCGTGACCAGCTCTACCTGCTGCATTTGGCTAAGGGATCGACGACGCTTCCTGAGCTGAAGGCAATCCGAGCGGTTTTCAACATTATCGTGTCGTGGGAGCGATACCGACCAGTGCACCGTGACGTCACACAATGCTTCAACTGCCTGGGCTTCGGGCACGGAGGTAAGAACTGCCACCTGAAGCGTCGTTGCGCCAAATGTGGTACCGATGCGCACATCACATCCCAGTGCATCCAAGATTCGCTGGTGAAGTGCCTCAACTGCAACGGTGAGCACTCGTCAACCGACCGAAAGTGCCCCAAGAGAGCTGAGTTCGTGAAAATTCGGCAGCAAGCATCGACGAAGAATCAGCCTCAGCGTCGTAGAACTCCTCCAGCCCTGGTGGAGCAAAATTTTCCACCTCTTCAACCGCGACGCCAGGTCCCGAACTTGGCACCGTTGCCGTTGGATCCCAGGAAGAGAGCTGAGATGAATCATCCACGGCCGGGTTCCAGCCAGGAGCCGAGACCGCCACCACCGGGCTTCAGCCAGGAGCCAAGACCAACCCAAGAACCAGCAGTTGAGGAAAATGGTAATGATCTTTACACCTCAACCGAACTCCTCAATATTTTCAAACAGATGTCCGCTGCACTGCGTGGATGCAAAACCAAGACCCAGCAGATTGAAGTGCTGACCTCGTTCGTCATCCAGTATGGATCGTAGGTCCCTCAAGCTGCTGAATTGGAACGCTTGCTCCATTAGGAGGAAGAATTTAGAGCTGGTGGATTTTCTTCGCGAGAAGGAGATCGACGTAGCTGCCATCACGGAAACTCATCTGAAGCCCGGTGAAAAAGTTTATCTGCAAAACTACAAGATCGCGACGCAGCTCGATAGGACCACCTCTGGAGGAGGAGGTGTGCTTGTCGCTGTTCATCGTGATCTCAAGCCACGCCGGCTGCCACACTTTAAGCTGGACATCATCGAGGCCGTTGGAGTGGAAATTCCCACTTCGGTTGGCCCAGTACTCTTCATTGCTGCATACTGCCCACGTCAGGTGAATTCCAGAGATGGTTCAGCAGCAAAACTGAAGGGCGATATCCAGAAGCTGACACGGCGGAGCGCAAAGTACATCATTGCTGGTGACCTCAACGCGAAGCATGAAGTTTGGGGCAACAGCAGGAGGAATCGGAACGGAGTGATTCTGCACAACGATCTGCAAAACGGATACTACAACGTTGTGAGTCCGGATCGTCCAACGAGGGTGGCTCGGTCTGGGAATCACTCAATCATCGACTTCTTCATTACCAATATGGCTGAGAACGTGGCTCATCCTGAGGTGTTTGAAGAGTTGAGTTCTGATCACTATCCGGTGGTTGTGGAGGTTGGAGCTTCCGTTACTCCGCAGCGGCAACCAACCCGGAAAGATTACCACAACGTTGACTGGCAGCAGTTTCAGCAAGTGGTAGACAGCAACATCGACTATGATCAACACCCGGAAACTTCTGCTGATATTGATCGTTCGCTGGAGGTGATCCAGCAGGCTATCAACCAAGCAGAGGCTGCCAACGTTCGGGAGGTTCCTGTTAATTTTAAGGTAACTGATATTGACGTAGATACTAAACACTTGATTAGACTTAGGAATGTTTATAGGAGACAATATCAACGGACTGGGGACTATGACAAAAGATTTCAGTGAACAATTTGAACAAAATCATACAAGACCGACTTGACAATATCAGAAATCAAGAATTTTCAAAACATGTAAGCCAGCTTGGGAATTATTCAAAACCATTTTGGAAACTTTCAAAAGTTCTTAAAAACAAACCAAAGCCTATTCCTCCTCTTATTGTTGAGGATTCTCCTTTGATTACATCCGAGGAAAAGGCAAATGCACTTGGGCTTCATTTTGTTAGTTCACATAATCTTGGCGCTTCCATGACCAGCCGTAAAGAAACATCAGTTGCCAATAGTATTTCAACAATCAATGACTCTACCTTTGAATTTCCTGCAGATTCCCATGTTTCTGGTGAGGAAGTCAAAGTTGCAGTAAAACAAATGAAAAATATGAAAGCTCCTGGCTTTGATAACATTTTTAATCTGGTGTTGAAAAAACAGAGTGATCAGTTCTTTCAACATCTAGCCAATATTTTCAATAAATGTTTGCAACTTGGTTACTTCCCCACCAATTGGAAACTGGGCAAAGTCATACCAATTTTGAAGCCTCAAAAAGATCCAACATCGCCAACAAGTTATCGTCCCATTAGTCTTTTGAGTAGTCTGTCCAAACTCTTTGAGAAGGTCATCTATTCAAGGCTTTTGGATTTTACCAACGATAATAATATAATTTTGAACGAGCAGTTTGGCTTCCGAAAGGGGCATAATACTGCTCATCAGCTTACGAGAGTAACTAAAATCATCAAGCAGAACAAGCTTGAGTCTAAATCAACTGCTATGGCTTTGTTGGATGTTGAGAAGGCTTTTGACAATGTTTGGCATGATGGTTTGATACATAAACTGTATTTATACGGTTTTCCAATGTATCTTATCAAAATTATCCAGCACTATCTTTCGGAGAGATCGTTCAGGGTTTTTCTGAATGGGATTGCTTCTGGATTATTCAACATTGATGCTGGGGTTCCCAAGGAAGTATTCTTGGCCCACTTCTGTACAATATTTTTACATCTGATTTGCCTACTCTTCCTGGTAATGGTGTGTTGTCACTTTTTGCTGATGACACTGCCGTTATTTATAAGGGTAAAATAACCAGATATTTAGTTGGCCGTCTTCAGAAGGGTCTTGACGTTCTTTCCGAATACTTTGGCGACTGGAAAATTCGCATAAATGCAGCCAAAACTCAAACCATCATTTTTCCACTTTCCAAATCGGCCCGATTTGTCCCAAAGGATGATGTTTTGATTAAAATGAATGATGTTTCGATACCCTGGTCAAAGGAAGTTGTCTATTTAGGTCTCATACTTGACTCGAAACTTTTGTTTCGGCAGCATGTAGACAAAATATTGAACAAGTGCAGCATTCTCATCAGGTGTTTGTATCCTTTAATTAACAGAAAATCAAAGCTTTCTTTGAAAAATAAGTTAGCAGTTTACAAACAAATAATTTACCCCGTTATTGAGTATGCAGTACCTGTTTGGGAGTGTTGCGCTAGAACTCATAAATTGAAGCTCCAGCGTGTCCAAAACAAGGTACTCAAAATGGTTTTGAATGTTCCTGGCTGGACAAGATCAAGTGAGGTTCATGAATTAGCAGAAGTAAAAATGTTGGATCAGAAGATTCAAGAAAAATGTTTGAAATTCAGGGAAAAATGTGCTATATCTGAATACCCCTTGATTCAAGGATTGGTTTAGTTTATGGTAAGATTAAGTTAGTTTTAGGTTAGGTTATGTTTTCTTAAATTTTTTTTTCCTAATGTTACAAAAATGATAAATCATATACTTTTAAAGTTAAGAAAATGAACAGTGTTTAAGTCACGAAAAGCAAACTAAAGCTGAAGAGCCACAGCTGACCACTTATTATGTAAACCAAATGTAATTATTATAAGAAAGATTCAATAAAGTATATTTAATTCAAAAAAAAAAAAATCTTTTCAAAACATTGAATTCTTTTCAGGCTCTTGGTTCTGCTCGATTTGTCAAATTAATGCCGAAATGTGTTATCAAGTTTCCCATCAAGAGTACCAAATAGAAGAAAAACTAATTTTGAAAACAAAATCAGTTGTCTCAAAAAAATCAATTAACTTGCAATTGTATATCTAACTTGAATATAATAAATAACCACGACATATATTTGCAACGGCATCATGAAAAAAAATACAGTAGATATAGCAACAGCAAATTAATTTGAATTGAATTAATGCTTACCCAGGAGTTTTATCGTTGATGGAGTGTCTGAAAAAGAAGTATGGGAAATGTTAAAAATTTAATCAAATCCTCAATTAATAAATAGCTTGTAAACATCACGCAATGATCAAGAAGAATCAAGAAGATCAATCAAGAACCATCCAAATTTTTATATTATGATGTCATCTTAGTTATTTTGAGCAACTTTTGTTTTAGAAAACATAACCAATGCTTCACTGGATTCGTGTTTTTTCCTACACTCAGAACTGGGCATCGGCAAACGAGAGGATAAATAACACGGTTTGGTAGTAAAATGGTACTGTGAACGGACGCAGAGGATAGTCCCGAAATTACCTCAAGTTAATGTTAAATTGCAATACACACCATAACAATCATGAGTTATCAAAAAATCTATGTTATGACTCGACAAAACTTTATGCTTCAAAAAACAAAAAATAATTTGTTATTTTTCATATTAAAATTTTAATTATTTTAATTTATAATTCTTTTGCAATTGTAATTTTATTTGGCAACAATATCCTGTCAGTTTACACTTTGTATCAGGGTATGGAAGGGTTTAAGGTGGTAGTATGTTATTCCATGGATGATTTTTTTGATTTTATAAGTGAACTAAAATAATAAGTTTTTGTGCATATAAGTTTGGATAAGTGAGTCAAAATTCATTCAAGTTAAAACACTGTACTGGCAACTGGCAATGAGTACTTGTTTGACAAGTTAAACAAATTAAAAAACAAACCAAATTTCAAGATTTATTTTCAGTAAAAAGTTAGTTTTAGATAATGATATAATGTCAGAATATCTCAAGCAACAAAAAATCCACTTTTCAAAATTGCCAAATTTAAAAAAAAGCAGAAAAAAGAACTTTGGTGTAAAATGCATAATACCTTATAAGGCACTTATTCCAGAACATTGTCAGCTAAATTAGTTGTCCAATTACAGCTCGTTTTCCCATCGAGTGCAAATCGCTACTGCTGCATAATGCAACAATTAAAAACGGGCATAACAAAAACCAGAAACTCAACAACAGCTCATCAGATCAAGCCCCCAACACCAAGCCTCACACGCAGCAAATCACGATATCACGGCGGCGATGACGCATCGCCGGCCACCGCCACCAGCTCCATTGAAAAGAAAATAAAAACAAAAACAAAACGCGTAAAACCCGAACCCACGAAGATTTGCCGCGATCGCCGCGTGACGTCACCGATGACGACGGTGAGTTGTTTCCGACCCAAAGTGGACTTAAGCTGGTTGCGTCGCGATCGCTCGGCTTGCAGTCGTCGAGCAACAGTCGGGAACGCAGGTCGGAACAAATTTTTACGGTGTTGTTGTTGTTGAGTGCCAGGAAGGAAAAATAAGAAAGAGACATTGAAGTGTGATGAAGCAGTTGATCTTGTTGTTGACAGTGGCCGCCGTGGTTGGCCACAGCCAGGCTCAGGGCAATCGAAAGTGTGCCGCCAACGGAGAATATGTAATTAGCGATACTTTTGTTGTTTTGTTGAACTGATGTAGCATTGAAAAGTGAAATTTTTGCTTCGTTCTGAATTGTTTTGCTTGCAGTGTTTAACGCACAGCGAGTGCTGTTCTGGTAGCTGCCTGAGCTTCTCGTACAAATGCGTTCCGGTGCCACCGAGCGCGTCCGTTGGGACCACATTCGTTCCAGTCACGGTCGATACGGCGAATCGCTTTGGGGAGGATGATGGCGGTGCGAGCATCACGCAAAAGACCTGTGCCAAAAACGGAGAATATGTAAGTTGTCAATTTTTTGCACCAGGTGGTGCCTGTCCTGCGAACCGTAAGCTCAAACAGGTGGACCTTTTTCATTAGTGTGGTCTACATCGCACACATCAATCAATTTGGCGAAGGCAATAAAAACAACCACGAAAATTGCTCAGCCATGTGCCATGCCGGTCGTGGTGATCGTTCTGATGGTGACCGGCACGCCAAAAGAGGGAAAAAATTGGTTGTTTTCATGAAACTAATGTAGATCATCGCGAAGGTCATCGTTGCCGCTCTATAATTCGATTCTGAGTTGTGGTTCCACCACATCGTACTCTGTGTGTTCTACTTTGCGCGCTCCTTATCTGTCAAAAGCAGTCCCCTGTGACCTCGCTGAAGCTCTCTTTCACCTCACCTCGTGCCACCGCGATCACCGGTTGGACTATCCTCGATATCAACGAATGATCTAGAGTTGGCGAAAAATTGCAGCTGAATTCGGTCGTGCATGTCCAGTTGTTGCACTCGCAACTCAGCAAAAAAAATAGCCGTTTACCGAAATCGGAACGAGATTGACTGGTTTGTCAGAAGCGATTATCAGCTAGTTCGAAAAGCTCAGAGATTGAAACAGGTCAAGCGTGTAGTTCGCCGCACACCCAATCGCATGCAATTTGACTTTCGTTTGTTTATGTTCTGATTTGTTGCCGTTTTTGTTTGTTTGTTGTGCAGTGTCTGACCCACAGCGAGTGCTGCTCCGGCAGCTGTCTGAGCTTCTCGTACAAGTGCGTCCCGATCCCGGGCCAGCCCGCCCAGCCGGGTGAGACCGCGCAGCAGCCGCAGCGGCCACCACCACAGACCAGCACCACCGTGGACGTGGGTAATCGCGTCGGCGAAGGTGAACAGGGCAGTACGGTCCCGGTGACCCACTTGACGCCGCCGCCACCCAAAAAGTGCGCCGCACTGGGTGAATATGTAAGTGCGCGGTGATTCGTGAAAGTTGTCACTAAGTTCTGCATGATGGTCTAAACCTGTTCCCCTGCTAACTGTCGAACCTCGATCCCACGACTAATATTGAAGTAACCAAACAAGAACTAAACTTGATCCTTGCATGAGTTTGAAAGTTGCCTTTAATGGCATGTTCAAAGTACTAAAAATGTAACTGAATAATGTCCATTTTATCAGCTAAACACTGTAAAATTTCATCACGTAATCGAGCAATTAAAAGATTCGCACGTTTAAGAGATAACTTAAGTATTAGGCTGTGTCACGTCCCATTCTTGAACAATTAATACTTGTCTATTAATATTCAAATTAGTACCTACCTAACTACATTGTGTATATCATCATCACTTATTAATGGTTATCAAAAACCTGTTCCCACAAGTTCTGAACCTTATCCAAAACCCTCCGTTTGTCCTACCCACCCTCCCGATCCAGCACCTGCTATCCCGGTGGTATTGTCCCCACGTCGCGCTCCGCCCCTCTCTAACCGATCTCCATCGATCTGCAGTGTCTCACGTCGTCCGAATGCTGCTCAGGATCCTGTCTCAGCTTCTCGTACAAGTGCGTCACCAATCCGCAGCTGGACGTCGGCTTCATCCAACGGCCCGTGTCCGGAGGCTCCTCCGGATCGGACCTGGGCAACCGATTCGGTTCGGGCTCGGACTCGTCGAAGAAATGCGCAGCAGTTGGCGAATATGTAATTATCAAATCCATCAGACCCCCCCTGCCGCAAATGAGCGTTTTGGAGGTTTCGGCGAAAAATATAGTGTGACGACCATCAATGGCAAAATTTATCCCCGTTGCACGACTGCCGCTGCTGCCGGCCGTTTGACCTTACGCCAATAACTCATTCATTATTTTTTGCGTTCTTTTTATTTCATCAATTTTTCGCATGTTCTACTTCCCTGTCAACCACGCGATTCATGATCCGCCAGTGTCTCACCAGCGCTGACTGCTGCTCCAAGAGCTGCCTGAGCTTTTCGTACAAATGCGTCGGAAACTACGACTTGGGCTCGCAGGTGACGCAGCAAGGAATTCCGGTGCAGCGGCCTTCGGGGGCGGGCAACTCCGGTTCCATCGAGACTTCCAATCGCTTCGGAGGATCCGACTCAAACCGACAGTGTACCGCTAATGGATTATACGTAAGTACCACTGGATCCTCATCTTACGGTGCATTGGAAACGAACCTACTCATTCTCACGAAACCCAAAGTGTTCGATTTCCAAGAACCACTTCTTCACCATTTCAAGTGGAAGACGCAGCAAAAAACAGCACTCGAGCGCATCAACTCACTGTGTGTAGAGAGTGGTTCGGTGACGTAGATCGAAGCTGTTGTTGGAGCGATATTTACAAAACATGTTTCGTGGGTTTTTTTTAATCGCTTCTGTCTTCTTTCCTCCTCTGATAGTGCTTCCACAGTGGCGAGTGCTGCTCGGGCGCTTGCTTCAAGTCGTACTGCGCCACCGAGATTAAGCTGGGCGTTCCCGAGTCGGACCTAACGCGGCCATCGCCCGCCAACGGCCCCTACGTGCAGGTCAACAGTTTGGACGAGCTGATAACGCGGTTCGGCGGAGGTGGTCAACAGGCGGACTCCAGCGTCAGTGCGTCGTCCAAGCTGGGCAACCTGGTGACGGGTCGGGCCGATATCGAGAAAAACTGCGCGGTCGTCGGCGAAGGGGTGAGTTATTTGACTAGAGGGGGTGGAGGGATTTCCCCTGTAGGGTGGGGTGAAGGTTAAGGGTTGTTTAGCTTTTCACGACCATTCACTATGGGGGATTCGATGAGGAAAATTGGGCACAATTCCCCTTTTAATGTCCCGTTCAAAACGTAGATCATTGCTTTGCCTTCAGAAATACCTTAAAATTTGAATTATTGCGTTTGATATTTTCAAACCCAAATTTTCCAACTATACACAACATGGTGAAAAATGCAAAACGGAAAACGAACGTTTGCGTGCCTAAATTTGATTACAGATACGAGCGTCGGATGTGATTAATTACGATAAAGTTTTTACGCGAAGCGTTTTATTTTGCTGGTTGCTCTGAGGACCCATGAAATCTGGATTTGAGCCGTACCTTGTAATTATGACAGAGTGATGGTCTTTGGCTGAGTGGAGTGAAATGTGAACTGATTTTTTTATTTCAAATATTTTTCAAAGAATAGAAAAAACAAATCAAGAATTTTCAATTTTCTTTACAATTTAAAAATTAATTGGAAAAAATATTCTTAGGCGTACACAGCAACCAAGGAAGTTGTAGCTTTCTTATTCCAAAATAGTTGAACTTACGGACCCAATCCTGAAATAATTTGACTACACAAATTGACAAATTTTGTTGTAAATCTTTTTGGAAATAGTAAATAGTAGCCGTTGATGTGCACCGTTGACACGTAGAATGATTGTTTTTTCCAACGAAGCCAATACATTTTCTAAGAACAGTCAGCTTAGATTAGTTGACTGAGCCATTACCCCTCATTTATGCGCTTGGTCAGCTTCTTACGACCAACGGAAGAAGTAGGGATGGTGTTGGATACCCTAAAAAGATACTTTGGAACTCTAAATAAAATATTTGAATTATGAAGGAGAAAGATCATTGACGGAATAATTCATCGTCACACCCACCACATTAAAAAAGATAGTTTTGGGTTCCAGGCATCACGAAAGGTAAATAGATTTTTTACCGAAATGGCTTGATTTAATATTTTTTTACAATATTATTTTTATTTATTAAATGGAACACTACATTTCACAATGATGTTGGTTTTTATTTTTGATAATCTAACCTTTCGTTGTCACACTGTGAACTGAACTGTGACACTGTGAAGACTCAAAAATAATTATTTAAGTAATACATTTTCAATCAACAAAGTACAAAAATTGCAAAAAAAAAATATTTTAAAGAGTTTGTTCAAATTTCACGTCCAGAGATTTTCTAGATTTTTAATTATTCCTTCAATTTCAATAAATATTGATCTACCTCAATCAAAAGTTAGTCACACAGATTCATGACCCAAATGAATCTAAGTTAGAATCCCAAGTTGGAAGATTTCTAAGGGCAAAATATGTTCATAAGGAAAACTTATATTTTTGATATATTTACAGTTTTAAACTCTAGTCAAATTTGAAAGTTTCGTAACTAAATTCCACAAATGTTTGATGAAAATTTTGACGAAATTAATATTTTCAAATCATATTTAAACTTTCAATATGGGTCTATCTGAAGCGGAACAGCATTTGAAAATTACCATCTCCGATTCTGCTCGAATTTGGCAGAGCTGTTGAGACTATCAAAACATGCAAAAATCCCGAATTTCATCCAAATCGGATCACCCCCTCCATTTTTGTACCCTCCCAAAAAATCGAATTTTTCGTGATTTTTTAGCGAACCCCCCTATCTTCCAACGACGATGTCATTTTGGTCATTTTGGTAATTCTGGTAATTCTGGTCATTCTGGTCATTTTGGTCATTTTGGTCATTTTGGTCATTTTGGTCATTCTGGTCATTTTTGTCATTTTGGTCACTTTGGTCATTTTGGTCATTTTGGTCACTTTGGTCATTTTGGTCATTTTGGTCATTTTGGTCATTTTGTTCATTTTGTTCATTTTGGTCATTTTGGTCATTTTGGTCATTTTGGTCACTTTGGTCATTTTGGTCATTTGGGTCATTTTGGTCATTTTGGTCATTTTGGTCATTTTGGTCATTTTGGTCATTTTGGTCATTTTGGTCATTTTGGTCATTTGGGTCATTTTGGTCATTTTGGTCATTTTGGTCATTTTGGTCATTGTGGTCATTTTGTTCATTTTGTTCATTTTGTTCATTTTGTTCATTTTGGTCATTTTGGTCATTTTGGTCATTTTGTTCATTTTGTTCATTTTGTTCATTTTGGTCATTTTGGTCATTTTGGTCATGTTGGTCATTTTGGTCATTTTTTTTATTTTGTTCATTTTGGTCATTTTGGTAATTTTGGTCATTTTGGTCATTTTGTTCAATTAGGTCATTTTGGTCATTTTGGTCACTTTGGTCATTTTGGTCATTTTGGTCATTTTGGTCATTTTGGTCATTTTGGTCATTTTGGTCATTTTGGTCATTTTGGTCATTTTGGTAATTCTGGTCATTTTGGTCATTTTGGTCATTTTGATCATTGTGGCCATTTTGGCCATTTTGGTCATTTTGGTCATTTTGGTCATTTTGGTCATTTTGGTAATTTTGGTAATTTTGGTAATTTTGGTAATTTTGGTAATTTTGGTAATTTTGGTAATTTTGGTAATTTTGGTAATTTTGGTAATTTTGGTTATTTTGTTCATTTTGGTCATTTTGATCATTTTGGTCATTTTGGTCATTTTGGTAATTCTTGTAATTCTGGTCATTCTGGTCATTATGACCATTTTGGTCATTTTGGCCATTTTGGCCATTTTGGTCATTTTGGTCATTTTGGTCATTTTGGTCATTTTGGTCATTTTGGTCATTTTGGTCATTTTGGTCATTTTGGCCATTTTGGTGATTTTGGTCATTTTGGTCATTTTGGTCACATTGGTCATTTTTGTCATTTTGTTCATTTTGTATTTTGGTCATTTTGGTCATTTTGTTCATTTTGTATTTTGGTCATTTTGGTCATTTGGGTCATTTTGGTCATTTTGGCCTGTGGGAGTCGCTCAACCTGCATTCCTGCCACATGTGAGGTCTGCACAGCTGATTCCACGTAGGTTTTTCCCGCCAGTAATGACAGGAAACGCTGGCAAACGCCTTTGAAATTTGAATCAGGAATTTGAATATGAATATAAACTAAAATGAATCAGGTGGGATTCGAACTCACAATTTTTCCCCTGCCAATTCTTCATAAGAATCACCTATCGATAGAAAGGAATATGTTTTGTTCCAGAGATATCGGATTTTAAAGTTTTAAGTATTTGAGATTACCTAAAGTTAGCTTTATTCGCCGCAGCTGCTAGAAGCACCCGGGCGCGCTGATCAATAACTGCTACCTGGTTATTTATTGAAATAAGACTTCATCCCAAATAATCATTGGCAAATTAGCCCAAAGGACAGAGCAAGAACGACATGCAATACAAGGCAAAATTGAATTCCCGCAGAGCTAGCAGGAAATTGCAATTGAATCGTGCTGAAATCATCATTTTGCCTATACTTCTATTTAAAAAAAAATGTTTTATCAAAAAATTCTTAAGAAATAATGAGTTGAACATAAAATGAAATGTAGCATGGAGATTATACCATCCCCCAGTGTTCAAGTGGGATAACCTGAATAGACAAGCCATTTCAACGTAATAAAACTCAAATTTCACCGAACTTTCCAATAAAGCTTCGCCCGAGGCTAAACCCCTCAATCTCAATATTTTCCGTTCATCTTTGCGTGATTTACAATCGATTGTACCGCGGCTCAGATGAATATTTAATCGCACGCCATGTTCACAGGGAAGAAATTTATCGAACCGCGTTCATCGTACATCAAGTCCCCCAGCCCCTGTGATGCCATCCTAGATTAAACGCAGGTCTCAAACCGTCTATTTTTCATTCTACAGTCCCCCCTCGTCCCCCCCACAACAACAACAACACCGTCGATTCATCATCTCAGTCTGGTGTAATAGTTGATGTTGTCTACAGACACACAATCCTGCCCGCTTATTGATATCGAATTGCTTATTTTTCCTTCTGTCTTTCCCTCCTCTCTTTGCAGTGCTCCCGACAGGAGGATTGCTGCTCACACAGATGCCATTCGTACCGACGCAAGTGTGTAACTTAAAGCTCAAAAAGTACACACATTTTCACACACACACGAGTACCGTGGGAGAGTCGAAAAAATAAGGGAAGGCCGAACGGAGACAAACATTGGCTTTTCACAGCCCCCCGCAGCAATGGACGAGCCTTCCAAATGGGGTGGAGAAAAAAAAATCATTTTAATGGAACTTTTTTTTACCGTGTGGAGTGGAGTGGCCACCGGAAGGAGGTGGTGGAGAGGAAACCGATTTTCCAGTTTTATTGATGCCCCCGCCGACGTCGTCGCCACCAGCTCCACCTTCGACTTCGGTTCCAGTCGTACTCTTATTTTATTTTTTTATTTTATTCGTTTCAATCAACATTTATTAAACATATATTGCTGTGATGATATACGATCCTAGATGATGTTTGGGCAGACTGAGAGTGAGCGCGAATGAGAGTGTGAGTGCGATAGAGCAAGAGCAAATAAATAAATCATGAATAAAACAAAGCCGCTAGTCTGCATTATACCGTACGTGGATGTGACCGCACCTGATCCCTGGGGACCTGTAGAACCTGTGGCTCAGCTTCTTGGGGCAGTAACAATCTCCGATTTCAGTGCAATGCACATGAATCTCGGGATATGACCTAGAATGGGAAAACATATCGATTCAGCCTATCTTGTTGTTGATCGAATATTGATATGTTTTCCCATTTGCTTGAGAGCTGTGGTTTGAAGGAAATCTCCTTTCGGGGGGTTGGGGAATCATCAGCATCATGATTTTAATATTTATTTTCCATCCGGGATATTACTGTCCTCCGGGATAGCTCTGTTTGTTTGTGCACTGAAAACAGTCATCGGTCATGTCGGAGGCAATATTATGTTCAGATCTTCTCGGTAGGTATATGTTATTATGACTTGAGTTTAAAATGGATTTTTAAATCAATTTTGAAAAATTAACCTCGCGGTCCTTCTTGACAGAAAAGCTCCTTCTTGACAGCTCGTTCCAAGGGGACCATAGTTGATCCATCGAAAAAATGTTGTCTTGTCAAAAAAAATTTTTGCATTAAAATGAAAAAAAATGATCAGAAATGGTTTTTAATCGTGTTATTTACCGTTGTACATAAAAATTGGCATAGGACTTTAGTACCCAATTACGCGAACTAGGTCAGTGTCAGTTCATCGTGAGGACTACTTGGGAAGATGATTTGTAGAAACTACTAAATGGGGTGCTTTGATTAGATTTGATTCATTTGAATTGCTGTTAAAGTTAATTAACTTTCATACAGAGAAACCTTTTCAACGCTAGATTTAATTTCCAGAAGTTCCCCTTAAATTTCGTCCCATTATCACCGCTCTCGCTTATATTTGGCCACGTGTACCAATTTAATCTCTCTCGAAACAAAAAAAAAACAGCCACGTGCACCCAGGTAGATAGGTGTCTCTGTTCTAAAAGCTTTTCGTTGTAGCCCGGCGGCGGCGGCGACGACGACGACGACACCAACAACGGCTCTGTGGTGGGCTTGGCAAGAAGAACTTCCACGTGTGGATGACTTCAAAGTCGTCGGCAATCGGGCCACTATTCGGATCCGGGGAAGATTTTCTGGTTGCTACAGGGAGGGGGTGGACAATTCCAACTAGCTTTGCATTAGATGGCCCGAGGCATGTTGGATGTGCGGATTTGCAAGGCCAAGCTCGAAAGAATCCTGCATACCGTCGAGGTTTTGCCTGGAATTCTCAGGTACGGGAAGCTTGGAATGAAACAATTCCACGTTCTTAGCCAGTTCTTGGAATAGCGAAATCCATTCAACTTTGCTACATTCATTAGGCTAGTTAGCAGCAAACAACTTCTCCTGAAACTTTGTAAACATTTAGAAAAGTCTATCATATTCGTCGTTCAGTATTGACAAATCACCAGAATCCATAAGCCAATCAAAGCAAGTAGCTCAATAACATCATCATCATCGTCGTTGTCGTCTTCCAAGAACCGATGTGCTGACAAGGCAACGTGACTCTTCCAGAAAGTTGGTCCTGCAATTGGATGCAGGTACGGTGGCGCACTCACGAGTATTGAGAACCACAAACTTCCGTTTCGTCCACTCTCTCTTCGCCCTCGGCAATATTCAAACAAAAAGCATCTGCTCTTTCTTCACTTTGAGCATCGAACAGAAATACGACTTGGGGTCTGGCACTTGGCCGGAAAGAAATGCCAACTTTTTCCTGCCTGTATCTCGTGGTCGGCCACCCTGCACGGTCCAAATCGGGCCCCCAAGCGGAGCATCGAAATTTATTTCGATTCTTCCGGCCGAGCTAACTTGGAGATGCAGTCTGGAATCAATCTTGGCCGGTGCCTTCTCGTACCAATGTAGCGGTTTTGGCCCAATTTCTTCTGTGCTTTCTTCTTGCACATCTGCTGCTGCTGGTACGAAGAAAATAGAGAGGACTTGCTGGGCGGATGTCTATCAAAGGGCCAGTGAAAGTAAGTCCGACGTTGATCTGTGACGATGCTATTGCGCAAATAGAACGAACAAGTGCCGGCACTTTGAATGAAGTGTACCAATAAATATTCTGCAAGATCTTCAATTGAGCTGCAATTTAAGTTTGGTGAATCAACTGAGGAATAATCCCAACTTTCATCGCAGAGCAATCGACTTACTGATTCATGCGAAAACAATGCATCATAATCGATGAACTCACAGGTTTACTTAAAGTCTTTCATTGTTCTTCAATGTTGTTATTCATCATTGTGGTTCGATTGCTACTAATCCAGACGTCTCGACGGGTCGCAACGATGCATCATTAATTTTATATCGCTTTGGGGAGTTCAAGATTAATTGTGCAGGGATCTAATTAAAGTTACTCAGCCGATCCATCTGACACGTTGCCAGGAAATCCGAAAGGCTCAAGCTCAGCTGCAGGTGAATTAAGCAATCTGTCTTCCTAGAGCCCCGCAGTACAGCTATTATTGGTTGCTGGCCACAACAATACCCAACGTTGTAAGCCATCGACAAAAGACCCGTCGCCATAAAGAAGATTTATAATTCATATCCTATTTCTTGACACTCTCGTTTTCACTCCGTTCGGGCGGTCGTTACCGAAGAAAGCGCCCAGAGTTTAAGGAGCCCTCACCCGCCTTTCATCATCGATCGGGAAAATTCGACCGGTTTAAGGTTCGCTCCCAAAACCGGCAACAACCACTCGGGGGGAAGAAACATGAAATACAAATGCAGGAGAATGAGCCCAAAGGTAATCCTATTTATATTTGATAGGCCACAGAAGGCTAGCCAAAAAGGTCAGGTTTCCGGAAACGTGCCGAGGAGGAAATCTGCCGGACCATACGACGATCCGTTTTCCTCGAATTCTCACCTCAAGCAGATTTCGGGCAAAAGTTGGGGACGTCGAATGAATTAAAATTTAAAAAACTGCCACCCCCTCTCATAACGAGACACGACGACCTTTTGTCCGTTGCTTTCTTGAGCCAACCACCGGCGGGAGGACACTTGACGGTTTGGGTATGTGTCGTTGCGATAATCCAATATTCTTTAGAAAAGTGAACAGAGAAGAACTCTCGTAAATTGGGTGTTTGCTGTTTTCGACCAGCATCGAGGTGAATGACCAGCGATGAGGGTACGCCTCGGTGATCCGGACTGGAAGTGGCACGAATCTTTTTTTGGGGTTCAAGTGAGGACGTTATCCACATTTTTGTGGAATCTTCTTCCAAGGACCGGACAGTCGTATATTTTTTGCTAGATGAATGAACAAACTAACAAGAGCGAGTTTGTTTTCTAAAAATATATCCTCCTAATCAGGTCCACAGCACCACAAAGTGGAGGAAAAATCTCGTTCTAGTTCAACCAGAAAGTTGTCAATAAGCCAGAGCACAACTCGTCAAACAAACCTGAAATAGGCAGTCCCTCTCGAGCGGAGCCGGCTTGTCTGCGATGAAAAGCCCCGAGTGGATCATCCACTCACAAAAGGACACTTTTATCAGCTACACCTTTGCTGATTATGATGAGTGTCATCGTGCATCCCACTTTTGCAGCATCCAGCTTCTGTTTGCTGTGGCTGACTTTCATTTGCGCTGAAAACATCCGGCAAACTATCTTCCCTTTGTCCATTCTTTTCCTCCTCCCCTTCCTGCCTCAAACGCCCTATCCCAAATGGTCCCTCTCTATATAGGCATTTCTGTCTGCCTGCCACCCCGGGTTTCCTGTTTGCCGTTCCGAGTTGGCACAGTTGGAAATGACGGTTCTACTATACGTGCCCTATTTTCCACCGAGTTCCAGAGTATATCGCCTTCAACAGTAGTTCACTTCAAATGAGCTTCCGCCTGTGCCTGGAACTGCTCGATTTGTTCAGGGGATGGCAAAAAGCAAGACGGAACTTTTCCACTTGAATTCGTCATTTTAAAGCCAATATTTAAATTTCCCACAACCAGCAAAAAAAAAAGCACACGGTGCATGGTCATATCAAGTTGCCTTCCCTTGGGTTGGACACTTCAGGGAGACCGCACACACACACACAAAACGAAATCCTGGGGTCGAGATTGCACAGTAAGTACAGGATGTCGGGACTCGGGCTCAACAGGACATTAAGGCGGAGGACAAGCCCTTCAAAGCGGCTCGAGAAGAGCGAAGAAGCTTTGCGGCTTAGGCCCCAAACACACACACACACACACCCACTCAACTTGCCGGCCAGCACCAGAGCGGCAGCTCAGCAGCGATTGAGAGAGTAAAGAGCACTTGAACTCAAATGGTTTCTAAATGACTTTTTCATTCTATTTACAGGCGCATAAAAAATGTATGGAAAAACGAAGCCACGACGCGAGATGGCTCCCACAGAGCAGCAGCTTCTTGAAAGATAGGGCAGCAGCAAAAAAAAAATGGAACACAAACAGGTCGTTTCCATTTTGGGCCCTCTTGGGCGGGGGGGGGGGGGGGGGATTCTGGATGGAAGGTGGGATTTCCAGAGGGGACGGAGGGTTGAATGTTCCCATTTGCGGTCTTTTTGTCGCGACGACACGTTATGAGATTGTTTATGAATCGAATCAAGGCTCAGAATGATGCAACAAAGCTTGAGAGTGCTATGTTGGAATTGATGATTAAACTAAATAATTTTCATAGTTTTGAAAATTGTAGACAAACTACTTTGCTTGAAGTTGGTTATTTGAACAAATTGCAGCCTGGATTTCATCATGTATATGTGATGATGTTTTGCTTTTTTCTTCACCACACACCGAGCCTTTGTGTTGATGTTCCACTTTTTAAGATGATAAGTAATACTATTTTATTGTGAATTATGAGGTGCTATCATGTATTTTTTACTGGAAACTCAACAACTCAAATGTTCACTAAAATTTCAGTACAATGAAAACTAATTTTGGTAACATTTGGCACAGATACTTTATTTTTATCAAGGCCCCTAGAAGCGGTAAGTGAAGATCATTCCTTCTAGAGGGTTTCAAAAATATCAAAAATTGCATAGTATACGTAATATAGTATACTAATCTAATCTAATCTAATCAGACCCTAGCGCAGCCAATCTTTCGAAGGGATCCTGGAGAGTGCCTTAGGTTAGATGACGCCTAGCACTCTTCTTGGCATTTATTAACATTTGTAGTGCGCCATTGCATCGGAATGCATTGAAACAACACAAGTGTTAAAGCGGCCAGGCCTACTGCGTAAAGCCGTATCGCAGAGATGACTCATAATTGGGTTGAGTTTGAGCACTGAGTGTTCGAACAACAACACAATTCTGAATCGACAGGGGAGGAAGAAGCGTGGGGACACACCACCATACGCTCCGAGATTTTAGATTTTTCGTATTCGTTGGGAGCACCATGCTAAGAAGGTTTGGTACTCCGGGACCCTCTGGGATGGGACATTGTATTTCCACGAATGCCCTGGACACTATTTGCCGTGGTTATAGCGCCACAACTCGCTCACATAGTATACGTAATATAGTATACGTAACAAAATGCTGTGTGTCAATTTTCATCACTTTACCCAAATTTCCGAAGAGTTCATCTCATCGATGAGTCCCTGCAACTCTTCAACAGTTCTGGCAGAACGAACCATATGTGTGCCGAGTGCCGATCCAAACTAACCAGCCAGTCCCGAAACCAGAATGTGTCACTCAAAGTGACGGTTCCTCCACAAATCCTTCATGTATCATTTTAGTGGGGCGGCTTGATGTTTTATTCATCCCAGCCCAAGCCCAGTTGGGTGCGCCAGCCCTTCATCCTTCGTATTAGGATTTCAGGAATCTCTACGGCACTCACCCGAAAGGATATCCCTGGAGAAAACGATGTATGCTAATCGGAAAGGTTGAAAACTATGACTATGTGTGTTGTGTGTGTCAGAGGTGAGAACCTGGAGGTTTTCAAGGTTTCCAAAGGGTAATCGTATAATTTAAATTTCCACTCACAGTGGCAACTTCTTCATTGAGTCATCGGTGCAGCTGAAGGGGTTAAATCAAGATGGAGCGGAGATCAGCTACGGTTTTCCGATTTGCATAGACAGAGAGTGATTCATGCATAACTTTCGATTTGAATTCTACCGAGTCCCAGGAACAAATAAAAGGGTTAATTTGACCTTTGCTGCGGTAATCTCGACGGAAAAGTCAACAGTGAAAGTTTCTCAATAAAAACTGTCCACAAGGCATGGAATGAGTTATTGTTATTATAACTTTACGTTCCTTGCTGTACCAAGACAAAAGTGTCACTAACGAAGAGATTCTGCTAGTCACTGACAGAGGAGTTCCGTCTAGAAAGCCCAACAGACAATCTCGTCATTGATTCGAACTTGTTCTTGTCGTTATTGTTGTTATTTTTCCTTACTGTGGGCGGACCCTGATTGAGGTATGTCGCTGAGGATTGACGTGAATCGACTCTATGGTCGGTCGGCCTGTTGGGAGAAAGAACGGCGGAGTACGGTCTTGTAGCGCTATATCGGGCGACCTTTCCGCATACGAAATTGAGGTTTGATGATGAAAGTTGTTTCCTTTCGTCCTCTCCCAGGGTGTCCAGCATGTGGTGGCCACACACGTTAGAGTCAATATAAATGGTATACACGGCTGGCCAGCCTGCCTACATGTTCTAATAGTCTTCGGTAGCAGCCGCTACCAAGTGTATTATTGAGGTTGTTATACCTCACCCCGTATTATCCATCCTCTTTGCCTACATGACGCCACTTCAGGATAACCCCCCTGTCAGAGTTTATGAAGCTCGGTGTCTGTGGGGGAAACGAAAATCGGATATGGCCAGCGCACACACTCCGAAGCCCATCATTACCAGCCCGTCCTGCAGCCAGGCTGTGTACGGTAAATCCTGTGAGCTCGTAGTTAAACTTTAATATCGGCTACTTAGTCCCGTAATCACACACCTGTGTGAGCCTCTCTCTCTGGCCACCATTCTGGCTTGTCAGAATGGTTGTAAAAAGGGCACAGATTGTCGCTTTTTAAATTAATTTGACTCACGAAATTAACTTGCAAGGGTAATGAGATTTTTAATTGAATAAAGTTTGTAAAACATTTCTGTCATTATGAAAAATGATTTCATAAGTCTAACAAATGGAATTGTCGAGTTTTGTTGCGTCAAATCCATGTGTCTCACCAACTCCAATCAATCAGATTAAACGGTAATTGAAGGAACTGATTCGTGCATATTTAACAATCTGTGACCAGTAGCACTATGAGATAAGTTGTTATTATTGGGTGTTTCTTGTTAGGGAACATTATATCAAATTTGGCAATCAAGTCTTTCGATATTTTTTTGCAGATATTATAATTTGGCTGATGAATTCTGTTACAAAAAGGTAGTCAAAACTAACCTCACATTTTTTCTTTGCAAAACAACCCTAAAACTCCTCTTCATTAAGCTGGTTAGGTGGCAAATGTTTGCGTGTATGTGTGTGAGCGTTTGCATGCCAACCCTGAACCGTTTCATACGATATTCATGCAGTAAGGAGGACTCCTGAAGTGCTTACTCTCCAGAGTACGACACACGGTCACTGCTGTGGCATGCTGGACAGTTAATCTCCCTCGGTTGGCAAACACCCCGAGCCGGTTCCGGAGAATTGCGGTTAAAGTCGTCAGCTTAAAGACCATCGCCACCGACATTCCACACACTCTCTCCGGTTTCCCCCAGCTCTCGAGGTGACACGAGCTAAGCCTGTAAGTTGTCGTTTTAATGGATCGTAACAGATTTGTGCCATTAAAGAAACTGTCTCGACACCATGCCCTCTCCGGCCGCCCAAAAAAAGTTCAACACTCATAAAAACATATCATATCCTGACTTCATGACTAGGGGTGGCAATGTGGAGAACGTTCAAAAAATTAATATTTCCCGTCCTCCGAGACCCAACTCGTCAGAACCACACGAGAAAAAAAAAACAGCTGATGATGATCATTAAACGATTTAGGGTTCATTTTCTGCCACAGCTTGTGGCCACAACATACACTCCTCCCAAAATGAGTGTCATTCTGGGGCTGCCGGAACCAGAAAGGGGACTTCCCTTTTCCTTCCGTTTTTGGTTCGGAAGTCATTCCACATTTCGGCGAATCATTTTCTCAATAACACTGCCACCACACGAAGCTTGAGACGCACAGCAAAGCAGATGAAACTACAATTCCCAGTGGAGGAAGAGGATGGTATCTGGCCATAAGATGCTTGAGAGATGGTTCTGGTCCGAATCCTCGTGGGCACTTTTACAAGACATCCAATCATCGTCAGTACGGACCCGGTCCGGCTTCCAATTCCCCCTCGGGAAAACGGAACGTCGAGGGGGGGGAGGCAAAAAGTTATCCAATTCCTAGTAATACTGTCAGCAAACTTCCGTCGGCAGCAAATCGAGTATTAAAAATCGTTTTACACTTAATCGTCCTCCGACCTCTAATCCAGGATTCCGGTCTCTTCAACTCGAGTTTGTTCTGCCGCCCATTTATTGTCAATTATAGCTGCGAAAAAAAAGCGACATTGTTCCAAAACAAAAATAACAAGTTTCTCGGAAAGGAATTGCTCGGAGGGAATCGGCGGACGACGAAGGTTTTGTTGCCTTGCCTTTGAAGCCCCATTCAACAAGACAAACGAGACATGGTAATGGTTCATTGAGAGCCTTGTGTCCTTGTAGTCTTTAACGATTTGTATTTGTTGGCTTGTTGGGACTGTGTTTTCTTCGAATCCGTTGGAAATATTAGGCGAATTGTATTGTCGTAGTAGGCTTTGAATCCAACCTACTTTTTAGTTTTAAAACGTAAATTGCAGACCCAATTGATTATGAATTCATTAAATTGTACAATATTTACAGTTAAACTCAGTGAAACCTTATATATTTTTTTAAAAAAAACTCTCTTACATTTAATTTACACAAGTATGCCATAAAACAAACAGCCATCAACTTATCTGAATAAAAACCATATAAAAAACAATATCTCAGGTGAAATATTTTCAATTTTTTTTTTCTTGTACTGCTTCTCTAAGTGAAAGCTCAAACTGTTTTCGACGATAAAAGTCCTCCCTCTGAAGCCTTGTGCAGAAGCCAACACAGAGTGATTTCATGCTCATTTGCAGCAACCAAATATTTCCCCATCACCATAATTTTGCATAAAAGCCAGCCAAGCTCAACTTCAGCTCACAACTTCACTTCCAAAAAGCTTTTACTTTCTACACTCACTCGCTTTCACAGTTCGTGCAGAAACTGATTGATATTGTTATTACGCTTTTTATATCTCTTCATTTTCCACCCCTAAATATAATGCGAGTCTATTTCTAAAAATACAAGAATAACCCAGTTTCGCCAAGCATCCAAAGCTCGAGCTTTTTTTTTTGCTGATTCCAATTCACATTCAACAGGAACCACATTAAGCCAGCTCAGAGTGAAGATGCAAATTCCGCCGGGACTTATCCAACGGAGCACACTGTACTCGGGGAAATCTGGCTCTGATTTATTGTTAAACGTGACAACAAGACTTGGCTATCTTCGCTCGAGATACTGCTGCTACTGTTGTGACTTCCACTTCGTGCAAAGTAGCTTCAAAAGAACATAAAATTTAAAATTACATCAAAACGACGAATCAGCAGTAAAAGCTACTCACACAAAAACACACATACAAAAAAAAACAGCAACAAACTGGAATGTGTCATCATAAATATCCAGAAAAATGTAAATCCCGCCGCGGGACACACGCAGCGTACACTCCACGGAAAGAGAGTGCTCCTCCTGCACAGTCAGGAGTGCGACACCAACAGAACAACGCAGCGCCAAAGTGAGAAGTTCAAGAAGTTGAGCCCCCTCTGGGCGGCCGTCACCCCGTGAAGGTGCTGCTGCTGGATGATACCTGAACCCAAGAGCGACCTCGTCCGTGTCGGGATCTGGGCGACAATGTTTGCTGCTCAACAGCTCTGGTGAGGGTGGTTTCCAGTTGGATTTCGTCAAAAGGAGAGAGAGAGAAAAAAAACTGTCCAAGCCTAGGGCAAAGCAGCGCAGAGCTTACTGACCCACATCAAGTGTCGATACAGAGCAATGGGGGTTAATAGGGGTATATTTCAAGGCAGATGGGAAGTTCAAATCTGGAGAAGAAAATCTATTATAGGGTTAACAATGTGGAGTCGAAAGAGTTGCAATCTACTACAATACTTTAAAGTATATCCGTCAACATCGAAATCAAAAAAGAAAAACAACTTTTCCAGAAAAACAGCCCTTAACTACATTTACAAGACATTTCAATACTATTTTTGTGAGATCTGAGAGTTTTATTTCAGTGAATAAACTTAAGTGCTGCCATTAAATGAAGAGCAATTTTTAATTTTTATAACAAAGATTTTATCGTTCAGCAATTCTTTTGGTTACTAAGGCCGATGCAAATATTTAAAAAAGTTTTTGTCCCTCGGCCCTGGCCAAGGTCAAGGGGGCAAAAAAATATAAAAATATAAAAATTTATATAACAAGCCATAGTCTTCACATTTCAATGAAAAAAGTGTTTTAAAATGCATTTTACACTAGTTCAGTTGTTTTGCAATCATTAGTTTTCAAAAAATCTAAGATCTGACAAAAACAAAAATAGTATCGAAAAAAAAAGATTTTGCATCGAAAATTTTCTAAAAATCTTAAGATTTTTTAACAAACCCAAACATGCTAAAATGATTTTAAACGCAGGAGAATGTATTTTAATTTGATTTCAGCTGGTTGCACTTGAATTTTCATTGAAATTTTGAAGTTTATTGTAAAAATATTTTTTTGCCCCCTGATTTTTCGGGCCAATTCTGAAGGGGGGGGGGGGTGACAAAAACTTTTAAAAATATTTGTACCAGCCTAAACGACTAAAAATAAGCTCACAGAACTTGGCTGAAATTTTAAAATAATGATTAGTAATTAGCAGAAGTCTGACATTAGACTGCCATTCCGCGAAGAAAAATCAAAACGATAAAAAAACTAACATTAATTCTTTTTAGGGGTATTAATTTTAATACAGTCCAGACTCGATTATCCGAAGGCCTCGGAAAAAAATCACTTCGGATAATCGAAACACGAAAAAAAATTTTTCACTGTCTTATTTTTTATTGTTGTTATTTAGAATTTTTTAAATCCAAGATGGCGGCCAAAATGGCGGTGATGCAATATTGAAAAAATGCACTTTATTTTTAAAAGACAATCATCAACTCAAATTTGACTAAAATGGGGTCGTAGAACTCAAATTGTATGTGTGACAAAACACGATTTTTTTTGTTCGTGATTCGATTATTCGAAGTCCCATACAAATCTTCGGATAATCGAAACTTCGGATAGTCGAGTCTGGTCTGTACCTCTAAAAAAACCTCACAAAGAATTCAAATCGATAAAAATGATTTTTTTTAAATGTCACCTAATAGGCCTGTCAATATCAACTGACGATATCTCGGAAGTATTGGTTCGATTTTCAATGTAAAAAAAATTAAACTTATGGTAAATTCTAATCCTTTCAATTAAAATAATTTCAAAATTTCAAAATCAAGATTTACTTTTGAAAAAGTATACAAATAGAAAAATTTTCTAATTCCATAGTTTGTTCCAGATTTGAAAAAAAAAAATCAAAATTGATCAAGATCGAAAATCGACCAAACGTTTCCGAGATATCGTCATCTGAAAATAACAGGCTTTTTAGGTACCACTAAAAAAATAATTGTCATTTTTGTGAGGATGTATCTCAGAAAATATTTGCACAATTTCCAAAGTTCCTGGGAGAAAATTTCAAAAAATTTTATTCAAAAATGCAAAAAAACAAAGAAATATAAAAATATATACCTAATAGTAGCTTTTTTTTTGTTAAAACTCAAAAACCGTACATTTTATCATTTTGCTTTTCCATTGCAAATTCGATTTTGCTTTAAAAATTATTTTTAATAATGTGTATACAGTGTACAGGTTTTTGATACTTTCCAAAAAACACGATTTTGCAACCAGATTTTGCATCATGGCTACACTATGGCTCAGAAGATGTATTTTTAGTCCTCTAAAACAAAACAAAAATCTAAAAACCTAATAAATGCATCGGATTTTATCCATGAACCTATTTTTCTGAAAAATCCTGATCATAACCTACAACTTCACCGAAGAAACCAAATCGATAAGAAACTCCCTTCTCAAAATACAGAATTTCATACATTTACACACCAATTTTGTATGACTTTCACTTAAACGAAAACTGCGTTGTAAAACGCTTTTCACTTGAATAAATCAACTGGACAAATGACATAAAAAAAAGTCTAAGTAAGCCGTTGCAAAGCTTTATTTAAACTAAACATCATTGATGAACTTTTTGATAAGTTAGATTTTTCTGAATAATCCTAATCCCAAACAAAGTCAAAAGTATTCCTTTTCGATTGGCAACAAGTTTGATTAAGACACAAAGCTCGAAAACTGCACAATTTTTCGGAAAATCCCATTTAAAATTTCTTTCGATTCAAAGATGACCTACTAAAAAATAAACTTTTAAAAATCTAATACTGAAGCATATAAATCGATATCTGAAAAAAAAAGTCAGGTCATCAAATTGTTAAAAAGTTTGTAGATGGCTTCATTCTTTTCCAAAAAAAAGCCGTAGGATTTATACGGTTTCGTCGAAATGCATAAACTTCCAGGTTAGATTCATTCAGTAAAAATATTTTCTGTTGAATGAGAGTCATCAGAAATTCCCTGAGTTTCCGGGTCCAACTAAATTGTCTGACAATTTATCGTTTGATGTCTTTCTCAGAAATGGTCACCATGTTATGTTTTAGAATTAACTGGAATTGAATGTACATTTTTCCTATGACTTTTATTATGTCGGTTCATGTTAAACCATCCAATTCAACCCTGCTATCCCAAATGGACAATTTGTTGTCACTCGACTGGTTGCTGATAAAGGTTAAATGTGCTTGTACCGCTTCGTGGTTCTAAAGGTCAGCTCACAACGCTACAAAAGTTCGCACGTTAATCACGTTAGCAGTTTTCCATCAAAATGTCATCAAATTTCGATAGACGAGTTGTTAACTTCAAAGTTACGTGTAACGCCATCATTCTAGTCAACCCTTAAAACTCTCGCGCACCGCCCCCACATCAGGTGAGGAATTTAAAATCGTTTTGAACGCGACGCGGAGATCCTTGGCCCCGTCCAACAACGTTCGTCGCGCTGCGGTCGTCCGAAGGCTGTCACTGAGCTGCGGGCATAAATCTGGAATCAATTTCGGCGTGCCATCGTCGTCGTCGTCGTCGCAAAAAGGGAAACTCATGTTGGAACCCACAGAAAAAAAAGAAGAGGGAAGCAGCCAAGGGGCAAAGGATGGCACATATGCTCGGTATGCAAAAAAAAATATAACTGAAAACGGTGAAAAAGTACTAAAATCATGATGAGAATCAAATTCGATTTTGATGTGTGTGCGCCGGCAGCACCGCCTCGGTTCGCGAGCTGCAAGGATTTTACAATTTTCGCGAAGGTCGTACCGACCACAAATCGTTTCGGCGAACTTCTTGCCGGCTAGATTGGATGAGGTGGGCGGTGGGTTGGGTGGAAAATTGGATTACGCTAGCCGTTTTTTTTTTTTTGGGTGGGGAGATGGAAATATTCCCATTAAGCCACGAAATCATAAACGCGGGCACTCGACAATATAAATCGATACCATTAAGGATAGACGAATGACGACGACGGGGATGATGTTGCAACGCAACATGCACGTTTGACATTTTGTGAACCTTTTTTTTCTCGGTGCGGACAAATATATAACGAAACGTGAATCATATTCATGACCGACCCAGGGGCGTAACAAGTCGCAGCTCGTGGTTGTAAACATTGCGCTATCGTCCCGCCTAATTAGAGTCCGTGTACGAGCAATTAGGCAGGAACACGATACGAGGCTGGTCGTAAAATAACCAGCAAAATTTTATGAGTCTCTTCTCTGCACGTGATACGAAATGAATATCATATTGATTTTTTTTTTAACAAAACCCCTTTCTCCATCATTTCATGTTTCATCACTCAGCTGCTATCTTTCTATAATAGATCGATTGCATGACCGATAATTAATTGTAAATTATTTCCTATTAACAAGTTGGGTAACCACTCAAGACGAGGAAAACTTAACCAAATGGGGAAACCCTTCAAACCGTTTGAGCCTCCCTCAGCGCCGACCTGTCAGGTGCGAACGGAATACCCCAAGTGCGTGCAAGATCAGCCTCCTAATTAGCATCCCATAGAGTTCCCTACCGTATCTTACCGGTCTTACACGCGCAGTCGACATCCTGTTCGTGACTGGCAAACCGATCAACACGTTATCGCCATCACGCACTCCAGTGTAGTTACACAGTCGCTTATAAAAAACGTGAACGGATGGCGCTGATAGGGACTAGGACGACATCGTTACCCGCACGCAAACTACCTTCTTGACTTTTTTCTCTCTCACACACACACTCACACGTGTGAGCCTAAAGGATTCGCGTGCTCAACTGTTTTTCAGGTGTCTGATGAAGTATTCATAACCATCGGAAGAAATTACAAGTTGGCTTCGAGTTGGGGAAACGACGCACGCCCCTTCTCCTCCTCTTTTTTCCCCGGCTCTAATCGACCGGTAGATCTTGACTTTTAACAAGCCAACCAGGATAGAGCTTTATCAGCGGTACAACTGTCAACATGTGAAAAGCTAAATGAAAAATCGCAACAAAAGTTAAATGGCACTCGCGAAATTTATGCACAAACCGCAGGAAATGTTTACGGCTGGATTATTAAATTGTGGAGATTTTTCGCACGCCGCCACAAACAAATGCGCTCACACGTGCCAGCCCGACTAGGAGGGAATAACACCGCAATAACAAGAACGTATATTTCAAAAATCTGTTATACATTTCTGATGATTCACCAACCAATCGAAACTTCTCAATTACAAAATTTGGAACATATGTTATTACCACCTCCTCGGGACGCCAACCAATAGAACTGCATTTCCTGCCAAGCCGTGAGGCATTTTTCCGCCAAAATCCATCCATTTTCGGTGCTATTAATTATGCTGACAGGCTGCAAAATACCATTGGGGCAGCAAATTTGTCATAAGTGAGAAATTAGTTACGTCATTGGCTTAATTACTCAGGAATAGTAAACATTTAATAGTCAAATAAAGCGGTTACACTTCCAGGCATTTCACTGCCCCTGATCGCATAAATGTCCCATATGCGTTTTCAGCGATTTCGAGTTTTTGATGCAGTTTGGTTCAAAATCGTGTGCTCTTTCAAAAGAGCATATAACATCCAGTACTTTGTTCTAGAAATCAGGAGTAAATCCAGTTTTTTCGCGAAAACTTAACACGTAGCCTTATGTATGGGACAAACTTCAAATGCGTTATTCTCAGCTTGCTGTTTTTGCATATGGGACATTAATGCGAACATGGGCAGTTCAGCCGTTGCAAATTTTCACAAAGTTTGTTCCTTAATTGCTTGCAGACATCAAAGTTTTTTTTTGCATATTTTTGAAACTGAAATGCAATCAGGAGACATTGATGATTTTTGCATGATTTTTTAGATTAATAAAATTATGATTATTGAAATACAAATTGAATTAATAATGCACTGATAAAATTGGTGTCCACCGAAAATAATAAGATGTCGTCTTATAGAATAATTCAGTAAAAAATTAATTACTATAAAGGCGTCTTCCATAAAGTATGTCACGCTCTAGGGGGAAGGGGGGGTTCTAAGCAAGTGTGACATTGCGTGTTGTAAGTAGGGGAGTGTGGGGTAATTTGGACACCCTAAGGAAATTGCTCTGTTACGGGCTGTATGGATATTTTAAAGGAATGTGGATGACACCAGAGGATAATAGAGACCATATTTGATGGAAAAATGTCATTCATTTCGATAAATTTTGATGAAAACCCCATTTTTATCGCAAAAGTTAAAAGGTGTTCAAATTACCCCCACATTTTTGTGTGGGGGTAATATGAACACCCCTATGGGGTAATTTGGACATGCCTTGTGGGGTAATTTGGACATGCCTTGTGGGGTAATATGGACATACCTTGTGGGGTAATATGAACACCTTTTGAGGGGTAATTTGGACACATGTTAAAGATTAAGTTTAACATTTGATTTTTTGAGCATGTTTTTTATCCTTCAACCTGGTTTTGTAATTGCTTTACATTTTGAAGTGTTGCTCACAATATTTCATCAAAGGTTTATATAATAATTTTGTGATAGAACTATAATTCAATAGGAAGATAACAAATAGTTCAGTGTAGTATACATAATTTAATCATTAATACTGAAATGATTTAAACATTGATTCTGGATCAGGCACACTATACTTGTATTTAGTGATTAAGGTATCGTTTATGTTTATATAAATCAATCTTTATATAAATTTATTAGCCTGAAAATATCATATATTTTTTAATTTTACATTCTGTAGCCCTTCAAATTTAAATATTATTGTAAACCAGCATAGAAATGAGAAATGTCAAAGAAATTAATTAAAAGCAATCAACATTAGATTCTTGTTGAACGCCAAATGTACAGTAATCAGATTTTTATCAATTCTAATATTGGAATAAATTTATCTAAATAAAAAAATAGGGGGTTTGTTAAAGTTCTCATTGCTCACATTCATTTTTGATTGTTTTGACGTATTAAATCCCTCTAAATTTATCTTAATCCCTTTAAAAACTCATCCAACCATGAAAGTTACTTTTTTGTTGCCTGACAGGTAGACTTTCAGGTATGTCCAAATTACCCCACAAGCCATGTCCAAATTACCCCCATAGCATATTCTATCATAAATTGCGATTTTTTGATGATAAAAATGGATAAAATGCACAATTTTTATACGTACATATCTCAGGCATCGTCCAAGCATCCCCCTTAAATAAAAAATGTCCACTTTTTTGCCATATAACTCCTGCAAAACCTTATTTCCTAACCTTCAAATATTAGAATTTAAGGCAGTGCCAACCGGCCTTTGGAAACTTTTACATATTATACCAAAACTACTTGACCTA
Organism: Culex quinquefasciatus; assembly: GCF_015732765.1. Taxonomy (NCBI): domain Eukaryota; kingdom Metazoa; phylum Arthropoda; class Insecta; order Diptera; family Culicidae; genus Culex; species Culex quinquefasciatus. The sequence continues at coordinate 1,405,147 of NC_051861.1, forward strand.
TTCCAACTTTTTTGGTTTGCCTATACTCCTAGACCATTACTAGTACTAGCCTTATCACTTAAATTGCCGTTTTCACTTTATATCCCAAGAAAAGGTGATTTTTAAAGGGGTGTCCAAATTACCTCCACTGTCCATATTACCCCAAACTCTCCTATAGGAAAAGCGTGACAAAGAGGGGAGGGGGGTTGATGTTGGCTGATTTTGGCTGATTTTGGCGTGACGTACTTTATGGATGAAGCCAAACTAATATGTGTTTAATCTTTCTGATAAGTTTGTAAATTTAAGTTAGAGTTAAAAAAACACTCGTTTTCTTTTGACGTGGAGGCGCATGGTACCTGGATAAAAAAAAAAACAATTTTCACGTATGATTTCAAAACAAATTTAAAATTTTGTATAGACAAATCGAAAGGGCCTAGATTTAAACAAAAAGTGTCCACATAGTTTGTGGTTCAGAGGTTTCATATTTCACAATCATAAAAAAACCCCTTCCAAAAGTGTCAGTCCTAAATTTCTCCGCAAAATATCCAAATCAAATTTGCATAATACTATTTCAAGATTCGCCAGCAACATTCTACAACACTGTTGACGACCTCACTTTCGAAACATATTGCTGCGGTCAACCACCCTGCCGGGCTCCCGTTTCCCGCGGTCCCGGGTCCAAATCGCGTCACGCCTGATTAGCGATTAGCATAGCTGATTGTCGTCGGTTCAACGCGTAAATCCAACGTCCCCCGGGCCACCACCGGCCTCACACGCCCCGGCTAACGAGCAGCTTTTTCACGAAAAATTATATCGTCAAACCTTATTTACATGCCCCCAGCACCTCCAGCGACTGACGCGGCAGCGTGAGAATAAGTTGATTCTAAATTTAATAAAAACTTCATCATGGCGCACGGTTTTGTGACGGATTTTGACCCAGAGAGGTTCAAACAGTGGCACTTAGTTCGCTAGAGATTGAGAATAATTTAAATAGGCAACGACACTGGAAGCTGGTGGGTAGTTCTAGTTAGTTAGTTGGAACTTCTGCTGCCGACCTTTGCAATACGCAAATAGCGGTATTATTTTATTGCCGTTGGCTAAAGTAGGTTATCCAATCCGGTTTGTTGTTTCAAAATTATGCAATTCGAGGCAAAAAGGGGAATTTCATTGCTCTAGTAGGAGCTTCAATCCGGTTGTCCAAGGCTGATTTTTTTCTGAATTCTCGTTTGTTTTGCTTATCAAGAATATCAGAGTAGGTGAATTAAAAATGAAAATGCAATATTATATGCCTTTTAAAACACTAATAAAAAACTGACAAGTCTAGTGTCAAATTGATAATTGCTTTCGATCCATTTCAATTAATTGCAGTTGAATGCAGCGTTGCTAATGCAGTGCTCACATGATTAAATTAGCGGATGGAACAATCAAAAGCTCGTCAAAAGTCAAAGTGCATTTTCCAATCAACACGATTGCTGCAGCAATTGATTGCAGGAAAATAACCGGAAACAGCTTGCCACGCCCACCACTGCTGACTCCAACCCCTCTCAACCTTTTTTTTTTGCTTGCGTCTGCTGATAATTTTAAAATTTACGATAAAACACGTAAACAGTTTTATTAAACCTATAAAGCCCCCCTCATAATGCAATAAGCGTAAAACAGAGCACAGAATCACATCATCAGTTTTGCTTCCTTTTCCCACAACTTTTTTTTTCGCGGTCCTTCTCGGTTCCAATCGAGTCCCTGCAACATCATCCTTATCGTCGTCCGTCGAGGCTGATTTGCCCGAGTCAGTGCCATGTCAACAGAATCGTCAAAGTCACCGAAGCGCATCAAGCTCCAAACTCCATGGAGATACCCCTTCCCTACCCCACCACCGTCTCCGCAACCAATCCGTTCAGGATCAGTCTGGGACACTGTTGCACTATTGGTACCTCTGTGTATGCGCCAAACGAGTACAAATTGATATAATAACGTTAAATCTAATGGTGGCAAACGTGAACCGGAAATTGAAATAATAATTCCCGTCGGAGCGAAAGTTGCATCGAAAGACGTCGATTTTGTGCTCCATTTTGTCAGCCGAACGACCGAGCCACACGAGATTTTTTGTTTCCTTCTGCTCCATCGAGCTCGAGTGAAGGACATGGTCCGGGAGGATCTTGGCTAAGGCGTCCGTCGTGTTGTATGCACGCTGCACCGACTCCATGGGGGATGCAACGGCAAAAATGAGTTACTGTGGCGGCAGTAATTTCACTTCCTGTACAACTCTTGGGCTTTGCTCTTTTGCAGTAGACTTGACAGGACTGCACTTGCAACTCGAAGGAAATAAAACGAGAAACGTAATAATCGGATTCTAGATACAGATTTGTCCCTAAGGGAATGCTCCCGGGTAGAGGTTTATCACACGTTTTTAAAGCAGGCCATGCTTCCGCCCTTTTTTACTATTTCAGCTCAAACGAACTCTCGACTGGGCTCAACAAGTTCCAGACAACCCTGCCGTGACCATGTTCTGGAAGCTGTCAAACTTTATTGGGCACTAGTGCTGCCACTCGTCATGGCGTGAATGCAACACTTTTATCCTGTGCTGTTCTGGCTGTGCCATATCTGGTTCCGTGGCCACTTTGCTCCGCCACACGACCATTCCATTTTAGTGCATTGCGAACATAAAAAGAACAATAAATACCGTTTGAATGTAGAGCAACGTGGCGTAACTTTGCCCCAAATTTTCACCAATCCCAAGGGAATCCTTCTCAAAATACCAACAATACAGCTCTCTACCCTGCCTCGCATCATCCAGGATGGTTGCCAGCAGATGGAGCCCCCCATAACCGTTTTCCACTATTATGGCTCACCTTCGTCATCAACAAACGCGGCGGTTTGGTATGGCGGAAGCACATCGAAGGAACAGGAAGTGCCATTCGTGGCGGTGTTTGCGGCGGTGCACTTTTTGAGTGCATATCGGTTTTCCGGCGTTATGGGGGGGCGTTGCAATATTGTGATGAAATTTTTTTTGTTTTTTTCGATAGTTTGAGAGCACGGAGCATGGATTTATATAAAAGTTTTTTTTTGTTTGCACGACAAACTGCCCATCATCACAGATCTGTCCAACTGGAGTAATGACATTTTGAGTTTTTAAGACTAAATAATTTCGTTTATCAAGAAAAATATTTGTCTTTTGGTCTAAAGATTCTTAAATTCAAATTTTGAATGCATTACCAAATTTACAACTACAGTATTCATATCATTTTAATAAGAGTAAGTCTCCGAGGTACCAGCCTTATTTAGTTTTTTTTTTGGGCCATTCATAAACCACGTGGAAGCTTTAGGAGGAGGGGGGGGGGGGTATGGAGATTGTCCACGCTCTATACAAAAAAGACTTTTATGTAAGGACAATTGTCCACAGAGAGGGGGGGGGTGTATTTTTCAAAAAAATGATCACGTGGTTTATGAATGGTTCGTTACCTAAAACCAGTGGTTCTGAACCTGTTTCATTATGTATTCCCCTTAGCTTAATTTCAAAAGTATTATTCCACCCTTTCCACTGAAATTTGGTTGGCATAAGTGTCTAAATATGAAAAATTAAAACAATTTTTTTTCATAACAAGTCTATGAGAATTAAATACGCACTTTTTTTTTTAAATAAACTGACATTTTTGTTCAACTTATGATGTGGGCTGGAGCGCAAGTGCTCTCATAAACATCTACTCAGTTCATTCCTCTAAGATCAAACTCCGACTCTGGACGGGCTTAGAATTGAAATCCGTTCAAATTCATTTTTGTTTTAAACAATCTCGAATAATTGAGCAATTCTCTACGAAATCGATCATTTTTTTTTATTTTAATTTTTGTATTCTATAATCCATCTGAAACTTTTTTGGTGCCTTTGGTATGCCAGAGAAGCCATTTGCATAACTGGTTTGTCTATATAATTTTCCTTACAAATTTGGCAGCTGTCCATACAAAAATGATGTATGAAAATTCAAAAACCTGTATCTTTTGAAGGAATTTTTTGATGGAAAAGTCTTCGGAAAAGTTGTAGGTGACCGATTCTTAGCGAAGCTACACAAAAATGTCACATTTTTCAATTTTCAATATGATTTTTAATATTAAAAAAAAATATTTTTATTATGATGCAAAAATTGCAATGTGCTTTAAATGCGTTTTTTTTTTACCTTAAAAGCCAAGAACATTGACCAAAAGTGGTCTGCAAGCCATTGTACGGGAGAGGAGTTTTTTCATAAATCTGCTCCTTTCGTTGTCCCGTCACGAAAAGAAATGGCTGGCAAAAACTCAAATTTCATCCAATTCTTTCAGTTCAAGGAGCAAAAGATTCATTTTTTAATTTGTGATAATGTGAAAAAGAGCAAAAGTTTTTAAAAATCAAACTGGCAAAACTGTAGCGATTTTTGTAGTGTGCCTTTTAAAAGTCCAGTTTTACGATGTTGTCCCGTCACGCTACATTTTGCCTTCCTCACTGAGGTAAGGCTATAATCCTGCTCTAAAAATGAACTTCGTATAAAAACGTCGTAGACCCACCTTCATGTGTACATATCGACTCAGAATCGAAAACTGAACAACTGACTGTGTGTATGTGTGTGTGTGTGTTTTTTTTTTTTTACAAGGTCGGAATCTGCTACCAGACACCTGAGAATACATTTCTCAGGTAGTGTGGGGTTGGGAAAACAAAAAAAAAAGAGTTTTCCCGACCCACTAAACCAGTCCTTGAACGCCGTGCCCTTGTCCCCCCGGGACCACCTTTCGGTATAACTTCGGGGGGAGGCGTTGCATTTTCTGCACTAGTCTACTTACAGGATCCATGCCGGGTGCTAGAACCATTTCCTGTCCTACATACATATGAGTCCATGCGAGGGTTTAACCGCGCCCAAGAATCGCGTTGCTTTTGATCGGCTAGTCATATGCAGCCCTCTCCTTGGACCATCGAGACGTGTACCGATTTGGTAGAGCCAACCGTCATAACGTGCTCTCCTTCACAGCCACACTCGTGGGTTCTCGACTCCTGTGACCATCGAGACGTGTACCGATTTGGTAGAGCCGACCATCATAACGTGCTCTCCTTCACAGCCACACTCGTGGGTTTTCGACTAGGCTCCTAGTCGTTCCTCCTCTGATCGTCTCTCCATTTCCGCTGGAGAGCCGAAGTGATCTGCGTCACCGCTCCGACGACCGCATTCCACTTGGCGATGTCGCTGCACATTCTTCGCACCACATTATGTGTGCAACGGCATGTGTGTGTGTGTGTGTGTGTGTATGTGTGTGTGTATGTGTGTGTGTATGTGTGTGTGTATGTGTGTGTGTATGTATGTATGTGACCAACAAACTAGCTCATGTTTCTCGGCACTGGCTGAACCGATTTGACCCGAACTTGTTGGATTCGACTTGGTTTAGGGTCCCATAGATCGAGTTTTATACAGATTGAAGTTTCGATAAGTAGTTCAAAAGTTATGTATAAAAATGTGTTTTCACATATATCCGGATCTCACTTGAATGTATGTAAACTATATCCGGGTCCATCATCCAACCCATCGTTGGTTAGGTTATCAGAAGACCTTTTCAACGAGCCTATAACATTGAAGATCTGGCAACCCTGTCTCGAGATATGCCCACTTAAGTGATATTGATGTACTTTTTGGAAGCCGGATCGCACTTAAATGTATGTAAACTATGTCCGGATCCACCATCCAACCCATCGTTGGTTAGGTTATCAAAAGACCTTTCCAACGAGTCCAAAACATTGAAGATCTGGCAACCCTGTCTCGAGATATGGCCACTTAAGTAACATTTATGTACTTTTTTGATGCCAGATCTCACTTAAATGTATGTAAACTATGTCCGGATCCACCACCAAACCCATCGTTGGTTAGTTTATCAGAAGACCTTGCCAACGAGTTCAAAACATTGAAGATCTGGCAACCCTGTCTCGAGATATGGCCACTTAAGTGATATTTATGTACTTTTTGGATGCTGGATCTCACTTAAATGTATGTAAACTATGTCCGGATCCACCATCCAACCCATCGTTGGTTAGGTTATCAAAAGACCTTTCCAACGAGTCCAAAACATTGAAGATCTGGCAACCCTGTCTCGAGATATGGCCACTTAAGTAACATTTATGTACTTTTTTGATGCCAGATCTCACTTAAATGTATGTAAACTATGTCCGGATCCACCACCAAACTCATCGTTGGTTATTTTATCAGAAGACCTTTCCAACGAGTTCAAAACATTGAAGATCTGGCAACCCTGTCTCGAGATATGGCCACTTAAGTGATATTTATGTACTTTTTGGATGCTGGATCTCACTTAAATGTATGTAAACTATATCCGGATCCACCATCCAACCTATCGTTAGTTAGGTTATCAAAAGACCATTTCAATGAGTCCAAAACATTAAAGATCTGGCAACCCTGTCTCGAGATATGGCCACTTAAGTAACATTTATGTACTTTTTTGAAGCCGGATCTCACTTAAATGTATGTAAGCTATGTCCGGATCCACCACCCAACCCATCGTTGGTTAGGTTATCAGAAGACCTTTCCAACGAGATCAAAATATTGAAGATCTGGCAACCCTGTCTCGAGATATATCCATATTATGTACTTTTTTATTCCGGATCTTAAAAATAGATGAAATTTTTGTACAATTCCATCATATCAGCCATTGTTGGTAATAAGTGAGGAAGGCTCCAACCACATAGGTGGATTAAGTTAGTTTTTTAAATCGAATATTAGTCGCAAAAAATGTTCAACTTCATTTTTCGATGTAAAATCGAATTTGCAATCAAAAAGTACTTTAATGAAATTTTGATAAAGTGCACCGTTTTCAAGTTAAATCCATTTTTAGGTGACTTTTTTGAAAATAGTCGCAGTTTATCATTTTTTTTAAATTAGTGCACATGTTTCCCAACTTTTAAAAATGATATTTTGAACAGCTGAGAAAATTCTCTATATTTTGCTTTTTTTAACTTTGTTGATACGATCCTTAGTTGCTGAGATATTGCCATGCAAAGGTTTTAAAACAGAAAAATTGGTGTTTTATAAGTCCCACCCAAACAAACCATAATTTTCTAACGTCGATATCTCAGCAACTAATGGTCCGATTTACAATGTTAAAATATGAAATGTTCGTAAAATTTTCCGATCTTTTCGAAAACAATATTTTCAAAAATTTAAAATCAAGACTAACATTTCAAAAGGGTCAAACATTCAATAATGTGATTTTGTGGCTGGATTTTGATCATAACGAATCTTAATATGCAAGAACATACTAAACCATCAAGTTTTTAACAATGTAATAGATTGATCTCAACGCAACTTAGATAAGGCATTAATTACAATGTCATTGTAGAACACTCTAGACTGTACCACTAATACTACTTCAGATTTTATCAAGGAAAAAGTCAATTATCCCCAATCTGAAGCATCTTTTGTCTGCCCTCCCACATACACTCTCAGCTGCCATTATATCTGAACAGGAAAAATCTTCCCGCTTATAAGCTTACATGTGCTTACACGTGTGCCAGTGCCAGTGTGTCTCAGGAAGAAGCATACTTTCTCTTCTAATATCCTTCCCGACCACACACACGTAGGGAGCCACACTTGGGCTCTTCTGTGTTACGGTTTGCGGCAAGAGCACTTACACGAGCGCACACATTGTTCTGCACTTGACAGTGTCGGATTCTTACACCTTTGAATGTAACCCAATCGAACCGTCATCTACACCTCGGTTCTCGTTCTCGGAGCTCGCTTTGAGTCTGATTCCTTTTAAATGCAGGCGATCAACGGCGATTGATCCTGCCAACAAAAGGAAAAAAAAAAAACACAGAAAGCATGTTCAACAATGAAAAGCGGAATTTCCTCGCATTTTTCGCGTCAAAAGATCCTTTCATCATTCAACCGTACCAATTAAATCGTTAATCGGCGGGTAAAGTTTCCAAAGTCATTCGATCGACATACTTTGAAAAGTTGTCGGTTGACGTAGCAGTTCAGTGATGTGCGCTTCAAATCGATTTCTGCTGTACCAGCTTGCGATCTGATTCCAGTCGGTGATGAAAAGATTGAGATTTTCCCAACGCTGACCACGAGTGACAAATGGCTGAAAAGAAGAAACACTTTTTCTTTCACTTTTGCTCCTCGTGGGAAATCCGATGACAAAAAGCTTTATTTTTTCGGAAACGAAAAAAAAACTTTTCCTTTCTCCACCGACTTTATCCCCAACAAATGGCCTGGAGGATGCTGGAGGAAGGGCGCTGGTTGGGAAGGACCACGACCCAAGCGAGAACAACTTTCCAAAACCCGAAAGGTTGGTGGTCACGCTTCGGCAAAGACATTTATCATGGAATCAAGAGCGCCGGACGAAACTTCGCGAACCGTATCCCCGTGCATGCGGTCGGAGGCTGGTCCGCGTCCGGAGGCCGCCGGTCCCAATTCCGGATGGTGATGGTGGTGGCCCCCATAAAACCGCAAGTTCTCGCCTGATGCTACACGCCTCTGACACCGAGCGGGAGAGATTTATGGTGGGTGAGTACAAATATTGACACTGATAATCCTCTTCTGCGGAACTGTCCCTCGTTACCACCAGAAGCAAACGGGTTAGATGTAAGTGACCGGCGCTGACGCCGGGGTGGGCGCCGCCGGCGTCCGAAAAAGGGGTTATTTATTCGACGGTTGTGGTAATCTGGCAATTGATGGCGAACCCGAAAGCAATTATAGTTTTGAATGGGTTTTCCCGCGCGCGCTCCGGATGGATAGTGTCACTTTGACGGACGGGAGTTTAAATTGTCTTTTTGGCCAAAATGAGTTGGCCAGATTGTGCGGGTTCATATTAGAATATTTTCTGGAATAAATTGTACATAATCCACCATAGAATCTTAATGTTTAGTCATTAATGAAAAATCCGAATAATTTATATATAATAAATTTTAATCAACCAAATTTTCAATTTTTGAATTTTCAGTGAAAGCAGAACATAAAATTTGGTTTGTGGTCCTTAAAAAAATTCCAGATATGTTGGTTTGAAGCAACTTATCGATATAAATAATTTAACTCAATAGCTTAATAGTAGTTTATGCAACAAGTTGCAAAAAGAGGATTTTTTCAGCACGAGTCGTACATTTATCCAACGAGGTTCACCGAGTCGGATAAATACGAAGAGTGCTGAAAAAATCAAGTTTTGCAACGAGTTCCATACAACATTTTTTGCAATTCCAAAAAACACACAATGAGTGAAATTTTATGTCAAATTTTCATGTATTTTGTCAATAAATCGTTTAAATCAAAAAAATGTTGAAAAGTGTTACTTTTCGAAACAAGTGCTGAAAAGTTCAACTTTTCAGCACCCATTTGAGTGCTGAAAAGTAGAACTTTTCAGCATTTATTTTGAAAAGTGTTGCTATTCGATTGGTACAGAAAAGTAGGCTATTTCGTCGTTCAAGAATGACTTTTCCAAAACTAAAGTATCGAAAACAAAAGTAAATATGTTATTTGTTACCACAGTGTCTTTCCTAACGAAATCGGACGCTCATCGCAAGAAATATTTATGGATTCCAACGGGTGCAAATCGGTTTCAGATTGCCACTCGTCGATAGCGGACACTGAAAGAAATTTATTGCCGGTCTAGAATAGAGCAATCATTTTGAATATTGTGTTTCTGAAATTTATAGTAAGATGGCCATTCGCTTTAATAAATTTCAGATCAAATTTCAGTAACTCGTTATGCGTAGAGTAAAATCCCACAAAAGTGAAAACGAAACAGTTATTAACACAGATTCTGCCCGTTGAACGAGAAGCACGAGGCAATACAATTACGGTGGAAATTCGCGACCCAGCCACAATCGAATTACGCTGAACGGTCAATTTGGTCGAGCTTTGTTTCTTTTTTTTTCTCGGAAAATCCATTTGGCAGAATACTTGCCGTTTACCGTGGGACTGGCACGTGACAAGTTTCTGTTTCGCTCCGGGAAAGATCTCTCGTGACCTAGGGAAATTCTCACAAGAAAAAAACATGCACAAATAAATTGTCCCAAAACGGTTGGTGGGTAGAAACGAGACTGTATAATCAACCGATTAAGAATTCCTCAAAGGCTGGAACCATTTCACAAATTGACCTCGACTTTTCATGTCTTTTTTTTGGGGGGTGTTCGTTTTTTGACAACCGTGGATAATACCCAATTATGGTAAAGAGGGGTCGCGCTCCGAAAAAGTGGATTAATTTCTCCGACATTTTTCACCCAACCACGGAAACTGAACCGTGCTCCATAAATTACACATCATTTATCCTCCAGCTTCTTCCAGAGGGAAATCCAGCTGAATGCATTCCGAAATGGAAAATACGCCCTGTCAATGAGCGAGTTCACACACACACACAAACACGCTCAGGTTGGGTAATTTATAAATGGTAATAAATGACTCCTCACATCGCATTAGCATACTTCACGTGGAGCGAGCATCATGAAAAATTCATTCATCTTTTTCACCTCTCCCCCTCTTTTCGTTCGCGGGTGAAATGAAATCGGTCCCAACCCAACAAGAAGGACCCTGGGACGCGCGTTAATGCAATTATTTCATTTTCCCCCCCCTCGAACACAAACATACACCAGGAGGATATACGTATATCCTCGTTAGCATGAAATGGGGATACGAGCAACACAAAAAAAAATCACATCCTGCTCTGGAGAGCTTATGACACCTTGACCTGCACCGAGGGAACTCTCATCACCATTAACTTTTGAGGGCTGTTTGGGTGAAATAGATCAGATTGTAAAATGCTATCAAAAATGCCGTAGCAAACCATGCCCATCTAACCCCACATACCCCAAACATTGCGTTCCTTCTTCAATAGTGGTGGTGGCTGCCCCAGACTCAAATTAGTGGTGGGATGGAGAAAGCAAAGCAAAAAAAACAAGTTGAGTGGTTTCATCAGTCAACCTGTAGAAACCCGCGGAAGTCCTGCGGGGTAAAACGGCAAAAGATAGAGGCTCGCGGACCAGACCTGGGGTTATTACACGCCCGCTGAACAATTAGGATAATAAAAGGCGAAATCATTCAAAATTCATAATGTTCACTGCATATATTTGTGTGATCTACACGCCATTCCAGCGTAATTTGAAGGGAAAGGGTATCACTTTCAGCACGTGGCCGCGGGTGGCTTTTTATCGATTTAGTTCTCATCGTGGGAGCCCTCCCGGGTGCGTGTCGTGGATTTATGTCACAACATGATTTGTCTTTGAGGTTAGGAACCCCGGACGGACGGTGTAGGTATTGATTGACATGTCGAGTGTTTTATAGTGTTCCGCGGCGAAACAATGTCGCCGGAAATGGGAATTAATTGGAAGATGATTGATGCTTTTCAATTAGCGCTTGAACTTCCATTGTGGATTACTTTAAAATGCGGACATTATTGTATTTGCAATGTAAGCTGCATTTATGTTTATTAAATAGATTAAATTCAAAAAGTTTTGATAATTTTAAATTTTAATTGCAGGGTCAAAGGTTTTCAAAAATAGTATGTTAATTTTTGTCAAGTTAAAGTTGGGATTTTTCTTTATAATAACATCAAATAAAAGTTTTTTCAACTGCTTAGTGGCTACTAAAACATCCACAATTGGGTGTTCCATAGAATTGCGTTTCCCAACGATTACCACAAAAATCACATTTTTCAAAAAATCTCATATCTCCGGAACAGCTGAACCAGCTCGCAACTTTTCAAAATAAAGGAATTAGTTGAGCTTTTAATGAAAAATACAAAAAGGTGGCTCAATATACTTACAAATCATACGGAAATATTGTTTACTGTATTGAAGGCTTCAGGATAAAAGATCGCACAGCTGGAAATATTTTTTTATTATTTTCCAAAATGTTTTGGATAAAATATCCAAAAATGTTTAATATCCATTAAAAGGACACTGAGATGTGTTTTTTGAAAAAATATCGCATTTCGGTATAACAATCGACCCAACTTCTCCATTTAAATGAGTTTCCGATACATTTTAGTGGAGACGCATGGGCTTTTTGTTCAGTTAATGCTGAATTCCATTTTTTTTTTTTTTTTTGAAATTATAGCTTGGAATCCTGGGTGAAGGCATGCCAGATATACAAATAAATCTGTATTTGAAATATTTTTCGATCCCAAAAATCACAAAAAACTGTATATACTTTTTTTCAACAGTTTAATGATTGAATAATGCTTTAATATGATTAAAAAACCTAAATCTACTAATAAAATTTTAAAAATGTCTTCCATGGCTTCGAATTTGACATGATACACATAAAATACAGATTTATTTTTAAGAAAATACAGATCTGTCATAAAATAATCAGGCATCGTTGCCTGGATGGAAGGGGGGCAAAAACTATATTAAAATTGAAATCACATGCCATGGTATTATTTGAGGAACTTTTTTTTTGCGAAGCTGTACATTGGAATATAACACAAATTCTAAATATTTTTAATTGATCCAAAACATGATTATTATGATTCTCAACGCAGATGAATGCATTTTAAAATATTTTTAGTTAATTAGACTTCTATTTCAATTAAAATTTTAAGTTTTCAAAATATTTTTGTCCCTTGACATTGACCTAGGTCCTAGGTCTAGGGATAAAATATAAAAAAAATGTAGCGTTTTTTTCCGGTACTGTAGATAAATATAATAATAAAGAAAAGTTGCAGTAAGAGAACGGCAATGCCATCGTGCTCCTAATGTTGGCATTTTCAGCCCATATCAATCAATTACTAGCATCATGGGAAGTGAACAAACAAGTTTATATGAAACAATTTACAAAATTGTTTGTTTTAATATTGAGAAATTGCAAGTTGGATGGAGTTAGGGCCGAATCTTCAACCTGCCAACAATTCGAGAATTTTTCTTTTATCAGTTTAAAATTTGTTGTACATTTTTATTCGCTGATTAAAATAGTTTTTTACTTTTTATTAAAATAGTTTGTGGAAGTTTTGAGAACGTTTTCAATTAAAAAAATAATAATTGATTTCTCATTTCACTTTTTTGATGAACAATTTGTAGAAAAAGTGTAGTTTAAAAAATAAGTTAAGTAAAGTGTATCTCCCTTTTCCTAACCAAAAACTAAACTTTGTATAAGACACTAAATCGAAATCCCTTCTCAAGATAAAAAAAAAATGGATGGAAGCGTGTGTAGAATAACAAAACAATCTGTTTTGGTCATAGAAATGACCCCTCAAAGTTTTAGACTGCAAAACATGCGTGACCGTTTTGCTCAGGAGAAACACCTGCCAGCGCCCGCAACTTTACCAAAAAAACGCACGGTAAACAATATCTCTATCTTGCAGATTATTCAACAAAGTTATCCCGGTAAAAAAAATCCCAAGCGCAAATCCGCAACAATCTGAAATGAGTTTTCAAAAAGTGCTCCTAATTGCTACTCGTGCCACTTTGGCGCAAACATTTCCCGACCAAACTGCGCACTAAAGCAAAAATAAAACTCTTCCAGCGCCACTTGGCGCGGAGAAAATTTGTTAATCCTTTTCTAGTGCTTCATAAAGTAGCTTCTCTTTAGCCACATAAATCCGCTCCGGAGAGCGTGGAAATAAAAAGCAGGTTGGTACCTGAAACTTGCGGAAAGGAATCCTCCTCCCGAAACCGCAGCGCAAAAATTCAAACGACTTCAAACGCAGCTCTCTCCCTTTTTTCAGGGGGATGAGACGTTTCGCCTTCCGCATTTGCAACGCACGACTTCCCCGCCCCGTTTGTGGTCTTTCAAGTCGTCGTTTCGAGATTTGTTACACGACAACTCTTTTTTTTTTTTGTTGTATTCTTTGCTCCTAATTCCCCTGGGGTAGCAACCGCGACGAAACCGCAAGGATTTACGCCAACTTCCGATCCCTGGCTTTCACACAGTTGCATATCAAAGTATATCCTGCGAGGAGCGCTGAACAAAAAGGACACTTTTTTTATGTTGTTTGGAGTTGTTCTCACTTAAGCCATGCAAGCCACAGAAACACGACTACGCGGTAACTTACTTGCCGTGATGGATTTTGCCGCCCCTCCGGGAATCCTCTCCGACAGCCCTGTTGGTTAAGTTGTGGCACAAAAACGACGTCCTCTTGCAGGGAGCAAAACTTTGTCCCTCACACTTTGTTGCCTTTGTTGCGGACAATTTGATCAATTTGTTGTTCGATCACTCGTTTTCTTCTTGAAAGCAAAACTTTTACATCACCTAGTGCGTTCGCTTAACTTTTGGACGTCGTCACTTGATCCAGAGTACACTCACACAACCGTGTTGAATAGAGTGACGAAGCTCGAGTCTGTTGTGCAAGTTTGGTTCAAAGAAAGCGACGTTGGTCAACTTGGGGAAACTTTGTATCGAACCGCCATCGAAGACCAGGTATTTCACACACGTTTGGTCACGGGATGCTAGCGTCCATCGAGCGGCGCTTGAAAAATCCGACCAATCATAACATGATTATGCAGTTAGCCCTTCTACTTCACAGATTATGGAAGACCAACGATTGCTCAACGCAAATGATCCGAAACGATTGGTTCCGTTTCGCTCCGTCGGTTGTACACAAACACTCGTACACATCTACACAATTATCGGCAATTATATGTGAACTATTTATAAACGACTAAACGAAATCAAATTGTCGATTACAATCAATCATCCTCACTCTCTTCACCCCCGGAGCAGTCTGTGTATCTAAATCGCCAATCACCAATCAGAACAGCGCGGGAATCCGCTCAACAACGGATACAATTGCACACCTGATGGATCCGAGCGCACAATCCACCTGAATGTCCCATTCCAATCACTCTTCAAAATGACCACTGAGCACAACAGGCAACTACCAGCAGGGACAGAAAAGGAGAGCATCCGAGCACGCTGCTCCATCCGAGGGTCGGCGGTCAACTGAAACGGAGCTCTATCACATGGCAGTAAACAACCAGCGAGGACACCTTTTCCCGCTCCCGAAGGACGCCAACCGAGTGTTGTAACAACCGCACGACATGCACGTCTCTCCAGCAGCACCGTTGGAGCAACAGTGAGTTGCGAAAGTGTGTCCTTCCAACGTCAACAGCCAGCCAGCTGGTTGTTTCCGGATCGGATCTGTTCGGAGTGTGAAGCGCGCGTGCGCACCCACTTCGGGAGGGAAATTTTCTTTTCCCGCGTGTTCCAGAACTTCCCTGCACGAGGTTCTAGGCCGAGGCCAACAACGATGCAACAAACGGTTATACTCATAATTTTAGCTATCGCGATGATGTGTATTGGCTCATCAGGCGGTTCATTGTGCTACACGCGGAAAATGTACGCACTTTCATCGGGGTTAATCTGCTTCCAGAAGCTGAACTCTCGACAGCGATGCGATGTTAATTCAATCAATTTTCTCCAAATGTGATTGCTTTATCGGAAAAGAGCAATCAAATGGTGCTTTTTGCTCCATTTATGCATGATTATGGAGGATTCTCAAAAAAAGAATCTTATAAACAGGTTACAAACTGTGTAAGTTTAACCCATCTGAAACGTCCCAACTATGATTGAACAAGGTCACGTGGTCCTGTGGGACGGAAGATACGTGCAAGTTATAAATAGAACTGGAAACAGTTGTCATCGTCGGAAATCGATGAAAATGTAAATACTGTATTTCGAGGAAAG
The DNA here is from genome assembly GCF_015732765.1 of Culex quinquefasciatus. NCBI lineage: Eukaryota > Metazoa > Arthropoda > Insecta > Diptera > Culicidae > Culex > Culex quinquefasciatus. Next base: position 1,420,767 of record NC_051861.1, read on the forward strand.
CAAATAGCACACTTATGAGATGACATCCAGACACAAACACTGTTCGATTGGCTGACCAGATTATAGCGGAGCAAATCAATAGATTAGTAACAATGCTGTGTGACGTAAAGCAGCATCCCGGCCAAAGAGCAGACAACAATTTAATTTCTAGCAGTCCTTCCTCAAATAGTCTACCTCGAACCCAACAAGCGCCCGAAGGGACAATGAATCTGTTTACTTAGGACCGATTATGTGCGAAGTAATTAATTAAACCTTCCCTGCCCCCAACGCCGCAGAAGACTGGTGGGAGAAAAGGGATTCCCAACACGCACCAGGAAGTTTTCCGTAAATTAATCTTATTATCAAGATTTACGAGACTTTCAACCATCAACCCCAACCAAAGTGTGATGAGAATCGCTCACCCAGCTACAATCAATACTTTCTCCTCCCAAACTGACTGACACGTGCAAACCTGGGGAGACAGCTGACACTTACCGCGCGCGGTGATTTGCGGAAACATAAAAAGAACCGTTTACGCCGCCCTCAAATGACCGACCAAAAATGAATCAACAACTTGCCGTGCAAGCAATTATGACTTGGGCACCATCTTTACACCGGTATAACGCCAGCTATCTTACAAACACATTGATTTGACAGCAAAGTGCTGTTCGATTCGTTATCTGGTTGTAGTTTGGGGAAGAATTTGGTACCTCAACGCGCCACATTTTTCGGGTTGTGTAAGGAAGTAATTAATTATGTGGAACTTCAAAAAACGAACAATCACGTGATTCATGCTTCTGTACTAAATAAATTGTCCAATGAAAAACTGCTTTAAGCTCAATAAATTCCCAGAATACCTGACCACGCGCGAGAAATTTCAAAGAGAGGTACTTCGTCGTGTGTGCCACTTTCCAAACGGTGTCGACCTTGTCTTGGACGCGAAGAATTTACAATTCCAGGCCAATACAACCAGTTCTGTGGTCAAAAAATGAGAAGAAGAAGGGGTGGTACAGCAATTGATATCGACACACACGAAACAACACAGATGAGATAACGCATCAACAGCCCAAGTCTGCAGCAGTTCTACAGCGTTCCCAGCACTGACTGGTTCCATTTGTTGATTAGTATTCAAAAGACCGCAGGACGGTAAGGATGGACAAGTCGGCGCTGCTTGGAAGTGTCTCGGTGGTGCTGGTGCTGCTGTTGGTGCAGAGCTGTTTCACCGTTCGGGCACAGGTAGACGGTGACAACTATCGGTTACCGAACAACAGCTATCCGTTGCGTTACGACCTTGAGTTGACCACGTACGTGCACGAGGATGGCAGCGAACGCCAGTTTCGATTCGACGGAAAGGTCAAGATCGAGCTAATTGTGGAGGATGATCGCAACAGCGGTATTACCGTGCACTACCGCCAGACGACCATAACGCACGTCAAGTTGTGGTCCCTATTCGCAAACGGTACCGAAAATGTCCTGCTGGATGACGACTCGAGCTTCACGTTGGACGGTCGCAGAGAATTCCTGACCGTTACGCCTACGTCACTGCAAGTTGGAACGCTCTTCTTGGAGATTGAATACTACGGCGAACTACGCAAGGACAACGCCGGATTCTACCGATCATCGTACGTGGATGACACGGGCAGGACGCGATGGCTAGCCACGACACAGTTTTCTTCCACAGACGCTCGCCACGCTTTTCCATGTTACGATGAACCCGGAATACGGGCTCCCATCGGACTGACTGTCATTCACGGCGAGCAATACATGGTTCTGTCGAACAATCTTCCCAAGGACTCAACGAAAGGGTAAAAGCCAATCGATCATTTCATGCAATTATCAGTCGGCACAACTTCACCTGTCAATAAAAATCATCCACTACCAATAACAAGTACAATAACAAAACACCTTAATCTCGCTTATCTCCCACCGCACAATACCAAACCAATCGCGACTAAATGGGACCAAATTAGCAAACAAACAACGAATAATTGCACTCACCGGCTTATCTGCTTTCTCCCACACACAACAGCCCGCTGGAAGGGTATCAGAGAACCGTTTTCGAAGATACGCCCGTTATGCAGCCGTACCTGCTGGGAATCATCGTGAGTGACTTCCAGGGCATTCCGTCTGCGATGGATCCTCGCCAGAGCGTCTACGCGCGGTACAACGCGATCCGGAACGGCGAGGCAAACTTCATTCTCGAAGCGGGCACCAAAATTCTCAACATTCTGGAGCAGTATCTGCAGACGCCGTTTGCGCTGCCCAAGATCTATCAGGTGGCAGTGCCGGACTTTGCCGCCGGAGCGATGGAAAACTACGGATTGGTTTGTATTCTAACCTTAACAACTTGACACGACATCATTTCATAAAAAAATAACCTCCAACAGGTAACGTACAAGGAGGAGAAATTCTTCTACGACAGACAGTCCAGCCCGATGAAGCAGCAGCACGAGATAGCTACCGTAGTGGGGCATGAGTTTGGGCACCAGTACTTCGGCAATATGGTTTCGCCAGCATGGTGGAGCTACCTTTGGATGAAGGAAGGGTTCGCTAGATTTTTCGAATATTTCGCAGCTGACATCGCGTACCCCGAGCTGAAGATACGGGAGACCTATACCGTTCAAAAACTGCAAAACGCCTTCGACCTGGATTCGCTCGGATCGTCCCGGCCAATGACCTACTACGTCAACACGCAGACCGAAATAGCAAACGTTTTCGATAACATTGCTTACGACAAAGGTAAAAAGGAGCGTAGAATGGAATAAGATATTTTTTCTACATTTCTGTTTTCACAGGTGGATCCATAATGCGAATGTTCCAGCACGCTTTCGGGCCGGATACTTTCCGACAGGCATTGATCAACTACCTCCGAGATAACGCATTCAAAGGTGCGAATCCGGAAAATTTTGCTTGGGCCATTCAACAAGCAATCGATGCTTCTCCAACGACGGCGCTCCCCCAAGGGGTCACTGCGTTCACTGTCCTCAAATCCTGGACCGAACAAAGCGGTTATCCAGTTCTGCACGTATCAAGGGGAAACAATCTGCAAGTCACACTAAGTCAAGAACGGTATCTGCTCAAGACTGTTGATGTGACCGGCTCGACCTGGATTGTGCCGTACAACTTTGCTACGAGCAGAAATCCAAACTTTGACACTACCACAGATACACGATGGCTGCTTACAAACTCGACGGTTTTGCCTCCAGAGGGATGGTCATCTGCCGATTGGATTATCATCAATAAACAGCAAACTGGCTATTACCGCGTGAACTATGACGAGCGCTTGTGGAACTTGATAATTATGCAGCTTCAACGGAATTCTACGATTATCAACAATATCAACAGAGCTCAGCTGATTGACGACTCGCTGAACCTCGCTCGATCGGGACGCTTGGGATACGACATTCCGCTCCGGTTGATCGCATCTTGTCTTGTGTCCGAACGTAACTACGTACCATGGGCAGCCGCCAACCAAAATTTGGCAGTACTGGTACGACTTTTTTCGGGATCTGCTCAGTTAGACTTGCTGAAGAAGTACTTACTAGGAGCAATCACACCTGCCTTCGCCGACCTAGGTTTGATCACACAACCCAGTGACGACCTTTTCACGCGACAGGCTAGAGAAATTGTTGCAAAGTGGGCCTGTATGATGGGTTCCCAAGAATGCTTGTATAGAGCAGCCAACATCGTTCAACAATCCGTCGAACAGGATCAAACCCAAGTTGACCCCGATCTCCGCAGTGCAATCTACTGTTATGGATTGAAGGAAGCGTCCAAGGATGTATTCCTTGCTGTCTGGACCAAGATGCAAACCTCAAAGGACCAATCACTCCGATCGGATCTTATTTACGCCCTAGGATGTGCAGAAAGCAATGAGCTAAAGCAACTGTTCCTCAATACTTCAATCGCTGACGAAGCAAACGGACTCAACTATTTTGGACAAGAACGGGAACGCATCTTCTCGGCCATTTACTCCAATGGAAGAAATGGAATGCAGATCGCGTTGAACTTTTTCATGGAAAACTTCAGAAAGATAAATGAACTGTACAACAAGGGCAACTTTGGTGGACGTGCCATAGGAAGTGCCATAACTGGTATGGCAAAATACATCGTCGATATCGAACTAAACGGTCACTTCCAGCAGCTGATAGAAACTTTAAAGCAGGAAGGTTTGCTCCGTGACACCGATATCCTAAGGGCGCTGGAACAATCCAGCGAGAATCTGCAATGGGTGCGTACCAAGGGTAAGGACATCGAAAACTGGCTGCTAGCCTTATATCCAGCTCCCACTGAAGAACCTGAAACGACCACGACTACCTCCGCTCCAACTACCACCACAACTGTACCCACAACAACAACAATGTCACCGACAACAACAGTTCCACCAACAACAACAACAACCACACCACCAACGACAACAACGACTACAGCAGAACAAACTACCACGACATCGTCCACGGATGCTGAATCTACTAGCACAGTTTTCGTCGATAGTACAACGGCAGAAGCATTCGTTGGAACTACAACCGAACAGCCAGGAGGGGCAAGTGTAGCTTTAATATCTGGATGCTTGCTTACTTTAACAATTATTGTAGCTTTAAATTGATGTTATTATGTTAAGGTCAGTTCTGCTGAAATAAAGATGAGTAACTTCCAACAACAAATTTTAAGAACAAATCTCACAGTCCACATGACCACATTTGAATGCTGAACATAAATTACATAAATTACAAACGTCTGCCAGCGACATAAGCGTTCATTATTCTAGTCGACAATGATAATGTGACAATGTAAACTTCGACAGGTCTGTCAAAATTGCGATTTTTTAAACTACACGTTTTCAGTGATAAGATAAGCACAAATGGCCATTCAATTGACTGTCGCATGTCGACGTACTTGGATTGATTCTTTCGCAAGACTCTATGACTTGGAATGTGATGGCATTGTTGCTACTCGATTGATTTTACATAGATCGTTAGTATAAAAAGAAACTTGCAGGGTTTTCTGATTAGCACTCAATCAATTCTAAATGACTCTAAGCGAAAACGCATGATCGTCTGCTTAATTAAACCTCAAAAGGATTTTGACTTTTAGTTGGAATGTTAAAGTATTGTTGCTAATCTCCAGATGTTATAAAATAGGGATAACTTCCACTCAAGTTGCCACTTCTAAATTCCAGTAATTTCGCCATTTGACACAGCACTGCTATCAACAGTGCATTGAGTGCAATAAAACAATCTCTTGAATGGTTAAAACCGCAACAAGTCCAATACAGCATCAATTGCCCGCTGCTGTTTAAGAGAGCACTATTTGTCTGATAAGATAAGATAATATAATTAACTTGGTATTCTGAAGATTCCCTGTTTAAATGATCAGCATAACTTCGGCACTTTGATAGTAGAAAGAGTTAGTAGGGCCGTGATATTCAACCTAACAAGATGTGGAAGTACCTGCTCCTGGTAGCAGGACTCGCTTCGACCGTCTGGTCCGGAGTTCCCCTATTGGATCGTCGTGCTCCGACCGTGAGTGCAAAACAAGAGACGGAGCCGGAGACCGGATATCGACTGCCGAACACCACAGTTCCTCTGAAGTACAATATCGAACTCACAACCCACGTCCACGACCACGGCAGTGCCGAACAGTTTGATTTTGAGGGAAAAGTTATCATTTCGTTGCGTGTTGAAGAGGACAACGTGAGAAATATAACTCTTCACTATCGCGAAATCACGGTGACTCATGTGAAACTCAGCGAAAGCGGAAGTCTCGTGCTGATAGATGATGACTCTAGCTTTTCCACCGATTCCACTTATGAATTTCTGGTTATTGAACCACCTAGTGCTCTGAAAGTTGGTGTTTATACGTTGGAAATTCAATATAACGGCGTGCTGCGTACCGATAATGGTGGATTCTACCGGTCATCATACACGGACGCGTCCGGACGAACCAGATGGATCGCCACGACACAGTTCGAGTCAACAGATGCGCGACATGCATTCCCGTGCTTCGATGAACCCGGAATTCGAGCACCCATAGGATTGAAAATTACCCACGGAAGCACCTATCACGCCATCTCGAATATGCCCATCAAATCTCAAGTAGATAGGTATGTCGTTCGCTGAAATGTAAAAAAAAAGTTTCTATATGAGTTATTCTTTCAGTACTTTGCCAAACTATAAAATTACTGAATTCGAGGACACACTATCCATGCAGACATATCTGCTGGCATTTGTCGTTTCCGACTTTGATTCAATCTCGAACCAGGAAAACAAACAATCCGTGTATGCCGCTCCAAGTGCCATCGCCAATGGTGATCTGCAATTTGCCCTGGAAGCAGGTGTAAAGGTTATCGGCGCATTAGAGGACTATCTGCAGGTCAATTATAGCTTCCCGAAACTCGACCAGATTGGAATTCCCGATTTCGCAGCAGGAGCGATGGAAAACTGGGGTCTGGTGACTTATCGTGAGGAAATTTTGCTCTATAATGCGACCAACTCACCGAAAAGCCAGCTGAAACGAACCGCTTCCATCATCGCACACGAGTACGGTCATCAGTTTTTTGGAAATCTAGTATCACCCGCATGGTGGAGCTACCTGTGGCTAAACGAAGGATTCGCTACTCTAATGGAGTACTTGGCATCGGACAAAGCTTACCCGGAGTTGCGGATCCAAGAAATGTTTAACATTGAAGCGGTTCAAACTGCGTTCCAGTCGGATGCTCTGGAGTCGACACGTCCCATGAACAGTTATGTCGAAACGCCCGCTGAAATCTCGCAACTGTTTGATGATATCGCGTACCAAAAATGTAAGTACCAAACATTGTTTACCAATCACTGTAAAGTGTGTCATACGTTATCTTTCATCCAATAGCCGGATCCGTATTGCGCCAACTGCAACATGCGGTCGGTGATCGAACATTCAGAAATGGACTAAAGTACTACCTTGAGGCGAAGCAATTCCAAGCGGCAATTCCAGCAGATCTAGCCGCAGGTCTACAAAAAGCGGTCGACGAGGTTGACGATGCATTGCCGGGGGATGTAAAGGTGATCGATATCATCAACTCGTGGGCTGATCAAGAGGGATATCCGGTTGTACATGTCAGTCGGAATGAAGCAGGAGTTGTAAAGCTACACCAGGAACGCTATCTTTTAAAGGCTTCTGATGAAGATACGAAAGCCACATGGTACATTCCATACAACTTGGCTACTTACCAAGCTCCAAGTTTTACCTCGACCCGCGCGTTGGATTGGCTCACCAAAGAAACGGCAGAGATTCGCCCGACACCTTCCCTCAACTGGGACAATAACGACTGGGTAATCCTGAATATACAACAGACAGGATATTACCGAGTCAGTTACGACGACAGTCTTTGGGAACTCCTCATTCAGGAGCTTAACAATGGGGAGTACAGCACCATCCATCATCTTAATCGCGCCCAATTGATTGATGACTCGCTTAACCTCGCGCGTTCCAGTCACATCAAGTACGACGTAGCCTTTCGATTGATTCAATATCTCACCAAAGAAAAGGAATACATTCCATGGGCTTCAACCAACAATGGGTTGGCATTCCTTAACCGAATGCTAGCGGGATCATCCAAGTATGACTTGTTCAAAAAGTTCGTTTGGGAGTTGGTTGAACCCGCGTTCCACCATTTTACTGTGACCGACAAACCTTCTGAATCGCACTTTGAAAAGCTCACACGAAACGTGGTAATCAACTGGGCCTGCGCGGTTGATGCGGAAGAATGCCTCACTCAAACCAGCTCTCAATTGGCGGAAGTAATCTCCAACAAAACGGATGACATCAATCCGAATCTAAAGAGTGTGGTATACTGCAACGGATTGCGCAACGCCGAACGCAACTCATTCCTATTCATTTGGGATCGTATGCAGCGATCGCAGGATCCGGCCGAACGTACGCTGATAACAAATGCTCTCGGTTGCTCGCAGGACGCTGAACTGCTGAACCTCTTCCTGGAGACTTCCCTCGATGCCTCCGGCGAAACCAACTACCGTGGCCAGGAGAGGTCTCGTGTGTTTAGTTCCGTATATTCTGGCGGAAAGGTCGGTCTGGAGACGGCCATGCGGTTCCTCGACAAAAATGCAGCCGCAATCGATAAGATGTATAACGGTGGAAGCTTCGGTGGTCGCGCCATCGGTTCGGCCGTCACCGGCATGGCACGCCGTATCGTCAACAAAGAACAAGCTGATGAGGTAAGAACGTGGATCTCCGTACAATCTTACATTGTTAGCTAACGTGTGTTTTTCTAATTCCAGTTTGAAGTACTGATTACAAAGCTGGCCGCGGGAAATTATCTCAACAGTGGTGAAGTTTCAACCGCCAAAGAGCTCATACAGGAGAATATCTTGTGGACTACCAAAAATTATGACGTCATCGAAAATTGGCTCGAGACGAATATGAAATCTGGCGCAAACAAACTCAGTATTTTTGTTGTAACACTTGTTGCTTCATTGCTTGTCTCTTTCTTCCGCTAGTATGTAAAAAGTTAGAAAAATAAATTTAATTTTAGACCAAAGTATCGATATTTTTGAGTACTTTTTCGTTGGTGCAATCGGAAAGAACTGACATACAATAATCCAAAGCTCTAAAAGACGGTGGGCTATAATATTGATTATAGTATCAAATCTTATCTATGATTTAGAGCCCCGTCTTCTTATCGTCCCTCTCAAGCCGTATTAAATAAGCCACAAAACACCTTTGCTGAACCAGTTCTCGCGCGAATCAGGGATGATCAGGATGATCGCCCCAAAATCGATTTTACTGTGTGTATTGGCTGTGGCCGGCGCCGCACTGGCGGCTGACCGTCCCTTGTCCAAAAGTGCTGACGTGGATCCGCCGTTGCTGATTGCGCCGGAAATTGAAGCATTCGGAGACGACACGGTTGTTCCGTTCCAAGAAATCGATGAAGCATATCGACTGCCAACAACGATTACTCCAACCCGGTATGATGTGCTTCTGCGAACTGAGGTCCACACTGGAGATCGAGCATTCGAAGGAACCGTAGATATCTACTTTACCGTGCTGGAGGCGACCAACGAAATTGTGATCCACCAGCGTGACTTGGCGATTCAATCGTATGTTTTGTACTCGGTTGGTGCGACCGATGTTGAACTGGCCGCTCCGGCAATGACATACAACGCCCTATACAACAAAGTGACCTTCACCAGTGGAACACTACTGACGGCAGGTGAAAACTACAAGCTGGTTATTAGATTCAACGGAAAATTGGCCAACGACGAGGATGGTTTCTACATTTCCTCCTACGTTGATGACAACGGTGTGACGAAATACCTGGCTACCACGCAGTTCGAATCTACCAGTGCCCGTGAAGCTTTCCCGTGTTTCGATGAACCTAATCTTAAAGCACGATTTACTATTAAGATATTGCACCATGGATCTTATTCGGCACGATCGAATATGGGTGTTGCAAAGGAAGAGGATATTGGAAATGGTTACAAAATTACCACGTTCGGAATAACTCCACTGATGTCAACGTATCTGCTGGCCTTCGTAGTGTCCGACTTTGAAAGCATTGGAACCGATACGCAAAGAGTCTACGTCCGTTCGAATGCTCTCGACGAAGCAACGTTTGCACAAGAAGCTGGCGAAAAGATTCTTGCTGCCCTCGACGCCCATCTTAAGATGAAGTACAGCGAGCAGATGCCGGAAATGAAGCAGTTTGCGATTCCAGACTTTGCAGCCGGAGCCATGGAAAACTGGGGATTGGTTACGTACAGGTAATTACCCGGGGCAATAATGATTTTACGACGCTTTATCTGTGTCAAGGAATACAATAGATCATAAACGTATTGGCCGACTTATCTTCACAGGGAACAGTATCTATTGTTTAATCCTGCCCTGAGCACTTATCGCACTAAAACCAATATTGCCACAATCATTGCGCACGAGTACGCCCATCAATGGTTCGGCAATCTTGTCAGCCCCGAATGGTGGGAATACATCTGGCTGAACGAAGGATTTGCTACGCTGTACGAGTACCTTGCAACGCATGAGGCCTACCCCAACATGGAGTATTGGGAACTCTTCAACCTGCAGGTCATCCAAGCCGCCATGGTCCCGGATGGTTTGGAAAGCACCCGCCCAATGACCTGGAACGCCGATTCCCCACAGAGCATCGCGCGTCTGTTTGATCGTGTCGCTTATCCTAAATGTATGTGTAGCTTAAATCCTTAATTACAATCTTTACTACATGGTTTGATTGTTTACAGCCGGTAGCGTGTTGAACATGATGCGTAACATTGTTGGCGACGAAAACTGGGCAACTGGTCTGAGACTTTATCTGCAGGCCCGCCAATACAAAGGAGCCAACGTTGAACATTTGCACGAAGGACTGCAGGCTGCTATTGAAGGTAAGTCGTTGTACATCTCATTGTATGCAAATTGATTGAAGGTTTGATGTTATGACCAGGCAAAAATATCCTCCCTGATGGAATGACCATCAAGCAAGTTATGGACAGCTGGACGACGGAGAAGGGATATCCAGTGCTGAATGTTCGTCGTTCTTACGACACCGGAGACGTGATTATCTCTCAGGAACGTTTCATCTCTGATCGGAAGGTACCAAACACCAACGTGTGGATGCTTCCGTACAACTACGTGAACCAGTCTGTGGCAGATTTCCATGATACGAACACATACAGCTGGTTGACGACTAAGGCCGCCAGAATAAGCACTGATGTTCCGGACCATCTGTGGATCATCTTCAACATCCAGCAGGTCGGTTTCTATCGTGTCAATTATGACGAACGCAATTGGGAACTCATCACCAACTCTTTGATCACGAACTGGGCAAGCGTAAACCGACTGAACCGCGCTCAGCTCATCGACGACGCTTTCTGGCTGGCCCGCTCTGAAAGGCTTGATCTTGAAATTTTCATGAAGTTGCTGACTTATCTGAAAGATGAGAGGGAATACGCTCCGTGGACGGCTGCAAGCAATGCGTTGTCTTACTTCAACGGAAAATTGCGAGGAACAAACGCGTATCATGACTTCCTGGTTATGGTACACCGTTTAATCAAATACGTTTATTCTACGCTTTCCGTGGCTACCGTGTCAGAAACCGAGTCCATGCTGCACAAATACCTGAAGCAAACAATCACCAACTGGGCTTGCATCGTTGGAGATTTGGAATGTTTGAGGCTCACCAAAGAAGCTCTCGAAAACGAAGCCCTCAACGGTGTCATGGTTCATCCAGACGTGTCCAGTGTTGTGTACTGCCACGGTCTGCGTGACGCGGACGAAAACGTTTTCGTGTATCTCTACAACCGCATCTACAAAACGCAAAACTGGGCCTTCCGTATGCAGATCATCGATGCGTTGGGATGCTCGCGAAACCAGAAGTTCCTGGTTGATTTCCTGCACACGGCGCTCGGAAGTGGTTCCGAGATCAACTACAAGTCCAGCGAGCGCACCCGGATCATCCAGTCTGTTTACTCTGGAAGTCGCGTCGGCGTTGATGCGTTGATCGAGTTCCTTTCAAACACCAACAATGTTAATGATTTCGCTCTTCGTCTGGGCATCAACACGCTCAACAGTGCCATCGCCAACATTGCCTCTCGCACCAACAATGCAGAAGAGCTGGAAAAGGTTTGTGTGCTCATCGGATATCAATGGGAATCATTACTAATTAAACTCTTTGTTTCAACAGCTCGACAACCTGCTCACCAGCTTGGGATCGCACATCACTCCGGCTACTGCCAGTGCTGCCCGTGCCACCGTTCAGGCCAACCTCGACTGGCAGCAGAGCCACGAAGGCTTGCTTACGAAGACCTTCATCGCGGACTATGTCAATACCGTAGAGCCGGAAACGACGACCCAGGGAACCGAAACTACTACCCTACCCTCACCAATCACGACCACAACTGCGGCACCCGCCCCAGGAGAAACGACCACAACGCCATCGGGTGGTTCCACCACAACCCTTGCTCCCACCACGACCACCGAAGATCCGGACGGTGCAGCGACCATTGTGGTTTCTCTTACGCTGCTTATCAGTGCCGTAATCGTAACCCTAATCAATTAAGATATTGTTCTATCCCCAAGTGATCAATCAGTAAATTGTAAAGTCGAAAACTGAGCTACGTAATCGTTTAATTTTTATTTTTTGAACTTTGAATCGATGACTATCCTCAAATTGGTACGTTTTTAGCGATAAGATAAAGCTAATCGGCAACAAATCACAGTTTTATCCAGAGCCATATAAACGTCTTGTTTGGTGGATTTCGATTTATTCCTAAACTGTGTTGAAACGGTCAAGTATGGTGCAAAGAACAATAATCATATTGGCAAGCATTGCCATATTCGCTGTCAGTGCCCAGCGTTTTAAAATCGATCGGCATAACTTGCCCAAATCAAACCTCGTGACAAGAAGTGAAGTTAGTGGAAGAAATTTCGATTCTTTGCGATTGCCAAATAGTTCAGTGCCAACGCATTACAATTTGTTCCTAGATACAAACATTCATCGTGGCGATTCTGAATACAGTGGAAATGTACAAATTTCGATAAAGATTTTGGAAAATACCAAACAAATAGTGTTGCACAGTGTGGGAAATTCAATTCCGCAAGTGGAATTATACGATTCAAATCAACTTAAAATACCGCTGGTGAACTTTGAGCTTGATGTCGAGAAGGAATTTCTTGTTGTAAACACGCTAAGCACACTCCTATCTGGAAGCAATTACCGCCTAGCGATTTCTTTTGCCGGTACACTGCGCACTGATAACACTGGATTTCACCGGTTGGCGTACCAAGCCGAAGATGGTTCCACCACAAATATTGCCGCGACTCAGTTTGAACCGAGCTCGGCAAGGAAAGCTTTTCCGTGCTTTGACGAACCAGCTATACGGGCCACGTTTGACATCCGCATAACTTGTGGATTAAACTACAAGGTCACTTCCAATATGCCAGCCGCAGGAGTAACGATTCAGTAAGTAACTTGTAGTTATCAGATTAGGACTTTTCAAGTAACCAAAATTGTTTCTATACAGGCAAAATGAGAAAAAACTCACCCAATTCAAACCAACTCCTAGAATGCCCACATATCTGGTGGCCTTCACTGTAACTGATTTCATCAGCCAGCGAATGGTTTTGAAAGAGCCAACCACACTCACCATGGAAGTCCTGGCTCGATCAGCAGTTAGAAATCAGCTTGATCTTGGTCTGCGAAAGGGTGCTGAAGCCATTCGCGCTATGGAAAAACATTTTGATCAGATTTACCACCTGCCAAAATTGGACCAAATTGCACTGATGCAGAAACCTGGAGGAGCCATGGAAAATTGGGGCCTCGTGACGTACGACGACCGATACCTGCTGGTCAACGAGGAGACAGCTTCCAACTACCAGAAAGAAGAAGTCATCATAACGATCGTTCACGAGTTTGTACACCAATTTTTCGGCAACCTCGTGACGCCGAAATGGTGGACCGATTTGTTCCTGAATGAAGGCTTTGCGACCTTTTATGAATACTACGTTGGTGCTGAGGTTGAACCTAGTATACGATTCAAAGAGCTATTCGCCGTAGAAGCTTTGCAGTTGGCTCTCAGCGTTGACAGCAAAAATACAAGCAGACCTCTTTCATTCTACACGGAAACCAATTTAGATTCACTTTTTGATGTAATCACGTACAAAAAGGGAGGCAGTGTGCTCCGGATGATGAATCACGCTTTGGGGGAACGCACTTTTCAAAAGGGCATCCGCAGATATCTGGCTTCAAAGTAATACCATAAGATTCGTTTGCAAATATCTTATTTCCTCAAAACAAGTTTCTTTATTTCAGCAAGGATAGTGCCGTAGATCCGAACGATCTTTTCGATAGTCTGGAATCAGCGGCCAAGGAGGACGCCATGCTTCCGCTTAGTACCTCAGTTGGGACGGTCATGAGCAACTGGATCTATGAAGACGGTTATCCGCTGGTCACTGTAGAGTTGGTTCCAGACAGCAACGAGGTAGTATTTCGTCAGGATCACTTTTCCGAGCGAGAGCTTTCAAGCCACCGAACCTGGTGGATTCCGATCAGCTACCGACTGAGCACTCAAACCGCGAGGGATGAAACGGAAACAAAGTTCTGGATGCCTCAAGGTGCATCCCAGGTGTCGGTTCGGATAGACGTTCCGGAGGATGCGTACTTGTTGGTGAATCCGCATCAAACCGGCTACTACAGGGTCAATTATGACAATGAACTATGGCGAAGAATTATTCAACAGTTGAATGCGGACCATGAAGCAATTCCTGCCGTTTCCAGGGCACAGCTGCTGGATGATGCCCTGAAACTTGCAAAAGCTAGACGCATTTGGCCAGAAACGGCCTTTGAAGTCTACAAGTATTTGGCCAATGAAGTTGACTACGTACCATGGTATGCAGCATTCGCATCGGATAATTTGCAGTACATCAACGATGGATTGGTTGTAGAACCTACGGCTTACAGAGCTTTCCAGGTCCTTCAGTACTTTGCTAAATTAAAAAAAAAATCAACAATCATTTTCTCTTTCAAAATTTAGTTCTTCGTCGAGAAGATAACACACAAATTGTTTGTCGAGATGGGTTTCAATGAGCTAGTGAACGAACCTCACGAGCATCAACGTCTGCGGGCAATGGTCATTGAGTGGAGCTGTCGCATGGGATCGATAATATGCCGGTTCGGGTCAAACCAGCTAATGCAAGCGAATATGGACGGAGTTCAAACTCTACCACCCTACATCAAGCACAGTGTCTATTGTGGAGGCATGATGGAAGCGACTCAAGCACAGTTCCAAGCACTTTTCCAAATATACCAACAGTCTGGTGATCCAGCTGAGCGGGCCATGTACATCTCTGCCCTTGGATGCAATGAAAATTATGAATTTTTATCTGCTTACATGACAGTTACGCTGGGAACTGGACAGGAGGTTCGACTCCTACCGAATGAGTGGCTATTGATTCTCCAATCCGTATACTCGAGAACTAACAAAGGTTTAGACGCGTTCAGGGCGTGGATGCAAACCCATATAAACGATGTTGTAAGAGTGTAAGTATGATGGGAACACAACAAACAACAGCATTTAATGAAATATAACTATTTCAGACTATCGCCGAGACAAGAGTTTAATGATATTATCGCAGATTATTCAGCCAGAAACGGATATTTTGACAATTTCAAGCCGGTAATAACTCAAGCTGACATCATACAGAAAAAAACATGTTCTAATAACGATTGTGTATCTTTACAGCTCGTAGATCTGCTGAAAGACTTTGCAGATAATTGAGACATCGTTTCGCTAGCAGATAATTGTTTTTTGACAAGGTGCAGTACATTTCAATATCAATGTAAATTCAAATCAAAACTTATATAAGGGAACAATAAATATAATATTTAGTTTTAGTATAATAGAGTATCATATTGTGAAATTTCAAATCAATTCATATGTAAACAAGTCTTCGTCCATACAAGTCATTGTCTATCTTGCAAACCTCATCGATCTACTTAACGACCTTTCAGGCAATTGAGACAGTGATTAGTGCAGAAAAGATAACTATTTCGAACCTCAAACAGCTTCTGAAGCGAGATAAGATATTTTTCAGGGGCAGTAAACCAAATCCTATAAATGGCTGTACTTATTCTCTTGACGCTCACACTTCGAACAAATCTTAACCTTGTGAGAGCGCAAAATGTGGAAAATATTTGCGCTGCTGGCGCTTTCTGTGAATATTTGTGTTTCATCACCGGTAGTACGGAACCAGCGTGAATTTTCCACGTACAGATTGCCAAACACTACCGTTCCAACGCACTACAATTTATACCTGGACACTGACGTTCACCTGGGAGTGTTTAAATATACCGGAAATGTGAAGATCAGTATAAGAGTGTTAGAAGATACCAAACAGATTGTGTTGCATAGTGTGCGTAATGAGATTCAAAGGATCCAGCTGTTCACCAATCAGTTGCCAGTTCCTGTCCAGGGATTCGAGTTTGACGAGGATAAGGAGTTTTTAATAGTCAACACGAACGTATGGCTTCACGCTGGTGAAAGCTGTGTCCTGGACATTGATTTTACCAACAGTCTGGAACGATACGACCAGGCTGGATTCTATCTATCGTCATACGTCAATGATGCTGGTGAAACGAAGTAGTTTGAAGTATTTGCTTAAACAGACAAGACGATCAAACAAATTTATATTTTGTTAGATTTCTTGGAGTGACACAATTCGAATCGTGTGATGCGAGATCATCTTTCCCGTGCTACGACGAACCGGGCCTAAAAACTACTTATGACGTAAGGATTGCATGTGGCTTGGAGTACACAGCAAAGTCTAATGCTCCAGCTTCAGGAATTCAAATTATGTAGGTTATCCAACTAATAAGCGAAAGACAATTCCGTTTGAACTTTTTTCCTTTCAACAGATCGAAAGGAAAGAAGCTGATCACATTCCAGAGATCTCCTCGGATGCAAACATACTTGGTGGCATTCCTGGTATCGGACTTCGCAAATGAACGCGAGGTTAGCAAAGAGCCACACCAAGTTGCAGTTTCGACCCTGGCTCGTCCAACTGCTAGCCATGCGTTGACGTACTCCGTTGATGCCTCGGTAAAATTTCTACGCGAAATGGAGAAATACTTTAACCAAAGCTATGCCATGACGAAGATTGATAATGTTGCAGTAGCAAATGGTGATTTCGCGGCAGGAGCCATGGAGAACTGGGGTTTGGTGACCTACCGGGAGTCCACCATTTTGTTCGATCCAGAGATTCACGGCGAAGCAACCCAACTGAGTGTGGTTGGTATCGTCGGTCACGAGTACACGCATCAGTTCTTTGGAAACTTGTTGGCGCCGAAGTGGTGGTCATACCTTTGGTTGAACGAAGGATTTGCACGCTTTTACCAGTACTATGTATCTGAGTTTGTAGGTTTATCAGTAGAAGGTCGTTGAAGTCACCAATAACTTGAACATTATTTTTCCAGAGTCATCCAGAGCTCAACATGCGCGAACGGTTTGCTAGTGTACGGACGACAGCCTTGAACACTGATGCCAGTGCAACTGTTCGCCCAATGACACACTACGTCGAAACAACGGCAGAAATCAGCACATTATTTGATAATATCGCCTATGCCAAATGTAGGTTAAATGTCAAATTCAAAGGTTCATTGATTAATAGTACAAATTTTGATCCATAGCTGCTAGCGTTCTGCGTATGTTCAACTATGCCTTGACCGAAAAGACCTTCCAGAAGGGAATACGATACTACGTTCAGCAAAAGTAAGTCACTCTGCGTTGATATCAAAAAACAATTTCTAAACCATTTCTTCACAGCAAGGACAACGGCGTTGTGGAGGAACAGGATCTTTTCAACAGCTTGCAGCAGGCGGCAGCCGAAGACGTGCGTCTTCCACTCAGCTTAACCATGAACGAAGTGTTCAGCTCGTGGTCCAATCAAGCTGGAGCTCCAGCCGTGACAGTAACCCGAGTCGGAACCACCAACGAGTACCTCTTCTCCCAGGAGCGATTCTTCAACACCCCACAGGACAATCCGTCAACCCAATCATGGTGGATTCCCATTTCGTTCACCTCGTCGAGCAACACCGAGTATGAAACACGAGTTGCCTTCTGGATGCCCCCAGGAGTGTCCGAAGTGAGCTATAGAATCGATGGCGATCAGGTGCTCATCAATCCGCAGGCTACCGGCTACTACCGAGTAAATTACGATCCAGAAATGTGGGCAAGCATCATTCGTGATTTGCACGAAAACCCAAACACTATTCACAAACTGTCGCGATCTCAACTAATTGATGATTCAATGCAATTGGCTCACGCTGGAACATTGGACTACGACACCGCCTTCAAATTGATGGATTATCTTCGAGAAGAGGTTGAGTATGTCCCATGGGAGACGGCCGCTTTCAATTTGGACTATTTGCATAGAATGCTGCGTAGTGACAAAAAGGCTTCAGAAAGTCTTGAAAAATACATTTCAAAATTATCTAAGAAGCTCCTATCCAAATTCGGATTAGAGCCTGTTAAGGGTGAATCTGCTAATGCTGAAGACGCTCGTTTGCTGGGGCTTAAGTGGGCTTGTAAATTTGATGAGCAATGCAGAGCTAAGGCAAATGAAAAAATCAAGAAAATGAGACAAAGATCATCGCTTGAAATACACTCCAAATCGGAACAGCTGCTCATGTGCCATCAACTTCGTTATATAAATCAACTAGACATTGTCACGATGGTTGATAGTTTGAGAATGACACAAGATGATCGCTCTCGGGGTTATCTGATCGATGCTTTGAGCTGTGTTGAAGATAAATCTTCAATCAATTACGTGTTGAACTCGCTGAGATTGAAGGACTTTAAAGCCAACGAGAAGTTACAAGTCATTCAGAATATTTTCCGAAACTCTGTCGATGGTTTCGATATTATTATGGAATTATTCAACACATCTACTAACGTTGTGGAAGATCTGTAAGTAATCTTTATTATGCTTTCTTAAAAAATACTACATCTTAAATTTAAAATCCATCAGAAATGTAAATCGTCGTGCCTTCCACGAAATTCTGGAGAACCTGGCCGAGTTCGCTACCGATACGGAATCTGCAGCGCAAGTGATGGCCATCGTCGAACGGGAAGCTCCAGTTATTTCAGCGAACGTACGATCCAAACTGAATGAAAATCAAAGCTGGATCGAGAGAAATTCTGCTGCTGTGATTGAAGCACTTAATAAATATCTTTAAATGTGATACCATTTTAATGTAAATTGATACGAAAATATACATCCAAATATTGATGTCTACAAATCTTGCACAAGCGATTCATGTACAACTGATAATGTCACAATGAACCTCCTTTGTCAGTGAAGAAATCTCCAAAACAATAAATTTATTATCAAATCAAAAATAACCACTGATAATTCCCCGCCCGGCCAAACAAGCACTGATTATGAGAGATAGCTTCTCAAGAATTGAATAACAGTCAAAGGTAAGATAAGTCTGTGTACGATAACCTACAAAACTGAACAACCGAGCGGGTTTTCCCTCACAATCAGTGTGATTCCGAACCAAGTGAAATGTACAAGCTTATTGCGCTACTCGCGCTCCTCGTCAACGTTTGCCTAGCGTTGCCACCGGCAGAACGCAATCGGAGGGAGTTGACTTCACTGAGGCTGCCCAACACGACCGTTCCGACGCACTATGATTTGTATCTGGACACGGATGTGCACCTTGGGGTGATGGAGTACTCCGGTAATGTGCGCATCAGTATTACGATCCTGGAGGATACGAACCAGATTGTCCTGCACAGTTTGCGCAACGTTATTCATCGATTAGAGTTGTCCAGCAACCAGCTTCCGGTTCCGGTTGAAGGTTTTGAGTTGGATGCGGAGAAGGAGTTTTTGGTCATTACAACCAGCAACGTGTTGGTGGCTGGGACGTACTACGTTTTGGATATTGACTTTAGTAACAGTTTGGATCGTGATGATAAAGCTGGGTTCTACGTTTCTTCGTACGAAACCGAGGAAGGAGAAACCAGGTACTTAAAGTAAAGTTCAAATCTACAATTTTGTACTAGTATACCGGACACTTTTGTAGATATCTCGGGGTAACCCAATTTGAGCCATGCGATGCCCGAACCGCATTCCCGTGCTACGATGAACCGAGCATTAAAACGACTTACAACATCAAGATTGCCTGCGGACTGGATTACAACGCCAAAGCCAACTCTCCAGCACTCGGAGTACAGATTCTGTGCGTAACTTCCTTCAATAAGTGAAAAATCATTAACATTCGTGTATTTTAATAGTCCTGGTGGCAAGAAAGTGACCACCTTCCAAACCACCCCCCGGATGCAGTCATACATAGTGGCCTTCCTCGTGTCGGATTTCATCACCGAGCGTCAGATCAGCAAAGAACCGCACCAGATTGCCGTCTCGACGCTGGCTCGTCCCACCGCGGCTCACCTGCTGTCGTACTCGGTCGATGCCTCGGTGAAATTCCTGCGCACGATGGAGGAATACTTTGGCCAGAGCTACGCCATGTCCAAGATGGACAACGTGGCCGTCAATGATGACCACTTTTGGGCCGGAGCCATGGAAAACTGGGGGCTGGTGACGTATCGGGAATCGGCTATTCTGTTCGATCCGGAAACGCAACCGGACAGTGACAAAGTGGGAATTGTGTCGATCATCGCTCACGAGTACGTGCACCAGTTCTTCGGAAACCTGCTGGCCCCCAAGTGGTGGTCGTTTGTTTGGCTCAACGAGGGATTTGCCAATTTGTATCAGTTTTATCTGGCCGACATCGTAGGTATTCGGATGTTTGTGTTTGAAGAGTTTTCACAAATCTTGTTCCTATACAGAGTCATCCGGAAACCAACATGCGCTCACGATTCGGAGGAGTGCGTGAGGCCGCGTTGCGAAACGATGGAGATCCCACTATCCGAGCAATGACGCACTACGTTGAGGATCGAAATGAAGTTAAGAGACTATTCGATGGGATCGCTTATTCCAAATGTAAGCTTTTTTATACAAATCAGAAAATAGTAGTTATTAAGCATTCAATATTTCAGCTGCCAGTGTCCTGCACATGTTCAACTACGTCTTTACTGAAACGACGTTCCAGAAAGGACTTAGATATTACATTCAGCAAAAGTCAGTAACGGTATAATCTCAATTTCGAACAATTACTAAGCTTTCTTTTTCAACACAGCAAAGACAACGGAGTGGTCGAAGACCAGGACCTCTTCGACAGCCTGCAGCAAGCAGTCGTAGAAGACGCTAGACTTCCGCTCAGCCTTACGATGCACGAGATGTTCAGCTCGTGGTCCAACCAGCCCGGTGCTCCTCTTGTGACAGTGACCCGCGTGGGCACTACCAACGAGTACCTCTTCACACAGGAGCGATTCTTTACTGATCCACAAGAAACCGCGCCCTCTCAGACTTGGTGGATTCCCATCACGTACTCCACGTCGAGTGGTGCTGGCATCTTCTGGATGCCCCCGGGGGTGTCCGGAGTGAGTTATGAAATCGTCGGTGAACAGATAATGTTTGATCCCGAAAGTACCGGGTATTACCGTATAAATTACGATCCCCAAACCTGGACGAACCTTATCTACGACCTGTACGAAAACACCGACTCGATTCCCAGACTATCAAGATCCAGGCTTATCGACGACTCGATGCAACTGGCGCATGCTGGAAAGCTAGACTATGGAACTGCCTTCAAAGTGATTGATTACCTCCAAGAAGAGACAGAATTCATCCCGTGGGCGACTGCCGCCTCCAATTTTGAGTACTTGCACCGAATGTTGCGACATGATGAAGAAGCGCTGCAAGATCTTGAGAACTATGTTGCACAACTAGCAGAAAAGCTGCTCTTTGAGTATGGCTATGATTCTGTCAAGGGAGAGTCCGCTGATGCTCATGATGCACGCATGATAGCTTTGCGATGGGCTTGCAACAATAATCAACAATGCCGAGAGGCAGCCTCCAAGCGGATTGAAACTATGAGAAAGAGATCTTCTTTCGTGATTAACTCCAAATCTGACCAACAAATGATGTGCAATGAATTGCGAAGGATTAACTATGGAGAATACGCAACTATGGTAGAAAACTTGAGAAGTATGCATGATCAGAGAACTCGTAGCATTATGATTGACGCGATTACCTGCGCTGAGGACAAGACTGTGATCAACGACTTACTAGTTTCACTCAATTCCAATGACTTCAAAGAAATTGAGAAACTTCAAATTATTCAAAATATGTTCAAGAATTCCAACGTGGGATTGAACACTGTCATGGAAATGCTCAGCGGTCCTGAATATTTGTCCAAAATGTGAGTTTCATAATTTGACCAATATTATAGAACTAAAATCTATTTTTTTCACAGAAATCTATCAAATCGCACCTTGCCCAAACTGTTGCAGACCTTAGCAGATTACGTGGTCGAGCCTGCGGCTGCAAACAAGCTAATCGCCCTCGTCGAACGGGAAACACCCACTCAACTGCTCGCGGTTCAGGCTAAGCTACGCGCGAATCAAAGCTGGATCCAACGGAACGCGGCCATCGTTTCGAGCATGCTGAAGAATCCCGCCCAAGTGGACCTGCCGTAGTACAGATGAAATTTGATTTATCAATAAAATCGATTGTTCTTTTTCCGTTATTCTAGGAGAGTTTTTTTTTTTCTTTATTTGCTTTTTTCACGTGCCCATAATAAGGTGATAAATTCTCAGAAACGGGTTGAACTGCGTGGGAGCGTGGCCTAGCTCAATAGATAAGGAAAAGAAACTTGAAACACTTCTTCAAAAGAGAGAAAGCAAACAAAACTATAAAATAGTGTGAAAGCTACAAACTATAGGTCAGTTTGAGATTTGCCTGGATGGCGATTAGTTCTATTAGAAATGTATTTCAAATCATTCTATATTGGACTTTTGCTTTGGGTAACAGTATGTGAGGGATTCGAGAGTTATCGATTACCCAACACTACAAAGCCGACTCATTACGATTTGTTCATTGATACAAATATCCACGAGGGAGATCTGGATTACAATGGAACTGTGAAGATTTACATCGATATTCTGCAGGACACCAAACAAATTGTGCTGCATAGTTCGCGGAGTACTCTAGTGAATGTGGAGTTGAAAAACAGTGACCTATTGAATATCCCTGTGATTAAGTATGATACCGAAATCGAAAAGGATTTCCTAATTGTCCACGTAGCGAGTGAGTTGAAAAATGGCAGCAGTGTTGTGTTGGAAATCGACTTTGTCAACAGTATCAACCGAACGGATCAGAAGGGATTCTACCGTACGTCGTACACCACCGACGAAAATGTCGTCAAATATGCCGGCCTGACCCAGTTCCAGGCTTGCGACGCGAGGTCAGCGTTTCCTTGTTACGACGAACCTGGCATCAAAACCACATTCGATGTTCGAATTACGTGTGGGAATGACTATCACGCTAGGGCGAACGCCGGCATCGCTAGTGTTACTATGCTGTGAGTTGAATATTTCTCGGTAAAACATTGAATAACGTTGTCCTTTTCCAGATCCGACAAGAAAAAGTTGGTAAAGTTCAAGCGAAGCCCCAAGATGCAAACCTATCTTCTAGCTTTTCTGGTGTCGGACTATGCAGTCAAGCGAGATTACGCAAATTCTACCAAGAGAATAACCGTACAATCGCTGGCCCGTCCATCGCAAGCAGATCAGCTGAACTACTCGGTAGACGCCGCGGTAAAGTTGATCGATGAACTGCAGTCCTACTTTGACCACCCGTACGAGCTCGATAAAATCGACAACGTCGCGATTCGTAACACTGACTATTCGGAAGGGGCCATGGAGAACTGGGGTCTGGTCACATACCTGGAATCGTACCTACTGGTCGGCGCAGCGTCTTCGGAAAGTGCCAAAAGGGACGTGGTCATTGTGATTGCTCATGAGTTCGCACATCAGTTCTTTGGAAACTTGCTTGCACCCAAGTGGTGGTCATACCTGTGGCTTAACGAGGGATTTGCCACCTTGTACGAATACTACCTGGCCGATCGTACCCATCCACATTTACTGATTAAGGATCGATTCACGGTGGTGGCTTTGCAGGAAGCGTTGCAAAAAGATTCCAGCATTACGGTGAGACCGATGACGCATTACGTGGAGACTGTGCCCGAGATTGGCCGGCTTTTCGATAGTATTGCATATGCAAAGTGTGAGTTTTGAATTGATTTTCAAAATGTATAAGTATTAACATAAACTTACTTTACAGCGGGTAGCGTCCTGCGTATGATGTTATACGTGCTTGGAGAGCAAACCTTTGTCAAGGGATTGAGACATTATATCAAGAAAAAGTATGCATTCCAAACCCCTTAAATAGATCTTGATTTAAACACCTTTGCTAAATTTTCAGTCAAAACTCCGTCGTAGAACCGTCCGATTTGTACAATAGCCTACAGAACGCAACCACGGAGCATCAATCACTACCAACTTCATTGACCATCGCTACAGTCATGGAAAGCTGGACCAATCAGCCGGGAGCTCCAGTGGTGACGGTAGAACGGGTAGCAGATTCCAACGAGTTCAAATTTACCCAGAAGCGTTTCTACCACACTCCGAGCCCTCCCGAGAACAACCAAACCTGGTGGATCCCAATCTTTGTGTACACCAACAGCAGTGAAGGCGCATACGGCGATAAACCGTTGTTTTGGATTCCGCAAGGAACTTCTGCAATGACACGGAAGATTCCCATTGAGGAAAACGATGTCTTCATCCTGAATCCCGGTCAGTTGGGGTATTACCGCGTCAATTATGATAAAGCAACATGGAATAGTTTGGTTGAAACTCTTGAATCTTCGCCTGAAACCCTTGATTCCGCCACCCGAGGTCAGCTGATTGATGACTCGATGAATCTCGCCAACGCCGGTATGCTGGACCACGAGATGAGTTTCAAAATCTTGGATCACCTACGAAACAGCACTGACTTCCTTCCGTGGAAATCTGCCTATCGCAGCATACTCGAACTGGATAAAATGCTCGCCACGGATAACGACGCCCTAAACCTGCTGCATCAATACATCATTCAACTATCGACGAAGCTGTTCGAGTCTTACGGAATGAAGGAACGCGTCGGGGAGAACACGAACGATCACGATGCTCGCCTTATCGCGGTGGACTTGAGCTGCCGAGTTGGTCAGCAAAAGTGTACGGAATATGCCGCTGCTAAGAAGACGAACATCCTGGATCAACGAACGCACAGGCTGGTAATCCGATCGGAAACGGAGCAGCGCTGGTACTGTAATGCGCTGAGGACTGCCCGTGAACTGGAAGTCGAGTTGTTCCAGGAAGCGCTGGAGATGGAAGAAGATTCGCAGGCGCGATCCTACCTGATCAATTCGTTGGCTTGTGTACGAGATCGAGTGCTTTTGGAGCAAGTTATGGAGTACGTTGCCGAGCAGGTTGGAACTAATGAGCTGTACAGATTCATGGGAGCCGCCGCAGAGGACAGTGCTGCCGGAATGAATGCCGTAATTGGATTTTTGACTGAAAGAAGGAATCAAATGGATGATTTGTAAGTATTCTTTATCGGAAATATGTGAATTGATTACTAATTTATAAATTTCAAGCTTCTCCAACACGAGGGCCGTCGAGCGGCTAATTTGCAAGCTGGCGGAGAAAATTGTGGACCGAACTAGTGCCGACAGGTTGCTGATGCTGGCGAAAGTTCTGCGCATCGCTCCCGACCTGGAGGCAAACCTCAGCGGTAAACTGGACGAGCAAATTCACTGGAAGGAGCGAAACGTCCCGTTGGTGCGGGCAGCGCTGGAACGGTACCAACCGTGACGGCTGGCTCAATTTTGTGGAAATAATAAAGCTAATGAAAATAGTCGCGGTTAATGTGGTGAAAGTATCGATCGGTGGTTTTAATTGGCGGGAAATGGGGTAAAAAAAGTTGCAATTAATTTATTATGCTAATGACACTTTTCCGAATGGGGTAATTCTACACTATGCGGACAGTGACGAGACACCATAAATAGACGTTATATCGCATATTTAGAAGAAAAAAACATTAAGGATATCTAGAAAGTAACAAACTACCCTCAATTTGCCCACCCGTTGCAACCGGGAATGCTTTTAAAGCGCAAATTAATTAATTCTTCTCATTATACGGAAAGTTTTATGGTTTTTATCGCCTCTGTCTCACGACCAACAAGTGCATCCCAAGTGGTTTTTCGGATCAATGAACACAAGCAACACGTGCAGGCACTTGAACTAACTGATTATGGCGGGGGTTTAATGCAAGTAACGTAAAACGGTAGTAAATGCTACTAGCAGAAGCAGAATCTTGGAGATAACAGGAGCGGCGTTCGCAGCGCCAGAAAGCCACTTGTCAATGCTTGGCAAATTGTCTTCAGTCCAACGAATGTTTTTGCTTGCAACGTCGTAAATTCCTTGCACTATCGGTTGAAGCGTGGGATCCGTGGTTTTCTCCATGAAAACTTTAAAAGCTTGTAGTTGAGTTGGTGTGCTGATCGCATACTTTAAGTTACTGACAATTTCCGTCGTCGATCCGTATCTCCTTTTAATTGTATTAAAATCAGTGTTAAGCCGATTCAGAGCCATGTTGGTTCCGTTGACTCCACTGTTCGCAATGTAATTGAACATTTTGATCCGATCACCCTGCTCCAAAGTGTCAGTAGTAGACATCGAAAGAAGCAAATAACTCTCCAATCTTTCCTCGCTCACCGAACATCCAAATCCGTACAAAATATCCTCAAACTCCTCCGCATTGATTCGCTTCTCTTCAAAGTTCCTCACAATGTACACCATCCTTCGCACCGTCGTGGTCCAAACGTTGTAATTCTCAGTCCCCTTCATCGCACCACAAATCACGGCCGCTCGCAGGTCCGGATCAATAAGCTCGAATCCTTCGAACATTCCTATCGCGTCCTGCAAACATCTCGGAACACCCAGCTCGCAAGCAATCTTCCGCACCTCTGTTTGGTACAACTTGGACACGTGGTCCCCGGCCGTGTTGAGCAGCATACGATCGTACACTTGTCCGAGAAGTTTGACAAGGTGGTTGTGGTAGTTCACGTAGAGATCATTTCCACGCAGAGTTCGATGCAAGTACCGGACCACTTTGAAGCCTGCTTTTAGTGGGACAAAATCGTTTTCTTTGGGAAGGTAATTCAAGAGATCCAACAAGACATCGATCTTCAGAGCGTCGTCTTTAACTAAAGCTAACGCGTCGTCCAATAGTTGTGCCCGGCTAAGCAGAGGAATCTGCCGGTGATCTGCATGCATTGTAGCAGTCAGAAGATCCCAATTCTTTCTGTCATAGTTAACTCTGTAGTATCCATACTGGTGGGGATTGGCGAGAATCCATTCGTCAGATTTTACATTTTTAAAAGCAATTGTTTTGCTAGCCTCTTTATTTGTCATCCAATCGCGGCCAGATTTGCTACTCTTCGATATCCAGTTCAGAGGAATGTAGAATGTTTTTCCTGGTTCGGCTGTAACACTTGCAAAGTCTGCATTATCCCTGGTAATTGTTACAATCGGATACGACGGATTGTGAGTCCAACTTTTAACAATGTCCTCAATCGGTGGCAACTCGACGTTGTGCCGATCAACCGTTCTCTGCAGGACGCGAATCATGTCGTCTTCCGTGGAAGAATTGTAACTTCGATCATTCAAATAGTCGACCAAAAATTGATCAAACGCCGTCGCACCCACCAACGAATGGAACATTCGAATAACTGAAGCTGCCTTAGGATACACAACAAAGTCATAAATGCCAGCAATTTCCGCCGGACTGTTGATCTCCTTAGTCATCGCACGTGTGTCCGGCAGAACGTCTCTCTCCATGACGGGATGCATCTCGTTGACCAAAAACTGATCCATCAGATTCCACTCCGGGTACATCTGGCTTAGAATGTAACTTTCGAGAAATGTTGTAAATCCTTCGTTCAACCAAACGTACGACCACCACGCACAGGTAACCTCATTGCCAAACCATTGATGAATCAGCTCGTGAAACACAATCTTGGTGACGGACTGTAGCTTTTCAGTTCGATCCAGACCCTTCCGATACACGATCCGAGATGTTCTAGAGGGAAATTAAATTAGAATCTTTCAACTACCGTGCGTCTCCATGAAAACTCACTTGTACGTAATGAGGCCCCAGTTTTCCATCGCTCCCATCAGAAAATCATCCACCGCCACAATGTCCAGCTTCGCGAGCTGATAGGGTCGCTGAAAAGCGCGACTCAGGTGCCCAATGGCGTCCCGCGTAAATCCCAGCGCGTACTCGGTCGAGTTGATAACGCTGGGCTGCGCGTACGCACTGATCTTGTCGCCCCCTTCCAGGCGGCTAAAGTCCGACACGACAAAGGCAAACAGATACGTCGACATCGGGGGAGATTCGGCGAAGACTGTCAGAGACAGGTTGTCCTGGGTGGAACTGAGGGTATTGAAACGATTAGGGAAGTAAGAATCATGGGCGGATAATTCCACTTACGGGTCGATTTTCCTCTCAATGTGCATGTTTGAAAGTGCGTGAAATTGTGGTTTGTGGTAAATTTGAAGCCTAAACGTGGCCTTCAGGTGGGGCTCGTCGTAGCAAGGAAAAATTTTGCGCGCATAGGCCGCCGCGTTGAACGTCGTTGCAACAAATCTAAAAATAAAAGCCCATTAACCTCACATCAACCGCGTTCAATTAGTGTGCAACCAACCTTTCCTCCGAACCGCTGTAGTACGAGCTGCGATACAGTCCTTTGAGATCGTCGGCGATGGCACCGGCAAATTGAATTGCCATATGATAATTGCTCCCTGCACTCAGATAAGAGTTGAAGTTGAACGTTACCTCCTCTGAGTCGTACTGATTCACGGAATCTACTAGTTCTTGATTATTTCCCGCCGAATCAGTCAGAGCTACATTGGAAATGTTCAGATCCTTCACGTTCAGGGTTACACTATTGGTTGCCTCAAGAACATCGATCGCGATCTTAACACTGCCGAAGAATCGATATCGATCTAAATCTACCGTAAGCGTTACATCGTAACTGCTTGGTATGGTAGTATTTGGTAATCCAAAGGATTCAGTAGAACAAATCAACACTACAATTGTGTACACCAACAACAGCAGGTAGCTTGTTTGCCCCATTTTCACATCTAATTAATTCGACAGACAAAACACTTCTAACACACGGCGGTTGACTCGGTACTTCAACTCAATTAACCTCGCACTGATAAGATGACACTCTATCACTCTTCCGTGGAATAGATAAGCGCCGGTACGGAGGTGTGTATCGTGAACCTCCACGCGGTAACCAGAAAAGCCGGCCGGTCTACCGGTTTGCCGATGCTCAACTGCTCCGGAATGGTTCAAGTCGCCACAAAACGGTTGGAATGCGCGAATGACTGAAGCAAAACGGCCACTTGAAAAACACGAGTACACGACAGAACAACCGTTCTCGGGAGATTCTTTGAACGCGCTCAAAATGGCACCCTGCAGTGACAATCCCACGCCCTCCAACGGTACCCGTCAGATCGAATCCGTTACGCCCTGCTATCAATGAGTCCCATTGTGTGTCCTATTGATACCCGCGGGCCCGTGGTCAAAGCAAGATGATCAACGAGTCACGAGAGTGTTGAGAGAGAGAGAGACAGCGAACAAGAACAAACCACCAAACAAAACAAAAAGGCGACACAAAACGAGTTTTGGCGTCGCGTATAACATCGCATCTTCCCCCGACCCTCGCGAGCTCGCTCAGTCCGAGGAGAACATCGGCACGAGCCAGGCTCAGCCCGGGGCGCATCGATCAATAAATAACACGATGACGACGAGGATCTGGACGCTGTTGGCCGCGGCAGCTGTAGCTGTGGTGACGATCGTTGACGAGGGTATTTATTACGAGAGAATGTGTTACAAGTTCAAAGTTAATTGACCATCGCAACGCACTTACATTGACCACAGGAATCTGCAAGACGCTCAGCCCGGCCGAAGGATCGCACGTGGTAATGTACATTTTATTACGATGATTAATGGCCCGCGTATGACCGTTAACTGTTGACTTAGGTACAAATTGGTCAGAAGCTAGCAAACGGAAAGATCGAACCGGTTTGCGGTGGTTCCTACATCGGCAAAAATGTTGTGGTTCTAGGAGCTCACTGCTTCAATCGAAATGGGTAATTATCAAATCACTAGAATATTCCCAGCTTACCTATCAATCACGTTTCAGCAATGCTCCAGACACGGTTCGCTTCCGAAATGCTTACGGTGGAAGCACCGATCTTCGCATCTCCAACTTTACCCTGCACTATCGCTACAAGACCCAATTTGACTACCACAACATGGCGGTCGCGTTCCTCGATCGTGACCCAAGGACCGCGATCAACACCGTCAAACCAGCCTGCGTACTCAAGCCACACATCAAGGGCAACAAATCGGTGCAACTGATCGGACTTATCGGCAACCAGCTGGACAGGGTGGATTTGCAGACAGTTTCGTCCGAAAAGTGTCACGAGTACTACAACCCAAACCGGAAGTTGCGATTCGGAGTTCTTCTGTGCTGTTTCTGCGCAAGAAATGCCAACCTTAAAAATTGCACGGTAAGATCAAAATCTAATAAAAACTCAAGATCGCTAACGAAATATTATTTAGGATCAACACAGCGCACCGCTGCAGGCGATCGTCGTGCGCTCGGGCAAGCAGGTTCCGTTCCTGATCGGGCACAAGTCGATTGGGCGATCGTGCGGAACGAACACTCCGGCCGTGTACACCCGGTACGGTTCGTACTACGAGTGGCTTGAAACTGTAACCGGGATCAGTTTGGATGAGAAAGGTTGGATGTTATGAGCTGATGTGGTGAATATTTATTAATTATTATTATTATTATCTGCAGATTGCATCAACCGATACTGATTTCACTCAAGGATTCTCACGGGTAAAATGTGAACGTTTATTCAGGTATAAATGATCTTAATAAGAGTTTTGGAATTGTGGGTTAATAAATTGAAGAAATAATTAAAAACTTATTTGTTAGAAGTCCTATATGTTTGTATTGACTCGATTATACAAATTCCTCGCAAAAATAGCACTTCCGATAATCACATGACGTAAGTAAAACGTTTCCTTTTTTAAGTCGTTGAGCTGAAATAGACTGTTAGCATTTTTACCTTAAATTAAAGTATATTTAAAGTGTTTTTGACTATTTCAAAGTAATAAATAGCTCAAATAACATTTAGTTAGCTCTTGTTGATTGCTCTGAAAATGTTGTTTTGCAAAAGTGGTGATTGGTCTAAAGGCTTCGTGTACCGAAAAAAGGTTTATTTCCACTATAACTGCAAAAGTGCACTGAAGTGATATTGGAATGTATAATCAAAGGTGGCGGTGGACTATTTAGAATCTATAGGTGAACAGAAATTTCCTATATATGATTATGTATCAAAATTTTCGCAATTGAAAGGTGCATCTTTTGCTACCCAAACATCACTGAAAAAAGTTGATTTTTCTCGTTTTTGCGCGTGGCGCGTAGAAAAACTCAGCTTTTTTTTTCAAAAATCATATCTGGAACTTACGTGTCGACAATACGAATTGTATGATATGTATTATGTGAAATTTTGCGAGGAATCCGATAAAAATATTTCCAGACAGGGTCAAAACGCCATTTGAAGTTTTCATTAGACTTTTTTAAATGTTTGCCTGGTTATTTCGGATCTCAAATTATTTTTCCTTGAAAGGCAAACTAATCACCTTTCATTTGCGTCCATCTAAGACAGCTAAAATCGGTTGAAATGGCACAGAATGCAACAAAAAAACGAAAAAAACGGGGTTGGGACCACTCTAGCACGATGTAGGTCACCCTAACGGCAAAACAAAACAAAAATCCGGGTCTAATTATTTTGGCCAAGGAACCTCCCGAAAAAAATTGAGCCCGGTCGGAGAACTTTTTTTTCGGTTTAAGCTCTTTTCAAATGGAATTGCTGTATATCTCTATCTTTTTTCTCTTTTTTCTCTTTCTCTCTTTCTCTCTATATCTCTTTATCATTTTCACTCTTTCTCTCGTTCTCTCGTTCTCTCTTTCTCTCTTTCTCTCTTGCTCTCTTTTTTCTCTATCTCTAGATCATTTTGCTGGCAAGATTTTTTATTTATTCGAATTGACATTCTTGGCTTTGCAGCCAATTTTTTACAGAATTGCTAGCTTCATCACTTAAGAGTACTAAAGTAATGTTTACGATTTTTTAAGGGACGGATGTAAATTTGGTGGAAAACATATTTCTTGAACCTTTTCATAAATCGTTGAACAGTGTATGTATCGTGAAATTTGAAAAGGAGCGTTAATTATGATATCAATATACCTATTTTAGTTCATCTTTGAATGCGAATTCGCAATGAAATGCTAAAACCATACGAATGGAAGGAATGCTCTATTAAGTATCCTCTCCTACACAGCAAAAAAAAAGTAGTAATCAAGCTGCGGGTGAAAGGCCTGGGTGTAAAATAATTTTTGCATTATTTTATGAAATTCTATGTAATATTACACACTAAAATATGTAGCCCATCAGTATGGGAAACCTAATTGACCGATATGTCAAGCTCATGTAGGCATTCATTTTTTCCATTCTTCATTGGTCTGATGGCCGAGCAGGCTAAGGCGCCAGTCCTTACTGTTGGTGCTGGATTTGAATCCCATCGGTTGCAACTTTTTTTTGTGTTTACAAAATGTACATGCAGTGTGTAATATTAAGTGTCTTTTTTGACGAAGGTGATGTGCATGTGCATGTGATTTTACCATCGGATTTTTTGCTGTGTATATTATTTTTTGGTTTAAATTTTGTATGTTCTGGAAAATAATCTTAAAATGGTGTAATAACGAAGATATTTTTATGTTTCACATCCAAATTCCCAAAAATTTAAGATTCTTTTCAATGCGCATTTCTTTTAGTTCTTGTTTTAATGAATTCTTAAGAGACTACTCATCCTTTTATTACGTAATAAACTGCATACAATCTTCAAGCGATAATAAATTAGCAAGCTCGCAATAGCCGCACCATTAAGCTAGTCGCCGGTTTTCCCAAGCAAAATTAAATGTCGACGCTTAAAACAGAGGGTGTTATTATATGATGTCAAAAGTGCTGGAGGTAGAGATTATTATCCGTCTTGCCGTAACCCGGGAAGGGGTCTGTCAATCAATAGCGCTCGAAACAAGCTAAAAATATAACAAAACTATTGAAATCGACCAAATTTCTTCATAAAATATCACACTAACCGTCGTGATTGGCAAAGTCGATCCCCGCGATGGTCGCAATCCATGGAAAGTGTCCATCCGAGCTGAGCCGCGTGTAAATCCCCGGAATCTTTGACCCACACGATCGTCCGATCGTCTTCTGTCCCACCAAAAATGGCACTCGTTTGCCGTTCTTCTCCACGATCGTCTGCATTGGCGCCGACAGTTCACTCTGAAACACGTTTTTTTTAATTATCAGAATGTGTGATTTACCCCAAAAAAAGTTTGCCTACCGCACACTTGGTCGTCGTCGTCGTACTTCTAGCACACATACAGCACACCAACAGGGCGCCATATTTGAACTTTTTCGTGGGACTGTAATACTCGTGGCATTTGTCCGAATCGACCAGCTCGACGGCGGTCTTCTGGAACACACCTTCGGCGTCCCTGCCGATCAGGTGAATTTGCGTGGCTGGGGTTGGAAGGGTGGACAGGATGCAGGCCGGCTTGAAGATCTTCGAAACACTCTGAGGTTCCTCTTTTAGGTATACGATTGCCATGTTGTGATAGTAGTACTCGGCCTGGTACCGATAGTGGACAATCACATCCTTGATGGCGAAATCCCGCGGGGATCCGATGGCTGCACCAAGCCGTACGACGTCGGCACGTGTTCCGTTGCGTTCGAGACAGCGCGCGCCGGTCATGATCATGTTCTTGCCGATGTACGATCCCGTGCAGTCAAACTTGATCCCACCGGCGTGAGTCCAACCGATGAGAGCCACGTGGGACGCCTCGTGGTGTTCAAAGTTCTGAGCTTTACCTGGTAGCAAAAGAAACGCGTGTGTTTAGCTTTAAACTCGTTTGATTTGTTCTGTAAACTTACCTGGCCGAACCATTAGAGAAATCCACACAAGCAAAACAAAATGCACCAACATTTTTGAATATGTAGCCACTACCTGCCACTGAAGAATAAAAACTCCACTAGAAGTGGCAGTGACAACAAACTTTTTGTCCTGAAGAGTCGCCGATCGGAACGCAAATGAAACCAGTTTGGCTCGGCGTAAACGTTTTTATCCGACTCTCACCTACCCCCTGATCTATTTCGCCCTAGTCTAAGCAATACACAAACACGCATCATGATCACACAAAGTTAGTATCAAGCAAGACGGCGTCGACGACGGCAGCGCCACTCCCGCCGGCTAATTAAGACTTTATTGAAGCACACGGGAGAAAAAATCCCTCTTCTCCCGGTTGAGTCACACTTCAATAAAGAAGACGCGATCTGCTAAACTGGTTTCGGCTGTTGTTTTGGCGTCGAGTCGCGAAAAGGGATACTCAGTCTGTTCCGAGATGCGGCCGAGTGCTGTCGTGGTGGTGTTGGTTGCGGTTTTCGGTGCGGTCGTCGGACGGTTGCAGCCGGCCGAGAATGTGTTCCCGACTGACGTGAACAAGGCGTTGCTGCCCAACGTGCGGCAAAGCTTGAACGGTTAGTTGTCTCCTCCCTCCCAGCAATTGCGATGTGTAATTACCGGTGGATGATTTGCTTCTAGATTGCCACCTGCGCTACCACAAGTACGGTGACTACAACTTGATCTATCCCATCTTTGGGGTTCCGGCGCGAGTCGGGGAATTTGCGCACATGGCGGCGATCGGGTGGAGCGGACCGGGAGGCGCGGTTGACTTCAACTGCGGGGGATCGCTGATAACGACCAGCCACGTTCTGACCAGCGCACATTGTTCAACACGGGACGGCACTCCACCGGATGTGGTCCGACTGGGGGTCATCTATGTGAACATGAGCATCGACGATCCTCGTAACAACTACGCCCAGCAGTACCGGATAGCTTCGTTCAAGCGTCACCCCGAGCATCGTTTTTCTGCTTACTACAACGACATCGCGATCATCACACTCGATCGTAAGGTGGCAATTAATGACGTAGTGACGCCGGCCTGTCTGTGGACTCAGAACGAAGTGGATTTCCCCCGACTGGAGGCGGTTGGATTTGGTCAAACCTCATTCGCGGGGGATAAAACACCTATTCTGCTCAAAGTTAAGCTATCTCCGATCAACAACGCGGAATGTGCCCTAACGCACAACTCCGCGATCCGTCAGCTGCGCCAAGGAATCGTCGACAGTCAACTGTGCGCAAAGGATAGCGTTATGGACACTTGTCTCGGTGACTCCGGCGGTCCACTTCAGGCCAAACTCATGTCAAACCATCGAACAACGCCGTACGTAGTCGGTATAACCTCGTTCGGGATGTTCTGCGGCACGGAAGCGCCCTCGGTCTATACCCGAATTTCCTCGTACATTCCGTGGATTGAAAGTGAAACCAACGAAACGTTCGCGTCCGGAGAATGCGCCTCGCGTTACATCCATCTACGGGAAGCAGATGAGTCCATGGTAACGACACGAGCCGGCGATCACGTGTTTATAGAACCGGAGAGAAGCTACATGGACATTGAGTTATTTTCCAAACATCGAGTTTATCTGGGATACGAAAGAAAGCAAGATAATTGGATCCAGTGGAACTGTGGCGGAGTGCTGATCAACGAAGATTACGTCCTGACAGTGGCGCACTGTGACAAATTTGTTTTCGATCAGACGCCGAGTCACGTGAAGGTGGGCGATCTGGACATTTTCGCAAACAATCCGGATGCGCAGATCATCGCGATCGAACAGTTCATCAAACATCCAAACTACAGGGAGGGATTCATGGAGAACGATATCGCACTGGTGAAGCTGGCGAAGGATGTCAAGTGAGGATCAAAGACCAAGCGTCTCCATTGAAAGCTTTGTAACGATCATCAAAATTCCACAGAATCGGACCAAACACCCTACCAGCCTGTGTAGTGAACAACGATCTAACCATGGAAATGTACGAAATGAACGGCTTGGGACCGTACAATTTGAACAACTTTCTGCGCACCGACGAATCCATGTCGAGAAGTGAAATTCTTAAAAATTTTGTTTGTATTCAAAGTGAAATAGTAATTAATTTTTCAGATAGCAGTCTGGTCCTGACGCGGATGCGCGTCGATCCGACGTCATGCCAGCGCGGCAACAGCAACCAGATCATGTGCGCCAAAAACAGCAAATTTCTGGTACCCCAGACGTGCAGGGTAATGTAACATGTAACATCTTAAGGGATCATTCATAAACCACGTGAGCACTTTTTGGAAAATCCTTAGCTAAAAAAAACTATTTTCACAATATTTAAAATTCAAGGGCTGTAGCTCAGCAATTAGTAAATTGTAGGCATTTTGTTTTAACTTTAGGAAATTATTATTTTTTTCTTTCATTCAATAGTTTAAAACCGCAAAAATGTAACATATACCATGGTCATGAAAAGTTACGCGTTTTTTGTGACCCTGAGATAAACTTAAAACAAATGAAAAATGCATAAATTAAAAAAAAAACTAATAAATTCTAAAATTCCAAAATCCTGCAATTCAAAAAATCAAAAATTTCAACATTCAAAAATTCTAAAATTATAAAATTTTAAAATCTTTAAATTCTGAAATAAAAAAATGCCACCATTTTCCCACCATAAAGGAAGATGCATTTTTAAGAGTCATGTAAATGTCCAAATTTCGAGATAAAATAAAACGTTGGACACATAAATACTGCAAGACGCAATAATTTCCCAGATTTTTTAATTTCCTTATTTTTGAACCGACCATTTTTGAATTGTTTAATCCAATATTTTTAATTTTTCTTGTTTGATTTTTTTTAATTATACATTTGTAAAATATAGACTCTTGCTTTAAATTTTTGATGTTTTTAATATTTGTATTTGAAAATTTCTGAGTTAGAATAAATCAAATTGAAAAATATTAATGTTTTTTGAATTTTAAATTTAACTATCTTTACATTTTTTTGTGTTTTTATTTTTTTTATTTCTTAAATTTCGAATGTTGCGTCGGCTGAAAAACTCTATAAAACAAAGAATTAAAACAAATGATCCCTTGCAATTTTTCATTTCTAAATTTCTAGTTTTTTTTTATTTATTTCAACACTTTGATCGTGTTTCCCAATTTCTAAATTTAACTAACTTGATTAGGCCGAGCTCGCATTTCATCCCTAAAAAGATATTCAACGGGTTGAGAAGCATACTTTTTCAATAAACATCCAGTAGACACTTATTATCAAAAAAAAACATTTTTTGCGTTAATTCTAAGCATTAGGTCCTATAAACATATCGTCGCCGTCGTGCTAACTTGTCGTACGTGCTTTTTGGGCCAAATTGAGTTAAGAACGCCATTTTGTGCAGCTCACTATGCCTGACCTTTTGACCTTCACAGATCCCCAAAATTCGATATCAATCCTGAGATATTCAATGAAAACCAAAAAAGCTCCGAAAATTTTTGTCACTCTACATATAATAGAAGTTTCAATCCTGTCGTGCTATCTTGTCGCTCCCTGACATTGTTGGAATTCGAGCGAGAAGAAGGAAAGCATTTCTCGCTCGCGAACGAGGGAGAGAACTTGTAGGTTCTTTTCTCTTCTCGCTCGCGCTCGCATTTTCGTTCGCGTTCTCGCTCTCGCCGCGAGCGCTCGCGAGCGCCTCGTGCTAGCCGTTCGTCCCAAGCTAGCAATTTGTTTATCAGGCTTATGAATACGAACCAGGCGATGGTATAGAGGTGTAACTTCAATCGCTGTGTTGTTTTTTGTTCGTTTCTAACACGTTCAACTTCTCGCGAACGGGCAATTCTGGCTCGCGAGAAAGCCCGTTCGCGAGCGGAGGAGAGCACGGGCAATCGGTGAGTTTCTCTCGGCAGCTCGAGACTCGCGGCGAGAACTCGAGAGAGAGAAAATTTTCTCGCGAGAGCGCGATAATACCAACACTGCTCCCTGAAAATTGATGTAAGTGCGACAAAGGGCAAAGGGATTTCAGGTCAGGATGCGTTTGACGCACGTACAAGTGAGACTACCGTAAACATTTTTAATTATAACTCGGGACTCCGGCAACCAACTTCAACCAAACTTCGGGACAATGCACAGATTGGTCAGCCAAACAAAACGTGTTTGATATTGTTTACATTGCGTGCTCTAGTTTTTGTTTATTCAAGGTCAAACATTAAAACGCGTTTTTCTCGGAACGTCAAAATGGCGGGTGCGACATGATAGCACGACGACGTCGATATGAAAGACAATAGCTTATCCAGGTTTTTAAGCGAAGATGGCGTTTGAATTGTGAACGCCCGAAATGTCAAAATCGCGCAGTACCACCAGAAAAAAAGATGTGGCTGTCATGCTATGGCACCCTTTTTTCGTAATGTTGGTACTACTGCGTGATTTTGACATTTCTGGCGTTCACAATTCGAACGCCATTTTAGCTTAACAATGTGGATAGGACCTTTTCAAAAGAAAAACTGTCTTCTCAAAGTAACACATGTCTTTCCTCCCAAACAGATCGAACACGGCGGCCCACTGGAGCGCGAGACGTGGCACTACGACCGATACTTCCAGTACGTGTTCGGACTATCCGTTGCGGGCAAGGACTGCGGCTTCGGCAGCGAGGCGTACTTTGTCCGAACGAGCGCGCACGCCGCCTGGATCGAGTCGATCGTGCTGCAAAAGCAACAACAGCAGGCTCAACGCAGACGCCAGCGCAGGCAGATATTCTTCCCGGACCAGGAGTACGGCGTTCCGGTGAGGGTTGGGCAGGCTTGCGTGACTTCGAGAAATGTGGCGGGAGTTTGCGATTATTACCGAAACTGTCCGAGTATTAATAACTCAGCGACGTTGCTGGTGAAGTTCTGTAAACTTGGGGTTGACCCTATGGTTTGTTGTGAGAGGTCAGCGGCCATTCGGAGTGGTTATAGTTTGAAGAAGTGCGTTGCGCACTGGAAACAGTTTAAGCGACCGGAGGAGGAGGAGTACGAGAGCATTCCTTCGGAAGGACGACCTGTGAAGATGGAGGAGTATCCGCAGGTAGTTTTTATCGGAGTTCGGAGGAATAATCAGGTCTACTGGAGGTGTACGGGGGTGTTGGTTAGTGACGAGTTTGTACTTTCCAGTGGAAGTTGCGTGAAATCGGGAATGATTGATGTGGTGAGACTTGGGGCAGTTCAATTAGACAGTGGAAACTCGGTTGAAACAGGGGAAATCATCAACATTGCACAGATTTTAACTCATCCGGAGTATGATTCAAGCACAATGAGGGCAGATTTGGCTTTGATCAAGCTTTCATCGAGAGTGACCTTCAACAGTAGAGTGCTTCCGGCGTGTCTATGGCCAAACCAGGACTCAGTACCCCTGAAGCTGTACTCGTTAGGGGTTGATGAAGGTATGTGAGGGCAAAACATTTAATAAATCGAGACAGATTAAAAATTGCGGTACTTACAGGAATCATCAGCGTCCGGCCTCGCCTCTCCAAGTACAACCAGGACTGCCGGAAGTTCTTCCAGCTGCGTAGCCTCGCCGACGACGAGCAGTTGTGTGCCGAAAACTACTTCAGCACCAGCGATTCTTGCTTGGACCGCAACGGGGATCCGATCGAGGGAACGCTCGCCAACGGAAACATCAAGATTTCCATCGTCGTAGGGCTGACGGCGTACAGTGCGGGTTGTCCCGGCGCACCGGAGACGGTCACCGTGTACACAAGGCTTTCGGCATACATGGAGTGGATTCGGTCCATCGTGGAATCTTAAGCTGTTTACTTTTAAGTTACAAATTATACTGGGAAATGCGTTGATTTGCTGGTACCACTTAATTCCGACTAGTTTGGGTTTGGAGCTTATTTTCCTGATAAGAATATCACACGAACAGACACACTCAAGCTTAGGGCCACTCATCTTCGCCATCGATCGCCCTGAAATCGTTAACTGTCAGCCAAGTGAGTCCGTTCCCTTCCGGTTTATGTCCCGACGGTAGCAGCACATTCCACCACCAAGTTCGCTTTCGTACAAGTCCCAAAAACAGCTTCCAGTTCCGCTTGGGACCAAAATCGTACGGATTCTGGTACGTCTTCCCGAGCGCCGCAAGTCGCTTCGTTTCGGACTTGTTTATGTGCGCCTCGATGCTCGTTTCCCCGCGCGTTATCAACGAACTGTGCCACGCCGTAAGAGCACCCAACGCAAACAGAGTGGCCACGTTGATCAGCGCCATGAACACGATTGCGCGATGTTTCGCCGCGTTGCTGCTGTAGTCCTGCGGCACGGGCAGGTCGTGCTGGGCCGGAACCAACCCGTCGTCGATGTAGTCGTTCATTTCGGTCTGTAAAAAAGGTGCAGGTGGTTATGTTACACATGACCAGTATGACAAAGAACTTTGCAAGATGGTTGTTGAAATTTTCGATTACATTGTCTGGTCCAAATTTTCCCAAGATTCACTAGATTCTTAATAACCATAAAGTTTGATACCCATATTGCCCCAACTCTTATGGTTCGGCAAATGTCCCCCCATCGGAACATCGACGAGGCCTCCGGCCACTCCGGATTGTGGCCACTACTGCCGAAATGTTAAATTTCATATCCAGTATCAAAAACCATAAAGTTTGACACCTATATTGCCCATACTCTTATGGTTCGGCAAATGTCCCCCCATCGGAACATCCCCGGGGCCTCCGGCCACTCCGGATTGTGGCCATTACTGCCGAAATGTCAAATTTCATATCCGGTATCAAAAACCATAATGTTTGATACCCATATTGCCCCTACTCTTATGGTTCGGCAAATGTCCCCCATCGGAACATCCCCGGGGCCTCCAGCCACTCCGGATTGTGGCCATTACTGCCGAAATGTCAAATTTCATATCCAGTATCAAAAACCATAAAGTTTGATACCCATATTGCCCCTACTCTTATGGTTCGGCAAATGTCCCCCCATCGGAACATCCCCGGGGCCTCCGGCCACTCCGGATTGTGGCCATTACTGCCGAAATGTCAAATTTCATATCCAGTATCAAAAATCATAAAGTTTGATACCCATATTGCCCCTACTCTTATGGTTCGGCAAATGTCCCCCATCGGAACATCCCCGGGGCCTCCGGCCACTCCGGATTGTGGCCACTACTGCCGAAATGTTAAATTTCATATCCAGTATCAAAAACCATAAAGTTTGACACCTATATTGCCCATACTCTTATGGTTCGGCAAATGTCCCCCCATCGGAACATCCCCGGGGCCTCCGGCCACTCCGGATTGTGGCCATTACTGCCGAAATGTCAAATTTCATATCCGGTATCAAAAACCATAAAGTTTGATACCCATATTGCCCCTACTCTTATGGTTCGGCAAATGTCCCCATCGGAACATCCCCGGGGCCTCCAGCCACTCCGGATTGTGGCCATTACTGCCGAAATGTCAAATTTCATATCCAGTATCAAAAACCATAAAGTTTGATACCCATATTGCCCCTACTCTTATGGTTCGCAAATGTCCCCCCATCGGAATACCCCCGGGGCCTCCGGCCACTCCGGATTGTGGCCACTACGAACACTTCAGCCAACGGGGCCTCCGAACACTCCAGGTGGTGGCCAATTCCAATTATCGACTCCTTCTAATGCCGGCTGGCATGTCTTGGCTGATCCATGCCATCTGCTCCCGGGCCACCAGACCATCTGCTCCTGATGTTGACTCGTCGACGTCCAGCAACAGAATGAATTATCGGGACCAACCGAGCCGAGTTTTGTTGGCTTAGGTTTAGTTTTGTTGCCCCGTCGACGATCCAAAAATTATGAGGTGGAGTGGGGGTAATTTTAGATACATCAATCTCACGTCTCTCGATTGACTGATTGGGAAACGTTAGTTCGACCAACCAGCGTGTACTTTAGAGGGGAAATTTGCCGAGAGGGGAATTCGTCACGTAACGTTTTCGCTTCGCGAAAATTTTGGATTGACACCACGTATAGAAACCTTAGGACAAAGTTCTTTGTCAAAAATACCTTTAACCTCATCATTTTAAAGAAAGAAGAGATGAAAACCTACCACTGGAATGATGTGCCCGGAGAGATTGAATCGCACCGGATGGCCGTGCAGCGGTTCGACCTCGTTCCAACCGGCACCATCGCCGAAAAGAACGTTCCACCCCAGCTCAAAGCCAAAACATATGATGAACAACACACCGACCGAGGTGTACAGCATGTACAGGAAGAAGTACCGATGGTTGCCGTACCCAACGCAGTTGTTGAGCCATGCTGAAAAGTCAGACATTAATTAAATTCGTCCAGAAGAAAGTCAGAGTAACTTACGACAGTGATGATCCATTTTCAGCACGCACTTGTTGCACACCGAGCAGTGATGCGTTCTCGGCGGCTTTGGGGCAATACATTTCTTACAGATACTCACAGCCTCAACTATTAGCTCTCTCTGAAATATCAAAAGACATGTTTTAGCGTTTCAAAATAAGCGATTTTCGAGTTCGTTACCTCCGGTGGATACCCGGGCGATGTGGCCGCAGCTTTGTAGAAATTGTAAGCCACATTCCACAGCAACCAGTGGCCCACCAGCATGAGAAAGTAGGTCGTGTTCTGGCTCTTGTTCCACCAGTACGGAAGGCCGACCCAGTAGCAGATTATCACGACCGCCGCGGTCAGACAAACCACGGCAAATACAAAGAACTAAAGAGATTTTTATTATTACGCGCTTGAAAACAATCATTTAAAAAGTTTACCGGTCCCAGAAGATGGGTGAAGTTGTCCACGAACCAGAAGATTGGTTCCAGGCCCACATCCGAGGCGTAGGATTGGCTCATGTGGTGGTTGTAGGTGAGGGAACGGAGACATTGCATCGAATACTGGCAGCGGAAGCGAATGGAATCGCTGGAAGGGGAGTTAAGAGTTCCACTAAACTGAGTTCGGATTATTGAACAATACTTACAGAAGTTTTTTCGGAAATTCTTTCAGTCTCCAGCGAATGCGACCCATGGTTGCGGTCAGCAAATTGAATACTCGTAATTTTAGAAGGAATTGCTTGTTTTATCTACACTAACATCATTATGTACCGATTATTATAACATTTCACTAAGCACTTTTTCCCAAAGACCCTATTTGCGAGGTCAATCCAGATTTTAATAGAGAAATTTGAGCAATTCGAGCGAAACACTTGCAATTTGCACAAAATTTGTTTACAAACTGAATGCGATCTGTCAAAAACGCCGAGTAAACAAAAAATCGATAAGATGGGGTCACCCTATATAAAGGGCGTCTCCACAGCCGGACCAAACGCTTGATCGAAGGCAATCGAAATTTGCACATCCACAGCATTTAATTGGGTCCTAAAATGAAGCTTTGATTGCTGATATTATTGTTTACAGCGATAAAGCTTATTTTTCTGAGTAAATGACCCTTTGTACGACCACAAAGAGTTTAAAACGGATTTTTAAATCAACTTTAAAAAATTAACCTCGCGGTCCTTCTTGACAGAAAAGCTCCTACTTGACAGTTCGTTCCAAGGGAACCATAGTTAATCCATCGAAAAAATGTTGTCTTGTCAAAAAAAATTGCATTAAAATGAAAAAAATGATCATAAATGGTTTTTAATCGTGTTTTTTACCGTTGTACATAAAAATTGATATAGGGCTTTAGTACCCAATTTTGCAAGAAAAATTCTAGAGTTTTTTTTAAAAAAGGTCCAATAAACCAAATTTCCTGTTTTTGCTTTTTGAGTGTTTTTGAAACCGCCTTGAGTCAAAGTTATTAAAAAACACCCAAAAAGAAAAAAACTTAAAATTTGGTTTATTGGACCTTTTCAAAACAAACTCCATAATTTAAATGAAATAAAATTATGAGTTACCTTTATATTTTTGAAAGGAAAACGAATTAAAAATTGCAAAAATGATTAATATTTCAAAAAAGGCCATTGCAAATATTTTCAAAGTTTTTTTTAATTGCAAATAAAAACTTTTAATTTATCAATCTTTATTTATGCTAGATTTTTTACCTGCAGTGAAGACACCCTGAAAACCCGTAACGCCTGGTAACGTCTATAGTGCATCTCTAGTAACGCCTGCTGTCGAAACTTCAAAACAGAGAGCATTTTCAAAACAATGCGAACTGATTTAAATTTTTCCTTCTAAAAGTTAATGTAAATTGCGTGTTTTGAGTGTTAGGTTTTAGTAAAAACATTTCAAAATGGGATTTTTAACCATCCTGAAGAAAATGAAGCAAAAGGAGAAGGAGATGCGCATCTTGTTGCTGTAAGTAAAGGCCACACGAAATCATCTGCTGCGATGACTAACGCTTTCCTTCTTTTATCCCTCTGCAGTGGCCTCGACAACGCCGGTAAAACCACAATCCTGAAGCGCTTCAACGGGGAACCGATCGACCAGATCTCTCCGACGCTGGGCTTCAACATCAAAACGCTCGAGTACAACAACTACACGCTAAA
Organism: Culex quinquefasciatus; assembly: GCF_015732765.1. NCBI lineage: Eukaryota > Metazoa > Arthropoda > Insecta > Diptera > Culicidae > Culex > Culex quinquefasciatus. The sequence continues at coordinate 1,464,792 of NC_051861.1, forward strand.
CATGTGGGACGTGGGTGGCCAAAAGTCGCTCCGGTCGTACTGGCGAAACTACTTCGAGTGCACCGACGGAGTCGTGTGGGTCGTGGACAGCACCGACCGGATGCGGATGGATTCCTGCCGGGAGGAGCTGGCCGTACTGCTGCAGGAGGAACGACTGGCCGGGGCGACGCTGTTGGTGCTTGCGAACAAGCAAGACTTGCCGGGAGCGCTGACGGCGAACGAGATCAAGGACGTGCTGCAGCTGGAAAAGATCGAGACGCATCACTGGGCGATCCACGGGGTGAGTGCGGTTACTGGGGGGAAGCTGATCGAGGCCATCGACTGGCTGGTGGACGACATTTCCAAGAGAATCTTCACGCTGGATTAGGCTCGGTAAGTCGCTAAATTATGTATTTATTATTCCACAAATATACTCTCTATTACTATTCTTGAAATGGCCCCTGGATGAAATTTTGAGAAATTCCCTGTTCGGATGAGTGAAACACATATTTTTGAATAAATAACTCATTTTTATTGCATCAGGACGGTTTGAGATTGTCCTCGATCCACGACATGTACTTTCCGACCCTCGTAAAAATTCCGGGAACGTTCCTCTCCCCGCACGTGTTCAAACCGGCGGAAACAATTCCAAACTGAATGAATCTAGCATCCCCATTAAGCATTCCCACCGTTCCAAGTGGTCCCCCGGAATCGCCCCGGCAGCTGTCCACCAGATCCTTTCCTCCGGCGCAGATTTGCTTATCCGAGAGCAGCACAGTCAAACGATTGCTAGCCATCACCTGCTGGCATTCGGAATTGTCCACTCGGGGCAGGGTGGCCTTCAGAAGGACGTCCGAAAGATCGTTCTTTTCCGTCGTTCCCCAACCAGTTATGATGTACTTGGGATGCAGCATGTTCTGGTAGTTTTCCGTCACCGGAAGGCAGATTGGCTTGATGTGATCTGAAAAATTATAAAAAGTATTATTCCTGGAGTTTTTTAAACTTAAAATTTCAAACAAACCTTCAAACATCACATTTCGAACTAATCGAATCAATCCAATGTCGTTCGCATACTTTGGCTTGTTGTACTCGGGGTGAACAATCTCCAACTCAACTGCGATATCCTGAACCGGTCCTGCGCAGTCGTCCTCCGAGCCAATACAATCCTGCTCCTTGCTTTTGGTGTGCTCTCCCAAGCGAACGTGATCCCTTTGAAATAGAAATTAAAATTAGTCACCTCAAATAAGAAGACCCTCAATCCAACTCACAGTGCAAATCTCCTAACTCCCAGGCAGTGTGCCGCCGTCAAAACGTATCTCTCGTTTATCAACGACCCACCGCAGCCGTCCGTAATCGTCCCGCTGTTATCTTTGTACCTCAGCAGTGCCATCCACGGAAACTCAAACGGTGCGGTGGCTTGCCCGTTGGAAATCCGGTCCGTCGTAATGATGCCACACTCAACTGGAAGCAGGGACGGCTTTTTCGAACCCTGCTTGTCCACCAGCACCGACTTGTCGATTTCACTCAGCTGGCAGCAAACGGCCTTGGTGACGCCCGCCAACCGGCACACCGACTGCCGGATGTAGGTCAAAATCTTCGGCGGGATCTTGTTGTTTGTCAGCTGGAAAATCTTGTAGATATTGCGGCATCCCTCCACCGGGACGCACATTCCCGGCTGCATGGCCGGGGTGGTGCAGGAGGGGTTTTCTGTTGGAGAAATTAAGATTTAGATTTGTTCAGCCCTTGTTGTTTTGAACAGATTTGGATTGTTTATTTTAATGCTAACAAAGTGTTATTCTCTCTGAAAATTAGTGCGATTTGGAAAATCTAATCTAACCAAAACCCTATTTAGCGCTGCCAAGCTTCATCTTGTCATTTATAAAAGCTCTGAAAGTTATCATTCCCGGTTGGCCATGTTTGTTTTGAAAAAACTTTCAAATCTTGCTTCAGAATGTATCAATCAAAAATGGTTTTCTTTTTGTTGTTTCCGAGTTTATTTGAACGTTATACAGTACTTGCTCTTAACGAGCGTACTTGTTCGAATACTATATTTTGTGAAAATTTTGGTATTTCACACTCAAAAATTCTAATGTTATTAATATCTACAAAAAAAGCTTTGTTTGAATCCCACATGGCAAATTATTAAAACTCTAGTATTAAAAATAAAGTTTTTTTTTGCTAAAATTTAATATTTTACACTGAAAACATTGGTGTGGTAAAAATCTATACATAATTTGCGGCGTGTGAAAGCTATATTGCAATTTATAAAAATTTTAGTATTTTCAAAAAAACTTTTTTTTTTATTTTTGGTATCTTATACTAAATTCTAATGGAGTGAAAATCTGAAGAAAAAATTGCCTTGTTTTAACATTTTTAAGCAGAACAATTCTCTACCAAAAACGGAAATGGATTTTTTTTTGTATTTTTTTATTTGGCTCAAATTTTTGGGGGCCTTACCTATGACCAAAGAAGCTATATTGTGTCATTGGTACACCCATATAACATTGTGTACATACAAAAATGGTTCATTTTGTACATACAAAAATGGTACGTAACTATTCAAACAGCTGTAACTTTTGAGTGAATTTTCTGATCTATTTGGTGTCTTCGGCAAAGTTGTAGGTATTGTTGAGGACTATTGAGAAAAAACATGGATTTTTTTTTCTAATTTTTTAATTAACTTTTTTTTTCACAAAACTCAATTTTCCAAAATACGTATTTTTTTTATTTTCGAGATATGTTTTAGGGGGCAAAACCCGCCAAGAAAAGTATGGTCAAAAATTCTGCCACCGAGTTATGATTTGTTTGAAAAAAGCAGTGATTTTTTGAAATACGAAGTTTCATGCAAAAACAAATTTGACTTGATTTTTTAATATTAAATTGAATTTGCAATCGAAAAGTGCTTTACAGATTTTTTGATAAAGGGGTCCGTTTTCAAGTTATGGTTAGCAAAAGTTTAATTTTGGCGACTATTGGCAGTTTTTGGAATTCAAAAAAAATAGTGCCCATGATGAGTGACCATTTCTGGAAATATGTTTTTTGAAAAGTTCTGAAAATTTGCTATAAAATAGTCGAAGAGACAACGGCTTGAAGAAAAAGAAACAGGAAAATTGAAGTTTTTTAAATCTCACCCAAACAACCCAGCATTTGCTAATGCTGATACATCTCAGCAACTAATGGTCCGATTTTCAACGTTAAAACATGAAACATTCGATAAATTTTCCGATCTTTTCGAAAACAATACTCGATCATTTTTTAATCAAGATTAACATTTCAAAAGGGCCGAACATTCAATATTACGCCCTTTTAAAATGTTAGCCTTGATTCAAAAATGGGGGGGGGGGATTTCCAAAAAAGTGTCCACGTGGTTTGTGGATGGTCCCTTACTTAAAATCTTCTATCGTTATCCTCCCTACCTTATAGCCTTTCTTTTAATATCTTCTGACGATAAAGTTAGGAGGGCCGAAATGGGTATCTCAAACTTAAAAAAAATTAGCGTTGAGATTTCTTAAAAAGTGTCCACGTGGTTTGTGGAAGGTCCCTTACATTTTTTTTTGACACAAAATCTGTCATCATTTCCTGATGAATATTACCATCATTTTTTTTACTGTGTATCTAATTAACATAAAACAGCACAGAGGCATCGAAATCATTGCGGCATATATTGCAAAGCTTTTATCGATGCAGACTTCACGTCTTCGCTGTGAATTTATATTGCTCAAATATTTGCCAGCAATCAAGCTCAAATTTCCCTTGAGAAAGGCTACGATTTCAATATTTCGCTTCAAAACAAAAATCCCCTCTAAATTGTTTTTCCTTATCTCCTTGAAATTCCCATTCACCCCTAACATTATTAACATACTTTTGGCACATCTATTCAAAAAAACACAAATACTACAAGAATCCACACAAAAACGAACAAACCAGTTTGTCACAGTCTAATGCGTTCAAAAAAAAAACCGGTAAACTGACTCGATTAAAGCCGTAACGATCATCCTCCCACGAGAAAAAAAAACTTACGCGCTTCAGCTCCTTGCAAAAAGCACCAACTACCCCAACTCAACGCAAGTCCAAGTACCACTATCAACTGCATCGTTTTCGTATCGTATCGTAAACGGCGTCTTTGCTAAACTTTGCGCTAAACTTGTAAACTCAAAACGCGCGCGCTCACTAAAAGTCAACCTCTTCGGCTCGATCCTTCGACAAGACTGACCGGACAACGCGAGCCGGCATCAATCAGGAAGACCCTAAACCGCCTCAGAATGTCGTCATTCAGCGGAATCTCAATGAGGTGGTGCTCGAAGCTCGTCGTCACGCGATTGACATACCTCGGCTATGACTCTCTTTCTCTTGGGTTGCGAACCTCGGCCAAACCTGATCATTCCTGGCCTGCCCTACGCGTCGGCGGGTTCAAGATCGTGTCACGTGCTTTCTTGTGCGCCAACGGCAAACTGACCTGCCGCGTGGTTTCGTTGCGAGAGGTGTGTTGTTGGACACCCCTCCTTTTTTTCCTACTCTAGGGGGGAAGGTTTTGAAAATTCCCCAACATAACCAGATCTTGTCACCGCAACAGAGCTGTAAAGACGCACCCGATTAGGTTGGTTTGTGCAATTGGACGCGAAGGTGGGTCGAGCTTGGTGTGACTCATCGCGTCGTGAATAAATATTAAAGTTGTTTGTTGCTTCAAGACAATTGGATGTCGAACACTGAACATGTTACATCTGTTCTTTGTTCCATATTCTTGAAAATCTAAATTCAATCTAATCTAATCTAACCCTAGCGCAACCATTTTTTCGGAAGCATCCCGAAGAATTTCGGGATGAATACTTCCAACATCCTTCTTTTCTAAACGGCCAGGCCAACTGCGTAAAGTTAACCGCAAAAATTATTCGTTGCAGTGGATTGAGTTTGAACTTAATGGTTAAAACAAGAATACAGTTCTGAATCTGTTTATATTCTTGAAAACCTATTTTTTGCAATAATGTATTCGGTTTTTTTTTGCGAAGATGGTGCTACGAAAGGTGCTCGCCCTATATGTGAAAATCGCGCAGTAGTATTGTACGATCGGTTCCTAACTGGGACTCGTTCGTTGGAAACGATCGTCGGCTCAATGACCGTCGAAATAGGCGGCGGGTCAGATTCGGGCAAAACCTCTTCCCCCTCACTTCGTCTCATCATCCAGCTGCAGCTTTGTTGACAAACAAACGGAGCACGCGGTCGTGGTTGTGGTTAAAAATTAAACTTAAAAAAAATATTTTTCCGACTAAATTAAAAATTTACGAGCTTGTTCAAATAATTATTCCTGATGTCGGAGAAGTAATTAAAATCTTAATTTTAATCCATATTGTTTCTATTAATTTAAATTTTTCACAGCAATTGGGAATCCCTAGGTCTATCCACGACCAGTTACCAGCTTAATCCACAAAACCAACATTAGACTAAAAGTGTGGCTGTCATGCCATGGCATACTTTTTTGTAATGTTGGTACCAATGCGTGATTTCCACGTGCTGTTGGGATGCTAACTTCGAAGATTTATCTGCATTTTTTAGTAATTTGGGTTTCATGAAAATGTGACGAAAGTTACAAATATGATAAAGTTAATTAACAACTTTATTTTTTTTAATATATGGCTCGAAAATTTCAAATTAAAAATTATTTTTGTTAAACAAGTCTGGATTCTTAAAAAAACACCTCTCAAAGCACTGATTCAGTCGTTTGTCTCTGATATAATTCAATTTAAAAAAAGCAGAAGCAACAAGGTTTCATCAATCAATTCGAACCGATTCAGACGCGCAAGAAGTGGGCACGATTCAACATGTTTGTGGAGGCGCCTGCGGAAGATTTAAAAGTAAACAAGATGGAAAGCAATTTTTAAGATTCACGTAAATAAAAAAAACAACCGGGATATTCCTGATAATTATTTGCCGTATTCTGTTTGTCGGCTGGTACATGAAATTTATCTAATGAATCAGCATTTCCATTGTTTGCAATTGTTTTTACAAACTGTGAATAAAACATAACAAAAATCAGGGTTTTGCCAACATCACTTGGGAAAGGCACATTTTTTGCAGTAATTTTATCATTTTGAAGCATTTGTTTCCAAGTAGTCGAAAGAAATAATTAAAAAACAAAATCCACAATATTATAACATGATTATCCGAAGGTTCGATTATCCGGTTCGAACTTTGCATTGCAACTGCCTAAATTACAAAATGCATTTTTAAAACATTTCATCACTGCCATTTTTCTAAGGATAATTTGGGGGTCATACTTTTAATTTTTTTTGTGATTCAATTATCCGAAGTGATTTTTTTCCGAGGCCTTCGGATAATCGAGTCTGGACTGTATATAATTTCCTACAAGAAACTCGCCCATGACGATATTTGGGTAAAAAAGCAAGGCCACCTATCGGCGAAATTCTTAATATTTTTTTTCCTATGCAGTCCAGACTCGTTTATCCGAAGCCACGAGTATCCAAAGTTTCGATTATCCGAAAATTTGTGTGGGACTAGGATAATAAAAAAATGTGAATCGATTATCCCAACTGGAATTTTATCAAGGACTAATCGAGTCTGGACCAGGGATAGAAGAATCTACATCAAATAAATATCTTTTGACGCTCATCAAAAGAAAAAAATCAGAAGGGAACATGGCTCTCCTCTCTCGCTCACGAAAAATCGGCAGATTAAAATTAAAAAAATCGTCATCTGGATTATTCGACGAAGCACCGATTTCACTACTACACTTGCAGGTGAGCAATTCTCTGAGATTTCGGTCATTCGATTTTTTTTGTATTTTTTAATCCGGCTGAAACTTTTTTGGTGCCTTCGGTATGCCCAAAGAAGCCATTTTGCATCATTAGTTTGTCCATATAATTTTCCATACAAATTTGGCAGCTGTCCATACAAAAATGATATGTGAAAATTCAAAAATCTGTATCTTTTGAAGGAATTTTTTGATCGATTTGGTGTCTTCGGCAAAGTTGTAGGTATGAATATGGACTACACTGAAAAAAATTGATACACGATAAAAAAAAATTTGGTGATTTTTAATTTAACTTTTTGTCACTAAAACTTGATTTGCAAAAAAACACTATTTTTAATTTTTTTCATTTTTTGATATGTTTTAGAGGACAGGCCAAACATTCAATATTACGCCCATTTGAAATGTTAGACTTGATTTAAAATTTTTGAAAGTATTTTTTTCGAAAAGATCGGAAAATTTCACGAATGTTTCATATATTAACATTGAAAATCGGACCTATAGTTGCTGAGATATCGACATTAGAAAATGGTGGGTTGTTTGGGTGAGACTTAGAAAACATCAATTTTCCTGTTTTTTAACATTTGCATGGCAATATCTCAGCAACTAAGGGTCGTATCAACAAAGTCCGAAAAAGCAAAATATAGAGAATTTTCTCAACTTTCCAAAAATATTTTTTCCAAAAGTGGGCAAACATGGGCACTATTTTTAAAAAATGAAAAACTGCGACTATTTTCAAAAAAGTTACTTAAAAATGGCTATAACTTAAAAACGGTACACTTTATCAAAATTTCACTAAAGTACTTTTTGATTGCAAATTCGATTTTACATCGAAAAATGAAGTTGAAAAATTTTTGCGACCAATATTTCGATTTTTTTTAAAAATCTGTATTGATTCAAAAAATCATAACTCGGTCAAAGATTTTTTGCCCATTCTGGAAATTTCTGAAAAGTTGGCATTTTATGTCCTCTAAAACATATCAAAAAATGAAAAAAATTAAAAATAGTGTTTTTTTGCAAATCAAGTTTTAGTGACAAAAAGTTAAATTAAAAATCACCAAATTTTTTTTTACCGTGTATCAATTTTTTTCAGTGTAGTCCATATCCATACCTACAACTTTGCCGAAGACACCAAATCGATCAAAAAATTCCTTCAAAAGATACAGATTTTTGAATTTTCACATATCATTTTTGTATGGACAGCTGCCAAATTTGTATGGAAAATTATATGGACAAACTAATGATGCAAAATGGCTTCTTTGGGCATACCGAAGGCACCAAAAAAGTTTCAGCCGGATTAAAAAATACAAAAATTAAAATTAAAGAAAAAAGACCGATTCCGTAGAGAACTGCTCAGGTGTAATGTCACACGTTGAAAAATAACCTGTCACTTTTTGTAGATGAACAATGAATGTAAACAAAACGAAATAAATTAATTTAAGTGTTGCTGACAATGAGACTCACAAAAATCTCCTTCTGATTAATTTTCTACGAAAAGTTCGGATAAGTTTTTGTTTGTGTGTTCCGCCTCCTATCTCTTTCGCGGATGAAGAAAACTAGCAAGAAAGAATTTTTGCGATTATTTCATCTAGGGACCATCCATAAACCACGTGGACACTTTTTTCGAAATCTCAACCCCCCCCCCCCCCTTCGTGGACAATTGTCCATACAAAAAAATTGTATGGAGCGTGGACAGTCGCCATACCCCCTAAAGTGTCCACGTGGTTTATGGATGGTCCCCTATGGTCTGGACTGCTGTTTTTTTTTATGATTTTTACTATACTTCCACACACAACTATAATCGATCTTGCTCAAAACTTCTTAGCATGGTTCTCCCAACAAATAATTGCCTAAAACCAAATCTTGGAGCTTATGGTGGTGTGTCCCCACGGTTCTTCCACCCGTGTAAAAAAAACTGTAAAAAATCAAATCACGGCGTTCACCAACCAACTTTCACAGCGTGGCGCTGGCCGTGCGAGTTTGGGCGCGGACTTGGTAAGCTGGATATGATTATACCCTGAATGATAATGTAATTGCATTTTTTTTTTGCATTTTGCATTGCCACAGGGAAATTTACACCTTGTCAGAGGTAATATTGAAGCTTTTTTCTGACGTAATACATCTTTTTCTCCTTTCCAGCTGATTTAATGATTTAATTGATTGTATTTTTTTAATCCGGCTGAAACTTTTTTGGTGCCTTCGGTATGAGACCATCCATAAACCACGTGGACACTTTTTTGGGATTCTACAACTTAATTTTTCAATGTAAAATCAAATTTGCAATCAAAAAAAGTACTTTAGTGAAATTTTGATAAAGTGCACCGTTTTCAGTTATAGCAATTTTTAGGTTACTTTGTTGAAAATAGTCGCAGTTATTAATTTTTAAAATTAGTGCCCATGAAAATTAGTCACTCTTGAAAAAAAAAATATGTTTGAAAAGCTGAGAAATTTCTCTATATTTTGCATTCTTGAACTTTGTTGATGCGACCCTTAGTTGCTGAGATAATGCCATGCAAAGATTTAAAAACAGGAAAATTGATGTTTTCTATGTCTGACTTAAACAACCCACCATTTTCTAATGTCGATATCTCAGCAACTAATGGTCCGATTTTCAATGTTAAAACATGAAACATTCGTGAAATTTTCTGATCTTTTCGGAAAAAATATTTTCATTTTTTTAAATAGACTAACATTTAAAAAGGGCCAAACTTACAATATTCAATATCAGAAGTGTATGAAGACTCCGACTCAAAATTAACCCACTTCTACGAATTATCTCTGCGATAAAACTTTACGCAGTAGGCCTGGCCGTTTCATCGTGTGTGATGCTCAATACATTCTAATGCCATGGCGTACTACAAATGATAACAAATGACAAGAAGAAAGCTAGGCGTAATCTAACCTATGGCTTTCTCCAGGATCCCTTCAAAAGAATGGCTGCGCTAGTTAAGATTAGATTAGATTATATTTTCTGAACTGTTAAAATTATGATGTGATATTTTTAATATACATACATAAATCAATATTCAAATCAGGTGAGCATTATTTATTTGGTAATTAAAATATATATTTTCTATGTCACATATCAAAAACTCTCGTTCACACTCAAGTCCACGCATCTCAAGCTCTAATGTTCTGCAAGATCCAGTCCATGTAGCTGGCCACCCGGCAGTAGATTCCGGGCACGCTCTTCTGTCCGCACGTGTTCACCCCGGCCGAAACAATGCCAAACTGCACGAACCGCGCCCCGTTGTAGTTGGTGCTGAACCCAAGCGGACCTCCGGAATCACCCCGGCACGTGTCCACCAGCTTCTCTCCTCCGGCGCACATCTGCTTGTCACTGAGCGCCACATTCAGCCGGTTCTCGGTCATTTTCTGCTGGCAGTCGGCGTTGCTGACGCGGGGCAGAATCGCCTCCAGCAGCACGTCCGATCCGGTTTGGTTTTCGGTCGTGCCCCAGCCGGTCACGACGTAACGATCGAACTGTTTCAACCGGAGGTCCGAAGTCACCGGGAGGCAGATCGGCCGGATGTGGTCTGGTTTTGGGGGGAGAGAAGGGGAGTCTCGTTAGTATACTTATTACTAATACTTTTTCAAAGCGATCCTCACATTTCCACGTGATGGCACGCTCCAACCGAATCAGCCCAATGTCGTTGGCGAACTTGGGACGATTGTAGTCCGGATGAATCACGAACGACTCCACCTTGTACTGCTCGGCCGGGTCGGCACAATCCCGCTCGATTTCCTCTCCGTCGGCGCCCCGGTAGATGTTGCAATCGATTTCGCTGCTTCTGGTGTGTTCTCCCAAAATTACGTGATCACTGCGAAAGAAGAATAAACCATTGAAACATTTCAACCCATCCCCAAATTCCATCAACTTACATTCTGAGCGTGCTCCTGGTCTTGAGGCAGTGGGCCGCCGTCAACACGTAACGCTTGTGGATGATCGATCCGCCACAGCCGTCAATGAACGCTCCGTTCGTTTCGTACCGCAGCAGGGCCATCCACGGGTAGTCAAAGACCTTGGTCACGTTACCACCGGCGATCCGATCGCTCACCGATTGGCCACAGTCCGTCGGCAGCAGGTTCACGTTCCCGGACAACGGGGCCAGCGTCGTGGTCGTCGGTTCCGGACCGACCTCGGTCGGCTGGCAGCAAATGCTCCGGGGCACCCCCGGAAGGGTACACGCGGCCCGTTTGATGTAGTTGTCATACTGGGGCATCGGCGTTGGGCTCGTGATGATGCTGTAGATGTTTTTGCAACGCTCGACCCGGACGCACATGCCAGGCTGCCGGCTGGGGGTGGTGCATGGTGCGCTTTCTGTAAGCAAACGTCGGACGTTTTTGGTCAATTTAATGTTGATTTGTTCAGTCAGAGTTGAAAAAAAAGATTTGAAAACAAGGCAACAGATTGCGCTAGTGGACAAGCTTTTGTTGTTGTTCTTTTAAGTTTCTTGTCTGTGATGGAAATGTAAAGTAAAGTAAAAAATCTAATTCAAAAATGCTTGGAATTTTTCATCTGTGCGTCCTTGAAATGCTCTTTACTAAAAAACAATGAAAATTTGATTTGTTTCAGACAAACAAAAAAAGAAGTGCGATGGTTGGTACGACGTATTGCAAACTAACCAGAGATATTGTCTTTTCAAAAAAGTCTCAAAAACTACATTTTTGTAATTCCGATTGGAAAAAAACTTATTTTAATTTTAATTTTTATTACGTGTTTAGCCCATTTTAAATTTTCCGCAAAAGGTGAACAAATTATTCATGATTAAACAAATATTGTTTATTCTAAAAACTTGTACAATCAAAAGTAAACTATTATGAATACATTGTTTAACCTTTTTCCTATTATATACGGCAATTTTAGTCTTTTTTTACAGATTGAAAACGGTCTTGATTTTTCATTTAACAACATTAAAAACGCGGAAAAACTCATTGCTCAAAAACATAAATCAACGTTATTTTGAAGTATAAAATCAAATATTACCATTTTTAATTAGCGTGAAATTGAAAAAAAAAATCTACAGTATCAAGCTGTTATTTTTTCATTAATAATCCAGGTTTTTAAGCGAAGATGGCGTTCGAAATGTCAAAATCGTCCGAAATGTCAAAATCGCGCAGTAGCACCAACATTAGAAAATAATATGCGGCTGTCATGCCATGGCACACTTTTTTCGTAATGTTGGTACCACTGCGTGATTTTGACATTTCGAGCGTTCACCATTCGAACGCCATTTTCGCTTAAAAAGCTGGATACATAAAATGAGCTTATAATTTATTTATATTTATCATTCTCGGATTAGTTTTCAAAAAGACGTAAGAGCCATTGGTAAACAAAGCCCATTTTGCATCGGTTTTTGACCTACTTAAGAATAATCAATTTCAAAAATGTTTGAGATTGTTCATCTACACGTCCTTCAAGTGCCCTAAGCTTAAAAATAAATGAAATTTTGTTTCAATTTGGAGAAAAACGAAAATCGGTGTCGGAGATCACGGTGGCTCTTACGGCTTTTTGAAAACTCACCCGAGCATTACTCTTTCTCACTTTGCTAGGAGCCGGTGATTTTAGCGGATTGCAGACTGGATTTCACCATGTATACAAGGTCTAGGATACGCGCTGAGCAAGCGTTGCGACCAATGGCATAATTTGTTTTAAGGGGTTTTATTTCCCGTTTGACTATTGTGATTTTTTTAAAGAGTTAATTTCTATTTCTTAAAGGCAAAAATCTGATGTTGGTATCGAGACCATGCTTGTTTTTTTACCCCTTTTTTATACTAGACAAACGAGTTACAAAAACTATGAAAAATATATTTTCCGTTGAAAATATTGTTTATTGTGGTTCAATCCAATACCAGCCGACCGACTGCGATTCTTAAGGGGTTACATACATGTAGAAAATCACAAAATTTTGTATTACAGATTATTTGATAAATCCTCTCAAAACATGATTTTGAATCACTCCTGAAAGTTTCATGAAGATATTTAATGATTAAACTGAGTAGGAGACGATTTAAGTTCAAAATTTTGCCATGCGCAAAGCGGGCTGTCAAACTTTGTTGGCGTTTTTCACTAAACCCCGAGTTGATTTACGGGTGCCACGATATCTCGAGATGGGATGGACCAAATTGGCTGAAATTTTAGGTGAAGACTCTCAAGATGTATCCCGTGTGCATGACGAAGCCCAATTTTTAAAATTAGCTTTTTAAAAAATTACAAAAATCAAAAACAAACGGTTTTTTAATATATAAAACACAAAAATATTTTTATCTTTTTTTATAATAAACTTTTTGAAAATCGGACTTCGTCATGCACACGGAATCGGTTTAACGAGTATTCACCAAAATTTTGAGCCGATTTGGTCAACACTGTGTTGAGATATCATGGCACCCGTTTTTTGAAACTGCTAACTTAAAATTGCTATATCTCGGCAACGATGCAACCAAATATCTTCAAATTTGTTTTGAAAGTAGGTGAAAATGTATATTTAAATGACATGAAAAAAGAATTTAAAAAAAAGTTGAGGTGTGTGCTCATCCTAACCTCTGACTTTTTTGCCAATATACATGTATGCAACCACTTAAATTAACAAAAAAAAATCTTCTTAAATCTCTTCCTTTTTGCAAATTCGGAACACTTTTTTCTTACGGATGTAAACAAACTTTGATTCTCTCCAGGAGTACACATTTTCTACAAAATTCATTATTCACACACTGGATCCAATGAAACTCAAGCTTAGTAATGTTTTATTGATGGTCTGATAACTTTTTTGTGAAAATATCTGTTAAATTCAGGTGTTCCACAATCGTGGGAGGCACAGCACCATCCAAAATCATGGAACATGCAATTTGGAGGCAGCGTTTTTATGCTCTGGATAAAATTGTCTTGAAATGCAATTTTATGTTTGAAAATTAGAATGTCCAAATAAAGGTCCCTAAAAATAGAATTTGTGGGTGTCCCGAATATGTGGGATGACTGTAGTTAACTTTCACCTTAAATGCACTAATCTCCACTTGGTAGAAAAAAACTTAATTGCTGTCATTTTATATCCGGATTTATCCACCCACTTTTTCATACCACGAAATCCAGTGCATTTGGCTCTTCAAAAACACGTTAATCCTCACATTGCAATCACACATGAACAAAAAACCCTCGAAAACCCCAGTTCAAGGAAACTCCTCGTCGATGATAATGGGATTGTTTGTACACAACTTTGCTCCACGATCGCTCGCTTGGTTCTTTCCAAATCTAAACAACGCACGACGCGGCCGACTATCATCATCAATGCTAACCGGCTGATAGTCGCGTCCAAGCCAAGAAACCACACCACAGAGTCAAGGTCTGCGATCATCATCGACGATCACACTTTTTTTTCGATCTTTCGCTTGCAAAGTGACTCATCTCACACAAAAACCGGTCATCTTCCATCTTTTTTTTCTGGTACCGCTTGTCGTTTACACTGTCCCCATGGGGTTAAACTCTTCACGATCTAATAAAACGGTCTAATTGATCGAGGTGATCACGGGACGACTACGTACGTGCAAAACTGCCCGGAATCGAAACTCCGAGGGCCACGCAGGCCAGCAGCAGGATGTCCACTTTCATAATCGCGGAAGACGGCTTTGTGATACGAGGACGAGGACGAATTGCGCGAAGTACACGAACGCGTGGACATACAGACGTCCAGCCGATTGGAAACTCCACGAAGAACTGACCCCGGGACGCGAAGAGTGCGACCAATGTATAGGATTTTTTTTTTTTTTTGGGAGAGCTGAGAGTGATCTCTCGCAGCATCCTTCGGTAGAGATTAGAGCGAGAGATTGAGCGTGGTGGACCAGTTGAAAGATTATTTTCGAAATCGGTAGTCTTTCAGTTGCATTTATTTGAGTGTTTAATATCTAAAGAATTGAGTTGAATAGGACTATGGCTGGATGTTGTCCAGGATCCAGTCCATGTAATTGACAACGCGGGCGTAGATCCCGGGCACGCTCTTCTGACCACAGGAATTTACTCCAGCGGACACGACGCCGTACTGCACGAACCGATCGACGCCCTTTAAGTTGGAGCTCATGCCGAGCGGACCACCGGAATCGCCGCTGCACGTGTCCACCAGATCCTGGCCTCCAGCGCACAACTGCAGCTCGGTCAGCTGAATGTTGAGCCGATTCTCGACCATCCGCTGTTGGCAGACTTCATTGCTGACTCGCGGGACCACAGCTTTGAGCAAAACGTCCGATCCTGTTTGATTTTCCGTGGCACCCCAACCGGTCACGAGGTACTTTTTGAACTGCTTGGTGCGGAGATCTTCCGTAACCGGAAGACACAGCGGCTGGATGTGGTCTGCAAAAGCATGTAACCCCCGGTCAAAACATCTCAAATTCAAACTTATTACACACAATAACCCACGCTTCATCACAACGGTCCGGTCCAGCCGGATGAGGCCGATGTCGTTGCTGAAGCGTCGTGGCCGGTTAAAATCCGGATGCACCACGAACGATTCGACGGCGTAGTCCTCGGCTGGGTCGGCGCAATCGCGCTCGATTTCGTTGCCCTCCGGGTCCAGGTACACGTTGCAGTCGATGGCGCTGTTGCGCGTGTGTTCACCGAGCCTGGCGTTAATCCTGGAAGAAGTTTAAATTTGTGTTACTATTTGAGTGATTTGTTTAGCCAAAACAATTTACAAAAAAAAAATAATTCTTTGAAATTCAAGCAACTTTTCAAAGAAGTTGGAATAACTTATTACCAGATTATTGGTTTTCAATCAATTATTTTTCTGATATTGAGCCATCTCTAGCGATTAAAGTTTTATTCTATAAGTTTTTGTTTACAAGGTACGGCTATTTGAAAACATAAGGGTTTTTTGAAAAATTGATGAAATTCGCAATACTTTGAGGTGGTGTCTCAAAAAGGGTGTCTGATTTGACTGAAATTTTAAAAAGAAACTTTTGAGCATGTTTGGGGTCATATTCAAGTAGGGGAAATCTACCCATTTTAATCCTAATAAGCGGTCGTGTTTGAATGATGCTGGATAATCTAGAGTCTCCCTTGAATTTTACTAAAACCAAGTACACCAACGAGTAGAGCAAGTTTTTGTGAACATTTCTGTTTATTTTCACTTTCACTAAAAGTTATTCTATTTCTTTACCAAGCATTTTGCATTGGGCCACGCCCATTTTTCTAATATCGGCTTAGTTCTTTTTTCTTCCAACACTCTGTCGAGTGTTGCCATTTGCGCTGACAGTTCAAACGAACACTCACGAAAAGTGGCATTTATAGGGAAAGTTTCCTGGCATCGCTGGCTGTGCTGCTGGTGGTGTTGACGGCCAGCCTTTGTTCTTTGTTGCCTTCGTCTCTCGCTCGGTTTTCTTCAGCCTTCGGTTGGAATGCAAAGTGAAAATTGAAACGTCAAACGACTTGGCGCGTTTGTTTTTTTGATGGCGCTTGCTAATTTATTACATTTTTTCGGGATTATTCTTCAAGTGAGTGCCTTACTAATGATCAAAAGAACATGTTGCCGGTAGTTGGAAGCAATTTCATATCTTAAGCGCCGTGAAAAAGTAAGCGAAAGTGAAAAGTTAATTTTGGCGATATTCATTAAGCGTTTGAGGGATTCTCGTGTGTGTCACTGTGTGTGCCAACAAAATGATGAGAAGTGGTCTCGCAAAATACAAATTATGATCAAAAGTGCATTAAATGTGATCTTTTTGGCCAGTAAGTGGCATACATTTGCGTGCTTACTCGAGGCGGTGCTGTTTCTGGTAAGTTTATAGCCCAAATAGTATTTTTGGAGCTTTAATCGAGCATCAAACTCTCCATATGACGAAGATAGGTGTTTGATTGGAAAGGGTAGATTTCCCCTGCAACAATCAAAAACTAAACAACGAAAAAATACTTTTTTGTGATTCGATTAGGCTGGTAAAAATATTTTTTTTGTCAGGGGGTGGGGCCTTCAAAGTTAGCCCGAAAAATCAGAGGGTGGCAAAAAAAGTAGTTTTGCAACGAGTTGCAAACGGCAAATCATAAGCTCAGAACTTGCACAATATGAATAAATCTGACGAATGTATAAAAAATAGTGTTTCCAGTGAATCAAACGAATTGTCATGCTTTATGTTGGCGTCCGTGCATGTGGCCAATTATTCATTCGCTTTCCGATCTAGTAGACCGTGTCTGTCACACGGTTTCAAGGTGTCGTCAAGTCCCAAGTCGAGAGTGTTGAAAAATTACACTGTTTCTAAAGTGTCAAAAATAGCAGTTTGTGAAATTTCTTTTTCAAAATTCCTACATGTCCTGTGAAAATATTTCAAAAAGGAAAAAAGAATTTTAGAAAAGCTTAGAAAATGTTCAATTATTTTTTGTTGACAGTTTTGATCGGACTGCTGGTTGCTGAGATACAGCATATTGATGTATAGAGCAGACAATTTCACATAAGTTTCATTATTGAAAATCTAAAAAATAGTTTACGAGACATCGCCATTTGAGAAATTAGGGCAGATTAAGAGACAGTGAGAAAAACTATTTTTTCGCAAAATTTATACTTTAAGAGCGTGTTAAAAACCAGCAGTCCAATCGACAATGTTAAAACATTTATTTTGATTTACAAAAAACTTAACATTTTTCTTTATAATAAAACTAGTAAATTCATAATTGATGTCAAATTTGATTTATGCGATTTTGTTTGACAATACTTTAGATTTTTTTCTAAAAATCATTTCAAATCAAATCAAATTATTCGCTCTACAGCATTGCCTTGGCGTTCTCGATTGCGAGATTCCTACTCGAAACTAGGTGTCCGAATGCTTGATTGTTGAGGCAATTGCAAACCTCTTTTTACACCTCTTAGCTTCCATCTACCCCGGGATTCGAACTGACGACCATTGGATTGTTAGTCCAACTGCCTACCAGCGACTCCACCGAGACAGGACCCAGGGAGACGACTCCTACACCTGGACTGAGCTAACGACCTAACCTTTGTAGGTTAGTCCGGGACCAACATTTACTTCCCTTCCGACGGAAGGCGTGATCAGACAAATCTCGTCTCGAAAAATGTCACCGGGACCGTCTGGGATCGAACCCAAGCCGACTGGGTGAGAGGGAAATCATTTATTTTTTTTCAAAAACGTTACTAAATTACTGGTACTTGATTTTTAGCATCCTAAACTCTAGCAAAAAGTGTGTCTTTTTTAGTACCCTAAAATATATCAGAAAATCTATAAATTAAAAGTTACGTATTTTGGAAATTGAACTTAAAGTGATATTTAAAAAAAATCGGGATTTTTTAAATGTGTTTACCTACTTTTTCTAAAGAGTCCAAATCATAACCTACAACTTTGCCCAAACACCAATGATCAGAAAATCCCTCAACAAGATACTGTTTTTCGAATATTCACATCCAGAGTTTTTGCCTTCCTTACCTGACTGAGGCAAGGCTATAAAATCACTCAAAAATTGAACTTTTTAAATAAGCCTCCAAGATATACCTTTAAGTATACATATCGGCTCAGAATCGAATTCTGAACAAATGTCTGTGCGTGTGGATGGACGTAGAATTTTTTTTCTCACTCACTTTTCTCGGAACTGGCTCGGCTGATTTTGTCCGGATCTATGTTTTTGGATTCGTTTTCAGGTTCTTTAAGTCTTTTTTTAATTTCATCCGGTTTGGTGCAGTATTTTAAAAGTTATGTTCGAACAACTGTTTTGGTTGATACAAAAAAGGGTCATTATTTACATAATTTGAAAGCTCCGGCGGATAGCTGTCGGAACTTTCCGCTCAGTGCACGCACACAAACATTGCAGTACACATGGTTCATTAAATTTATCATAGATGGCAGCATCCAGATGTATAGTGTCCTTACTAAGTAAGCGTTAGCCAAAGTTTTCGTAGTGTAAGGTTGCAAGGCTTTTAGGAGGAAGGCAGCAACCACCTTCTGGTGAATTAAGTAACGTTTTTTTAATAGGTCCTTACACATATGAAACACAATAGTTTATTGGACCAAAAAAATCAAAAAAAAAAAATCTAGACATGTTCATTTTATTTGAACAGTAGGGTGGGTACTTGGATTTGGATTTGGACGGATTTGGAAAAGTTCTCAGATCAAATTCTGGTGTGGTTCCCTTTGTAGGGCATACCCATAGGGACTCTCACGCCAAATTTCAGCACATTTGGTTGGAAACTGGGTTGTATCAAGCGGGTTCAAATTTTCATGGGAAATTTTGAATTTTTGTTCGATCGCTCCTACAGGTCTGGAGAAAACAAGCAGAATCTTATAGGATGGCCAGAAATGAGCGGAATTGTCTGGAGAACAACCTTTCCCGAAGAGACCAGGTCGATTCGTTCAACTCTCATCGGGCTCAACGGCAATACATCTGGGGTTTTCGAAATCAACGGTTTTCCCCATCAGAAAGGCATCAAATTTTCCATAGCATGCTAGGAATGCTTGATGAACACCGCGACGCCACTTGTCAAACAGCTACCACGAGGACTAGCATCGCCTATAAAAATGACTTTTTATTAATTTTTGAACTATAGAATTATAAGTTATGGTGATCCTGATACTATTAAGCTGTATTCGAATCCTCCTAAACCCCGGATGTATTGCCGTTGAGCACGAAAAAGTTGTTCTCCAGACAATTCCGCTCATTTCTAGCTTCTGCTTGTATTATTCAGACCTGTAGGAGCGATCGATCAAAAATTCAAAATTTCCCATGTAAATTTGAACCCGCTCGATACAAACCAGTTTTCATTCAAATGAGCTGAAATTTTTCGTGAAAGTCCTCTATGGGTATGCCGAATAAAGGGAACCACACCAGAACTTGATCTGAGAACTTTTCCAAATCCGTTCCCACCCTAATGAACAGCCCGAAAAATTTTAAAAATCCTTGTATGGCAAACTGATGGTGCAGAATGGCTTTTTTGACATAGGGAATGCATGCTTGATGAAAGCTTCATCCAAATAAAAAAAAATACAAAGAAATGTCGATTTGCGAAAACATGGAGCAATAATTTTCGACACTGTTTTGTTTTTTGCCTTCCTCACTGGCATAAAATCACTCGAAAAATTGAACTTCTCAAATACACCTCCTAGAATCATTTTCTGAGCAAATGTCCCTTTTACCAAACGATTATCTCAGAACTGGCTGAATCTATTTTGGTCGGGTTAGCCTTATTTGGTCTGATTTGGGGTCCTCTAAGACCTATCACAAATCCATATTAAAAAAAAAAATTCCAAATCCTCGATATGTTTACCTGATTGAAAAGGTATTGGAAACAACTTCCAAAAAGTGATTTTGAAAAGTTGAAGATTTAGACAAAAATTTACACTATCTTAAAAAATAATTTAAAAGAAGTTAAAAAAATTGATCAGAAACAAGATTATTTTTCCATTTCTCATCAACTACTAAGAGTCCACACTCTAACGAATACTTACAGCTGAAGCGAACTTCTCGTCCGAATGCAGTGCGCAGCCGTAAGAACGTATCGCTCGTTAATCAACGACCCACCACAACCCCCGATAACTGCACCCTTGTGCCGATACTGCAGCAAAACCATCCAGGGGTGGTCAAACACTTTGGTCACGTTGCCGCGGGATATCCGGTCGGCGGTGGTTTTGCCGCACTCTTCCGGCAACAGTGCCAACTTGTCCTCCTGGTCCACCCGAATCACCGGAACAACCGGAGTGGTCGTCGTCGTCGTGGTCGTGGATTTTGCCACCACTTCCGACGGTCTACAGCAAACACTGCGAGCTTCACCCGGCACGGTACACGCAATCGCCCGGATGTATTTGTCATACACCGGATTCGGGTTTGGACTGGACACAATACTGTAGATGTTTTGGCAGCGACTGATTTCCACGCAAAGTCCCGGTTTGCGATCCGGAGTCGTGCAGGCGGCATCCTCTGCAATTGACACTTTCGATAAGCTTTGATCTTTTTGAACAAATTGTAAGAATACTAACGTGCCACAATCGACGAAATAAGCCCGCAAAGGGTGAGTAATCCTAGCAGGGAAGCTTTCATCTCGTTTCTATCAAGATGCAATCTAACAGAACGACTAAAACAGCATTCGATCTAACGGAGACTTAAATAACTACTATCGCGACCGGGACGAGTTTTGCCGCGGCAATTACAACTGAACTATTGAATCCGTGCCAATGACGACGGGTCAATCATGATGTATTGTTCCATAAATTTAGCTTATATTTAGCTTAATTGTCAATTTTTATGTACAACGGTAAAAAAACACCATCAAAAACCATTTCTGAACACTTTTTTTCATTTGAACGCAAAAAATAAATTGTCTAGACAACATTTTTTCGATGGATCAACTATGGTCCCCTAGGAACGAGCTGTCAAGTAGGACCTTCGTTGTCAAGAAGGGCCGTGAAGTTATTATTTAAAAATTACTTTAAATATTTGTTTAAAATCCTTTGTGGTCGAACAAAGAGTCATTGTACTCAGAAAAATAAGCTTTATCGTTGTGAACAATAATATCACAAATCTAAGCTTAATTTTAGAACCCAATTAGAGGAATGCTGTTTTCAGTAAAGAGTCATTGTGGCTCATTTAAACACAACTCAAAATTCCCTTTGAAAAATCTCGAATCGAAGCACCGTCCAAGGCAGGAGTCTAGAGAGAGAGAGTGAGAGAACAAAAAGTAACCGCAACTCTCGGATAATTCGCGGAAAGAAGGAGTTTGCAGGGAAACCCGTACGAGATCGTCTCTGACAGTGACTTCGGAATCACGAAGCTGGAGTGGCGAATCGAAGATCTTGTTCACCTACTGATTAAATTGAGCTTTTCTTAATATAAAGATGTCACACGTTTTAACTTAAACTAGACATTACAAAACACACATGTCCTAAGTTATCACATGATTATTTTTTTTCCAAATCGTCGTGATCGTACTATCTTGTCGGGTTTAGGCCTGATCTGAGTTAAGAACGCCATTTTGTACAGCTTTAGGGAGACGGGATTTAGGGAGACGCTGTTTGCCACTCTTGAATGCCATTCTACATTGCGTATGCGCTAGTTTTTGTCCAATCAATGTCAAACATTTAAAGCGTGCTTAATACACTAGGTTGCAATCCCAACACCTTTCCTCCGTACAAGAGAGACTCAAGATCGGGGCTTGGCGGCCGTTAGTTGTAGCTCGTGCTGGTGTAATATGGCGCCGGGTGTGTGTTTCAGGGGTATTTTTCGAAAACATTGGGATTCCCCCAGGGAGAACACGTTGTTAAACGGTTGATACTGTTGAGGCCAACTTTTTCTGTCGTGGGACTTTGATCGAAAGGGGTGTGATGATGATCACATTTTGAGGATTTTTTTTTCTATGGTTTGTGAGTTGATTTCCCACCGCGATTTTGGAACGAGTTTATTGCAATTTCATGATAGGAGGGAAGTTTTGGGGGTAAATCGTTGGTTTTTTTCCAGTTATTTTTAGAACCGGTCGTTGGCAGATTTCACACAGAGAGTCACTTGTGGTGTTTGTAAGTTGATATGATGAACAACTTTTCCAACTCAATCACATACATTGTTATCAGCTAGGTTATCAATACTTTTTTCTTTCAGAGTAGGTAATTCCACAAATAAAACGTAGGATTATTCATATTCAACTGTACACAGCAAAAAATCAGTAGTAAAAACAGGTAAAGCATGCACATTAGGGTGGTCCAAATCCGGGCTTTCTCGGGGCTACCTCCTGAAATCAAAGTTTGACCCATCACTAGGCTAAGTTTCAAATTTGAGCTCATTCTGATCACGAAAACCCCTCACTCTAATCGCTTGAAGTTGGTATGGGGAAAATTGTCAAAATGTATGGAGAAAACCAACTGTTTTAGTTTTTTACCTGTGGAGCGCGCAATAGTCGTCCAATCTTTATCAATTCTCAATTGTAGTACCTTCATTAAATTTAGGACAACTTTCCCGAAGACACCATATTTTTAGACA
The DNA here is from genome assembly GCF_015732765.1 of Culex quinquefasciatus. Taxonomy (NCBI): domain Eukaryota; kingdom Metazoa; phylum Arthropoda; class Insecta; order Diptera; family Culicidae; genus Culex; species Culex quinquefasciatus. Next base: position 1,487,474 of record NC_051861.1, read on the forward strand.
TTTTTCTTGAAAAGTTATTAACCTCCGAAAATGAACATTTTTTGCGCAGGCTCTAATAACGATACAGTCCAGACTCGATTATCCAAATTTCAAATAACCGGAAGTTTGTATGAGACTTCGGATAATCGAACCACGAACAACAAAATAAATAGTAATATTTTATTTTCGTATTTTTAACGTTGAGTGGTTAATGTGGTTGATGTCCTATTATATTACCAAATGCATTTTCTCACCATTCAACACCACGATCTCGAATTAAATTTTTTTCTCAGTATCTCATTTATTAATGTATATCAAAGAGCTGAAAGACGTTTTGCAATTTGCCAATGTGGGAAAGGGAAATAATTTGTGATTGTAGACGGTATTGTTTTGATTTGCAGCACGTTGAACCAACTGTTGTGAGTGTACCTAAAACATCGCAGAACGGGGTTTCTCTTCTTTCAATTTTTATCGACCATCTATCTTCTGTATTTATTTTTATCGATTTTATAATACGGCTTTTGTTTTTATGTTCCATTTTATTTTGATTTTTTCAACTTTTGATTCTCTGAACTCTCAACGTTTTTCCACTCTATTTTACCAATTAATACTGCTATGTGTTTTCCTTAACAAATACACACTTTCCCTTAATGTGGTAGCGATGACAATTTTGTTAAGCATTATTCTTTGTTGCTTTACCTGTCTATTTATTTATTTGATTAATATTTCATCTTTCCAATAAGTTGTCATTTTCATGAAATGTACGCTTTTTTGTTATCTCTATTTATTACTCATTTTTGTGAATATCAAAACAAACAAACAGTCTATCCCACTTGCTATAATGACAGTTCATGTTGAGTAAGAAAGGGATAGGATACTTGGTTACATCCAGGGTTTCGCCCTTTTGTAGATTTACTACGGATATCAAAAAAATCAGGGAATAAATCTGGAGTTTTTTTTAAAGGTCCAATAAATCAAATTTCCAGTTTTTGCTTTTTGGGTGTTTTTGAAACCGCCTTGAGTCAGGGGTATTAAAAAATACCCAAAAAGCAAACACTGAAAACTTGGTTTATTGGACCTTTTTTTAAAAAAAAAAACTCCAGAAATACAACAATAAAAAATAGTATTCGATAAGGTAAACATGAATTTTATTTTAAGTTAATCTATCTCTTTTCTAAAAACTTTTCTCAAAAAATCAGGGATCAATTTATAAAGAAAAGATTTTTTTAATATATATTTTTTTAATGGAGTGTTGCCCCACGATTCATAATCGCCTAGTAAAGATTTAGATCTTTGTTGCTGTTTGAACACACCGTGCTCGAACTGAACCAAGTGCAACGAATCATCCCTGCAGTAAACTTTACGCAGTGGAACTAGCCGCTTTTATGCGCATTTTGTGATATTCTTTGCATTAAAATTTCTAAAATTAGGCTGGGAAATTGAAATTTAATTAGTTTTGTTATTATTTTCAAAGCCAACCGTCGGATTACCCATTGATCATTACCGGCCATGCGTCTCCACCTAGCCGCTACGCATCGGTTTTACTTTCAAACGTAAAGATCAGCGCACGCGACTCTGTAAGCGGATTCCACACAGGTCACTTGCGATCAACCGTTTGCGTGGTGTTTAATCACTATGTCGCGGATCAGATGAATGTGCAAGCTATGTATAGGTATAGGTTTTAAGTCACTGTTCACCGCACGAGGGATAATCAGTCGAGTTCAAGTGTTCGTGTGGGTAAGGCACTTCTAGGAAATGACGGTCTCCGGTTGTTGTTTTGCCGCGGGTCTACTTTTGCTGATTGGACTGACCGGTGGTGATCGTAAGTTGCTTCTTGCGGCGATCTTCTCAAGGTTATTCTTTCTTACGCTGTGTTGTTATTGACGGTTGTAGCTATTCCACGATCATGCGTGACTCCATCGGGTTCTGCTGGGCAGTGCGTACCGCTGGAGCAGTGTTCGAATCTGTACGCGATCAAGCAGTTATCTCCTGCGAATGCAAAGAACGATCTGCTGAAACGAGCCGAGTGTGATGCGCTACCGGCGGGGAAAGGAGTCTGTTGCCAGCCGGAGCGGATATTCGCCCTGCCGGAAAAGTGCGGACTTGCCTCGTACGATCGTATTGCCAACGGGAACGAGACGGCCGTGTTCGAGTTTCCCTGGATGGCGCTGCTGATGTACCGGGATACGCTCGAGGACGAACTGACGCCGAACTGTGGCGGATCGTTGATCAGCGATCGGTACGTCCTGACGGCGGCCCATTGTCTGACGGAGAACGCGCATTCTAAGCTGTGAGTCATAGATCGCGTAACATCTGCGTGTTGAATTAATAGTCATATATTTTTGCTTTTGTGATAGTGAGTTTGTGCGGCTTGGCGAGCACACGATCAGCAAACAAGAAGACTGCAACAACTACACGCTGGATGGCGTTGTAGAACTGGACTGCGCCGGACCGGTCGAGGATGTGGCGATCGAGTCGGTGATCAAGCACAGCGATCATCGGCGCAAGTTTGGCGGGCACGACATCGGGTTGATTCGATTGGCGAGGAAGATCGTCTTCAAAGGTGACTGAAGAACATTAATCAGCGGAGTAGTTGTACAAAACTCGCGCCTCTTTCAGACCACATCCAGCCAATCTGCCTGCCGCTGCATCCGGAGCTTAAAAATGTCCTCCTCCCGGAATACTACGTAGCCGGATGGGGCTACACCGAAACCATGGAACGATCCGATGTGCTGCTGAAGGCCAAGCTGGAGCGGGTTGAAACTCCGACGTGTCAGAAGCAAATCGACGAGGTGGCCAGGACGTCGCGCAAGAAGATCAAAATTACGCTCGACGACAAGCAAATCTGCGCGGGTGGGAAAGATTTAGTGGACAGTTGTCAGGGGGACTCCGGCGGTCCGTTGATGTGGCTGTCGAAGGTGCGGAATCAGTCCCGGTACGTGCTGTTTGGGGTGGTTTCGTTCGGAATCGAAAACTGTGGCTTGATTAATTTCCCCGGGGTTTACGTCCGCGTGGGAAGCTACCTCGGGTGGATTATGTCGAATATGAAAGCTTGATATTAAAATAGAATAAAACACTTTTTATGGAAACCGATTTGCAATTTATTCAATTGTTACAAGGCTGGTTCCACCGGCTGCGCTTGGTTTTGGCGTTCCGCTTATCCTGCGGGCTCAACGGCGTCAAGTGGGCCGCATCGACAATGTCCCTGAAAGCAAAAGCATTCCGTAGTCATCGTCGTTTCACCGATTGCTCACCTACTTGAACTCGTCGTAATTCTTGGAGCTGTACACCGCCCGCAGCTTGGCGTCGTTCCGCAGATGGTACAGCTCGTCGCCCTGGATCTGCTCCAGGCATTGGGCCTCGAGTCGTTTAATGTCCGCAGCGGAAATCATTCTGGTTCCGGAATCGACTTTTTCAGCACTAGTAAATAAACAATGTCGTTTTTGTTGCCATGGATACCGTATCGATCAAAGTTTGACAATTTGACATGTTGGCAAGGAGACGTAAAACGAACCTTCAATTTGGCGGGAAAAATCAAGTCGTTTAAGTTTAGGGTGGTTGGCCTACTTCGATCAGAATAAAACAAAGACGATATATTTACTGTTGATTTATTAGATTATTTCGCCGTCACTCTTATTTCACTATCCACTATTACTTTCAGCAATACAGATTTCCTTTTTTTTATTTTGTTGTTGCTCACATCACTTATTTCCAAAAACAATCTCTTACACGTCTATTCTGGGATCTACTCTTACATTCAGAATAATGTCTATAGTTTATCGACTAATTATCTTGTCTAAATTATTTAGCAAATGTGAAAACTTAGGAGTACTCTATTTTTTTTGCTTCTTTAAAAAAAGAACTTAGGAAGAAAATATTTTAATGCTCCAGGATTGAGCGATAAGCACGAAAGAAAAAATAATAATAATCTGTTTCCGCTTTCGTGAGTAATGTCGTCGCCAATTATAAAGAAACTATACAAGCTCTTTCAACCAAATCGTCGAACATATCTGGCTGGCAAATAATACACTTATCTATTCATGCGTTCGTGAATATGCGCGTGTCACGAATTCACCGCTCTCGAAACACTCTCTTATCATTATAATGTAGGAGGAAGATTTGTCGCAGATCCAAAGAGGGTGAGGTCAAGACAATAAAACACTGGATTTCAAAAAAATGAAGCTATGCTGCCATTACCCTTACAGCGGTTGCTCCTGACCGTTATTACCACCTTCGTTCGCTTGCGCCGCCACCGGCGCCGGTGGCATCATCTCGTTTAGCAGTTCGCGCTCGATGGCCAGCTGAAGATCGTCGGGTTGCTGTGGCGCCCCGCCGGAAATCTCGTCCAGCTTGTTGTTCAGCAAGCTGTCCAAATCGACGTCGAGGCCGCCCGTCTCGGGCGGTTGCGTGCCGGCTTCGGTCACCGACGTCGAGCAGTCCAGGTCCGGTGGCCTCAAGCCTTCCGTCAGCAGGTTCTGCAGCTCTTCAAAGTCGGACTCGGGTGCTGGCTTGGGTGGTTCGTCGGATTTCTCGGGTGCAGGCGGGGCAGGTTCTGGTTGCTCCTGCGAGTTTTGCTCGTACTCGTCCATGGGCGTGTCCGAAATGGGTGACGTAGATTCCTCCGGAATGTCTTCGAGGGGTTCGTCAAGTTTTGCTGGCGCGACTTCCGGTTCTGCTGGCTGGTCTTGCTCTTCACCGTTAGTGTCTTCTGGTGTTGATTCAACTTCGTCTTCTGGTGTTGATTCAACTTCGTCTTCCTTGGTCTCTTCAGCAGGAGCTGGTTCAGCTGGTGATGCTTCAGCGCTTTCTTGAGGGTTCTGCTCTTCAGCGGACTCCTGTTCGTCTTGATTCTCCTCTGGCGACTTTTCTTCATCCTCCGGTTCTTCAGTTTTTTGCTCTTCTGGCGACTTCGGTTCTTCCTGAGTCTCTTTAGGAGAAGATTCCTCCACCTCCGGCTCTTCAGGAGTAGATTCTTCTTCTTCCGGTTCTTCAGGAGAAGCATCTTTCGCCTCCGGTTCATCATCTTCTTCAGGTGAAGATTTCGCATTTTCGTCTTCCTTTTCGTCAATTTCTTCCGTCGCAGGTTCTTCGACCTTTTCAGGACTAGAACCTGGTTCCTCGTCATTTTCGTTATCTTTCTCCTTCGCTGCAGGCTCTTCAGCCTGTTCTGGGACATCCTTTAAATAGAAAAAAATATAACATTATATTTTTTACTCAGACTTTTCACAATTGTTGACCCTGGTCAGAAAAGCGGGATGTTTGAATAAGTTATTTAAAAAAAGTTTAAAGTGCTGATATGCCAACATTAGGTCCCCGATAAAATTACATGTTGTTTCTTTCGCAATTCGCAATTTTCAGTGTAAGAACGGGCCTTGACCGATCTTATGCACTAGGTTCCCGACGAACACGCACTGCCCTTACACCTACATCTCACCCTTGCTCTGAGTCAGTACGAGCAGCACGCTAGAACACGCTTTGAGTGTTCGTGCCAGGCATGCACACCTTCTTTTCCGGTTACGCATTTTAACTCGGCCGGGGGTGGTACATTACGTAGGGTTTGATGTAAGTATAAGCGCCTAACCGTTTAAAGTGTGCCTATCAACTTTCATTAAAGCAAAAACTGTTTTATTTTTAGTTTGAATTCAAAAACTAATTGTTATTTACTGTGTATTGTTTTCTCCTGAAATCTTCCCTATTGTTGAGTCTGTTTATCAGTTGCTATTTCTTTTGTCGCGGTGTTTTGTTACAATTTTTGGTCCTAAGCATGTTATAAAAGTTTACCAAAAATACAATAGTAATATTTGTGTTAATTCTTTAACCACTCCATAAATTTAGTAAGGGCTCAAACCTCACTTGTTTGAAAAAAAGGGTGAAGATTGAAAACAATTGACAGTAAAAGATAATTTATTTTATAAAAATCAAGTATCAATAGTAAGAGAATGATGAGCGTATTTTGAAAAATAAAAATGAGAAGCTAGATGTATTAGATGTAAAATTAGACAATAGTTAACAAAAAGAGGTACAAAACAAGCTTAGATTATAGTAATGATAATTTATAGGACAGATAAAGAATTATTCAAATAAACAAATTCGCAATAAAATCAAAAAAGATTAGGCGAATGATAAATAGACTTGATATTACTAGTACATTAAGGAAAAGTATATTTTTAAGGCAAAAAAACAAAACAAAGTTTGTTACAGCAGTATCAATTGATAGAAAAGAGTGGAAAATCTTTGAGAGATAAGAGAATCAAAAGTTAGTTAAATTAAAATCAAATGTTGGATATTAAATAAAAGAATCAGTGAAGAATTGGGAATCAGAAGAGCAAAATAAAAATAGGAGATAGGTGGTAGCTGAGAATGAAGAGAAGAGAAACCCCGTTGTGCGATGTTTCAGGTACATCCACAGCAGTTGACTCAACATACTGCGAATCAAAACAATACCGTCTACAATCACAAATTACTTCCCTTTCCCACATTGTTGCGCCCCTTTCTTTTAGCCGTCTCGACTCTGACCCGCGGTGGTCAAAGGTTTACGATCCGTTTCCACAGGCCACCAGCTAGGTCATCATGAAAACCAAGCCAACGTGGAGGTAAGAAAATAGGACACTTGCAAGGAACCAGAGCTATACTGTTCTGATCAAGATAATTCGGATGATCTAACAGAACTACGGATGTAGTTAGTTACGCTCCTTCCAGGATGTTCCTTACGTGGACGTCAACCGAAGAGCACGCAACAAGGTCAGTGCCATTGCATGCTCTTAGGTATCAATCCTTGGCCTGCCATTATGCACGGAAAAATATATTCAAACAAAATTAAAATAGAAAAAAATATTTTAAAAAAGATTTAAAGATTTAATTTAAGGATTTAAAAAAAAATAAGGATTTAAAAAAAATAAAGGATTTAAAAAAATAAGGATTTAAAAAAAATAAAGATAAAAAAAAATTTTTTTTTTCAACTTAAAAAAATTACAAGATTTAAAAAATCGAAAATTCTCAATTTTTGCCTTCCTCACCTTACTGAGGAAAGGCTATAAAATCACTCGAAAAATGAACTTCTTAATTCGACCTCGTAGACCCACCTTCACGTATACCTATCGACTCAGAATCATGTTCTGAGCAAATGTCTGTGTGGATGTGTGTAGGTGAGTGGACAAAAAAATTGTCACTCGATTATCTCCGGACTGGATGAACGGATTTTGACCGTATTAGTCTCATTCGATCCGTCTTGGGGTCCCATAGGTCTCTATTTAAAATCAGCAAGTTTAGTTTAGTACTTCAAAAGTTATGCTAAAAAAACGATTTTGGCGTATGTCCGGAAGATTGTAAAGGGTGGTTTTTGCAAGAAACCCTATCATGTTCAAAGACCTTTCCAATGAGCCTGAAACATCAAGGATCTGACAACCCTATCAAAAGTTATTGGCACTTAAGTGTTATTTATAAACTTTCTGGAGGCCGGATCTGAGATATTGTGATAACAATATTGTCTGAATCTTCCATGTGAACTTTCGTTGGATAGGTTTTTTTTATCAGACCTTGCCGATGAGCCAAAAAAATTGAAGGTCTGCGAACCCTATCAAAAGAAATCAGTAATAAAATTGATTTGTTAAAAATGTTAAGGGAATGTTGCTATTTTTACTGAATGTATTGACTTTATGAATGTGAGGAAGGCACCAACCACCTAAAGGTGGATTAAGTATCGTTTTTAAAATAAGGCCGTTGCAAATATTTTTAAAATGTATGATTATATTTTTCATGGTGGCAAATTTGAACTCAGTATTCATAAGCCGGGTGCAAATTTGATGCCCTAATGGTTGCGGCTTCTGCCTTTCAAACGAAAAGTTCAGGGAGCAAATTCCGGTTGGTTCCCAGAAAATTTGAATCAGAAATTGAACAATGAATATGACCAAAAATCTACTTATTGAATAAGGTGGGATTTGAAGCCGCACATTTGGATTGGTGCCCTGGGACGCTACACCGTCGGCTCTAATAAGGGTTACAATCTAGAAGTGAAATGATCCGTAGCGTTCAACCGAGGTAAGCTGTATCAGTACAATCAATTAATTTAATAATTTTGAAATAAATATTTACACTTTTCAGAGGAGCGCAAAGTTTTTGAATGGCAAAATTTGAAGCTCAAATGTGCTTGCTGGTCAAATGAGGAAATATGTTAATTTTAAAAACTAAATCACATTATTTTACTTTATTAAACCAGTAAAAGTTTTTTTCGTGTTTTTTTTTTTGTAAATTTTTGTAATTTAAATATTAGAAAACAGGAAATTCTTTATTTCATCGCTTCGTTTCACTAGTAGACGGTGATTTAGGCGGATGTGTGTAGTCTAAGTCCAAGTTGCCTAAAAATTGATAGTTGAAAATAGAACCAAATCCACTTGAACCAAATTCTCACTACCATGACAGCCGTCCACTCCCGTCTCCACCGCGCACCAGGAACAAGGAAAGGGATTTGGAAGACGAGAAGTGTTGATGCTCCACTTTTTGCTTTGTTTTGCTTTTGATTTTGGATTTTTTTTTTTTTTTTTTTATTATTAAAGGTCCAATAAACTAAATTTTCAGTTTTTGTTCGAAAATCATGCCTGGGTTAAGACGGTAAGGCGTCATCCATAGAGTATGTCACGCTAAAATCGGCCAAAATTAAACCCACCCCCTGTGTCACACTTTGGCACGCTGGCTCCAATCCCTCCTCGAAAAGTACGTCACGCTTTGTCGCCCCCGTCTTGTTTTTGTAGAATCTAGATTAAATTTTTAAAAATTGCATAGGAAACCCATGACTCATCGGTTGTTTTGAAAATTTATTATAACAAATGTTGCATGATTTAAAATTTTTTTTTTCAAGGTATGATGATTTAAGCGTATTAGCATTTGCTTCCCGTCTCTCGTCGGTACTGGTCGCGGAAGAGGAGTCGCGCTCGCTAAATTTTTTTTGTCGTCTCAAGTTATGTCGCGTGTTCGAATGTTCGTCAATATTTGTTTGACCGGCCAAAGAGTGAACCAACTGTCTGTCGCTGGTGTAATCCGGATTTTTAGCGTTTTCCGGTGAGAAGAAGAAGAGCGCCGTGCAAGTCGCACGATCGAAATTGTTTTCCGGTAAAGAAGGGGGCGCCGCGTGCAAGCCAGCCCGCGCGGCACGATCGGAGTTTGTTCGTTCCGGAAAGAAAAAGCCGGGATCCTGATGTTCCGGTGAAAAGAAGAAGAGCGCCGTGCAAGCCAGCCCGCGCGGCACGATCAAAGGTTGTGTGTTCCGGTAAAGAAGAAGGGGCGTGATCCGGTAGAAAAAAGTGCGAGTGAAAGCAGCCCACGAGCGTGCCCTCAAAAAAGTTGGTCTACCCCCATCAGAGCGTCATACAACGAGAGATGGAACGACGACGACGGTAAGTTTTGTTCATGTTTCTTAATGTTATTTTTACCGATTGCGCGCGGATCAATCTGCAGCCATAAAATACGCTGCATTTTTTTAATCAATAACCGAGCCACGAGCCCCCCTCGTAAGCGGTAGATCGGGGTTCAATTCCAGGGTTGTTACGGACGGCGCGGATCGCGCGGATTCGGCGCGGATTTGCTGGCTAATTTCGCTTAAGCGCGGATTTCGTGACGTTTCAGAAATCTATCTTGGTTGCTCTCGGGTTTTCCAATAGGAAAAACAAACAAAATATTGACAATCTAGTAAGCAGGGTGTTCTTAGTTAAATTTACCTTTGATCAATTCGAAAATAAAGGAAAATATCAGAGCACAGTGTAAATATGTCGTGATAAAAATGGTAATAGTGAATAAAAGAAAGCCGTATTTCTTGTGTGGTCTTGGTCAATGTAAGGTCAAACTGCACTGGAGCTGATCAGCTGTCATCGTGCTCGTGGTGCCAGCGGGGGTCTGTAGGCATGATGAGAACACATGCTTATGTGCTGCACACGGGCTCCAGCTGGAGAGATTAGCCAAGGGATCATCGAATTTGAGGTAGGCTCGTTTTCTTTTTCAGGGCATGTAAGAATGGGCCCAGCACTAATGCTTTGTCAAGGTGAGTTCTTAAATTGTTATTTTGATCTCATTATAGAACCCCGGCATAGTTTTTTTTCCTCTGGCTCCCCTGTAAAATAAAGTTCAAACTGACCCCTCACCCTAAACCATAACTAACCCCTCTCCTTAAAACTGTTTATTCTTATTGATCTTATTCTAATATTTCTTCAACAGTGAGCGAGTTGTGGCGCTATAACCACGGCAAATAGTGTCCAGGGCATTTGTGGAAATACAATTTCCCATCCCCGAGGGTCCCGGAGCACCAAAACTTCTTAGCATGGTGGCTTCCAACGATTTATTGCCTATAAAATAGGAACGTGAGCGGGGGATCCCCACGTTTCTTCCTCCCCTGTAGATTCAGAACTGTATTGCTGTTAGAATATTCGTGTTCAAATTCAATCCAGTTCAACGAATCATCTTTGCGGTAAACTTTACGCAGTTGGCCTGGCCGCTTTAACGTTTGTGATGTTTCAAAGCAATTTATTGCATTTGGGCACTGCAATTGTTAATAATGACAAGAGAATGCTAGGCGTTAATCAACCTAAGGCATTTTCCAGGATGCCCTCGAAAGATTGGCTGCGCTAGGGTTAGATTAGATTAGATTAGAAATAGGGGAAGGTGGGGCAAGACGACCATATGGGGCAAAAGGAACAATTGCTCGTACGGCAGTAATTTTTACAATTTTGATTATTTCCAGTATGAGGAATTGTTGCTAGCAATGCAATTAGCTGATTCTACTAACACATAACCACCAAAACGACGTAAATGCCACGGGGCATAAGATTTAGTGAAGTTTTTTCAAAACCTTTGTTTTCTTATAATATTTGGAAAGTGCAAAATAAGACTTAGGGTTCGTTTTAAGGCTCATTTTATCAAAATGCTATTTTTCCTAGATCAGTAGTGTCCCTACCAATGACATGCACCTATTACGAAGTATGATTTAACTTTTGGTTATTTTTGTTGAGAGATTTTAAAAAATCTTGTTCAGGTGGGGCAAGTGTACCATATGGATTTTTAGTATGGAAAAAATACGAATTGCTGCAACAACATATTTTATTGGGAAATAAATACTTGATAGTACTTAAAAATTGATAAACAATTGTTAAAAAAAATGTCCACACAAAATAAAATGTTATTATGAAAATTTACTATTTAGTAATATTTTTTTTTCGCAAAAACGATAAAATTCTTAGTAAAATATTATTATTTAATCTAAACATGGAAGAAACCCTTCAAATACATTCTAATCTGATGTATCTAAGTGATAACAGTTCAATTGTTAGCAAATTAACATTTTTTTTTTTTCATGCATTGTTCCTCTTGCCCCAACGGGTTGTTCGTCTTGCCCCACTAGTTGAGTAGAACGTACGGAAAATCAAAAATTTTAAAATCATTTTTTTACATTAAAACACTGGATTTTTTTAAAACTGTTTCTTACAAAGTCTTAGCCAAGACCTAGAAAAAGATGATTATAATAAAATCCGAAAGATTTTTTAACTTTTTAATGGGTTATAACGAGCATTTCCTTAGCTTGTTACACTTGCCCCACTTTCCCCTATGATGATTTAAGCGTATTAAATCCATAATATGCAAAGTTACTTTTTTTTAATTATTTTAAGACTGAATTTTCAGTATTCAAAAAATAGTCTGGCGTAACGTCACAAACTCAAGAACCCCTTCTCTCCCCCTTGTCACACTTTGTCACGCTTGCGACAACCCCCCCTGGTTTGTCCCCCAGGAGTGGAGACGCCCTAAAAATGTATTTTCTCTACTTACCTTCGGCTTTTCCTCCTCTTCAACCACACTGGGCTGCTCCACCACACCATTCTGAGATTCCTCCGGTTCCTCCTTGATGGGCATCGGAAACTCGTCCTCTTCCGCATCGTCCGCACTTTCCGCTGGTGGCGCTTCTTCCGGTGCCTCCTCCTTAATCGGCATCGGAAACTCGTCCTGCTCTTCTTCCTCGTCTCCCCCATCCGCCACCTTCTTTTCATCAGCAGCCGTCGAAGACTCCTCCGTCGGTTCCTCCTTGATTGGCATCGGGAAGTCATCCTCGACGGCGGCGTCCTTCGCTATCGACTGCACCTGGGCAATGACGGGGACGGGTTGCTCCGGTGCGGGTTCCGCGTCTCCGGAAATACTGCTTCGCGTGGAGGAAGATGCCGTCGAGGCGGCCGCGTTGCCCACGACGTTCGTGATGACCGGGAGAGGGGATGCGGACTGTGGGGGTTCGGACGCGCTCTTGGCCGCGGCCTCGGCCGCCATTCGTTGCTTGAGCAGGGCGAACGGGTTGATTTTGACCTTGGATTTCTTTTTCTTCTCCGTTGGTTTTGGGGTGGCGTCCGGTGAGGGTGATGGGGTGGCAGATTTGGTTGCTGGTTCCACCGGGCGGTCCGGTTTTTCCTGCTTGATGCGAACTCCGTCGAATGCGATAACGGGGGAAGGTTCTCTCGCGTGGCGAGGCTTCTTGCGGGTAGGAACTTCGTCCAGATCTTGCGCTTCGATAGGTGAACTTGAGGATTCCAGTTCTTCCGGATCGATGCGCTCCTGCTTGATGCGGATTCCGCCGGGAAGTTCCGAGGATTGTGCGGCGATGATTTCTTGCCGCTCGTACGCGGGATCGACCTTTTCCTGCTTGATTCGCACAGCCAAAACGTTCGGCTTTTTGTAGACACTTTTTCGTGCCTTGGACTGGGAGCGTTCCTCCAGGTCGTCTCCTTCGTCGTCGTCCACGCTGATCGGTTCCGAGACCGTTGCGTTGAGGAGACCTTTTTCCTTTTTGATTTTGAGGATAAGCGTCGGCTTGGGTGAGCCTCGGACTGGCCCGGAGGACGAGCTGAGGGTGGACGCCGGGGAGGCCACCGAAGTGCGCGACTCGGGACGTCTTTTTTTAGCCGCTGGCGGTTCGGAATCTTCCTCCAAGCCGGGTTCCCGCTTGATGTTGAGCGCCAACTGCTCGTTGAACGTCGTGTCTTGTGATGGCGGTGCCTCTTTTTCAGCGGTTTTCGGCGCCGGTTGAGATTCACTTTCGGCAGGCGTGTCCTCTTCCTGCTTGATGGGCATCGGGAAGGGAATTTCTTCCGTGGCAGGTGCCGGAGCTGCCGCTGGTGGTGGCGGTGGCGCAGCAGCTTCTTCGTCATCTTCGTCCTGGAATCCTCCGTAGTCGTTACCCGATTCTTCGTAATTGTCGTCATCGTCGTCGCCATTTCCAAGCGGTTCCTGCAGTTGCGACGGTTCCGTGTCAATTTCGGTGGTTTCCTGCTTGAAGGTCGTCTTGGCCAGCACCACCATCGGCATCTTGCACAGTGCCAGCTGCTCGTCCATGCTCATCTGGGCGGCCTGCTCGGCAAACTCGTCCGCCTTCCGTTCTTCCTCGGTTCGCGTGTCTACCGGAGAGCTGCTGTTTTCGGCGGTGGGCGTGTCGACGTTCCGAACGCGGTCCTTGGTTTTGTCCTTTTTCTTTTTCTTCTTTTTGGCCTTGGCCTCGGAAATACTGGCGATCGCTTCCGTGACGGAGCTGAGCAGATTGTTGATGGTGGCAATGTCGGTGTCCTTGTCCAGCTTGGAACCGGTGTCGAGCAGGGTGGCAATCTTGTCTGCTGCGGCATCGGCCGGAGCAGCAGCTGGAGCTGGAGCTTCAACGGAGGGAGGTGCGTTCTTGGGCCGCCCTCGTTTCCTGGCGCTGGACGAAGGTGTCGGTGCGGGAGCTTCCGGTTCCAGCTCCAGCGGAGGCGGGAACGGAATTTCACGCTCTTCCTTGGGCAGTTCCGGTTCGGCGGGCAACGAACGACGTGTTCGACGTTCGGCGGTACCAGCGGCCGTTCCCGGGACGGCGGCAGCTCCGGATTTGCTGTTGACAGCTGCGGGCTGCTCAACCGGTTCATCTTTCGGGATGAGCAGCGGTTCCGGCGGGGGCAGTGTTCCCGTGCAGAACATCATGTAGTGACGGGTGAGGATTTGCTTCTTCACAAAGTACTTGTCACACTTGGGACACTTGGACTTGGGCTTCAGGAAGCAGCTGTGCCATTCGAACAGGTTCTGCGTCTTGAACTTTCTGTTGCACAACCGACACTGCACATCCGGTAGAATCGCCGGAGGGCGACCCCGGGAAATGCGGCCACACGCATTCAGCGAAACGTGTTTGACTAGGGCAGCGTTTTTGTCCCATTTCCGCTTGCACTTGAAGCAAGTGTACGGAGTACGTGTCAGCTGGTGCCACAGATTGTGGTCCTTGAACTCCAGCACGGACTCGAACGTTTCCCGGCACGACCCGCAACCAAACTTGCGCACCGTCGGAACGTGTTTCAGCCCGAGATGGCTGTCCAGCTCGGTTTGCGTTTTGAACTCGTCCGAGCAGAACGAACAGGGATGTTCAAACTTGATCTTCTTCGGCACCGGCACGGTCAGTTCGGATTTCGCCGTTTGCTGCTTGCTGCTGCTCGGTTCCGCCTCATCCGGAGACGGTTCTTTGCGCTTGGAACGGGTTTGCTTCAGTTCCGCTTCGGATTCCTTGTCCTTTTCGAGTTTTTGCTGAGCCAGGAGTTGTTGCTGTTGAAGCTGCTTTAGTCGCTCCTTCTTGGTCAGGGCCTTGACCGGCGTCGACGGAACCGGTTCGTCCTTAACATCGATCGGTGCCTTAACCCGGGTGGTCGGTGCCGGAGAGGGGGATGGCGACGGCGACGGTGGCCCCCTTCGTTTCTTGCCCTTTTTGCTGCTGCTCGAACTGGCCGCTTCAATCTTCACGTCCTCCTTGACGTCCTTCACGTCGGCTTTGGCCGCAATACCAAGCTGGAAAAAGAATCGTTCAATAAATTACCACCACACCCGAAATCGCACATCCTCACCTGCTTCCGCGACGGTTCCACCAGCGGCAGGTTCAGAATGGTCCGCGTCTGCAGATTCGTCGCTGCGCACATCAATCGATACTCGTAGAAATCGCTGATTTTGTCCACACAAAGAGAGCAAATATTTTGCGGCATCTTGTCATCCTTGCTCACCTAAACAACACCGCGCCGGAAATGGAAGAACCCAAAAACCAAACCAAAACAATTAGCGCCCAGCTCATTAAACGTAAACAATAATAAAAAGCAATCGAAAGAGAAAAAAAAAAAGCAATCAAAGCAGGCGGCCCCCTCACCTCTATACCAACACAGTCGAGGATTTTTTTCGCCAGCGTCGCTTCTTCTTCGTCGCCGACTATGATCTCGATTTCGGTCTCCTCCAAAATCGGGACCTTGCTCGGCTGGTCGACCCCGCAAAGCCGGCATATTTTGTAGATCTGCTTGTGCAGAATGTTGATCGCGAAGCGCTCCATCGCGTCCGGCACCGGTGGCCACCGGCACTGCTCACTTTGCGGCCCTTTTCCGGGGCTTAAAATCGATTTTTCCGCGGACCACCTTTCAGAACACAACTTTAGCTTCCATGTTTTTTGACACTTTTTTTTTCTTCTCTTCTTGATGGCCGCACCAGCGCGGGGGAGGGCCACGGATTGCGTGACGCAATGTTGACGGTCAATTTAATTTTATTTTGCTGTTTGATATCAGAAACGCACGAATTTATCACAAAATTATTGTTTACATTTCATAACTAATAAAAAAGGTATCGCTGTGCTGTGCTAAATTTTCATATTAAGAATACAAAATTTTAAAATTAAACATCAGTTACGTTATTCGAGACTCCTCCCAACCGGTCGCGTCAAACGCGTAACACGCTGCGATAGAATTAGTTACTTCTGGAGTGGTATTTAAATTTTACTCAGCCTTTGGGTAGTTAGTGTTTCTCTTCAAATTTGAGTAAAACGTGGCCATGTTTGGAATTTCACTTTGAAAATAAATAAATAAAAAATTACAGATTAAATAGTTACTTTTACTGCATAATATATTAACTTTTAAATTGATGGAAATTTTTTTTCAAACGTTACAAATCCCGCCTCGCCCTACCGCGCAACAACAATCACTTTTTGCTCGACAGCTGCCCGATCAGATTCTCCACCTTGGCCAACAGTGCGGGATCGTTCGAGCAGCAGTCGTAAATCTTCAGCAAGCTGTCGATGTCCTTTTGCTCGTACGCGATGGTGGCCGCTTCCACGTGGCAACCGGCGCGCAGATACCACTTGATCTTATTTTCCTCCCCGCACCGGGGCAAATACTTTTTCGCCTCGTCAATTTTTCCCTGGGCCAAGCAAACCTCCACAAACGGTTCATAGCCGATGGGACTTTTCTTCGACTTTGCAAACTTTTCCAGCTCGTCCCACTGGAACTGCTGCGAGAGAACCTGTATGCGGAGCCACCAGAAGCGCCGGTCCGGCACGCGGAACTCGCTCTTCAATCGTTCGGCATATTTTATGTCCCCAAGCAGTAGCAACTGCCGAATCGTAGCATGCAACGGCAATCCGTACAGTCGCTTTTGGTACTTTTCGTCCAACGTCTTCTGATGCTTCATGAGTTTCTTCGTCTCGTCGCAAGCTTCCGTTTCCAGCGTCTTGTTGGCTTTCTTGTAGTTTCCACTAATGTCCGGAATTGATACCTCGACATTGTTAATCTCCAGCGCTTCCCGCAGACCCAGTTCCGCTTGCGACTGGAAGTCATCCTCCTGCGAGTAGATATCCTTCAACGTGGACAAACTGTTTGCTTGGCAGTACTTTTTGTACAGATTCTGCGCCAGCGGAAACCGACGAATGGTCATCTGGAACTTGGCCAGCGCCGTGGTGCTCTTCATTTCCAGTATCACCATGTAGATGAGGTCGGTATCGCCCGACTGGGTGGCGGCCATCAACGCCTTTTCGTTGGCGCCCAACTTGAGCAGCAGCGGAACCTGGAGGCTTTTGCGTGGTTCCAGCTCCAGCAGCGTGATGGCCAGCTTCGTTTTGCCCACCTGTTGGGCCTTTTTGGCCACGTTCGCAAACGAGATGCGCTCGGTGCGCGTCTGGTGCGAGAGGAACTTTTCGGAAATCTTGCGAGCGACCTCTTCCTCGTCTGAAAATGATAAAAAATTTAATCCTTAGAAAAAAAAGAGATTGAATGAAACTTACTCTTATCGTGCACAATTTTGTGGAATGCCCAGTGCTCTAGAATACGCGATTCTGGAAGTTTTAGATGTTTAGCCACCTGGATTGCCAGTCCGTAGTGTTTGCGGAAAATCAACCGATCAAGAATCACCAACGGTTGTAGAAAGTTGAATCTGTAGCAATATCATAATTATTATAAGTCAAATATCCACTAATTGATTCAAACTCACTGTCTCAATGTAAGCGGCATACCGACGTTCCGATCGCGCAGCGCATTCAACACCCGCAGCACACGGCACATTTCGATGTACTCCTCGGGATTGTACCCGGAAAGAAACCCCTTCCCAAAGTAAGCCGCTCTGATCAGACTCTTCTGGGTATGGGTATCGAATTCCTGGCCAGCGGCCTGCACGCACTCCGCCACCGCCGATGCCAGCCGGTCCCGAATCAGGCAGAGATATTCGTCCGACTGATGGCTGCGCTCCTGGAACTTGCGGTGCGCTTCGAAAAGGAACGATGCCGGTTCGGAGATTCCGATGCCGAAGATGTTGCTGGTACATCGCGGCACGCGCTGGATTAACTCGTGATATCCGTTGGTCAGGATGCGAACTCCGTCCATTTCTTGAATTAGGACCATGGGGGAATCGTACGTGTAAATATTTGAGTCTCCGGTCGTGCCGACCACCAGAACCATCGAAGCGTAGCTGACCACGACCGCTTGATTGTCCGGAGTTGGGTCTTCGTCACAGCACCAAGCGATCTGCTGTGGCCGTTCGGTGCGTCCAGTTGCATATTCACAGTACTTGGTCTTGAGATCAGCCGATCCCATCCAAATAACTC
Source organism: Culex quinquefasciatus (assembly GCF_015732765.1). Lineage (NCBI taxonomy): Eukaryota > Metazoa > Arthropoda > Insecta > Diptera > Culicidae > Culex > Culex quinquefasciatus. The sequence goes on from NC_051861.1 coordinate 1,505,328, forward strand.
CGGTATTTGTGTACAGTGCCAAGTGTCGGTGATTAAACGAGACGGCCATGAGAATTATGCTGCTGAAATCGCTCTTCATGGTAATGACGTGAGTCAGAGGGGCACTTTCGCCGTGTCTGGCTAATATGATTTCCGTATCACGGGACAGCAAGCAGCACGTGGTACGCTCTTGCGAGACCAGTTCCCAGCTGGTGAGTCCCGTTGGCAAGGACAACAGTTCCGATAGTGGTCGCGACTTTGGATCCTTGATACTATTGACGATGTAAATCTTGTGGCTGGCCGTAATAACGGCCACACCGGTCCCCGAACTGGACGCAAAAATCTTGGCATCAATCACCTCCGTAACGTCCTTTCCCATGCTGAATTTATGTTGGAAATTGCCAAACATGTCGTAGATAACCACAAAACCATCGTCCTGTACGCACAGAAATTCCTCCGCATCGGACCAGCCCATGCAAACCAGGTTGCCGTTGTCCCACTGGAATCAAATTTATGATTTTTTTGAATATTTTTTTATATCAATTTATTTCTAAAGCATTTTTAATAAAACCCCAAAAATTTGGAAGGAAGCATGCAAATTTAAAGAAAATTAAGCCAACAACCTACAACTCAAAATTGGGTCATAATAGTTTTCAGAAAGTTGGGTACTCTCAAATTCTACGTAAATATGAGTAGTTCCAAATAAGTGTGTAATAGCCTTACATCGGGCTATTTTTGTCGGGTTATGTCGGTGCATCCAAAGTTTAAAAAAAATGCAAATAAAATTTAAAATTATAAAATAAACTTTCACTCACATTAATCGACGAGATGAGCTTCCCGGCGCAGTTGAAAATCCGAATGACCGGTTTGGCCGAACCCGACCCGGACAGCTTGAGGAACTGCTTAAAGTCCTTGACCAGCGCCACCGGGCCACCGTACGAGGCGGCGTGCACGGTCATCTGCTCCAGGTTGATGGTCGCCGGCCAGTCCATGCTGTACAGGTCGATTTTCCTGAAAGAAATCCGGGTTTCGAGGCGAACGGGTCAATATTTTCGTCCATTGGGCAGCGATGAGTAATTCTCACCTGTACGAGTTTTTCTGGCCCAGCGTGAACCAATCTCCGGTGTTGCACAGGAGAGACATGTTGGCTTGTGGGAAGCAATCCGGTGTTCAGTGAAAATTTATGCACTTTTCACGAATTAAACAAGTTTTTCGTCGGATCTTATCAAAATTTTCGTGGGGCGAAACAAAAACAATCACTTTAATGACATTTTTTTCAATCATTGAGCTGTCATCATTCAAAAGGGGACATCCAATTATTACGATACGCACGATAAGTTGATAACTGTTGTTAGGCATTAGCGTTAGTGAATTTAAAAAAACTCAAATAATCAAGGGAATGTGATACAAATTTTAAGAACCATTTCAAATTTAAACTAAAATGCGATATCTTTATTGTTCATGTTGTTTTGCATTAAGGATAAGGATTTTTAAGTTCATAATTAAAGCATTAATGGAATAAGGCAATTCAGCTCGAAACGAATCCAGACCACAACACGCGCACTCACTCACTGCCGGATCTCCTTCCCGTCTTCCTCCCACTCACACTACTCGTCGGTCGCTTCGCGACGCTTTTTCGGCTTATAGCTTTCCCATTTCTTGTGATTCAGCTCGTTAAAGTCCGGACAGTGCGCCGCAATGTCCTTCAAATATTTGGACAGCTTGAGCAACTCTTTGTCCTTGCCCCGGTTCAGGTGAGCTTCGGCAAACGGCTTGATGCGCAGTCCCGATTTGGGGTTCATCAAAAAGTTCCGCCGCAGGTCGTCAAACATGATGGTATTTTTGGACGAGTACTGCTCGTATTTGCCCCAAATAACCCCCAATGGTTTGACCTCAATAACGCCACGAATCGGACAGTGTACGGTGATCATGGCCTCAGAGTCCAGCATAAAGACCAGCTTGTAATCGGGATGAGATGAAACGCCCAGCAGTTTCATCTTCTCAACGATCCACTTCATTGAAGTGGCCGACCAAATGGCGATGTCGTAATCCTGATAGGCGGACGTGAGGAACTCGTGCAGATACGGCCGCATCAGCTCGGAACCGTTCTCCGCCGCCGATCGGTGATCAAACAGAGTGTAATCAATGTCCAACACCAGCAGACGTTTGCCCTCACGCGGCGGGTTGAGTTCGTTGATTTTGTACTCGCGGACTCGTTTGTTAATTTTGGCCAAATAAATTTCCTTATTCTCCAGCGGAACCTTGTCGTCGTCGTCGTTGTCCAGGTCGTTGATTACCGTTCCGACGTCGTCCGGCTTCGAAGCTGCTTCCTCGATATCCGCCTCCAGCGAACCCACCATCATCAGCTTGAAGTTGGGCTTCAGTTCCATCATACCGAGACGCACCTCGTCGGTGGCGAATTTACCTGTTAAAGTGCAATTAGTTAAATAAACACTTCTTCATCAAGCAAGGATTAATATGGATCATTTCGCGCCAACTGTACACAAAAAAGTACAAATTCGAAATCGAAATCTTTTTCTGATCATGCTCAAATTTTGTGGAGCTGTTTATAATATCGAATCATGCCAGAATCCTAAATTTCTTCATTTTTGGGATCGGAACTTCCGACAATTTTCCAAAAAAAAACTCTGTTTTCAGATGACCGTATCTTGGAAACATTAAATGATAGAACAATGACGTCATCAGATTTTCGATAAGAAACAGACTTTTTTGTATTTTGCGCATTTGAAAACTTAACATGCATTTTTTTCGAAATACATGCGTCGCCGTTGTGTTCCCCAGACGATTTTACATAAGATTTTGTTTCTTGTTGGGCGAATTCAAACGTTATCTTGAGATAACGATTTTTTTAGCTTGGAGTTGCAGAATAACCTAGAACGCTATGCATTTTGCCTAAAAAAAACGAACAAGACAGGTAAGTACGTTTTATTCACATTTCCGCTCAAAATGCATCGCGTGGTAGGTAGGCCAATTTAATCACTCCAAGTCGTTGGACTAATTAGCGATTCTCAACGGGGGTACCGGGCCTACATGATTTACATGGTAGGGGGTACCGGCCTAGAAGAAGGTTGAGAATCGCCGGACTAATTCTCAACACTTTTACCGTTTCCGCTAATAAATCAACATTTTAAGATTTATCAACTATGGAAAAAAATATTCTTATGTAAAATCGTCATAGTTTAATACCTCCTTTAGAAATCTGGAGCGATTTTATTTCTTTTTCTAAGGGCATCCTCAACGTGCTAATGCTAATGCTAAGGAAAATGTTTTCGATTTCGTAGTGTTACGGAATGTGGGACGACACCCATTTTTAAGATGTTTTTGACTTTGCACAGGAACTACTTAAAATTGAGTAATTTTTATTTATTAGAATACAGACAGAAAGGGTTCAAAAAGAAAAAGAGAAAAAAATAAACTGAGCAAGCTTGTGTCTACAAATTTATTTTTTTTCCATACTGGGAAAGAAAATTTCCATGAAATTTCCAAAACCGATGATCTCATACACAAATTTCCTGTCAAAACACGTGAGATGGAAATTTTTCGACCCGGCAGATCGTAATTAGATTAACAAATTTTTCTCCCCACTTACCCTTGTACTTAAGATTGAGAAGTTTCTGCCGCGGCGGCTTCACTTGTGTCTTTTTGCAAATTTCGTGCTTTAACACAGCAACTGTGTCCTGATCGGTCAAATCTTCTATCGGGAACTCTTTGCCGCTCCATTTGACAATAATTTTAATCTCGTTCGACACTTGCGGTTCCATTTTCTGTCGCGTTTAAAACTCTTCCGCACGAAAACAACAAACTTGTTTTTGCTCAAAATTTCACCTGCTGCAAAAGATCTATCTCTTTTTGCGGTTATGTCAAACTGCTGAGTCGCGTTATTTACGTTTGGGGCGCGACCGAAAGGTACGTAACGGTTAGAGGATTTTGAAGAAAAAAAAGTTGATAATATTATTTTATAACACAGCAACATTTTGTGATAAACAATGATATGCCTTTTGCAAAATGGTCTGATTACAGTTTTTAAAACATTTAAAATCGTTACGTATTTCGTTGAGACTCCACTTTCGACCGGTTGTGAAAGACAGGTCGAAAGTCATCAAAGAGTTTGTATCAACAAGTCGAGTGATTTTTTGAAATTTAAAATTTATCAGTTTTTGAGTAAAAGTTTTCGGAAGAAGTAAATTGCGTTCATCAAAAATGTCACTGTTTTGTGATGCAAAGTTCAAGTTTTTACAAAACCATCCATTTATCGCAGAAATTGAGGAAAACTGTTTTGTTGGTTATGTTGCCGGTGTAAGTAAACAAACATTGGAGTCAGAGCCGGAGGTCGAATGCATAACACCGTCGTAGAACAACTTAAGTTAATTCTTAACTTTTCCTAAACGCAGGTTGCCCACTTGGTTGCCCATGGTTTGACTTGACATATTTACGGAGCTTTTTTTTATCGATTACTTTTGGTTTTATCCCTTATCCCCGAATCCCACTTTCCCGAATCCCATATCCCCGAAAATCATTTCCCCGAAAATTCCACATCCCCGAAAATCTTTTCCCCGAAAGTGCGACTTCCCCGAAAATCATTTTCCCGAAAATTCCACATCCCCGAAAATCAATTTCCCGAAAATTCCATATCCCCGAATGACATTTACCTGAATGGCCATTTTACCGAACTGTCGTTTTCCCGAATTTACATATACCCGAATGGTTACTTCACCGAAAAATCAATTTGCCCGAATGATATCCTTTATATAAACTAAATTGTTATTTTGGGATTTTTTTATAAAAGTATGACGTTAATATTAAATTCTCCTACGTGTTTTTTAAGATTATAACCGTAGAAGGCCATCCATAAACCACGCGGACGCTTCAAGAGTGCGGGATATTGAGATCATCCACGTTCCATAAAAAAAAGATTTTTCTTTTGTAGCGGCGATTTTCAGCAAAGGAAATTTTCCAAAACGGTATCTACGTGTTAAGGATTGAACAGCACGATAGCTTTATGCGAGGACTCGATGCGCAGGATTCAGTTTGTTCTAGATGTTGTTTAACTGAACTGATTTGTCTTTATCAATTTTAGCTGGATGAAGGCTATGAACAAATTTTTTTTACGTCCAAATCGAGTTTTGCGATCAACCCTTTCAATTAAATCTAAATAGTTGATTATTGAATTACAAAATGCATTTTTTGAATATTTCATCACTGACATTTTAGATTTAAAATTACTAAATCACTTTTAAGTAGTTTAGGGACTCGACAGCCAAACAAAAAGACGACTAATTTTTTTTTTATTATTCGATTATCCGAAATGAACTTTTGACAAGGCCTTCGGATAATCGAGTCTGGACTGTAATTTGATTTTCAACTAAATGCATTTTTTGCGAAATGACCAATGTATCAAATCGACGTTGTTGTGTTATCTTGTCGTTTGTCGCTCTTTGCCGTTCTGAGAAAAACGCGTTTTAATGTTTGGCCTTGAATAAACGAAAAAAGAGCCAAACACGTTTTGTTTGGTTGACCATTCTGTGCATTGTCCCGAAGTTTGGTTGATTTTGGTTGCCAAGGTCCCGAGTAACAACTACAAATTTTGCGGTAGTCGGGCCTGAACGTTTGTCAAACACGTTCTGACCTGAAATCCCTCTGGCCAGTTGTCGCACTTACATCAATTTAAATATTCAAAATTCAAGTGAAGCTCGGAATTTTTTGAACGTTCAATTGTGGACATGATACTTCCTTGGTCGCTACTTCCCCGAACCCGGTCAGGCGGGTATGGCCGTTGCCCAGGACCGCGCGCGGTTCTGGGCAACGGCCATACACGCCCGGCCGGGTTCGGGAAAGTGGCGTTCGGGGAAATGGCCGTTCGGGGATATGGTCATTCGGGAAAATGATTTTCAGGAATGTGGAAAATTAGGGGAAGTAGCCATTCGGGGGTCTCGTGGCGCAGGGGTAGCGGCTTCGGCTGCCGATCCCGATGATGCTATGAGACGCGGGTTCGATTCCCGCCTTATCCACTGAGCTTCTATCGGATGGTGAAGTAAAACGTCGGTCCCGGTTTCTCCTGTCTCGTCAGAGGCGCTGGAGCAGAAATCCCACGTTAGAGGAAGGCCATGCCCCGGGGGGCGTAGTGCCAATAGTTTCGTTTTTCGTTTTAGCCATTCGGGAAAATGGTTTTTAGGGGAAGTCGCCATTCGGGGATGTGGCCGTTCGGGGAAATGGATTGTTCGGGGAAATAATTTTCGGGTTAATGACATTTCGGGGAAGTGTCTTTTCGGAGATGTGGAATTCGGGGAAATGTCTCTTCGGGAATGTGGGTTTCGGGGAAATGTCATAGATTCTTACTTTTTCGCTTCTGATTATTTTTTTTTTCAATAAATAAATTGAATTTGGCTACAGGAGAAATAAAAAAATCCAAATTCATTGGTATCGAATTCCTCTAACTAAGTTTGTTTCTATTTACTCAATATTAAATTAATTATAGCAGATGTCTGAAAATAAGTAAAGCAAAAGCTTCTCCTCTTATTTTACATGTTGATTTGAAATAAATTTCACATCAAAATTCAAGTTTGTCTGAGATCCGGACTACTTCTTCCAAAATGTTGAATGAAAGTTTTCGTATTTTATATTTCAGCGATTCAAGCTGCAAATTATTTTACCAGATTTCCCGCAACTTGATAATATGAAAATTGCTGTTTTCGATGCGTTGCAATTAATGAACACTGAAGAGGTTTCCAAAAACGGCACACTAGATGAATACATGGAAAATTTGATAAACTTCCTAACTGGTAGAACTACGCCACCAGCGAAAGAGTCCAATCCGGATGCTTCCGCCATCCTGGCCATCTTGAGCCAACTTGAACAGTTGAAAAAGGAGCACCATTGCCAAGTCCACATCAACAGCTCGCTTTCGCAGCTTAAATTATCCAGATTCAAAGGGGACGATCAACATTTTTTAGAATTGGCACGAGCCTCCGAAACGACCTTCTCGGTCATTTCGCACAGCCTGCCGGATTTGGGTTCGTCCGTGGAGCTCTTCATGTACCCTGCGGCACCGGAAGCGCACACCACGCAATTCGTTCGAGTTTTAGAGCAGCTCGAAGAATTCTACAGCAACCTCAACACACTCGATCAGCTTTGCTACGTGGTAGATCCGACGGAGGTTGACACGCGCCTCACATGGCGCATCATCAAGTTCAGCCAAAAGGTGTTCCTAAAGATTTCGCTGCACCCTCTGCAGCCGTCCTCGATCGAGGTTGCGTTCATCGGGCCAACGGACGAGATTGAACTGCTGCGAGAGCAGTACAACGGCAAGCTGGAGGACTGGGATCCGGACAGCGACGTGTACACGAACATGCTGCGAATTTTCGAGATCATGTCGTTTCCGATGCGCACCGATGACGAGGCGGACGCGATCGACTGTGGCATCTGTATGTCGCACCGGGACGAGAGGGGCAAGATTCCGATCGTCAGCTGTGACAACGAAAAGTGCTCGCTGGTGTTTCACATCGATTGTATGAAGCAGGTGGGTTGATTGGGGATTGCTTGTAGAGTTAAGTGGTTTAAATGTATTTTTTCTTGTTGTTGCAGTGGTTCCTATCGTTGAAGGAAAGCAAAACTTTCTTCGCCATATCCATCGGAACGTGTCCTTATTGTAAGCAAAAGTTGTCATCGAGCTTCGATATGCTGCTGAGATGTTTGTGATCTCATTGATATTGTGTTTAATTTTTACATTCTTAAAACACCAATTGTGTTAATAAAGTAAGAAAAAATGTGTTAATAAAGTAAGAAAAAATCATATTTCAAATTCTCTTGCATTATTGGATCACTTAAGCCTGGAAATTGATTATCCGCTCAACGCAGAACTTATACTTCCTTATACCTTTCAGAGTCTTAAATATACTGAAATCTGCATTTGCAATATGACCTTAATCCTAGCTAAAATGGTCCAGATTTTGATTTTGATAGTCGAATTTGAATGTAACCTCAACAAAAACCCCAAACATGTTTTAAAGTTACATAGAATTTGTAAATTCAAGATGATGGCCATAATTATGCTTTTTCGAAATTGCGATTTTTATCCCCATTTTACTAGCATAACTATTTTTGCAATGGCTCTTCTATTTGACCATGTTCCGGATTCCCCAGGACACATGGAATCGGTACTAAAGTGGCCAATACGGACAAACACCAATATGAAAAATGCCATCATGTTCTCTTCAAAATTGATATCTTTTATCTCCATTTTGAAAGCACAACTATTTTTGCAAAATCAAATCCCATTTGATCATGTTCCGGATTACCAGGGGACATATAGAATCGATTCCAGTATGGACGAAAACCATTCTGAAAAATGCCATGTTTATTTTTTTTTGAAATTTAGATTTATATCTCCATTTTACAACCACAACAATTTTTGCAAAAAAATCTCCAATTTAACCAGGATCCTGATTATCCGGGGACACCTGGAATCGATTCTAAAGCGGTCGGTTTATTCAGAAGTCGGTTTTATCAATATTCTCTTTATAATTCTCAGTAAAATAATCCCGGAACTTTTGTTTTTGCCAGTCATTGCACATCATTCGAATTTTGCCGTTATTTTTCGTTCTCTCTTTCCACCCGTGTCCGCGTGGGTCTGCTCGGTTGGTCAGCGTTGTCGTCGTGACCAGTTTTGATGGATGATTTTTCTAAAAAAATCATTATTTTTTTATATCAAAGTAAAAAGTATCCTTTTTTCAAGTTCACCCGTCGTCACCCTTTAAAAGGGTATCGAAAATGTACTGAATTTGACATACCCTTTTAAAAGAATGACGCCGGGTGAACTTAAAAAATGGATAGAAAGTATCCTTTTTGAGGATTGAAAGTACCCTTTTGAGGGATACTTCTGACTTTGAGTGTAGAATTTAATAGTTCATATTGCTATACATCATTAGGTCTATTCCCGTACTGCAGAATTCTGCAATTCTGCACGAAATCGGCAGAAGAGCGTTCCCGTACTTTTCTGCAACATAAGTAACTTTTTTCCCAGGCAGAACTTCTGCAATGAGAGAGACAGAAGTTGCAGCAAAACCGTTCCCGTACTTTTCTGCAAGCTCTCTCTTCTCTTTCTTGTTGAAAAGTGACTGCAAGTTGGTGTGATGGATGTTGAGTACACGCTTACATAAAGTTTGCAATTTGGGTGAAATCAAGCATTTTATTATTAGTTGTAATATTTTTTTTGTTTTATTATTACTAAATTGAATTAGTCTTTTGAAGAGACGTTTGTATATTTTAATTTGATGGATTTTTTGGGAAGTTAGTTTTTTTTATGTCTGGTTTTATAGAGAACGATTTTTTTGTGTTCATTAATGTAAATGATATAGCGATAATTTTTAGTATTCAAATGATAACTTTTTGAATATACTAAATATGTGTGTTTAAATAATAGGTAAATTTAATTGCCAAATAATTAATTGCACCTTTAACGGTGCTACCAATTTGTATTCTTATTTGAACCAAAAAATGTGATTTAATTTAGTCGAATTCTTAAATTTTAGGAAGTTTAAATTCTAAAATTCGGAAATTCTTAAATGCGCCATCTTGAATCACAAAAAGTACATTTTTTGGAGTCGTTAAAAAATCAGGTTTAGAGGATTTAGAGATTGAACATTTTGACGAGTTCTTCGCGTTCTTCGGAAAATAGAGTACGAATTGTTTCTATTTTTTTTTTAAATATTTGAGTCTTCATTTTTTTATGTACAGAATTTTAAAATTTTATTTATTTTTGTTTTTTTAGTTTCTTTATTTTTTATTATTTTTTTTTAAACTGTGACTTTTGAATTTTTGGTGTTCTGAACTTTGAAATATTCAAACTTTTGACTCATTTATTTGGAATTTAAATATTTTTGAATTTTTAAGTTTAGGAACATTTAAGTTAGAAACCTTTATTTTTTATTTCGAATTTTGAAAATTAAGATTTTTTTGAAATTTTCAATGTTTAATTTTTAATTATTTGAATTTTCAAGCTTTTAATTTCTGATTTATTGTTTTTTTTTCTGAAATAAATATTTGCATTTTTAAATTTTTCTAATATTTGATTTATTTTTTTAAAGTTCCTCAATTTGAAAAAAGTTCTTTTTATATTTTTAATCACGAATTTCTTAATTTTCAGATTTATAAATTTATGAGTTTCAAAATTGTAGAATTTGTGATTATTTTTTTTTATTTGTCAATTTCGCTGCGTCACCGTTGTTCTTCGATGTGAAATCCAATCATAATTTATTTATGTTATCTTTCAAACATTTTTCTATTAAAACATGTATTTATGGTCTATATAAATATACCTCCTATATTACACCTTTTTCTTTTTTTAATTATGTTTTTTAAATGTACCTGCCATTCTCAGTTCTTAAATTGTTTACCTAATGTAAAGTTTTGAGTTGTTTCTGATATAAAATGTCTACCTAAGCATTATAAATTTCTAGTTTAATAAATGATACATGCTTGATTTTTAGATAAAATGTTGATTTGCATAAAAAATAAGTCCCCGTTCTAGAGGTAAACTTCTTTCAATTACAATTTTTGTCAATCCATTTTTTTAATTGTTTTGAAATAATTTAAAAAAACTTCAATACCCAATTTGAGTAAATCCACTCAACTGTGTACAATATTGCAGAAAAAGTACCGGAACGCGCTACCCAGGCAAAAGTTTTGCGGCTTCTCTCCTTGCAGAACTTCTGCAAAAGAGAGAGATGAAGAGAGCGAGTTGAAAAGTACGGGAACGTGCTGCAAAAAAGTGACTTATGCTGGCTGCAGAATTCTGCAGAAGCTGCAGAAATTCTGCAATTCTGCAAGTACGGGAATAGACCTATTGTCTTCGTTAGAAAGTTGGCTACACCAACTTAGATGGTTGGAATATGGTTTTCGAAAAATTTGCAGTGTTTTCGCGAGTGAAAGATAGGGAGCGTTCTTTTATTACGTAACGCAGTAGGGGGAGGGGGTCGGAGGCCGTGTTACGCTCAATACAAAATTTTTAAAATTTGTATGGAAATTTTGTTACGAGGGGGGGGGGGGGAGGGGGTCTAAAAGTCCGATTTTTCGCGTTACGTAATAAAAGAACGCTCCCATAAAAGTTATTTTTTTCCCACCGTTGGGGTAAAATAGCCCACCTTAACATAAAATCTGATCACCTACCCTAGTTGATCTCAACGCTTACTTTGCGGTGTAATTCGTTCGACCCCCGCAGCAAACCCCCTGACTGTTGTGAAGGAATTTGTTTGGTTGTTGCTGCAGCTGACTTTTGATGACCGTTGTCCCGGGAAAGATTCCGGGTTGTTTGCGCTTTTAAAATGTCCAACTTTGATGTCTTTGACAACTTAAACAGCTATTTAGACAGTAAGTACACAGATTTTTGGTTTAAGTTTGATTTATTTAGTAACACTTTTTTTGATAGAAACTGATGATTACGACGTGTCGGATGATGCCGAACTGGGGGTCAGTTTCGACGAGGCAGAAATGCAGCTTCCGGTGGCCACCAAGGGAAAACGCGGCACCAAAAAGGACAAAGAACCCAAGCTGATTTCGCCGAAAAAGAAGCGCGACAAGCCGACCTCGCAGACTTCGTTGCGTTCGGTGATGTCCCAGGAGGAGGAGGAGGAAGAGGATGAGCTCGAGTCCGGTTCCGGATCGCAGTCTTCGATCGCTTCAAGGAAAAGAGGAATGCCAACGGCCGCCGTGGTTGAGATTGAGGATGACGGGTTGGAACGTGAGATTTTCTTTGTTTTTGGGTTTTGAATTGAAATTCAATGGAATTTAAATTATTTTCAGAGCAAATCGCGGCAATTAAAAAGCAATACGACATCATCTTCAACCAGAACAAGTCCTTTGCCGATTCCAACAAAAAGTTCTTTTCCGGTTTGAAACGGCGCTACACGACGCTGTCCAAGCAGTTCCACAGCAAGTCGCGGAGCAAAACGTTCCCGGAGAAGTTGCAAGTGCTGCGGGATGAAATGTTCGACATTTGTGTCAATTCGAATTTGTTTGCGCCGCAGGTTCCGGCTGCTCCCGCGGCACCGCCTCCCGTCGTCAATTCGCAGCTGCCAGCCACGAGATCTGGGACGAGGCGAAGTTTGAGACGGCAGGAGCCGGAACTGATCAATCTGGTTGACAGTCCGGCGTTGATTCTTCCCGGAGTGGTAAACTTGGACTCGGACGATGATGCGGACTGCGTGATGGCCGTCAAGGAAGCGGACCAGTCGTTTGACTCGGAAAACTACGAACTTTCGCTCAAGATCAAGTGGGAGGGTAAGATCGAGCGGTTCGCCCACCGGAAGCACCAGAAGTTTGCGGATCTAATTGAGCAGCTGGCGAAACGAGCTGGTTCCGATGCAAGTCACGTGGTACTGGACATCAACGAGCGGATCATTAACCCGGAAGACACGCCCGACTCGATCAACTATCGGATATCGCAGTTTATCTGTAAGTCGGTGCTGAATCAATTTGGTCAAACTTAACTAATTCAATTTAATTTCAGCGGGTCGCGTAATGCAGGGCAAACTCGCCGACCTGTTTGTAGGAAATCGTCCCAACGTGACCAAACCAGCGGCGAACAAAAACTTGATCAAGTTGAAGGTCCAATCCGATCGCTGGAAGCATCCACTTGAGGTTCAAATCGAAAAGGATCGCAAAATGAAGCTGGTGGTGATAAAGTGCGCCGAGCAGCTCAAGTGCGCTCCCGGCGAGATCAAGCTGAGCTTCGACGGCGATCCGGTGGAGCTCGATTCGACGCCACTCGATCTGGAACTGGAAGGAGGTGAAATTCTGGATCTACGCTTCGTCAAGTGAAACCTCTTCCATCCACTCTACTGCAAGACTGTTTCCGTTATTTATTGTTATTGCGCATTCCTGTGTGGGCGAGACTTATTTTTAAACATTTCATACACGTTTCATCTGAAAGTAGTTTTAGTGCGTTTCTTCCGCGCAAGATGATCCGAAAGCCCCGCCTAATTGTGAATTCTGCTAGCGTCTTCTGGTGGAGAAGGAAATTGCGATTCGGGGACACTTTCGTTAGTTTCTGCACGAAATTTGCTTCGCTGAGACCTAGTTTACGTTTATGTAACGAGAGATGCTGATGGAATAAATTGTGACTTGTGAGTGAGACCTTTTCGAAACATCCGAACGAAAATCGTAACCATTTGTCTAAAGTCATTGTCTTCAACAGTTTGAGCATTGATAAATTTCAATTCCCAAAACACGACAGCATTGCAAGGAAAATCACTTTCGCACTCATCATTCCTTCCTCGCCACGTTGCTTTCGTCCGATTGAGCCGTTCGTTCACATTTCCTTCCGATTTAGCCGCGCCACAAATCGTTTCCACATTTTCCGTGTAAAAAGAATCGATAAGCGATGCGCGAAATACCGCACGCCACCGCGAGAGTATATTTATTGCACCGACTTGGACGGACTGCGAATGGACGGATTCCGTGACTGCAATTGCAAAGTGCAAACTCGCGATTTGTTTATACCAACCCCTAAGCAAAGTTTGTTCGAAAAAAAGGAAAGTTGGTTTTTGGTTGGCGCAAAATTTTCTGGGTCGTTTTGGTTTGACAATCCGTTCGATTACCCACCCAATTAATTTACGTTGTTTAGCAAGCTCTATCGTGATCGTTACTTAGTTGCTTGACTAACCTGATTAACGATCGCTTGTCTGGTTGTTGGTCAATTTTGCATGTTTATCGCAAACAAATCGCAAACGCGCATGCAAATATTGACCATCATTTTGCTCAATTTTGCTCAAACAATGTGCCAACTTGGATTTATCCCAAGCCCAACTCCGACTCTCATCTCACTTTACTCTCATTCCTCAAAGCTCAAAAAATCTCTTTCTCTCGCTTCTCTCGAAAACCGATCACACCTGTCTTATGATTCGTACGCCTATGGCCGCCACCCTTCCTTTTTCCTGTAATTTTGGTTTCTTACCTACTGTCTGAGCTGCTTTTTGTTCCTTCGGGGCATAGTTTTTTTTTTATTATCGCCCTGCTCACGCCTATATCGCATTTGCCGACGGGGTCCGGAATGGGAACCGTGAAAAGCGGATTGTTTCGTAATCAGGATTTCATGTTGATTTTTAATTTGTGTTATTGAAATACAGTTTAGACTCGAATCTTTGAAGATTGGATTATCCGAAGCTATCCATAGAAATTTTGAATGAAATCTTGATTGGTTTTGATTTTTACCATGACCCCAAATTAGTCAAATTCGATTAGTTAAGTGCTTGAATCATTACACATTACAGATATAAGCTAATTTACTATCCAGGTTACTATACTACACTGATAAAATATTATGTTTTGCTTATATCTGTAATCCAATTGAAATGTGGTCAAAGACAAACTTGTGGGAAGTTGGACGAGCTTTCCGGTAAAAATATTTTCGAGACTGAAAAATCAAGTCTGTTATATAGAAATTGCCAAAAACCATCAAAAAACCTATTTTTTCAACATTTTTTTTTTTAAATTCTGCGTGTATTCTCCAGAGCAAGCAGCAGTTAAGTGCTCAGAGCTCTAAAAGTTTTTTCGAATTTTCCGCCGTAATCGACTTTGATTACCCGCGAGTTTGCTCCACCAGCATGCCGAAGGCCGGCCGTGGCCGTGGCAGTTCGAGTGCGGCATCGAAAAACCCGCGAAGTTCGTCTACCGGCCGAGTGCAAAAAGGTAAACAAAACAACGCCGCCGCGTCGTCCGCCATCGCGTAGGGGAGCGTGTGCGCTGATGGATTCAATCCGGAGTTATTGCACGCTAATTACCGTGTCCAGGATCGCAGCCCTATAAGAAGCAGACTCCGCTCAGGTACTTCCGGCAATCTGTCGACCGGTGGCGCATCAACATCCGCCAACATTCCCACCAGTAACAAGTTCGCGAGACTGAGTGACGAGGAAACCAACAACAACAACACCGACGGTAGCAGCACTATAGTATACTATAGTATACCGACGACGACGACGACGATGGACGTGCACGCAAAAAAGGTAGTACGACAAAAAAAGATAATTCTCCGAAGGAACGGCGACCACCTCCAATCTTTGTTTTGGATACGTTGGCGGACGATGTTGACGAGTTGATGGAAGGCCTCCAATATAGTCTGAAAATTGGAAAATCGAAAGTACAAGTGATTACTTTCAACAAAAAGAATTTCGACCTGGTGGTGAAAGAACTGAAGTGTAGCAACTTCAAGTTCTTCACATTCGATCCAGTTGAGAAGACCGCGGTTAAGGTAGTCCTGCAGGGCTACCAAGACCGCCCAATCGCCGACCTGAAGGGACACCTCTCGGGTGCCGGAATAACGCCACGGGAGATAAAAGTGCTCTCGCGCAAGACAACAGTCACAGGTACGCACACTTTGTACCTGTTGTACTTCGACCGCGGCACCGTCAAAATCCAAGACCTGCGACGGACTAAGGCGTTGGACGGTTTTTGGGTAAACTGGCGGTTTCACTCCAAAAACCCAATGGACGTAGCGCAATGCCACCGTTGCCAGAAGTTCGGCCACGGCTCGCGGAACTGCAACCTCCCGCCCCGCTGCGTGAAGTTCGGTGAAACACACCTCTCGGAGAAGTGTGCACTGCCGTGCAAGGCGGACTTGGGGGACAAGGCAGAGCACACCAAGGCGCGCATTAAGTGCGCCAATTGTGACGGCAACCATACCGGTAATTACCGCGGATGCGTCGCGCGCAAGGCGTACCTCGAGGAGCAGGAAAAGAGGAAGAAGAAAGCAGCAGCATCCCACCCTTCTCAGCGCAATACGAGCGCAACCGTTCCTGGACAGCGTACGGTTCCCGTAAACAACTCAGCGTTCCCTCCTGGATGGGGGCGATCGTTCGCCAGCGTGGTCGCTGCCGGTAGCGGTGATGCGGCCCAGCAAGAAGTAACCGGGGAAGATCTATTCACCTTGCCAGAGTTTTTTGCTCTAGCGGGTGAGATGATGACGCGGTTCCGGACCTGCCGTAACAAGGCGGAGCAATTTCTGGCCCTCGGGGAGCTAATGATTAAGCACATCTACAATAGATAAAAAAAAACTGTGATCTAGTTTAAGCTTTTTCTATTTCTATCCCCTTTCCTTTGCAATTTCAGTAAGTTTTTCTAAATTTTTTCTTACTTTTGGTAATCTCTTAGTCATAAGCAATAATCGTTCCAAAATGGATTGAGATTTAACACACAGTTGAAAGGAACTCCAAAACTCTGTTATGTACTACGAATGAACTAATTGTAACATGATTATTCACTAATAAAACCGAATTGAATTGAATTATTTTTAAAACCACTGTAACTTCACAAAGAATCGACTTAGGACAATGGTCAATATGGAGACTTTTATGTAAAATTGTCTGGAGAATCGATTCCCGTATTCGGTTTTTGAAAATTTTGACGTTTAGAGCACTTTTCAAAAAAACAGTTTCAATAAATGATTTTTGTATTTTTTTAGGTGAGTTGCTCCATCCTGCATTTTTCGTGAGTCTTTTTGTAACATCTTAGGCTATTTTCACCAAAATTTTGAACGCAAAAAAATAGTGGGCTCACCTTCAAATTTGACTTTTAAACTTAAAAATCAAAAAATCTCATAAAAATGGAGTGTTTTTTTTCAGAAAACCCGTCAAATTTCCTACAAGTTTGTCTTTGGCCACTTTTTGATACGATGCAACGGCTTCGAGATACAGCAATATTTAAATTACGAAATACAAAAATATTTAAAACACTTACGCCCTTCTCAAATGTCATTATCGAGTGTAACTTGCTCCATATACACAAAAATGGCTTATATAGGCCTAGGATAACATACCTACAAAATTTCATTGAAATCGGAAAGGGTCGAGAAAAAGTACCAAAAAAATTCCTGTTTTGGGCTGGAATTGCTCAATAGTTTTGAAATATTTTGTACAATTTTCAAATTAATTTCACTCAAACGTCTTAAGCATCTAACTTTAAATTTCAGGTTCCTGTCACTAGTTAACATAAGAGAGCACAGAGGCATCGTTTTATAGACTTTATCGATCAAATCAGAATGTAGAAAAGAGTTAACAGAATATTAGCTCTGAATAAAATATCAGCATTAGTTCAATTTTAGCAGAAATAAACGCAATTTTAAAATTAATACCAATTTCTTCAAAAATCTAGATTTATGTTTGGATGCCATTCAATTATTCGAACGTTTAGGTTCGAGTAAAAAAGCAATAGAGGCGGCAAAGTCGTATGTTTTTTTAATAAAATTATTTTTAATAGGACCTTTTTGGTGCTGGGACCAAACAATTTATATAATTCCAATGTGAATTAGCTTAACAAATCATACCATTCTAAAAAATTACCTTTACATCCATATTTTGAAAAAGAGCGAAAGAGCCGTTCAAAAGAGCGGCTCTTTTTAATGATCGAACGAAAATGAGCGGCTCCTAAAAAAGAGCGGTTTTGCCCACCTCTAAATAACAGACTAATAACTTTTAATGGCCGTATCTCAAAACAGCCCTATTTATTTTTTAAATTTGACCTCACCATCGTATTCTCCGGCCAATTTTACATAAGAATCACATTTCGACAGAAAGGAATATGTTTCGTTCCAAAGATATCGAATTTTAAAGTTTTGAGTATTTGAGATTTGAGATACGGCCATTAAAAGTTTTCAATTGCGCAATACAGGTGAAAAACATATGTTAATCTAAATTTTGATCACGGAAATGGATTCTACGTCAAATTTCCTTCAAAATTGAATCTAAGAACGTCCCTCTAAGATTTGTAGTTCCTGAGTTATCGTCGTTTGAAGATAGGGGTTTCGCTCAAAAATCGTCAAAAAGTCGATTTTTCGGAAGGGTACAAAAATGGAGGGGGTGGTCCGATTTGGATGAAATTCGGGATTTTTGCATGTTTTGATAGTCTCAACAGCTCTGCCAAATTTGAGCAGAATCGGAGATGGTAATTTTCAAATTTGACTTTTTTCTGACACACTTCAGGTGGAATTACCCATTTATGTTTTTACTCTGAATCAAAATAATGCTTCCATTCTTGAAGTAATGTTTTTAGGAACATATTGTGAAGATAAAAATATAAAGCTGTAAATATTTTGATTTTTAAACGAAATTTTGTCCAGCGGTTTTAATTGACTTTTTTTTATGAAGAGTTTTTAATTTGGTAAGATATTTGAGGTTCTTGATAAGTCGAAAATGGGATTTTAGTTTCATAAGAATACATAATTAAATATCTTGAAAAAAGCGGGATTATTGAAAACGAGACCATAATTTATAAAATTGTTATTGCTATTGGTTTTTGTTAGACCAGTTCTTTCTATTACAGTCCAGACCCGATTATCCGAAAGCTTTGGAATAATTTCTCTTCGGAATCACTTTTTTTTTCGTTGTCCTATTTATTATATATTTTATTGTCGAGCTGAAGTATAACCTGAAGTAAGTATAATAATAATAATAATAATAATAATAATACAATACAATTTTTTTTGGTCGTGATTATCCGCAGTCTTATAGAAACCTTTGGATAATCGAACTTCGGATAATCGAGTCTTCGGTTAATTGAGTCTGGACTACATATAATCGGAATATTTTTTCACTTTTTCAAATAATGTCATGGATCACAAATTGAAATTAGACATAAATCTTGAAGAACTATTAAAATGCAACGATATTTTGAATTTGGATTGATTTTTTGTAATGTTTTTCCAATTAAATATTAATTTACTGAAACTTGCTACTTTTCGTTCCTTTTTGTTTTTCTCACCCTCCACAGTACGGTTCCCTCAATCTCATTCAAGAGCCAATCTTCTCTTTTCTTCCCAACACGCGTCGCGACGCTCAGGTTGATCATGTTTTCGTCTTCTCGCTTCTCTCTCTCTCTCTCGAACCCAATCAACTCACCTGTCTCAACCGCTCCGAGAGCAGCGCGCGCGGGCCAACTCCGCGCGATCGAAGAATTTGAGCAGCAGAAGAGGTTGGCCACCAGCGCACCACCGATTCAGTCTTTGAGTCACAGCGCGCCGGGCAAGTCGCGATTTCTTCCTTCGTTTTTGATCCGCTGCTCGTGAGGGGAGATCTTCCCGATCCGTTGTGTGAGTGTTCAAGTCTGTGTGGTCACCAAACCGGGATCGAGGGACCGTCGACGAGACAAGTGTGTGAGTGAGCAAGAGCTCGTGCGACGACACGTGAGTGAGAGTGAGATGCCGCGCGCGATCAAGTGATCGTAGGGTGAAGAAGAAGAGGAGGAAGAAGAAGCAAACAGGGTTGTGAGCGCTCTTTCCAATCCGAGATATAACGGGTTTTAAGGAATTTTTGAATATCTCGTCGCGCAGAGACAAGTGTCAATCGTGTGATCGCGATCTGTTGCGTGTGAGTGTGAGGTGTCAATCATTCGCGATCGCAGTGCCCGCGGGGATCATCCTGGAGTAGGGTGTAATCTACCAGCTTAATCCCCCCACCACCACTAATACCAGCGAAAAGGCATTATTATTGCTGGAGGCAGCCTCCGAAGAAAATACAGACTCGCGCGTCGCGATCGCGCTGATCTTCACGAAGAAATGCATGCATGTGTGTACGGGAAAGAAAGCAGTCCGCGTGCGTGTGTGGCGTTGTTTTCTTTTTCTTGCTGGTTTTCCGCTTCGATTTGTGGTGTTATTCCATGATCTTTGGTTGGGGAAAAATAGTTTGGTGATCGTGGCAGGTTCCGAGGGACAACACCACATTCCAGAGGACACACACGCTTCATTCATGCTAGCCACCAATACAAACAGATCAGCTTTGAGATTTCGAGAGACCTTTACTCCGTAGAAGGTAAAAAAAAACGTCGAGGTTCGTCGCCTATGCCGGACAGTCACCACCAGCTTAGAACTAGTCCTTCAAAGGAATGCCAACTCGAGACGGCGCAGACCCATTTCGAATGCTAGAGTCACAGACAGAGCAACAGCCCAAGATCTGTGGTCCATTCATTGAGCTTTCGCGAGAGTTGCAGTTGCACTTTTTCGCGTGTGAATTGGATCATGCAGCTGACTCTGACTTAAGTGACTCAGGGTGACTGCGGTTTTGCTCGAGTTTGAAGAATTTTCGTTCAAAGCCTCCGTTCTGGGTCTGGGAGTTGATATAGAGTTGACTTCAAGTCGGGGGGACACGTTGCGTAAGAAAAGGTGTGCGAGTGTCGGGGCGCATGTTATAAATAGTTTGTGTGTGCGGTTTCATCAGCTGGGTTGTTCTCAGTGCAAGCCATGGGTGGTGGTGTTGTTTGGAAATAGTTTAATCGCTGCTGGTCGCCAATTGCTGGGCACAGCATCAAGTCAAGTGCAGGTGCGTACGAGCATGGAGGCAGCGCATTTTAATGATTGAAATTGGCCATTGCGCTGCGGCACTAATTGTTTGCTGACATGGATTTAAGTGCAACATTAGCTTTTTATTGGGGGAAAATTGGACGATCATTAAACATTAGTTTTCATAATAAGAGTGATTGTTTCCGTAAAATAGAAATAAAATTTTAAATAGCGAAAATAATTATTTACATAATTAACCTTAATTCGGTGAACGATGTATTGAAATTGAAAAATTCTCATGATTCTAATAGCATACAATCTAAATCTTTACACTGATTTCCCTATCGATTTGATGTACTCTACAAAAAATAAAAATAAAGACAACTAAAACAAAATTACCATTTGAAATTATCCGAAAACGAAACTATTGGCACTACGCCCCCCGGGGCATGGCCTTCCTCTAACGTGGGATTTCTGCTCCAGCGCCTCTGACGAGACAGGAGAAACCGGGACCGACGTTTTACTTCACCATCCGATAGAAGCTCAGTGGTTAAGGCGGGAATCGAACCCGCGTCTCATAGCATCATCGGGATCGGCAGCCGAAGCCGCTACCCCTGCGCCACGAGACCCACTTGAAATTATCCATTAGTCCTTAATTTTTACATCACAAAAAATCCAACAACGCAAACAATCATTTTTGGTTATTTTTCTATTACAAAAAATGCTGATTTGTAAGCTATAAAACAAGAAGGTCAAAAATCTTTTGGCAGCGATTTTTTTTTTCATTTAAGGTTTAATTTGCAATATGGGTAATTCTCCGCCAACTCACACAGCAGTTGCCCCGACCCCTCTTCGACTTGCGTGAAACTTTGTCCTAAGGGGTAACTTTTGTCCCTGATCACGAATCCGAGGTCCGTTTTTTGATATCTCGTGACGGAGGGGCGGTACGACCCCTTCCATTTTTGAACATGCGAAAAAAGAGGTGTTTTTCAATAATTTGCAGCCTGAAACGGTGATGAGATAGAAATTTGGTGTCAAAGGGACTTTTATGTAAAATTAGACGCCCGATTTGATTACTCAGAATTCGAAAAACGTATTTTCATCGAAAAAACACTAAAAAGTTTTAAAATTCTCCCATTTTCCGTTACTCGACTGTAAAAAATTTTGGAACATGTCATTTTATGGGAAATTTAATGTACTTTTCGAATCTACATTGTCCCAGAAGGGTCATTTTTTCATTTAGAACAAAATTTTTCATTTTAAAATTTCGTGTTTTTTCTAACTTTGCAGGGTTATTTTTTAGAGTGTAACAATGTTCTACAAAGTTGTAGAGCAGACAATTACAAAAATTTTAATATATATACATAAGGGTTTTGCTTATAAACATCACAAGTTATCACGATTTTACGAAAAAAAGTTTTAAAAAAGTTGGTCGTCATCGATCATGGCCGTTCATGGTCACCCGCGACAGACACGGACGACGAAACAAAGAGAAACGCAAAAAGTAACTTTTTCAAAACTTTTTTTCGTAAAATCGCGATAACTTGTGATGTTTATAAGCTCTACAACTTTGTAGAACATTGTTACACTCTAAAAAATAACCCTGCAAAGTTAGAAAAAACACGAAATTTTAAAATGAAAATTTTTGTTCTAAATGAAAAAATGACCCTTCTGGGACAATGTAGATTCGAAAATTACATTAAATTTCCCATAAAATGACATGTTTCAAAATTTTTTACAGTCGAGTAACGGAAAATGGGAGAATTTTTAAAACTTTTTTAGTGTTTTTTCGATGAAAATACGTTTTTCGGAATTCTGAGTACGCCATCAAATCGGGCGTCTAATTTTACATAAAAGTCCCTTTGACACCAAATTTCTATCTCATCACCGTTTCAGGCTGCAAATTATTGAAAAACACCTCTTTTTCGCATGTTCAAAATGGAAGGGTCGTACCGCCCCTCCGTCACGAGATATCAAAAAACGGACCTCGGATTCGTGATCAGGGACAAAAGTTACCCCTTAGGACAAAGTTTCACGCAAATCGAAGAGGGGTCGGGGCAACTTTTCCCGATTTCGTGTGAGTTGGTAGAGAATTACCCATATGTTTTTAGATCTAATTTTCTAACAATTTAAACAAATTATTATTATAAAAATTTACCTATAGAAGTATTGTTCTATTGGAAAAGATTGGGTCTTTTAAAATTTTAAGCGAAAAGTATCATAAACTGCTTCAAACATTATTACGAAAATTTGGAAAATATTAGCGAAATCACCTATTATTTCCAAGTGGGTGTGGCTGCCAATCCCCCGCGTGGTCAGACCAAAATGCAGCATAAAGCTGTCATACCAAAGTGGGTTTGGCTGCCAATCCCCCTGTCTAGAGGGTGACGATTCTCGAGATTTTCAATTTCCCGGGAATCGAGAGTTGAATTTGGTCATTTCCCGGGAGTGTGTTTTTACTATACCAATAGTGGCAATAATTTAAAAGGAAAAGCAATAAATTTGTTTTTTTTTAATGAAATTACTTACAATGTTTTCATACTTATTCTATGAAACGTTATTTTAAGTATCCTTATTATTTGGAGGAACTATATGTACCTTTTGATTTTTTTTTTCTGAATCTGCAAATACTCGAGCTTTTTGGGACTCAAAATTTTAGTTGAACATGTTTACAAATAATATATAATTTCCCTGTATCGAGATTTTTGCAATATGATAAATAACGACTTAAACAACTTTTTTTTCCTTTTTAATGTCAATTATAAATTTTCATTGAAGAAAAATTTACAGTTATCCGGAAAACCCGAATGATCACAAATGGCGGACATTTACTTTACAAAGAACGCCAGAGTTTTTTCCCCGAAAATATAATCCTAGAGTTTTTTTTGAAAAGGAACGAAAAGAGACAAAAGCTTAAAGGACCCTTTAAAAAAATCTCTAGAATTTAAAATTGTGGTTGACGTGAAACACAATATGACTTATTAACACCAAAAATGAAAATTACCTTTAAACAGCCAAATTAACTTAGGGTCTAAAAAACAGACTATGAGGATTGCTATACTCGAGAAAAAGCTTTTCCCTTTAAAAGAAATAAAATAAAAAAAAATATTTCAAAGAAATTAAATTTTATATCTGGGAAGAAACAGCTAAGTATACTTTAAGGTAAATTTGTGGACCACATTTTTTGGCTTCTTTCAGTTATAATTATTGGAATTTAAAATTTACACTTTTTGAATAAGAAGATTAGAGAAGAACTTGAACATCGAACATTTCACATACAATGTTCGAAACAATTTAGAATTCTTTAAATAATTTTCTGATTAGTTTATATAATTTTGCTTTGATATTTATATGTTCAAAATTTCCCGGGAGTCTCGACCGAATTTCCCGGGAATCGAGAGGTCCAAAAATGGTCGATTTCCCGGATTTTTTTCCCGGGAATTCCCGCTCGTCACCCTCTACCCCTGTCAGACCAAAGAGCAAAAGATAAACAAACTCAAGACACTGATATTGGTGAACACAAATTAGGCCAGGCAATTTTGCAACAAAAACATTTTTTCAACAAAAAATATGTTTCGGAGCTTATAAAAATAATCCATCGACTATAAAATGATTCAATTAAAAAGATTTATAGCAATTAAAAAGATTTATAGAATCTTCTTTTTACATCATCCCTTGATTATTTCCTAATGAGCAGTACTCTACGAAATCGATCTTTTTTTTTTGAATTATATTTTTTGTATTTTTTAATCCGGCTGAAACTTTTTTGGTGCCTTCGATATGCCCAAAGAAGCCTTTTTGCATCATTAGTTTGTTCATATAAATTTCCATATAAATTTAGCAGCTGTCCATACAAAAATGATATATGAAAATTAAAAAAATCTGTATCTTTTTAAGGAATTTTTTGATCGATTTGGTGTCTTCGGCAAAGTTGTAGGTATGAATAAGGACTACACTGAAAAAAATGGTACACGGTAAAAAAAATTGGTGATTTTTAATTTAACTTTTTCTCACTAAAACTTGATTTGCAAAAAACACTATTTTTATTTTTTTTATTTTTTGATATGTATTAGGGGACATAAAATGCCAAATTTTTAGAAATTTTAGGTTGTGCGAAAAATCTTTGACCAATTTATGAATTTTTGAATCAATACTGATTTTTTTCAAAAAATCGAAATATTGGACGAAATATTGGAGTTCGATGTAAAATCAAATTTGCAATCAAAAAGTGCTTTAGTGAAATCTTCATAAAGTACTCCGTTTTCAAGTTATAGCCATTTTTAATCAACTTTTTTGAAAAAAGTCGCAGTTTTCCATTTTTTAAACTAGTGCACATTTTTGCCCACCCTAAAAAAAATATTTTTGAAAAACTGAGAAAATTCTCTATTTTTTGCTTTTTTGAACTTTGTTGATACGACCTTAAGTTGCTGAGATATTGCCATGCAAAGGTTTAAAAAGCAGGAAAATTGATGTTTTCTAAGTCCCGCCCAAACAACCCACAATTTTCTAACGTCGATATCTCAGCAACTAATACTCCAATTTACAATGTTAAAATATGAAATATTCGTGAAATTTTCCGATCTTTTCGAAAACAATATTTTCATTTTTTTTCAAATCAAGACAAACATTTCAAAAGGGCGTATTATTCAATGTTTGGCCCTTTTGAAATGTTAGTTTTGATTTGAAAATGTTAAACCCCCCCCCCCCCCAGCGTAAAACAATATATAAACTGGTTCAACAATAATTTTTTTGTCCCTAATTTTTTGTGGCATTTTTGAAGGGGAGCGTGAGAGAAACTTGAAATAAAATTTTCAATTGCCTAAATCATGAAAGTTTTATTGGCCCTGGCAACACCAAAAATAATTTGATATTTTTTGTCTGGTTAAAAGCATGTTAAAAGTATACCAAAAGTAAATAAATTATTTATTACTCGAATTATTTTTCATGCAAATAATATCTATTATCATAAATACATTTATTTTTTGAAGGTCAAAACACATTTTTTTGTTGATTACGTGATTTATAAATATTTTTTTGATGATTCTCACACAAATATTAGTAGTTTCCTCTTAAAAATACCCATTTTAAAATTTCCTGATTTTGGCAACATAAAAATCACGTCGTGTTGCCAAAAACAGGATGGCACTGTTAAACATTTTTCAATTTACTTGAGGTATTTTTACAGTTATCTACTGCTTGAAGAATTAGATTAGTTTTAAAACACTTTTTTATTGATTTTTTTTAAAGTCTAAAAGTGTCTGCAAAAAAAGGCAAACAGTCAATTATTTAAGTTTTTGTTTCAAATTAAATCTAAAGGTATGAAGTGGGATAAATCAGACATAAAAATAAGTGTAATGAATCGATTTAAAAACCTCGTTTTACGTCTGAAAAAAAGGAATGAAAAATTAGAAACAAGTTAAAGACCAACGAAACAATACAAGCAATTTTTTCGTTTAAAAATTGAAGCCGCAGAAAAAGAACAAAAAAAAAGGTTTCATATCGATATTATGTAAACATGTCGGTGTCCAAGTTCCTAGAAGATCTCTTATTTATACGTAATTGACTATTTCCTTGATAAGAACCACTTTTTACCGCAGATAACGGATTGCTCCACACACGCTACATTGAACGCCGTTATCAGTTATTAAGATAATTATTTAGTATTATAACTAGTGGAAAGAAGATTCAAGACCAATGCACAGTGGTCCAGATCGCAAAATTAAGTGGAAAATGGATTTTTCGAAAAATGGTTAAGTTTTGGAGCTTTGGTGTCTTCAGAAGAGTTGTTGCATATGGAAAGGGGCAACTTTTGGTTTGGTTGAAAATTAGGGTGGTTCACGATTAGGGTGATTTTGGAAATCTAACTTTACAGGAATATTTTTGGGATTTTTTTTGTCTTCTAGAAAGTTGTTGGGCTTGCCATTTCAAGCAACTTTGTCGAAGACACCAAAATTTTATCTCGTAATCTACGCCTTCTATGACCAAATTTATAGAAAGCATCTGAGCAAACCTTCAAAAATCAGTTTTTTGAACGTGGCAATTCAGGGTTAAGTTTTAGAGAAAAGTGATGTTCTGAGCACTTTTAGAGCTCTAAAAAACGAACATTTTTATTTGTTGACATGCCAATTTGGACTTAAGGGTCAAAAGTTACAGCCATTTTAAGGTAAAAAAGATGCAAATTTAAAACTTAAATATCTCAAAATGGCGCAAGCCAAATTTTAAGCACTAGGTTGCATTTGAAAGAGATTTTTTGGGTTTCCATGTAAAATTATCATTTATGACCAAATTATGACCAAAACTCGGTTTTTCGATACTTTGGCTCAATTCTGAGGGCAGATTCGGATTCAGCGGGCAAAATTACATGGAAAAACATATATTTGGACATTTTTCGAATTTCGTTAGGGTGGTCCCATATGATTTTCCCTTGAAAATTAGACTTTTTCAAATGAAGATATCTCGAGTTTAAAGAAAAACACCTCTGAGATTTTTTCAGCGTTTGTAGTGCTAGATCTCCTCTTTCAAATGCAACCTAGTGCTTAAAATTTGGCTTGCGCCATTTTGAGATATTTAAGTTTTAAATTTGCATCTTTTTACCTTAAATGGCTGTAACTTTTGACCCTTAAGTCCAAATTGGCATGTCAACAAATAAAAATGTTCGTTTTTTAGAGCTCTAAAAGTGCTCAGAACATCACTTTTCTCTAAAACTTAACCCTGAATTGCTACGTTCAAAAAACTGATTTTTGAAGGTTTGCTCAGATGCTTTCTATAAATTTGGTCATAGAAGGCGTAGATTACGAGATAAAATTTTGGTGTCTTCGACAAAGTTGCTTGAAATAGCAAGCCCAACAACTTTCTAGAAGACAAAAAAAATCCCAAAAATATTCCTGTAAAGTTAGATTTCCAAAATCACCCTAATCGTGAACCACCCTAATTTTCAACCAAACCAAAAGTTGCCCCTTTTCATATGCAACAACTCTTCTGAAGACACCAAAGCTCCAAAACTTAACCATTTTTCGAAAAATCCATTTTCCACTTAATTTTGCGATCTGGACCACTGTGCAATGTGTGTCAATTAACAACTATTAAAATTTTAGCTGGAAAAGGCATACTTTTTTGAGGTCCAGCAAATCATCGTTCATTTTTGAGATTTCAAAACCTTGACTTTGCAAATCTGACTCATAAATTGCGACCATTAACACTTGACACAGCTGGGTTGTGAAAGTGTACTCGTAAAATTTTCGCTAGTTTTATGTTTGCACTGTGCAAACCGTCAACGTTTTATTATTCAGGTTCTTGTTTTACCTCTAAGCCAATTCTGATTTCAATCTGCAGACACTTTCTTCGAATGCGTAAAACCGAACGACTTTCAAAATTCGAGCTGAACTAGTTTTGAAATATGATGAAGTAACTTTTTAATAAGCTTAAAATCATACAAAGGTTTCAGTCCTCACACATGCTTCAAAGTTGATACTCCATGATATACATATTTTCACACTTTCCGCCCAGTGACGTAATTGGATTTGATCCGCTTTCGTTTACACACCGTAAAAGTACACAATGCTGCGGCGGCGATGGTAGTCTCGACAGCTCGTCACTTTGCCAGCAGCAGCAGCAGCTTCAGCTGACTCCTTGATCGGCCTCTCGTATGCAGATTAAAAATGGTGTGAACGAATACAACATAGTTTTTGTACTATTTCTCCAAACGGCCACCATAGATACAACCAACGTACAACAAACGGCAGATTCATGACTACAGAAACACACACAACAGTACGCGATAGTAGCTCGTTTTGCAAAGTAGATTATTGTAAAACATGTTTTTATCACCACCAATCATGGTAGGCCGGGCGGCGGAGAAAGAGTCGTCGTCGTCGCAGTCGCAGTCATCGCAGTAGGCATGTCCCCCCCGGGTTCCTCGCCGATGTTCCGTTGAAGTCACTCACTGCATCCAAGTTTGCTAGCATAAGCTGCAGTGTGATGTGTCGCTTCAACCATAATAATATTTCCAGTGAGTTGTTGTTGTTGTCAGTGCGCGGCCTGCTGAGTTGTTGTGGTGTTGCTGGAGCTGTTGTTGTTGTGGCTGCTGCTGTTACAACCAGTTTATAATACCACTTTCCAATTTTCATGCATAGCTTAGCTGCGCAGGCTACAACACATCTTATTTGTTTTTTGAGGTCAACACCAATACCCATGGAAAAGAGAGGCTCTCTTTCTTAGGGAAGGCTGAGCGAGAGAATCGAGAGAAGCTGTGAAGCTGAGAAGAATGTGAGATTCGATTTGCTCAGAGAAAGAGAGAAAAAAAGCTTGATTAAAATGGGTATCAGTAGGTTAGACGGAACGAAGAATTGAATTAAAAAACTGAACTTAATTAGCCGATTAAGCGATGCTAATTGTTTTTGTTTTTCTTTTAATTTCACTTCGGCAAGCCCTTTTTTTAAAGCCATTCTCGTGAAATACTTTCTTCTCGATCATTACCGACGCCGGCCAACTTATAAGGCTATTAGTCATTACTTTGACGGGAAGAATTCCGCGTTTCACCCTTTTTCGGGGGGTTTGGAATTTCGCTGGACGTCATCGCATCCGGATTGGACTGGTCTTTTTGGAGAAATTTTGTTGTTTCGAATGTGGTATCATCGATCGCGTGGATAAAATAAAGTGGGAATGAGGATAAAGATGATCCCCCCCCCCTGGTATATCTGTCCGGTGTGCCCAAATTATAATCATCCAAATGCTATTAAATTTCGGACGAAGCGATTTGAGTTGCATGAGATGTGCGCGTGGTAATCGTTGATGAATTATATCTTGCGCACACTTTTTTGGTATGTTTTTTTTTTCTTTTGGCGCCGGTGGCCAAATTCACACGGTGATCGGCGATTTGGGGGGCAATGATTAAATAGTGTGAAATTTGATGTGGCGTTTTCATATTTATAGGGCATCTGTGGTCAGTCAGCCATCTAAAAGATGGGCAGTGATTTGGGTTAAACTGATATATTTCAATGAATAATCTGGATCTGAAAAAAGCCAAATATTTGTTTTGGTTCTTTAATTTATAGTTATAATTCCAGTGTGCCATTCTTATTCTAGAAATCGCATAATCTTTTAATTTGTTTGTCGAGACTGGAAACAAAATAAACGCCAGATAGCGTGAAAAAAAAAATTAACGAACCGTGTAAAAAGGAATAAATCTCAAATATTCATAATTTGAGGTTCGTAAGTTGCCTTGTTGCATGTAACATATCTCCCAAGAATGAGCTTTTTTGCCTTACTCACTGAAGTAAGGCTATAATCCTGCTCTAAAAATGAACTTCGTATAAAAACGTCGTAGACCCACCTTCATGTATACATATCGACTCAGAATCGAAAACTGAACGAATGTCTGTGTGTATGTGTGTGTGTATGGGTGTTTTATGTGTGTGTGTATGTGTGTGTGTATGTATGTATGTGACCAACAAACTAGCTCATGTTTCTCGGCACTGGTTGAACCGATTTGACCCGAACTTGTTGCATTCGACTTGGTTTAGGGTCCCATAGATCGAGTTTTATACAGATTGTAGTTTCGATAAGTAGTTCAAAAGTTATGTATAAAAATGTGTTTTCACATATATTTGGATCTCACTTAACTGCATGTAAACTATGTCCGGGTCCATCATCTGACCCATCGTTGGTTAGGTTATCAAAAGACCTTTCCAAAGAGTCCAAAACATTGAAGATCTGGCAACCCTGTCTCGAGATATGGCCACTTAAGTGATATTGATATACTTTTTTGAAGTTGGATCTCACTTAAATGTATGTAAACTATGTCCGGGTCCATCATCCGACCCATCGTTGGTTAGATTTTCAAAATACCTTTCCAATGAGTCTAAAACATTGAAGATCTGGCAACCCTGTCTCGAGATATGGCCTCTCAAGTGATATTGATGTACTTTTTTGAAGCCGGATCTCACTTAAATGTATGTAAACTATGTCCGGCTCCACTATCCGACCCGACGTTGGTTAGATTTTCAAAATACCTTTCCAATGAGTCTAACACATTGAAGATCTGGCAACCCTGTCTCGAGATATGGCCACTTAAGTGACATTTATGTACTTTTCTGAAGCCGGATCTCACTTAAATGTATGTAAACTATGTCCGGATCCATCATCAAATCCATCGTTGGTTAGGTTATCAAAAAACCTTTCCAACGAGCCCAAAACATTGAAGATCTGGCAACCCTGTCTCGAGATATGGCCACTTAAGTGATATCGATGTACTTTTTGGAAGCCGGATCTCACTTGAATGTATACTATGTCCGGATCCATCATCCAACCCATCGTTGGTTAGGTTATCACAAGACCTTTCCAACGAGTCCAAAACATTGAAGTTCTGGCAACCCTGTCTCGAGATATGTACACTTAAGTGATATTGATGTACTTTTCGGAAGCCAGACCTCACTTATGTCCAGATCCACCATCCGACCCATCGTTGGTTAGGTTATCAAAAGACCTTTCCAACGAGTCAAAAACATTGAAGATCTGGCAACCCTGTCTCGAGGTTTGGCCATTTATGTGAAAATTATGTACTTTTTTATTCCGAATCTAAAAAATAGATGAATTTTTTGTACAATTCCATCATATCAGCCATTGTTGGTAATAGGCGAGGAAGGCTCCAACCACATAGGTGGATTAAGTTAGTTTTTGGATATGTTTTAAATGACTAAAGTCGCCATTATTTGGGCTTCAAC
The DNA here is from genome assembly GCF_015732765.1 of Culex quinquefasciatus. NCBI lineage: Eukaryota > Metazoa > Arthropoda > Insecta > Diptera > Culicidae > Culex > Culex quinquefasciatus. The sequence continues at coordinate 1,536,306 of NC_051861.1, forward strand.
CAAGGCTACAGCTCAAATTGGTCAAAATTCAATTGGCAGTGTTGTTCAATTTTCAAAAAAAATCCTAGTTTTTTAAAACATACAAAAAAATGAAAAAAAAAAATATTTCAACTATATTTTCGAATAATTTTAAATATGCATTTAAAAAGTACTTTGCATAAATTCTGAAACCGTGCACCGTTTTCGTGTTATATCAAAGAAAAAATAGTTTTTTGATGATAACTTGTAAAGTCATAACCAAGCTTGACCATCTCTGTAAATATTTTATTCGATAGATATTGTTTAAGCCAACGGTTGCTGAGACACACAAAAATAATGAGGTTTTCTCTACAAATCTTCCAAGCAACTCTAAAATTTGAAAAGGCCCAAAAGGCCCTAAAAATTAGATTTCAAAAAAATTGTCCACGTGGTTTGTGGATGGTCCCGAAACAAAGTTGCTTTTTATACTTCTAAGGGCTAAGTGGTTATAAGTTTTATCCTGTATTCGAGAATCCCAAACATTAGTTTTGATGAATAAAATTGCAAACATTAGTTTTTGTGGAATAACATCGATTGCATTTTATCACAGCCTAAATTAAAAAGCAAACTGAAACCAAAGCAATTGCGTATCGCGTTTTTGTTAAATGTGGGTTGATTTGGCTGAAATTTATTAAAATCAAAAATTCTAATATTTTTTTATGCTTTGCATAAATTTGCTCAACTGTGACATTTTTCCTCGTTCAAGTAGAAAGCCCTCCTCGCTGTGAAGTAATGTTCACCCATGTTTCATACACACCGCACCGATGCCCTTTCAGGAAGAGTCGAAAGAGGCAGCCACAAAAACCACCCATGGCATAACCCTCAGGGAAAGACACCGTACCACCATAAAACCGTACCGCGCACTTTATCGCATGTTGTAGCTCATTTTCGATAAGCGGAAAGTGTCCCCAGCGACATTATATGCAACGCACACTGGCCGGGGCCCCAGCCCTGCGAAATAGACCCCCCCCCCTCCCCCTTTGCAAAGCAATGCCATAAGAGCACCAACTATCATCATCACTTGTGGCGAGAAGTTATGCAACGCGTGTACGAGATCTTCTGAAACAGGTTCCGACTCATCCGAGTAGGCCTCGCGATGCTGAGCTCCACCAGCCTCAATCAGACGGCTCGAGAAGAAGGGGATTGGAAGGTTACTTTGATGGCCTTTTGTCTTGTGTATTAACCCTTTATAGGAAAGCGTTTTATTTGCCGGCCAAACATGGCACACTTGGATATCTCTTGCGAAATCTCTTGTAGTGCAAGTGGCTGATGAAGATGCTGCCAGCAGAGACAAATTGATTGATGCTGCGCGAGTGAGTGAGCGCGCGCTCGCGTGGTTTTAGCGAGGACATTCCAAGAGATGTCTTCTTTTTACGGTTTGTCCGTCTGAAAACGGTTGACCACCACCGAAATGACGAGGAACGTGTGAAATGGCGCAACTCGCGTGGCTCTCCCTGCTGATGCCACTCGTTTATGAATATACTTAGAGCTAAACAAATTGATAATGATGGACGCAGGCCTTAGCCTAGGCTCGAAAGCCACTGAGGTGAGGTTGGGCAACTTGAGATCTGCGATTATCATGCGAAGAAGAGGACTTGGACGACGGTGCGACATCAAGTGATTTCGTAATCAACGCGGGTTGGTCACCTTGCCGGAGCTCTTGCCACGATTGATTCCTCAATGGAATGCCATTCGGCAAAGGGTTCGGAATGCCATTCCGAACTCTGTAGTGAGATGAAATCTCCGCTTCATCTACGTGAGCTAAACGGACGGAACGAATTTTCTCACCACGCAGATATTCATCCATCCATCATCAACTTTCGCACGTGTGTTGATGTGTCAGCCCCCTTAGCCGTCTGTCTGTCTGTGTGTGTGTATGGTGGGAGGTGTATTAGCCAAAGTGCATGTACGCGGGCGATTTCGACGGATGTAATTACGGGAAGCTCAAACGGAGCGGAAAACCGAAAAAAAGTATGAAAACCTCTCCTCCGCACATGTTGGGTGGAAAACGCAGTTAACGAAAAAAACAACAACAAAATCAGCAACAATAATAGGAAAAACCATAAATACGAAAATATCGCGCGCGCGCCGGTAAAAGTGCAATCGGAAATTATCGTTTCTCAACACATGCTCACTCACGTGTAATCGCCGAAAGAAAGAGAGTTTTACAGTTTCATTAGATGGATTAGTCTAATTAGTCGCGCACTATTGATCCTGGCCCCTCAACTGACAACTAAATTTTCGCAACAAAAAAAAAAACACATCAATTTGTAGGTGGTGCACCGACGACGACTCGTCAATACAAATCAACACCCGCCGAGCCGAAACATGTCGGCGAGATGGCTCTTACTGTTCCTGACGACGGCCGCCGCCATAGCCTGCTACGTCCACGCGTGGCGACCCTGCCTGGAGCTGGACGCGTCGATAAAACTACCCTGCCGGTGAGTGATCTAGTAGTCCTAAGGATTAGGTGATAACATTGAACTTCTATTCTAAAAACATTTATTTTTTTGGCCTGTGTTACCGATTAAAAGCATGCATTTTCATCATGTACCTTATGTTTTTGCACCTTGACCTTCGATTACAGCTTGTAAGAAAACAACCAGAAATCAATTTGTTGATTTCACGAGTTTTTTTTTGAAAAGGTCCTATAAACAAAATTTTAACTTTTTGGGTGTTTTTAATACCCCTGACTCAAGGCGGTTCTAATAACACCCAAAAAGCAAAAATTGAAAATTTTGTTCATAGGACCTTTTCAAAAAAAAAAAAAAAGCTCTAGATTTCATGCCAAAAGTGAGTATATTTCTTCTTTTTTGAACACAATATCTATGATTTTAACTCATCCAAAACTCATTAATTTTTCGAAAAACTAAATAATACGAAAGTCTCGCATTTGTTTAATTGAATTGTTACAGGGTGGCCACGATAACGGGACAACGTCGAAAATTTACCAACATTCAAAAAGGTCGGGAATAAGTTGAGAATTCGCGTTTTTTGTCAAAAGTCGGGAATTCCAAGCATATTTTTTTAAAAAATATAGTCTAGTTCTAGTTTAATGTATACTCAAGAAGTCATTAATAATAAATTAATAAAATTTACAATATATTAAATAAACTATATATAGTTTGCATTTGCACATTTTTTTTCTTATTTTCCTGACAAAACTGCGGGACAGATAAATATGCCTAGATATTTAAAAAATGAATCAGGATATTGGATATTTTGATAAGCTTCTGATTTTTTATTTTTTATAATTGTTCAAGTTTTTTTTCTCTGCACCGGAATTATGGATGTTTTAATTTTTTAGAAATTTCAATAAATATGTGTTAAATTTTTTTTTTACCAAAAGAGTGAAGAAAATTTATATATATATTTTTAAATTTATTTACTTTTTTTCAACCTTTTACTTTATATCCTGATCCAGATTTGAGAGGCCACCCTGTTTAATAGTTGAGCAGTTCTCACAGATTTCGGTAATTTGATTTTTTTTTGTAATTCGTGAAATTTTCCGATCTTTTCGAAAAAAATATTTTCAAAAATTTTAAACCAAGACCCACTTTTTTAAAGTTTTTTTTCTCTGCATCGGAATTATGGATGTTCTAATTTTTAAGGAATTTCAATAAATATATGTTAGATTTATTTTTTACCAAAAGAGTCAAGAAAATTTATATATATTTTTAAATTTATTTACTTTTTTCAACCTTTTACTTTATATCCTGATCCAGATTTGAGAGGCCACCCTGTTTAAAAGTTAAGCAGTTCTCGCAGATTTCGGTAATTCGATTTTTTTTTGTAATTCGTGAAATTTTCCGATCTTTTCGAAAAAAATATTTTCAAAAATTTTAAACCAAGACCCACTTTTTTGAAGGGCGTAATATTGAACATTTGGCCCTTTTGAAATGTTAGTCTTCATTCAAAAAAATTGAGAATATTGTTTTCGTAAAGAAAAAAAATCGCGAATGTCGGACCATTAGTTGCTGAGATATCGACCCTCAGCAACTGAGGGTCAAATCAACAAAGTTAAAAAAGCAAAATTTAGAGAATTTTCTCAGCTTTTCAAAAATATTTTTTTCAAAAGTGGCAAACATGTGCACTAATTTAAAAAAATGAAAAACTGCGACAATTAGTTACCTAAAAATGGCTTCAACTTGAAAACGGTGTACTTTATCAAAATTTCACTAATGTACTTTTTGATTGCAAGTTTGATTTTACATCGAAAAATAAAGTTGAAGTTTTTTGCGACCAATATTTCGATTTTTTGAAATAATCTGTATTGATTAAAAAATTCATAACTCGGTTTTTTGCACAACTTGGAAATTTGTGAAAAGTTGGCATTTGATGTCCTCTAAAACATATCAAAATATAAAAAAAATTAAAAATAGTGTTTTTTTGCAAATCAAATTTCAATGACAAAAAGTTAAATAAAAAATCACCATTTTTTTTACCGTGTATCATTTTCCTTTAAAAGATACAGATTTTTGAATTTGCATACATTGTTTTTGCATGGACAGCTGCCAAATTTGTATGGAAAATTATATGGACAAACTAATGATGCAAAATTGCTTCTTTGGGCATACCGAAGGCACCAAAAAAGTTTCAGTCGGATTGAAAAATACAAAAATTAAAATTCTAAAAAAAAACCGATTTCGTAGAGATATGCTCAGTTGTTTTTGGAAATATCGCCAGAAAAGTTGTTTTCCCCTTATTTATTAAGAACTTGAATTATGTGGTTCAATTCAAATAAATTATACATAAAAAGATAGTGTAAATCCAGTAATTGTAAAATCATTGTTCTGAATCCCGATTTTGTATGCCAATCTTAATGGAGCGATACAAAGTTTCAACAATATTTGAAACGTCCTTACAGGCTGTTGTAAATATTTTTCTAAGTTTTAGTTTCCCTCCCCGAGGCCGAAAATTCAGAGTAAAAAAATTTGTTTTTTTTCCAAAAATATCAAAATTTCAATGTAATCAAACAGCTGAAAACAAATTGAAGTGCATTTCGTTGCGTTTATAATCAGTTTTAACATGTTAATTCAAAAATATTTTGAGTTTCTGTGAATTTTAGTTGTACAGTACCGCAAAAAAAAATTGTTTCCATAAAACAATATTTTCTTCAAAACTTACAATTTTTGAATACTAATTACACTACTCGACAAAACAAAACTTGTGTCAAGGGATTGACGATATCTCATCCGTTCCTGAGAGAAAAGGCATCCCCGAATCCGATGCATTCGACAGAATTTGATTTTATGTCCACGCGGACTGATGCAAATCTGGTAAATTTTTTAACATAAAAAATCGAACAATTTAAAAAACCATGCGTCTCCTCCCAATTATATGAGCCATCTACAAGAATATGGAAGCGCCTGGTGCATAGCCATTTCCTTTAAGCACAACGGAAACAACCAATACAAATGTATAAAAAGTTGTCAAGTTCTCGGGGGTCCACAGCTAGCATTTTTGTACGATTATAAAAATAAATATTAAAAGTTTAAAATTAATTTATTTAAAAAACATATTTTTTGATTTATTTGTTTACTAAAATTTTATGTATCTTAAAGGTCTTAAAGGTCATCCAAGGACTCCCTGGAGTTAAGATCTACGAGTCTACCGCCGTAACAAGCAAAAGGTCGTGAGATTTTGACCCCGGATCATGTGCGTATAGCATCAATGGATATGGTAGACTACTATATGAATGTGTTGGGATGTTCATGGTCATCCAAGGACTCCTGGAGTTAAGATCTACGAGTCTACCGCCGTAACAAGCAAGAGGTTGTCGGATTTTGACCCCGGATCATGTGCGTATAGCATCAGTGGATATGGTAGACTACTGTATGAATGTGTTGGGATGTTCATGGTCATCCAAGGACTCCCTGGAGTTAAGATCTACGAGTCTACCGCCGTAACAAGCAAGAGGTCGTCGGATTTTGACCCCGGATCATGTGCGTATATCATCAGTGGATATGGTAGACTACTATATGAATGTGTTGGGATGTTCATGGTCATCCAAGGACTCCCTGGAGTTAAGATCTACGAGTCTACCGCCGTAACAAGCAAGAGGTCGTCGGATTTTGACCCCGGATCTTGTGCGTATAGCATCAGTGGATATGGTAGACTACTATATGAATGTGTTGGGATGTCCATGGTCATCCAAGGACTCCCTGGAGTTAAGATCTACGAGTCTACCGCCGTAACAAGCAATAGGTCGTCTTATTTTGACCCCGGATCTTGTGCGTATAGCATCAGTGGATATGGTAGACTACTGTATGAATGTGTTGGGATGTCCATGGTCATCCGAGGACTCCCTGGTGTTAAGATCTACGAGTCTACCGCCGTAGCAAGCAAGTGGTCGTCTTATTTTGACCCCGGATCTTGTGTGTATAGCATCAGTGCATATGGTAGACTACTGTATGAATGTGTTGGGATGTTCATGGTCATCCAAGGACTCCTGGAGTTAAGATCTACGAGTCTACCGCCGTAACAAGCAAGAGGTCGTCGGATTTTGACCCCGGATCATGTGCGTATATCATCAGTGGATATGGTAGACTACTATATGAATGTGTTTGGATGTTCATGGTCATCCAAGGACTCCCTGGAGTTAAGATCTACGAGTCTACCGCCGTAACAAGCAAGAGGTCGTCAGATTTTGACCCCGGATCATGTGCGTATAGCATCAGTGGATATGGTAGACTACTATATGAATGTGTTGGGATGTTCATGGTCATCCAAGGACTCCCTGGAGTTAAGATCTACGAGTCTACCGCCGTAACAAGCAAAAGGTCGTGAGATTTTGACCCCGGATCATGTGCGTATAGCATCAATGGATATGGTAGACTACTATATGAATGTGTTGGGATGTTCATGGTCATCCAAGGACTCCCTGGAGTTAAGATCTACGAGTCTACCGCCGTAACAAGCCAAAGGTCGTGAGATTTTGACCCCGGATCATGTGCGTATAGCATCAATGGATATGGTAGACTACTATATGAATGTGTTGGGATGTTCATGGTCATTCAAGGACTCCCTGGAGTTAAGATCTACGAGTCTACCGCCGTAACAAGCAAGAGGTCGTCGGATTTTGACCCCGGATCATGTGCGTATAGCATCAGTGGATATGGTAGACTACTGTATGAATGTGTTGGGTTGTTCATGGTCATCCAAGGACTCCTGGAGTTAAGATCTACGAGTCTACCGCCGTAACAAGCAAGAGGTCGTCGGATTTTGACCCCGGATCATGTGCGTATAGCATCAGTGGATATGGTAGACTACTGTATGAATGTGTTGGGATGTCCATGGTCATCCGAGGACTCCTGGTGTTAAGATCTACGAGTCTACCGCCGTAGCAAGCAAGAGGTCGTCTTATTTTGACCCCGGATCTTGTGTGTATAGCATCAGTGCATATGGTAGACTACTGTATGAATGTGTTGGGATGTTCATGGTCATCCAAGGACTCCCTGGAGTTAAGATCTACGAGTCTACCGCCGTAACAAGCAAGAGGTCGTCGGATTTTGACCCCGGATCATGTGCGTATAGCATCAGTGGATATGGTAGACTACTATATGAATGTGTTGGGATGTTCATGGTCATCCAAGGACTCCCTGGAGTTAAGATCTACGAGTCTACCGCCGTAACAAGCAAGAGGTCGTCGGATTTTGACCCCGGATCATGTGCGTATAGCATCAGTGGATATGGTAGACTACTGTATGAATGTGTTGGGATGTTCATGGTCATCCGAGGACTCCCTGGAGTTAAGATCTACGAGTCTACCGCCGTAACAAGCAAGAGGTCGTCGGATTTTGACCCCGGATCATGTGCGTATAGCATCAGTGGATATGGTAGACTACTATATGAATGTGTTGGGATGTTCATGGTCATCCAAGGACTCCCTGGAGTTAAGATCTACGAGTCTACCGCCGTAACAAGCAAGAGGTCGTCGGATTTTGACCCCGGATCTTATGCGTATAGCATCAGTGCATATGGTAGACTACTATATGAATGTGTTGGAATGTCCATGGTAATCCAAGGACTCCCTGGAGTTAAGATCTACGAGTCTACCGCCGTAACAAGCAAGAGGTCGTCGGATTTTGACCCCGGATCATGTGCGTATATCATCAGTGGATATGGTAGACTACTATATGAATGTGTTTGGATGTTCATGGTCATCCAAGGACTCCCTGGAGTTAAGATCTACGAGTCTACCGCCGTAACAAGCAAGAGGTCGTCGGATTTTGACCCCGGATCATGTGCGTATAGCATCAGTGGATATGGTAGACTACTGTATGAATGTGTTGGGTTGTTCATGGTCATCCAAGGACTCCCTGGAGTTAAGATCTACGAGTCTACCGCCGTAACAAGCAAGAGGTCGTCGGATTTTGACCCCGGATCATGTGCGTATAGCATCAGTGGATATGGTAGACTACTGTATGAATGTGTTGGGATGTCCATGGTCATCCGAGGACTCCCTGGTGTTAAGATCTACGAGTCTACCGCCGTAACAAGCAAGAGGTCGTCAGATTTTGACCCCGGATCATGTGCGTATAGCATCAGTGGATATGGTAGACTACTATATGAATGTGTTGGGATGTTCATGGTCATCCAAGGACTCCCTGGAGTTAAGATCTACGAGTCTACCGCCGTAACAAGCAAAAGGTCGTGAGATTTTGACCCCGGATCATGTGCGTATAGCATCAATGGATATGGTAGACTACTATATGAATGTGTTGGGATGTTCATGGTCATCCAAGGACTCCCTGGAGTTAAGATCTACGAGTCTACCGCCGTAACAAGCCAAAGGTCGTGAGATTTTGACCCCGGATCATGTGCGTATAGCATCAATGGATATGGTAGACTACTATATGAATGTGTTGGGATGTTCATGGTCATTCAAGGACTCCCTGGAGTTAAGATCTACGAGTCTACCGCCGTAACAAGCAAGAGGTCGTCGGATTTTGACCCCGGATCATGTGCGTATAGCATCAGTGGATATGGTAGACTACTGTATGAATGTGTTGGGTTGTTCATGGTCATCCAAGGACTCCTGGAGTTAAGATCTACGAGTCTACCGCCGTAACAAGCAAGAGGTCGTCGGATTTTGACCCCGGATCATGTGCGTATAGCATCAGTGGATATGGTAGACTACTGTATGAATGTGTTGGGATGTCCATGGTCATCCGAGGACTCCTGGTGTTAAGATCTACGAGTCTACCGCCGTAGCAAGCAAGAGGTCGTCTTATTTTGACCCCGGATCTTGTGTGTATAGCATCAGTGCATATGGTAGACTACTGTATGAATGTGTTGGGATGTTCATGGTCATCCAAGGACTCCTGGAGTTAAGATCTACGAGTCTACCGCCGTAACAAGCAAGAGGTCGTCGGATTTTGACCCCGGATCATGTGCGTATAGCATCAGTGGATATGGTAGACTACTATATGAATGTGTTGGGATGTTCATGGTCATCCGACTCCCTGAGTTAAGATCTACGAGTCTACCGCCGTAACAAGCAAGAGGTCGTCGGATTTGACCCGGATCATGTGCGTATAGCATCAGTGGATATGGTAGACTACTGTATGAATGTGTTGGGATGTTCATGGTCATCCGACTCCAGTTAAGATCTACGAGTCTACCGCCGTAACAAGCAAGAGTCGGATTTTGACCCCGGATCAGCGCATCAGTGGATATGGTAGACTACTATGGATGTTCATGGTCATCCGACTCCCTGAAGATCACGTCTACCGCCGTAACAGCAAGAGGCGTCGATTTTGACCCCGGATCTTATGCGTATAGCATCAGTGCATATGGTAGACTACTATATGAATGTGTTGGAATGTCCATGGTACTCTCGTCGCCGAGTCGTCGCGATGATCAGGTAGCATCAGTGATATGGTAGACTGTATGTGTTGGGATGTCCATGGTCATCCGAGGACTCTCTGGTGTTAGATCTACGAGCAAAGGTCGTCTTATTTTGACCCCGGATCTTGTGTATAGCATCAGTGCATATGGTAGACTACTGTATGAATGTTGGGATGTTCATGGTCATCCAAGGACTCCCATGAGTCTACGAGTCTACCGCCGTAACAAACAATAGGTCGCCGTTTGGCTTAAGTGGTAAGCAAGGATATACGCACAAGATCCGGGGTCAAAATAAGACGACCTCTTGCTTGATACGGCGGTAGACTCGTAGATCTTAACTCCAGGAGTCCTCGGATAACCATGGACATCCTAACACATTCATATAGTAGTCTACCATATGCACTGATGCTATACGCACATGATCCGGGGTCAAAATCCGACGACCTCTTGCTTGTTACGGCGGTAGACTCGTAGATCTTAACTCCAGGGAGTCCTTGGATGACCATGAACATCCCAACACATTCATATAGTAGTCTACCATATCCACTGATGCTATACGCACATGATCCGGGGTCAAAATCCGACGACCTCTTGCTTGTTACGGTGGTAGACTCGTAGATCTTAACACCAGGGAGTCCTCGGATGACCATGGACATCCCAACACATTCATACAGTAGTCTACCATATCCACTGATGCTATACGCACAAGATCCGGGGTCAAAATAAGACGACCTATTGCTTGTTACGGTGGTAGACTCGTAGATCTTAACTCCAGGGAGTCCTTGGATGACCATGAACATCCCAACACATTCATATAGTAGTCTACCATATCCACTGATGCTATACGCACATGATCCGGGGTCAAAATCCGACGACCTCTTGCTTGTTACGGCGGTAGACTCGTAGATCTTAACTCCAGGGAGTCCTTGGATGACCATGAACATCCAAACACATTCATATAGTAGTCTACCATATCCACTGATGATATACGCACATGATCCGGGGTCAAAATCCGACGACCTCTTGCTTGTTACGGCGGTAGACTCGTAGATCTTAACTCCAGGGAGTCCTTGGATGACCATGAACATCCCAACACATTCATACAGTAGTCTACCATATGCACTGATGCTATACACACAAGATCCGGGGTCAAAATAAGACGACCTCTTGCTTGCTACGGCGGTAGACTCGTAGATCTTAACACCAGGGAGTCCTTGGATGACCATGAACATCCCAACACATTCATACAGTAGTCTACCATATCCACTGATGCTATACGCACAAGATCCGGGGTCAAAATAAGACGACCTATTGCTTGTTACGGCGGTAGACTCGTAGATCTTAACTCCAGGGAGTCCTTGGATGACCATGGACATCCCGAAGTACCCATAGACCTTTGAGATACATAAAATTTTAGTAAACATATTAATCAAAAAATATGTTTTTTAAATAAATTAATTTTAAACTTTTAATATTTATTTTTTATAATCGTTCAAAAAATGCTAGCTGTGGACCCCCCGAGAACTTGACAACTTTTTTATACATTTGTATTGGTTGTTTCCGTTGTGCTTAAAGGAAATGGTTATGCACCAGGCGCTTCCATATTCTTGTAGATGGCTCATATAATTGGGAGGAGACGCATGGTTTTTTTTAAATTGTTCGATTTTTTATGTTAAAAAATTTACCAGATTTGCATCAGTCCGCGTGGACATAAAATCAAATTCTGTCGAATGCATCGGATTCGGGGATGCCTTTTCTCTCAGGAACGGATGAGATATCGTCAATCCCTTGACACAAGTTTTGTTTTGTCGAGTAGTGTTATTGCAAACCAACTGAATAATTCAATTTCATGCCTTCAATGTAAATATTGCAATGTTGGCTTGTTATTTCAGTAAGCATATTTTTTATTTTTACGAAATGAGTTAAATAAAAACATTAATGTTTTCAATTGTATGAGAATATTTAATTTGAAACTCTTTATAACATATGTTAGTAAAATATGATGTAAATTAATCTGGTTATGCATTATATTGTGTTAAAATTTTTTTTTCAAGTTCATTTTCTAATTCCTGCTTGCATTCTCCAAAGTTAGACAAAAAACAAAAAAAAAATCACCTTGCCCTGACTTTACCGCCCAAGAATGCCGAACATTGATTCGACAAACATTTCCCTTGTCCGTGCAATTAGTGGCGAGTTATTTGAGGCGTTTTTTCCCTCGCTGTTCCTTCCCAACCGAAACCGACTAAGCCCGGCGTAATTCGGCCCAAAAAGCCCTTGAAATTTGAATGGAAGTGTGCTGCTGCGTTTGTTTTTTTCGACAGCACGTCGTGATTTTCTCAAAGTCATCCTTCAGCGAGCTGGTCGTCTACAGAGGGTGGTGGTGAGCTGTATTAGGGCATTAGTGAGGAGATTTTTTTTTGTTTTTTTTTTTGGGAGTTTTGCTGGACGGACATTCACTTGGCGCAACGTCGTCGTGCGAGCCCTGTGTGGGATGATGGGAAACCTATTCGTTGAAGGTGAACGAACCGAATGGTTGTGACCATAATTGGGGATAAGTGGCAGGATTTGAATAATGGAGATTTGTTGTTATTAGGTTTTTGGTAGTTTAATTTCTTCACATTGAATCATACTTGAGGAGAAAAAAGATTCGCACTTCTATAACCATGCAAATTTATCGCGAGAAGAGGACTGTTAATCTTGCCGTGGAATGTCGTTCGCCTTGAAGGCAAAATGTGAAATGTCCATCGCACAATCTCTGACAGTCGCAAGTATCTTCCTCTAAGCTCGTCTTCCAGAGATTATCATATGAAGGGGAAAAGTTGTTCAGGCGACTCATCAGAACTCATCTTTGGCCTCATTAGCAATTCTATGTGATATTCGATGCCCCTTCTTCATAAGGAAGTGAAGTGATGAAAACTGGTCCAGCCAGCAGCAGCAGCATCAGCGTCAGCATCTACCAGAAATCAAGTGGGTGTGTTATAAACCGAAAAGAAGTATCCATTTGATGTGTTGTCCTACCGGTTTCCTACGGCTGACTGCACTGCATTCCAGCTATGAGCTACTTCTTGAGTCTTGGTGGACACCTGAAAATGTGTTTTTTTTCTGTAACCCTTTAGGCATTCATATCCACGGGTACCTACTGGCTTAAAAGTGCACTACTATTCCCCGACGAGAACATTTCCTCTCACCACATAATACCACCACCAGAGAGGGGCGTGATTTATGGTCATCTATGGACCATGTATGATTCACTTTAAAATACCTTTTCGGAGCGTGTCAAGGGAAAAAAAAGTCCACGGACAGCCTTCAGTGACCGACTCTGGCCACCGTAAAACGAGCATAAAATCACCCCGAAAAAGCATGCAGCCGAAGAAGTAAATATAAAAAAACCGTTCAAACCTTAATTAAATTCCGACATTTTTACATGCGCTTTACACCGAGGGGGTAGTTCGTCAGGGCCGATGCTCATCTCGCGTTAAAAACTTTATCCACTAATCACGGACAACCTGCGCTGGCAGCAGCACCGTGAACACAATATAATCTAATCAACTCGTGAGCGTTTTGTACGGCACTCAAACGGCTAAAAACAGAAGAAATTTTGCAAAGCATGCCATGGAGGCGCCTCGGGTTCCTTGGCGTCACGTTGAGGCTTGTTGACGCGCGTTTGTTCTTAAATTGGTAGGCGACGAGTTTTCAGTTGCTTTTCGCGTGCGGGAAAGGAGGAAAATTTGGTGATTTAGGTAATATTTCGGCACAAAAAAAATAAAAGTCAAAAAAAATATAGTTTGATTTTCTTTTTATCACAGACGAGTTGCGGGTTGTTTTCGAAATGGTACTTAACCGTTAGATGTTGTACGGTGGAGACGAGCATAAAGTACCATTTCGTTGTGGATTTACTCAATTTACAATACTTGTTCGATCTTAAGCCAAAGATTTACCAATTATGCTGAAGGGTCTTCAGATTACCCGATGTTTATAATCGGTCCGAAAACCCTTCCAACCCGGGGCCATTTTGACTCGCCGAGCCAGGTGCTAGGAAATCTCCAGCTGATGTTATTAATAATCCTTGTCAAAATGTTGCGGTTGTTTTACTGTTGGTCGACGGTTGGTTCTATATCATCGTCCGCTTCGGCTTTATCGTTAGTTTGGTCCACACCGGTCATGTCGTTGCCAGTCAACTGATATATGCGGCTCAGAAGACTTTCAGGAAGGTACAGAATGACAGGTACGGATCCCACGACAATCGTCAGTTGGGCCTGAAATGTACAAAATTAATAAAATTAATGATTTACTATGTCAAATAATACTTGATCGGAAATTAGAATTCACTCTAGCAAACTTACAATCCCGAGGTTGATTTCACGTGCCATTGTATTTGAGTCAGATCGCACACTAAGAATTGAAAAAAATGAAAAATTATTAGCTGACTTGAGAGTTTTTGCAAATCGAATACACTGCCCGCATATACATTTTCATCAGTTTTATGCAGAGAACGTGAGAACAAGAGAAATGATGAATTTTCTTTCGTAAATATTCTAGTTTTTTTTAAATGGAAAGAAAAAAACCAGCTTAACAAATCCTATTTCAATTGCCATCACCGTTTTTTTAACGTTTTCCACCATGTCAAAAACCAAACTGATTTGACCAATACTAGTACAAGCCGAGGGAAAAAAGTTCAAAGTTTTACCTGCAGCTCACTTTCGTTTTCGTTTCAAGGTCAAGCATATGTGAGTTCAAACATGGCGGACCTGTTGCTGTAAAATCACAATTTTTTACTTATGAAATGAATCTTACCGTTAATAACCATTTTATTTGGTGTCACTATTTCTACAAAATTGTTTAACAACAAGTATAACTCATGACGAGATCAATTTTAAACAAAAGATACTAAAATCAGAAAAAATATGTTTTTTCATAGATTTACATCAATTATTTTATAAGCGATTAACGAACAAACATTTACGCATCGAATAATTGTAACGAAGTTGAATAAAAAGCTAATTTAAAATAATAATACTCACAGTTTTGGAAACTGAGTAAATCCACGTCAACTACGCTTGCGATACTTCGCTCGTCTGATTTTCGGCAAAATATTGTTTTGACATAATGACTCATATTTTTGGGGATCGTTTAGAGATGACGTAACACAAGTTTATTTTTATCTTAACATTTCTCCTTAAAGACGTAAAGCAAAATTTGGATTACTTTTTTCGATCCAGATTTATCTAATGCTTGTGTCGTGTGATGTAATTCATGAATGTTCCCAGTACACACTTGGAACAAAGTAGTGACTTATCTTTTTTTTACACCCAACAAAGTGTTTGTTCCTAAAATGTGTATTTTTTTGTCAGAGCTGAAACACGGTAAATTGCCTTACATATAAATCAATCGATTTTTTAAAGAAATTAATGCAAACCGTAAAACGGAGTGACATGGATTTTGTTGTCTCATAATATTTGTTTAAGGGGTTACATACATGTAGAAAATCACAATATTTCTTAATTCCGAATATTTATTAAATCCTTTACAAAGATGAATTCCAATCACTCCTGAAAGTTTAATTGAGATATGTCATGATTTAAGTGAGTAGAAGACTATTTAAGTTAAAACTTTTGCCATGTGCAAAGCGGACTGTCAATCTTTGTGAGCGTTTTTCTCGGAACACCGAGTTGATTTCCGGGTGCCACGATATCTCGAGATGGGATAGATCAAATTGGTTGAAATTTGGGGTGCAGACTCTCAAGACATATTCCGTGTGCATGACGAAGCCCGATTTTGAAATTTGGATTTTTTTGAATAAAAAAATCAAAAACTGACGAATTTTTATATGAAAAACACGAAAATATTTTTTTTATTTTTTTTATAATCGGCCTTCGTCATGCACATGGGACAGGTTTAATGAGTCTTCACCAAAAATTTTGAGCCGATTTGGTCAAAGCAGTGTTGAGATATCGGGCACCCGTTTTTTGAAACTGCTAACATCAAATAGCTATATCTCAGCAAATATACAACCAAATGTGTTCCAATTTATTTTATTGATAGATGAACCAACCTCTGAAATTTTTGCCGATTTACATAACCCTTAAACAATGTTACAATTTTGTTTAATCAATTAAACCAATTTGAAATATGAAGGTATTTTTGATTCCGTTTCAACAATTATTTTAATAAGAAAAAACTAACTGCTTTTAGCTTTTAGCTTTTAGAAAAATCTGAAATTGCAAAATTTATTTCGATTTGTAGTTAATTGTCACAGAAAAAAATCTTTCTTCTTATTTTTTTAGATACATTCAAATTCAGCGACCTCAAATTAGATGAATTTGGGTTTTGAATGTCAAAAAAATATTCAAAAAAGTTATTCGCCGTCATATTGTCCGCCATTTAGGATAAAATACTTCCATGTCACTTTTAGATCATTATGGAAGTTATATTTGCTCTCAAAGGCCAGAAAAAAAGTGTATTTCCTGATAAGATGCTTAGATTCGAGTCTCAAGTGTGAGGTAGCCAATTGTACAGTCCAGACTCGATTATCCGGAGGCCACTTCGGATAATCGAATTACAAAATATGTTTTTCTTCGTTGGCTTATTTTTGATTGTCTTAAGTATTAAGAATTTTAAATCCAAGATGGCGGCCAAAATGGTGGCGATGAAATAAAAAAAATGTGTTTTGTAATAGCTAATATGGGCTCGTAGAACTCAAATTTGATATATGAAGTAAGAAAATTTCGATTATTTGAAGTCCCATACAAACATTTGGATAATCGAATCTTCGGATAATCGAGTTTGGACTGTATTGTCAATTTTGCCATTTATACTGCCACCTGAAAGTACCTGTTGCCAAAGTAATTTTTTTCAGAAAAAAAACCTTTTAATCATGATTTTATCGATGAATATTTTAAATGATTGACTTTGACACGATTGTTTCTCACACTAGTGGGATTCATCAACCCCTTTTTCATTGAACTTTTAACGCGTCCTTTGCCGGTCGTAAACCACGTGCATCTTTTCTGCGGCAAGAACTAAGACATCTTCTTAGCGCTCGTTGAAGAAGGTACATCGCCCCGGGGGTAGTAAAAGTTTGTTTATTGCAACTCTTTGGAGAGACAAACACAATGGTGATGCTGCTGCAATGAAGATCTTGTCTTGAGTCGGCTAAGATCTGCAAGGCCAGCACCTTTGGGGTCTGCTGTCTCGTTTGAAAAATTAAAAACTAATTGTGGGGATGCTAATTATCGCCGGGCTTGGCATGAAATCGCAGCCAAATTTAAGCTTTTAAGTATGTTTGTTTTAAAATTACAGGTAAAGGTAATGTGGCCGGCGGTAGTCAGGCACAATTTTCCCGATAATGCGAGCCTCGCCGCCACACCGCTCTTCTCGCGAAACGATTCAGCGATCATTGTACTTTGGAGCTGGTTGGCTATAGTAGAAAGCCCTCGCGGGCGAAATTGTTTTCCCTCGAGTTTTCCACTTTACTACTTACCTACGGGCTGTTGGCGCCCAGTCAACACCGATTAGTTCCACCGACGATTTGGCTCGATTAGCATAAATCGTGGTCCGCCACAAGACTTTTTAGATTTCGGAGCTGCTTACAATAGGCAAATTTTTAAACAAAACAAACCGCCAAAATTTGGGTCACCTGCACCTGTAAGAAACGAATAACTTCAAGTGCGATCGCCAAAATTTACGCCCACTCTTTGTAGCGCGTGTGGCGCCAAAAGTTATCTAATTTAATGAAAATATTTCTCCGCCATTCGCGGAAATAATGCACCGCGCTCTCCATAGGCGGTATGTAACAAGTGGTACTTGAAAAAAGTTGGCATATAAGATGCCTCTTCAGTTTCAGCTCTTTTCACGTGGATTCGCAGCCATCGGTTGTTGATGTTTTGGTGCGCTCAATGGGGTTTGAACACACCATTCAATGGCTAATTATTGCCATGTATATCGCCCTGGCTTTGGGTAAAGCACTCGTCATGATGAGCTTACACGATTGTGTATTCTACTATTGCGTGTTTTTTCCTCAATGACTTGTTTGAAGATCTAGTTACGTTGCCAAAAAAAGGGAGGTGGATTCTACGCGACCCAGTTCTGGACAAAGCGCAAAAAAGCTCTTCAATGAATCAACAATACTCAAGCACATGTGGCTACAATTATTTCAGCTCAAGCTTGTGTGTGTGTGTGTGTTTTATTTGCGCCTCCCTGGTCCAGGTATAATTTGGTTGAGCTTCTATTCCCCCTCCCTAATTATGCAGTCCAATCAACAGTTGTTTCTGTTGGTTGCGAAAAAAAAAACCAAGCCAGTGCGAGAGAGAGAATGATTGTTTATATGAATGAAGAACCAGACAACATATGGAGTACCGTTTTTGGGGATGTGGATGATGATGTTGATCGGCCGTTGATAACCCCTCCCTCCCTCCCAAAAGTAAGACCACCAACCAGCCAGAGTCGATGTGGTCGGCTTACTTCAGTGGGGTCCCTCTCTCGGCGAATGAATTTTAATTGAAAGGGGTCAAGAGTCTTGGCTACTGATTTTTTTGTGTGTGCTTCTCGGCTATTTGCTAAGTGAGCTTATAACAGTCCCGCGGAATGAAAGATAATCGGACGAAATTTAAATTGTTGCGTAACAACTATTCCTCCTGCACAGCTGGCAGTTTAATGGGTTTCGGCGGTTGTGGGTGGTGGTTATTAGCGAACGGGAGAATGATAATTGGGAGGTGTTCTATCGCGATGGAATGGCGATGTGTGAAGGTGATTTGAAAGGGAAAACAGTTCTGTAGGTGTCTGAAAATTATAGTACAGACCGTACTTGATAATTTTAATTTTGAATATCTCTTTGGATGTTCTTAAAAGAACTTTAGATAAGTAAATCACATAAAAACTGTTGTGTTGTTTTTTTTCTAGTCCAATTTGAATTCAGCGATTTCAATTTGCTAAAATTTGATTGTAAAATTACTTAACAAAATCTTAATCTTAATGGTATCACCGCCATAACGAACGCTATCTTTAATTAAAATATTCTATTATTCTATTTTAGGAAGTTGCAAAATTTACCGATTTCTGTTTGCAAATTTATTGTTTTAATACAATTATATACAATACAAAATCACTTTCAAAATGATAACTAGTGTATAATGATAAGCTCAATTCTCATGGAAATCCATGCCATAAGCTTTTTTTAAAGATCCTTAATATAAGATTAAATGAAGCTAAAATTCAATGGAAAAATATTACAAAATTTTTGTCTTGATATTCTTAAAAGAGCTTTGGATGTTTTGTTTTCTTGCTTCAGAATATTTGTAATTCATTAAATATAAAATTTTAGAAAATTGGCTTGTTTTGAAGTAACAAATTATGGAACACAATAGAAATATAAGAGTTCTAGATTTTTAAGAAAAAATGATTTAAGGTGAAGCAATTTTGATTACTTATATGTTTATTATTTAACAAATTCAAAAGCAGAAATATCGATAAATGCCTGAGGACAAATGTTATATTATGAAAAGCTAAATATCCTTTATTTCATAAAATATCCTGAAGTTTTACGTCTTTTTCTACCTGTGCAGGGTTGTTACGGGCGGCGCGGATCGCGTGGATTTGCTGACTAAATTTGCTCAGGCGCGGATTTCGCGCGGATCGTAATTTAGATAAATAAATTAATTAGGAGATATAGAATTACTTTCAAGTTATTAAGAAAAATATTATCAGGAATTACGATAATTTGTTTTTTTTTTCACTGAGTGCAATTTCAATTTCTTATTAATAGATTTTTTTTTGAAAATGTTCTTAATACGAACCGTCGAAAAATTAAGATGAAGATTATGTAGAGATAATTTTTTTAAATGTATGGTTGAGAATTTCTTAAATACAATTATTACTACACTTAACTCATTTCCTAATATATCCGGCTCTGAATTTGTAATCTTTTTGAGTTTTGAGTAATGTTTTTTAACCTTATATTTTTCTAAATTTAAACATTCTTGGCGAAAAATAAAAAATCAGAACATTCAAAAATTAATGCTCCATCATTCAAAATTCAAATGTCAAAAATTCGAAACATTTTTTTATATTTTAATAGTTTCTTAATCAATTTTTATAATTCAGATTAAAATTTTTTCGAATTTCTAAAGTCGTAATTAAAAAAAAACGAAATTTCTAAATTCAGAATTTTAAAAATCTGAAATTCAGAACTCCAAAAAACTAAAAAATAAAAAAAATCATAATTTAAAGAAAAATTCAAAATTAAAACAATCATAATAAATAAAATCAAAATTTAAAAAGTCGAAATTTGAAATCTAAATAATATGAAAATTAAAACAATTTTGAAAACAAAAACAAAAAACGGAAATCTCAACAATCTCAAATAAAATTTAAATTCTTAGATTCTTAAATTCCTAAATTCTTACATTCCTAAATTCTTAAATTTCTAAATTTTTAGAAGAATAAAAAAATAAATATTTCAAATATTGGAAATGCAATTTGTTTCGGAGTGAAATTTTAGTGAGGAATTTGGAATACAATCTGTATTAAAATTCATGGGTTTTGAATTTTTAGAATTTCGAAATCTAAAATTTAATCATTTTAAAATGTTAGATTTTGGTTTTTTGAGCTTATATTTTTGAAGTTAAATTTTATTTATAAGATTTTTATATTTGGTTTATAATTTTCTATTTTGTTTATATTGGTCAAAATTATTGTTAAGTCTCCCTGATTTGCAAAAAGATTTTTTTCTGGTGACACTTTTCTTAACGTCTCTTGAGGTATTTTTTAAAAGTATTTTTTGCTTTCATTCCTTCAAACATACACCGAGCTCCGTTTTTTTTTATCAAATACTTTCTGCATTAGTTTTTTTCTTTAGAAATAACATTTCTCGAATGTTGGTTGTAATTTTTTTACATGGCGCGGATTTGGCGCGGTTTTTTCGACTTTCCCGTAACAACCCTGCCTGTGATTCTTCCAAACATTTTAAAAATCCTATAATTGTCCAACTCGTGGTAATCAAATTAAGTGTATTTTAAAAAGTTTCCAATCAATTAATTTATTTTTGATTTACAATAATTTCAAAGAGGCCAATAAAAACTCCACTTCAAGTTTTTGTCTGGAGCCCCTTAAAAATTTACACAAAAAAAATTAGCGTCCGAAATAAGATTATTGCCAAAAACAAAAATATTGAAAAAAAGATTGTTAACTATTTAGAACGTATTGCTTATCGCTTATTTTTGGATTTATAATCTAATAAGGAGTTTTGAAGCTTTTCGCAAATTTAGAATTTTGGGATATTTTTTCATGGCTATTTAATATACTAAATTCAAGATAATTGTTTACATTAGCATAGCTGCAGTAATGTGCAAAGAATTTTGCGATACTTTAAAAAAATTAGGCTAGAAAATTTGTCCCATTCATCCTTGAGCAGAGCCGAGTTAAACTTGGGACAAACAATTTTACTACAAAATTTAAAATTTGGATAGTTAATTATCAAGATTTTCTGATTATCTCTATTATTTGATTTTTTATTTAATATTTTTATACCTGTTTTTTTTGTAACGGTCTGACAGTACAAACATAACACACATTAGTTGTAAAATCTTTAACTCACCGTTGAATCATGATGAGGAATTCAAAAACATCTTAGAATTAACGGTTTGAAAATAACTTTTGGAAAAGTTGAGTCGAATTGAACTTGGCTATTGCGCATGAAATTGGATTTTTCGTGTTTTTCACTGCCCTTTGTTTGATTGAACCAGTCAATCATGTTGACCTCATTTGAAATCCTGTTGTTTATTCTATTTACTTTAAATCTCCCCAAAATCGTTTTCCCATCAAGTCAGGTGTTAAACTTTTCAATTAATTTGCAATTCCTTTGTTTCTGTTTCCCTCACTATTTCGACCAGCTACAACGATCCCGTTGTGTAATGCTGTTGTTCTCCTCCAGACGAAATCAAATTGATTTTATTTTTCCACTCTTGAGATTGATTTGATTCGCCCATTTTTTCCACTATTCATTAAATCTCTCGATCTGTGTGCTGCTGCAACCCTTCTGGTGGTGCACATTCCACTTGCCACTTGCTCTCCCAAGCAGGCTAACGGTCTTGATCTTTGGAACATAAACACAGTAACATAGATTTGTGTCCAGGTGAGCCGAGCTTGGCCGCGCTAGTCGTTGCTGCTATTAGCCAGCGACACACCATTTGTTTATTAGCTTAGAGACGCTGATCATGGCGCGGGCAAACCTGTTCGGAAACAAGTTCCAACTCCCACTCGGACGCGCGGACGGAACACACAGGAAAATAGCACACTCGACGTACTCCAGAAAAGTTGGCCACATTCTAGTTCGGAAAACCGTTGCAAATTCCTTCACTTCGCGGAGTTGTGGTACATATTATGTGCAACGATCGTCCTTGATCGCTGGTGGGGGTGCCATTCTAATTCGCCAACTCATTACTACGATGATTTGAATTATCTTAGGTTGACTTTGTCCAGCACCATTGGCACTGCTCCACTCTGGGTGACCTTCGAATGGCGCTCTTTTTTTTGCATCCAAGCTCTGTGCGCAACCTTCGTTCGTCACGTGGGAGCTAGGTTGGTTTAGTCGTGACTGCGCGCAGACCCCCAGTGATCTAATATCCCGTTAAGTAATGCGAACGTTCACTCGCGATGACCCGGTCAAAGCAAACAAACCCTCTCTGTCCGTTGCGATTAGCCGAGATAACCCCGTGAAGAGGGTAGATCTACGGTTGCGTCCCAGAAATGGTCGTCTGATTGGTTTGTTGAAAAGTAGTAATTTGGGTGCCTTTTCTGGATTAAGATGATGACAGCAGACCGAGCATCATCTTCATCTAGGGCTGCGACCCCAGCGACACCAATTTCACAGAACTGCCATTCCTGGCCAAGACCTTACGTAACCCATCGAGGCATAACTTCAACCGCAGGAAAGTATAAACCGCTCAGTTCTAATTATTATTTTCACGCTGGCGAATTGAAAGCGACAGCTTGGCCGGTCTTCTTATGCAACGCCTCCAAGTTCCCTCAGAGGGTTTCACGAAGAAGACAAGCGTTCGCTCCGCGCGTTAGACAAACATGTCCACCGTGGAAAGTCACGTCGTCGTCGTCGTGGTCGATTGTCGTTCACAAATTAATTGCTGAACCATGTGCGAGGTTTATTCAATAATGATCGCCGCTTGGGATAGACCGGGCCGGCCAAGGTAGACAACAATGATGAGCAGTTTTTTTTCGATTTGACTTCATTAGCGGCGTGTCCAATCGGTCATTAGGTTGTTTTACACGCGTGGTACCTTTGGCATGCATAATCGCCGGTTGTCACCGGGGTGTCATCAAACAATGGTCGCTTGGAGTGGCTTGATTGCTCAATTATTACGAATATCTGCAGTGAGATGAGATCTTCGCAGGCGCGTGTGTTTACTTTGCGAGCAAATTTGCTAAAAGTAAAAAAACTGATAATAAACTTGGTCTAACCAGCGTGGCATCGATTTTAAAAGCCGCACCCAATCCTAAACAGCAGCCCCTCCTTAAATTATGCCTTGTAATTATACACGCCGCGGTGGACTCGTTCGCGCGTTGATCGGGGCAGTCGATCAGTCGATCATCGCGGCCAACGTTGCGCCATGCCTCCATCATCTTTTGCATGCAAATCTCCTCCGCGAATCATTACCATTATCGTACATATGAATTTCGAGCTACGATCGATCGCGGGCAAGTCTAATTAGGTCCAATTTTCTCTTTTCTCCTCGCTGTAGATGTAACATTGAAGCAGTTGGCAACAACAGCCAGTATGGATTCATCGCCGTCGACTGCGAACGAACCGCCCTCACGGGAGGAATCCCGGCCGGCCTGCCGATCATCGCCTTCTCGCATCGCAGCAGTGGACATCAGGCGATTCCAGTGAGTGTTGATTGCCCGGGAAGTGCTCGTTGAACGCTAATGATCTCCCACTCCCCCTTACAGGATCTATCGATGCTGAGTGCTTCCATTAGGAGGTTGGATTTCTCAAACAATGGGATCCGCAATCTGCCGGACAAGGCCTTTTCGCCGGTCGGGGTAAGATCAACACCTCCAAAACAACACCAATTCACACGTTCTTAATCGATCACTCTCATCCCTCTCCCATCCCCCGCTGCAGGAATACATCACCGAGCTACGTTTGGCAAACAACTTGCTGGGAGATAATTTGAATCCGATCTTCTCGACCACCGAGCTGCAGACGCTGAAGAACGTGAAGGTGCTCGATCTTTCCAACAACCAGCTGATGGCGCTGGACGAAGGAGTCTTCATCGGGTGTCGCAAGCTGCAGGACATCCAGCTGGACGGAAACAAGCTTACCGCCGTTCCTGCGTCCTCGTTCAAGGATCTACCCTCGTTGAGGATCATTTCGCTGCGCAACAATCTGATCGAGAACGTGTCCTCGGATTCGTTTGCCTTCTCCAATAAACTGGAGCGCATCGATCTGCGTTACAACAGAATTCACATGCTCAGGGCGAACGCTTTCTCCAACCTGCAGACGATGAAGGAACTGCTGCTAGCAGGAAACTTGATCAGTGTAATCGACGAGCGCGCCTTCATGGGTGCAGACATGATTCAGAAGCTTGATCTTTCCGACAACTTGATTGGAGAGTTCCCAACGGCCGCTCTCAGCTCGATCGAGTCTCTGAAAGTGTTGAATCTTTCGCTGAACAACATCGATAAGCTAGAATCGAAGCATCTGCAACAGCTTAGAAATCTGCAGATTCTCGACATTAGCAGGAACGTAATCGCATCCGTTCTCCCAGGAACATTCCGAGAGCAGATCTTGCTTAAATACCTCGACCTCAGTCTGAACTCGCTTCGAACGATTGAAGATGATGCTTTTGAAGGACTGGACAATCTGCAGACGCTGATCTTGCGTGATAACAACATCCTTCTCATCCCAGGAAGCGCCCTTGGACGACTTCCCCGACTATCCAACCTGTACTTGGACTACAACCGAGTAGCTGCCCTGTCTTCCAGCATCCTAAAGTCAATCCAACCAGAAAACATCAGATACCTCTCACTATCCCGTAACGTTATCCGAGAACTTCCCGCCAACAGTTTCACTTCGTTCAAGAAGTTGATCTACCTCGACATTTCCGGAAACAGCTTGGGAGTGATTAACGAGGATACCTTCGCCGGGCTGGACAACACCCTGCTCGAGATTAAGATGTCGTACAACAAGATTTCAACGTTCCGTAAAACCGTACTGCCAAAACTACGGAGGTTAGACATTAGCTCGAACAGCATCGATGATCTCGCCATTGATGCCTTCCACGGATTGAGCAACCTCCTGTACTTGAACATGAGTGGAAACGAACACGTGCTGCAGGTCACGCGAACCATGATCTACCCGCTCAACAAGCTGCAGGTTCTCGACGTAAGCAACTGTGGTCTGAAGGGAATTCAACCCGACCTGTTCCACAACAACACCGAGCTAAGGATCGTTTTACTCAGTCACAACCACCTGAAAATGGTCGATGAAAACACCTTCATGAGCTTGAACAATCTGTTCAACGTCGATCTGTCACAAAACGAGATCACCACTATCAAACCTCGATCGTTCATCAACACTGTCAATTTGCGAACGCTAAACCTGCGTGGCAACAAACTGACGGACTTCAAGGCCGACATTTTCAACAGCGAAACAGCCATGGAGACGCTGGATCTGTCCGATAACGAAATCAGCACTTTTGCTCCCAGCACGTTCAAAATCCACCCTCGGCTGCGAAAGATCATTCTTGCGAAGAACAAGATCGAGCGGTTCAGCCCCGATTTGGCCAACATGTTGGACTTTTTGGAAGTGATCGACTTGAGCGAGAATCAGCTTACAATCATCGATCAGCTGGACTTTTCGCGATATGCCAACCTACGAGAGCTTTACTTTGCTCAAAATCAGATCGAACTGCTGAACGACATGGCGTTCCACAATTCAACTCAGCTGCAAATCATTGACTTGAGCAGGAACCGTCTCGAGAGGTTGAGCGAACGAGCGTTCCTCGGAATGAGCCGCATCGAGAAGCTGGATTTGAGTCACAACACACTTCAAGAACTGCCGGAAGGAATCTTCGACAAGAGTCGGGTGATAAAAGTTGAAAACATCATCTTGGCCAACAACAGCTTTCGATCGATTCCGTTTAGCGCGCTGAAGGATCAGCACGACAGCGTTTACTCGCTGGACATGAGCTACAACAAGTTGACGGACATTCCAGCGTCGAATGCCTACATGGTTATGGTTAACATAAAGGATGTCGACTTTTCGTTCAACTCTCTGTCAGAACAGGCCATCAAAATGCTGCTGGAGCAACCAAAGACGGTTCGCAAACTCAATCTGGCCAGTACCGGAATCGAGCGACTGCCGATCCTTGAAACGCCCTACCTTCAGGTGCTAAATGTATCAATGAACAACATCAGTGCTGTTGGTGATCGTGTGTTCGATAAAACAACATTGCTGGAGGTACTCGATGTGTCTTCCAACCGACTCGAAAATATCGATCCGTTGAAGTCGGTGTGGCCAAAGTTGACTCTGTTGAGCTATCTCGACTTATCGCGCAACCCGATCAAAACGATCATGGCGCATGCGTTCGATTCGTTGGACGCACTGCGAACGTTGAAGATCAAGGATCTCCCGCAGATTAGTCGTCTGGAGAAGAATGCTTTCAAACAGTTGAGCAGTTTGTCCAACTTGGAAGCCTACAATTTTGCCAAGCTCGGATACATTGATGTGCAAGGAATAATCCAAGAGTTGCCTTCGCTGGCATCGATCGATATCGAGGTAAAGGATTCGGTGCTAGAGTCCGATCAACTGCAAGTAATTGATCACCCAAAGCTAACCCACCTGGGACTGTATGGATACATGCTGCAGAGTATGTCGTCGGGAAGCTTTGCCGGACTGAGAAATAAATTTTTGAGTGTCAGTTTGAAGAACACGTCCCTCTCATCGCTACCACCGGCGTTGCTGTTGCCTTTGCCACGATCGTCCCACATTGATCTGGACATTTCCGGATCGAAGATCAGTACTTTGACGCAGCCCTTCCTGAGTTCGATGGACGATCGGAAGAACAGTTTAAGCATTGCTGGATTGAGTACTAATCCGGTGCAGTGTGATTGCCAGGCAAGGGCATTCCGTCGGTGGATTATGGCCGCAAAGGTTATGGATGTACGCTGTTCCACACCAGACGCAGTCCGTGGACGATTGTTGGTTGAAGTTGGAGATAATGAGCTGGTGTGCGATCAGAAGAAATCCTCAACGGCAACGACAGCTTCAACGACTACCCGAACTTCGACGATCACTTTCACTAATTATACTGCAGGATTCACGCAGGTCGTAACAAAGGCTACCCCAACGACAGAACAAGACATAATCTGGAGTGTGGCACCGACGGCCAAGACCAAGTCCAAGACGAAGATGCCTCCGATGAAGCAGATGCCAATTACAAACGACGACACCTTGATCATAGGAATTGTGGGAGGAGTGATTGTGTTCATCTTCCTACTGATCATCATTATCTGCATATGCAGGTTGAAGATGAACAGCGATCCCTACCGGGGACCACCGATTGGTATGTCGACGATGCATCCCAACGGTATGCAGGTCAACTACAAGAGCGGAAAAGGAACGCCCATTTATCCGATCGTGGCTCCGTATGGACAAAATTACGCCACTCTCCCATACAAGCAGAGTTCTTCTCCGGACACGCCGCAGCCAAGGCCAAACTATTCGACGATCGGTCGAATTCCACACCAGTACCAGTACCAAAACCAGCACATGATGCCACCTCCATCACACCACTCTGCAGCATCTCTCCACTCGGTCCATTCTGGTCAGAATCCGTACATGGCCTACCAGGATGATAAGGCCTACCGATAGTCACCGGTTACGCAAGGCCGCCTTCATCACCTCTCCACTGAGATTTTCTTTTAGCTCTTAACTTATTTAAAATAACTGCTAAGTACAATGTTCTTTATTTTAAAAACAACGAAAAAAAAAACTGCCACTACTCTCGTCGCCAACAACACTTTCACATGAAGTCAATACACACACACACACACATTGAACAACGAAGAATGCTCAAATCTATACTTTAGTTAGGCGGTGAACACTGTAGAGAGACCCTTGGGTGCCATCGGCGAAGCTGTCCTTGCCGGTTGTCTGAGGGTAAAATTGTTGAATAGCTCGAAAAATGGTGGATCATATGTTTCCACGAGGACATACTTGTTTTGAGTGGTGCTTCAGACCGCTGAGAACAAAACATCTTGTTTCTGTACTTTATCGTTTAAATTTAAATAAAAAAATAAAATAAGTAATACACTAGTAACGATTATGATCGAGTTGTTTTATTGCCGTTGATAAATCACAAAATGGTTCAAGTTTTCACTGCCAATGCGAAATGACTGAAGAAGTTTCCAATTCTGGTGGGTTGGGAAAGACGGCTGGAATGGCATTGGATTGGTATGAACGCTTTTACCACATTCTGGTCCAACAATGATCACATGACGTCCTTTATAGTTATTGACATAATCGCAAAACGCTGCTCCATCGTTGAAGTAACAAAACATCATAGCATGCCATTGCGCGTTCTCGTCGCTGGTTGAATTTGCACCTTTACTTTCCGCAAACACCATAGGAATGTACGTTTTGGTGGCATACTTGGATCGCCACCAGTTTTCGTCCTGTTCGACGCCTGCCACGAGAATTCCCGTTCCAGCGGTGATTAGCCACTCGAGTAAACCAGTTCCACAACCTACGCTGATCACACGGCTGATGTTGTGCTCTGCCAGGCAAGTGCCAATTGTTTTCAGATCTTCACTCAGTGGCCATGCCCACAAATATTTGACCCGCGTATCCACCGCCAGTTCCTGACCTAGGTTGATCACTTTTCTCCAATCGTTGGCGTCGATGCACTCACTAATTTTACGCTCTACTTGTTCCTCTTCGCTGCGTTCCATTATGCATGAGGGACTGGACCACCGGTTGGACGCGAAACGAAAATAACAAAATTGCCCGTATTTTCACGTGTGCGCTAGCGTGTTTCTTCGCGCTCTCACCTAGTCGAATTGGTGAAGATCTGCGATGTGCGCTTTCGCCAATGAACTTCAGAGAAATTATTTATAGAAGAATAATTATTGCCGCTCGCAGTGTTGGTGGTCGTCGACGATGTTTTAGGGGTTGACGGCGCCGGCGCGTGCTCATCTGATGATACGGCATTGTTTGTTGGTTGAGGTTTTGCTGTGACGTTGTTTGTTTCATGGTCGTCGTCACCGTTGCAGCTCGGTTTGAGGATCTTTCTGTAGATTTCTAGTGGGTCGACCTTCGGGATAGGTTTTGGCTGCTGATCAACTTTGGGTGTCGTTTCTGATGTAGATGCTCTGGGTGGTTCGAGAGGTTTCGGTGTTCCTACTGTTTGGATAACACTGATGCGGTTTGATATGGGTTCGACGGGTTTCGGTTCAGTCTTTTTAATTTTATTGCCCTGCTGGACGTCCTTCTTGATGACTTCCAGTTGGTCGCCAAGATCCCCTCGAAGTACTACCTTATCGAGATCGCTCTCCGGATGGAAACTCCTAGCGTGCCGAAGGATGTTATCTTTCCTGGAACTTGTAATGCCACATTTATCACATCGATATTCCTTCTGGGTAACGTGCGTTTTAAGGTGCCGTTCAAGGTTCCTCGCATCAACAAACTCTTTCTCACACGATCGACACTGGAAGTTTTTCGATTGATGGCTTAACATATGAAACTTGAGGGCATTGTTCCGGTAGAACGATTTGCTGCAACGCTCACATTTGAATAGTTTCTGTTTAGAGTGCAATATCTTGGCATGCTTTGTTAGGTTGCCTTTGAGGCGAAAAGACAACTTGCACTGATCACACTTGAAGGGCCGCAGTCCATCGTCTGCGTGGCTTTTTCGGTGCCGCTCCAACGCTTGCTGCGATGGAAACTGCTTCGAGCACTTGCCACACCTGATCGTTTCTTCGCCAGGCGTCGTCGTCGTTTCGTGCTCGCAGCGTCGGTGAAGATCAAGATCACGCCTATGTTTGTAGGTTTTGTCGCAATCCGGGCACGGGAGACGCCGTTCCAGGTGGGTCTCCGCGTGGAATGCCAGATGCGACTTGGAGGCAAAGGTGCGTTCACATCGGTTACACTTGAACGGTTTCAGTTCCGGCTGGCGGCAGTGCTCGTGGTAGTGGCGCGTTGACCGATTGTTGAGCGGCTTGCGACACACGGCGCACTCCTCCGTGGACATCGGGTTGCGTTACTGCAGGATTGGTTGAAATCAAAACAAAACATTGACTTACGGGGGGCTGTTTCGGTAGGAGCGCATAAGGTATGCTGGTGGACCCCTTGCACCGTGGTATGTTTCCAATAAGAACAAAGAAATGTCACTTTTGGATGTGCTGCGTCGAATGTCGACATTGTCGTGTGTATTTCACGTATAGGTTGCGCTTTTGGCTCAACAATATGTGTGAATTGCATTTGTTCAGGTTATTTATTAATTTAATATAAAACATAATTAGATTCTATGCAAAAAGTAACACAAATAAGAAATTTTTCATACAAATGTTTAAACAAAAATCAAAACAAACAGTCGACATAGCGCGTTCATCGATTTATCTGTCATTCCTCGAGAGACACCCTGTGCTGCTTGCTCTTTTGTGAGCCGAAGCTGGCGCAGCAGCAGGCACTCTGTGCGAGGAGAAAGCCATATCAGAATCAGACGTGAAAACATTGCAGACGAGAGAGGCAGTGCTTTTCGGGCAGCGCTGCAAAAAATCTGCCAAAATCGGCAGAAAAACCCTGGTGATTGGGAGGGAAACTTAGCACTAAATGTGAATATAGTAGTAATTTAACCCAGTGAATTGCGAAAGTGATAGTAGTGGTTACCTTTTTGGTTAAAACAAGCTAAAAATTTAATAGTCTCGATTCTAAGTTGGAGCAAAGGAGTGAAAGAGAGCGAGCGAGAGTGTGAGCGCGAGCCCAAGCATAGAGAAAGGAAGAAAAAGGTGATGCTTCGGGGTTGAAAATTGTCGACCTTTGCAGAATTGTGCGGTTTTGGCGGAGTTTGTTGGGTGCAGCAGGTGTGCGCTAATTTGCGGTCGAGCCGTTGTTAAAATGCATCATGTTCAGATGTAACGTGAAAAGCACGCGGACCGTGGCAAAGTGCAGCATCACAAGAGCAGTAGGCGAGGAGCCGAACGTAGTTAGTGAAAAAGTAGCCCTGTCTCGCTCTTCGTCGTCGTCGTCGTTGTCGACGAATGATCTTTTTTTGTTCTTCTGCTCCGAAGAGGAAAAAAGAGCCCATCATCGTCGTCGGCCGTCGTCGACCAGCAGAAGTAGCAGAAAGCAACGGCACCACCAGCAGAAGCAGCAGAGCACTGCTCTGCTGAAGAAAATGTAGCCCATTTCTGGGTGAAAAAGGGCCGAAAAGCGTGAAAAAGTGCGAATATTCGTGCGTGCCAGTACGTGCAGTGCGAAATATGTGTAATACCAGTGCGGTGAACGTGCACAAACTAGTGAACAATTTGCAGAACCCTCGCTGGCAGGAATTCGAGGTGGAAAAATCAATACTAATATAAAAATTAACAATGGCGGCTGTTTAGTTCGGGGAGGAGCTTTAAGTAAGTTTCGGATATCAGTAGGCATGGTGCGTGTGTTTTCGGATCGATTCCGCTGCATCCAAGTGGGCCTTTGGATGGAACGAAATCTTGTCCAGGGGGTCTTGAGGGCCGTACTAGTAGGCAACCCGTTGGAATTTTCCACTTTGCAAAAGTTTTTTTTTCTCACTCCTCTCCCCAAGTCTGGGTAGGACTGTCGAGGAGTGATAGTGTGGTGTGTTATACACCCTTACAATTACACAGCTTTCGGAGTGCAAAAGCTTCTCGCCGTGCCGTGTGTATCGAGAAGCAGGATATTTAATTCTTCTATATAGATCGCTGTAGCCCCACATACAGTCTTGCAGAATGAAAAAAATAAACTCCCGAAGGGGAGTGAAATGCTCTAGTGCACTTCAGTTTTTCCCTTTCCGTGACTGCTATCAATAATTATTATCTTTCGCCTACACCGAAAAAAAATAACATTCTGAATAATTGTCCAAATAATGAGGTACGGCGAGCGAGCAAAAAAACACTCAGTCGCACGACACCGAAAGAGATATTGATTTCATCTGTCCCGTTTCCCCCCACATCGCCTTCCACTGGTATGTCCTGGGTGGAGAGTGTAATTACTCATTGCGGCGACGACCGACCCCCCTTCAGTCGGCTGCCGAAAATGAAGACCCGCACAAGAACAAGAAGAGGAAGGCCCAATCATGCCTCAATTGAAAATAATTGAAGCCGATTGCTCTAATATCTTTATTTTTGTTTCTCTTTCTCTCTTTTGATTTCCTTTCCAGATCGAATCCTCATAGAAATACCTACACAAAATGGTGATATGAGTAACTTACACAAATAATTTAATTGATATTAATAGCGAAAGAGATAAGCAGCTAAAAGACTAATCCAAAAAAGAGAAGGAAAACCATAAAGAAATTACACAAATCGACACGATTAAAACAAAAATACAAAACACACCTAGCTAAAACAAGACAAAACAAAACAAAACAAACAAACAAAAAGAAGCAGCCCAACCGCGAGAGCAGCAGCCTTTGGTTTTTCCTCATTTCTAAAATGCACAGCATGTTCAAGCAACCTAGCGAAGTTCAGCGTAAAGTCGAAAGGATTAAACTACTAAACATTTCGCTCAAGCCACTCGTTTTGTCGTCTCGTGATTCTTTCAACATTCCTGCAACATCATCATTATCATCATTTCGGTCACCATCAGCGTCAGCGCCAGCGCCGGCGACGTCGTCGAGGTCGTGTTCGGCGTCGTCACAACAGCACACAAAAGGATATCATTTAGTTAGTACACCACACAATAGTAGAAACAACAACGGCAGCAACAGCAGCAGTAGCAGCAGTAGTAGTAGTAGCAGGAGCAGAACGTTACTGTATAGGTTGATTGTTCAAACTTTTTTGGCCTTGTTCTTGGTAACCAAATGCTGTGACGCAGCTAAGCAAGATGGTAAGCACGCTGGCTATAAATATCGTTGTTTTTAGTTCAAGCAAACACATACCACACACACACACACACACACACAAGCCATTGCTATTGAGAGCAGGGTTGGGAATGGGAGACTATCACTATCACACTCAATCGGAGCGGAGCTATAGAGTTATCTACGTGCGCATGTATTGCGTGTACGTACACGAAAAAGATTGAGGTTAAATTTTGTCCGGCCAGCAAAATCAAATGGTGCGCTAGTGTGTGTACGCGAAACGTCATAAAGCTCTATTATTATTCATGAAATATGAGCAGCAGTTCCCAAAATTTCTTGGAAAAGGCATGATTATCGTAACTGATCATCACTTTGATGAATCAGTTAGCAGGTCAACATTCCCAACCCTTGATAACAGAGTATTTACTCTGCGTGTTGTCATCAACATCGCACGCGTGACAGAACGGAAGACGCGCATCGTTCAACAAAAATATCTGCATAATGGAATTATCACAGAAAATTAAAATTGGACCATTATGCCCCCCTCCAATCTCGTTAATGTTGAACAGATGCCTGTTCGCGCTCCGACACTATCATCTTGCTCTTTCACAATACTGGCCAGAGTGTGTTTGTGTGTGTTTGCGTCCGCTTAAATTTCCGACATAAAATTTCAAAAATCGTTGTTTGCCCACACAAAAGGTTTATTTTGCACAGCGAGCAAAAAAAAAAGAGGAAACGATACAGCAGCAGCAACGGCAGCAACTCGACCATAAAAAAAGTTTAAATTGGGCCAAAATGACACAATGGGACGAATCATACTTACAATTAATGCATTGAAAATAATTTCGTGCAAGAAACCACAGGCAACGTCGACCGTGATAACGCGACGGCGACGATTTCGGACAATCAATTTGATAGAGGGGAAAAAGGGGCGAGTGAGCGGCCGCGTGAAATGCGGCCAGATGTTGTTGATTGTGGGCGCGCGATAAGAAGAGGTGAACGGCGGTGACATCATTTCGGGGGTTTAAGCGGGCTGTTGTCGTTGTCGTTCGCGTGTTCAATGTTTGGGCTTGAACTGAGGCGATCTGAGCCTGTTTACAATTGGCACTGATTAGATGGGTTTTGATGATACATTTATAGGTTGCTATTATCGTGAACGAAAATAAATTTTCAAATGTTTTGTAAATCGTTGAAAATCTCTGAGTTTAATTAGAATGAGCAATTGAGGGTGTAATTGCACGAACAAAATTATTTTTTTGTCTTCCATTTTTTTTTAAAATATACTTTTTGAAAAAATATTATAAAAAAAGTAAATTTATGGAATTGATTTTTATTCTTCATAATTACGCCCTTTTAAAATATGAATCTTGGCTTAAAAATTTTGAAAATATTTTTTTCGAAAAGATCGGAAATTTTCACGAATGTTTCATATTTTAACATTGTAAATCGGACCATTAGTTGCTGAGATATCGACATTAGAAAACGGTGGGTTGTTTGGATGAGACTTAGAAAACATAAACTTTCCTGTTTTTAAACACTTGCATGGTAATATCTCAGCAACTAAGGGTCGTATCAACAAAGTTCAGAAAAGCAAAATATAGAGAATTTTCCCAGCTTTTCAAAAACATTTTTTTCAGAAGTGGGCAAACATGTGCACTAATTAAAAAAAATGAAAAACTGCGACTATATTCAAAAAAGTTACCTAAAAATGGCTTTAACTTGAAAACGGTGCACTTTATCAAAATTTCACTAAAGTACTTTTTGATTGCATAAGTTGAAAATTTTTTGCGACTAATGTTTCGATTATTTGAAAAAAATCAGTATTGGTTTAAAAATTCATAATTCGGTCAAAGATTTTTTGCACAACCTGGAAATTTCTGAAAAGTTTGCATTTGTCCTCTAAAACATATTAAAAAATAAAAAAATAAAATAGTTTTGTTTTGCAAATCAAGTTTTAATGACAAAAAGTTACATAAAAAATCATCAAAAAATTTTTACCGTGTATCCATATCCATACCCTTCAACTTTGCCGAAGTCACCAAATCAATCAAAACATTCCTTCAGAAGATACAGATTTTTGAATTTTCATATATCATTTTTGTATGGACAGCTGCCAAATTTGTATAGAAATTTATATGGACAAACTAATGATGCAAAATGGCTTCTTTGGGCAAACTGAAGGCACCAAAAAAGTTTCAGTCGGATTAAAAAATACAAAAAAAAATCGAATGACCGAAACCTGAGAGAACTGCTCACATTACAAAATCCATTATTTCAATATTTCACAATCGCCATCTTGGCCGCCATCTAGCTTTTCCCAAGCTTATCCCAAGATTTGATTTGAAGTGATTTTTTCAGGAAATTAAAAATAATAAGAAATTGTTGATAAAAAAATTGATGAAACATGGAAAACCAAAATTCAAATAATGCTATTATTTTTGATAGCCGTTAAATGTTACTTAAAAGTTTAATGTAAATACACTGTTGACTGTTGTTTATCTTTTGTATTTTTAAAGTTATGTCGATACTTTTGTCCTAATAGTTTTGGATGCACAGAAATTTAGAAGATAATCAATAACTAAGCATAATTTTTGCAAAAACGTGTTTCTACAAAAAATAATAATGTTTTGACTTAGTTGACGTAAACTTGAAACTGATTTTAAATATTTTCTCACCCATTTATCGATCCGAAAAATCATGGGACAAAAATATTTAGAGTAAATAGAAGTAACACTGTTTGAAATGCATTTTTCTGCGTTGGGAATCATATTTAACATTTCTGGGATCCATAAAAAAATGTTTATTTTTTTTTTGTAAAATCCCGATGCTCGGTACCGCAAAAAGTTTCTTCTTGGCGAAATATTTTTTTGGCAATTCAAAGATATTTTGAAAACTTATGATTGAAAAACAATTGTTTTGCTGTTTTGCTTTTTTTATGCTGTTCCTTTTAGATTTCTTTTGTAGGTATCTGGAACAAAAAATTGTTTGATTTTTTTTTATCAAGAAATAGTTTGTTTTACAAATGTTGGATCGTTTAAAAAGTTAGTTGACAATAATTATGAAATCATTAATGAATAGGGCTACTCTCAAACTGTCACAATTTTTGCGATCGGATTCTTTGGACAATTTTACACCTTAAACAAAAAGTTTCATAATTTACGATAGTATCCATTTCTAATAAATTTTGACCAACTTTGGAAAACTTTTTTTGTGTTGCCAACTCCAATATAGATTTAAAACAGTAAGAGACAAGTTTTAAATGATAAAAAAAAAATTAAAAATTAGTTGTCATTCCGGCTAAAGGTACTTTTGTTTCAAAATCAGGCAAGATTTTTTTTGTGAATATTCATTAAAAGTATTAGTGATATGATTTTTGAAAAAAAAAAAAAAAAACATTTCGGATTTCGATAATTATTCGCAATTAATGTACCATGCGTCTACAGCGATGTACTGCAAAATCATTTCTATGGAGAAACATGGTACTTTAAGTTCGATTGATATACCGGAATCCGTTTTTTCCAAAAAATCTTATCTTAGAATCTTGTTAAATCTAAAAACTTCTAGGTATTTTACATCAAATGCTCAACTTATCACCCATCTTTTGCAACGCGACGATCTAAAATTTGTTCAGCCATTCCGATGACATGATTTAAAAAAATGTGGTTCTTGTGAAAATATGAGTCATTTTTTTGATAAGGAACTAAAATTCCAAATTTGAGCCAAATCGGAGCACATTTAATGCGGATGCTGGTTTGACGTAAAAAGCATATTGAGCAATTCCAGCCCAAAACAGGAATTTTTCAAGTACTTTTTTCTCGACCCTCTCCGATTTCAATGAAACTTTGTAGACATGTTTTCCTACGCTTATATAAGCCATTTTTGTGTATATGGAGCCAGTTCCACACGATAATGACATTTGAGAAGGGCGTAAGTGTTTTAAATATTTTTGTAATTCGGAATTTAAATATTTCTGTATCTCGAAGCCGTTGCATCGTATCAAAAAGTGGTCAAAGACAAACTTGTAGGAAATTTGACGGGCTTTTCGATAAAAATACACTGAAAGAAAAAAATACCCAAGTTTTATGAGATTTTTTGATTTTTAAGTTTAAAAGTCAAATTTGAGGGGGAGCCCACGATTTTTTTTCGTTCAAAATTTTTGTGAAGATAGCCTAAGATGTTACAAAAAGACTCACGAAAAATGCAGGATGGAGCAACTCACCTAAAAAAATACAAAAATCATTTAATGAAACTGTTTTTTTTTAAAGTGCTCTAAACGTCAAAATTTTCAAAAACCGAATACGGGAATCGATTTTCCTGACAATTTTACATAAAAGTCTCCATATTGACCATTGTCCTAAGTCCAATCCTTGTAAAGTTACAGCGGTTTTAAAAATAAAAATGTTGAAAAAATAGGTTTTTTGATGGTTTTTGGCAATTTCTATATGACAGACTTAATTTTTCAGTCTCGTAAATATTTTTACCGGAAAGCTCGTCAAATTTCCCATAAGTTTGTCTTTGACAACATTTAAATTGGATGTATGAGCTTGCAGATATAAGCTAATTACATTGCTCATAATTGAAAACATCATATTTTTTCAGTGTAGTATAGTAACCTGGATAGTAAATTAGCTTATATCTGTAAGCCCATACATCCAATTGAAATGTGGGCAAAGACAAACTTATGGGAAATTGGACGAGCTTTCTGGTAAAAATATTTACGAGACTGAAAAATCAAGTCTGTCATATAGAAATTGCCAAAAACCATCAAAAAACCTTTTTTTTACATTTTTATTTTAAAAACCGCTGTAACTTCACAAGGATTGGACTTAAGACAATGGTCAATATGGAGACTTTTATGTAAAATTGTCTGGAGAATCGATTCCCGTATACGGTTTTTGAAAATTTTGACGTTTAGAGCACTTTTCAAAAAAACAGTTTCAGTAAATGATTTTTGTATTTTTTAGGTGAGTTGCTCCATCCTGCATTTTTCGTGAGTCTTTTTGTAACATCTTAGGCTATCTTCACAAAAATTTTGAACGAAAAAAATCGTGGGCTCCTCAAATTTGACTTTTAAACTTAAAATCAAAAATCTCATAAAAGTTGGGTGTTTTTCTTTCAGTGTATTTTTATCGAAAAGCCCGTAAAATTTCCTACAAGTTTGTCTTTGACCACTTTTTGATACGATGCAACGGCTTCGAAATACAGAAATATTTAAATTCCGAATTACAAAAATATTTAAAACACTTACGCCCTTCTCAAATGTCATTATCGTGTGGAACTGGCTCCATATACACAAAAATGGCTTATATAAGCGAAGGATAACATGTCTACAAAGTTTCATTGAAATCGGAGAGGGTCGGGTACAACCGATTCCCTATTTGGCATGGAATTGCTCTTTTGCAAGAACCGGCATATTTTTTTTTTGAAATTTCATCAACCTGAAAAAAATAAGTGCCTACAATTAAATTAACCCATTTTTGAAAATTGACAGTTGAAATAGAAACCCAAGTAACTTTTTTTTCCAGGAGTTCAACAAGAGCTCTTCAAGATAGCTACAGCATAGCAGTTTGGACCGCGGTAGGATAAAACTCTCTTCAAGTACTCTTCCAAACTCCTGAAGAAGTTTTGAAGAGAATTTTATCCTACCGCGGTCCAAACTGCTATGCTGTAGCTATCTTGAAGAGCTCTTGTAGAACTCCTGGGAAAAAATGATACTTGGGAAGTTTATTTAACAGGGTTCATTGGATTCCAATAGGAGCTTTCTAAGC
Source organism: Culex quinquefasciatus (assembly GCF_015732765.1). Taxonomy (NCBI): domain Eukaryota; kingdom Metazoa; phylum Arthropoda; class Insecta; order Diptera; family Culicidae; genus Culex; species Culex quinquefasciatus. Next base: position 1,574,992 of record NC_051861.1, read on the forward strand.
TTTTCGTCGATTATATCGTTTTCAAAGTTTTCAATGCTGGCGACGATGAACCAAAATACCAACACACAAATGGGCTCGTACCGCAGCTAGAAAACCAAGTTGTAGAACTCCTGGAAAAAAATGTTACTTGGGAAATGATAAACCCCTCGTTATGGCCAAAGACACGAGAATGATTTATGCATCCATTACCTTTGCATTTTTTTTAATTTCAATCCTGACTAAATTGCCAAATAAGTTATCGTTGCTTTACAACAGCTTATGATGTTATTCGAAAAACAACGATTTTTGCTGTACCGGAAATATTTATTTTATATCTTTAAAAAATAATCATTTCTTTCTTTTTTTCTACCTCACCCAATTTAACCCCCTTAAAAACAATATCACAAAACTCACACAACGACGCAGCACTACAAAGCGGCACCGGGTGCACGTTTCCAAAACGGTGGGAGGGACGATGGTTTCAATCGGGGGTACAACAGGAAATTACTATAGAAGGATCAACTTTAAGTACTAGAGGAAGATGTATCGCTAGCGAGGGAGATAAATTTTTATTAGTGAACGAGTAAGTACCCTGTTTCTTCTACTGTACTTTTCTTCTTCTCCTTTTTCTTTTTGCTGCCACATATGATACCGTCCATTAATATAAGCTCATAAAAGCATTACTTTTTTTCAATTCGAGTTTCATCTTCTCGCTAGTAATCATAATCATCATCATCATATGCTTAAATTTTTGATTTTTTTTTTCGTTTTCTAATTTTCATCAATTTTTTCTCAATGTTCTGCCCCCCTCAACAGAAAAGGATGTCATCGATGCGTTGTAATATACCAGAAGCATTTAAACATACTACAGTATAAAGAAAGTGAGTGTGAAGATATGTATTCAGGCCAGTTGAACCCGGCTGCAATGCCTATTCATAGCGTTTTAAAAAGTGATCATAGTCGGGGGGCTCATCCCAACATGAACGGGCATTCAAGATTATCGTCATCGGATCCGTATACGCGATCCAATGAAGATAGCGACAATTGTAAGCAACGAATTTTCTTTTTTATTCTCTAGCAGATAATAACTATACTTTTCAATGTATTTTTCTCATTTTGTTTGTTTCTCTTTCTTTGTTTCTCTGTTCTGTTTCGGGTTGTTTTTGATTCTCTAAAAAACATTTGCATTTGAAAATCAACCAAAAAAAACAAAAGAAGCTTGCAAGCAACTTTAAAAGTAACAAACAAAATTGGTTCTTTGGTTTCCGATCTGTTTCTTTTATTTCCTGATTTCCGTTTTCGTCTCCTTTGTCTCACGTATTAGAAGCATATGTTTTTTGTTTTTTGAGTCCCACGCGGAAAATCCACTATTTTTTCACGATAAGCGAATCCCCCTCGAGGCGTGAAAGTTTGCTAATTTTCTTAAACGATTTCGTTAAATTGCCGGCGATTGGAACACAAGTGAACGGCGACCAGTACGGAAAATGTGTTAACAGTAGAAGGATGGAAATGGTGTCCCTTTGTGACTAACTAACACACACAAACTCAAACTCACTGTTAAGCTCGGTTTAGAGTGCTCGCGCGATTACGGTTTTAATGTGATGGTGGTGGTGGTGGTGGTGCAACTTAAATTAACGACTTTGACAAACACATTCGCTGATGTTTTCCGGCTGACGATGATACGCACATTCCTCTGTCCCTCTTTCTCTCTCTTTTTTTTTTTGTTTGACTGACGAGCTGCCATTGTGTTTTTCTTTTGTTTACTTAGGGGACATGTTTGCCGGGCATTGAAGAAAAGGGAACGCATACACAGTCACACACACACACCCACTCGTAGTTATTAAGCTGCCCTGGAGTCATTAAACAGTCACCCCCCAACCGGGAGTTTGATGATCCTTTTTCCCCTCCCTCATTTTTCGAGAGATGGAAACGCGGGGAAAATATGAAAAACCAGAAGGCAGTATCTGTTCTGTTTGCTTCGCGCGGTTTTCGAGCGAACACACACACAGACGCAAATTTTTAATGTTACTTCTCAAAATGGTCAACTGTGGGAAAACCGACAAAAAAAAGCCCACATTTGATTGCCATTTCGCCCTTTTCAAATGCCACTCCAGCCTAGTCGACACGGTCTGCCGCGAGAACGATGACGACGACGACGACGACGACGACGAATTGAGTGCGTGCGTGTGTGTGTGACGCTCCTCGAGCAAACAACATTTCCCTTTTCTGGTCAATAAGTTTTGCCTGTCCCCTCGAGCGAGGCAGGACGGGGTGGGCGCGGACACGAACCCACCGGAAATGAGAGTCTCATTATTGTTTGTTGGAAATTTAATATGCAGGTTATCTAATCGTTTCACGCACCACCAACAGGTCATTTTGGCCGTTTCGGAAAGTCCAAGGATAACGGGGCAACATTTTTTTTTCACTGGGTAGGGTAGGGGGAGGGGTTGTTTACGACTGCGAAACGAGGGGGTGACATCGGTTTTTTTTTTCATTTTCATCCCCTGTTTGCGAAGGGTTGTGTTCCGGCGCGTGGCGCGAAGCTGCTGCTGTGGTGACGATGGTGACTGGTTTATGGGTGGGATGAAAATTTATGTACATGTTTTTGGGAAGAACTTACTGGAATTCCGGTGGGATTCCGAACACGAGGCGGAAGGAATTGGAACTATCAATCTTTGGTATAATTTATTGAGTTCTCGACTGGAGGTGTGAGATGATGTTACAAATTTTGAAAAATGATGTAATTTTTCACAATTATTGATTGATTTAATTTTATAATTTGATTGGATTCAAATGTGACCAACTTCAAATATATGTTTTAGTGAGTTCAATTTAGATATTAAGCTGTTTGGTTGATGGAGTGTCTAACGTTCCCGGGAAAGAAAAACATTGGGATTTTCCAAGATATTCATAAACACAACTTACATTTGCGCAGTAAAAGCGATAAGAACAACATAATTGGTTGGTAGGATAGCAAACATTCATCAGTGATCAATTGCACCAGCTATAAGAAAATGCAGTGTTTGAAACATTTGCTGTGTAGCTAAAGTTATGCCAGAATATCTTAAATACGGCAATATTTCTTTTTAAGTAGACTTTTTTTGTATTTATCTCTGAGATTAAGAATTGGTCTAGATTAAGAGTGATCTTTTTAGATTTTTCCACTGAATCCGATTCCAAGTCCAGAATTGCTCCAATTGATAGCAATTCAAGTGCAGTACTTGTTCGGTAACTGGACTGAACGAAAAAATAACGAGGGGCCCACCGATGCATAATATATTCCTAATGAAATATAAAAACAAAAGTTACTCACATTTCTTTACAACGCTTACTTTTAATTATCCTTTAATTGTTACTTGAATTTACATAAAAGTTTGAAAAACTTTTTTTTATTTATCAAACATGATTTTTGCATCCATTAACCCCTCGATCATTTCGGTTTGTTTTGGTTTTTTGACGTTTGTCTGCTTTTTGACTGGGCTACGGGGTGCTGGAAGAAGAAATTTTCTTCTTTTTTACTTCTTCTTCCCTCTCTTCCTTATGTTTTCTAAAAATTTCAAGGGAGGGTGGGCTTCAGTCCGAAGCCCACCCCCCCTGGCTACGGGCCTGCTTGTTTTGAATGGGTTAAAATTTTGTTTTATGAAAAATACGATGCTCCTTACTAAAATCTAACATAACAGACTTAATATTATTGAAAAAAATGGGAAAATGGTTGATATTTCAGACAAATCTAGGCAAGGTTACCCATCGGCTCAGAGGTTTTTATTTATTTGGTCTTGTTTAAAAAATCGTAAAAAAATCGTGTTTCATTTTTTAATCATAGTTAGAGCGTCCAATTTCCCGGGGTTACAAATTTCCCGGGATACGGGAAATTTTCAGCCAATTTCCCGGGAGATCTTGATTTTAATTAACATTATGCGACAAGATTGTATAGGACACCAACATCAATGGTTTAAATAAGTGCGAAGATCAATTAAAAGCTTAACTGCATGTAAAAATTCATTCAACTACAAGAAAATGTATTTTGGTATTTTTTGAAATTATAAACTTGCCTCTGTGACCAGTTTATTGAAAGAGAAAAAAAACATGCAGAAATTATGTTTTTCATGACAAATACTGGTTTCAGCTCTTGAACAAATGGTAAAGCTGTTTAGTGTTGTTTTTACTCCAAACAACCCAATGTTTTCAAATATTTGAAGCAAGCTTTGAATATATTATGCATTTTTTTTTAGAACAAACAATAGAAAGTAATTTTCAATGTTTTTTTTTCTGTATTATTATGCAATATGATTAAAATTATACGATAAATTAACATCATTCCACAAAAAGTCTTCTATTTTTTCACATTTAACTCTCTAAAACCTGTAGTTGCACCAGTGCTCCATAATTCTTTTTCTTCGAATTGTAATTTCTTAAGTACTAGGTATTCAACCAATTAAATTAATTCTTTTTGCACAAATTCGATTTTCATCTCATTTGATTATAACAACTGGTGTTCACTCCCAGTCCATACTCGAAGTGAACTAACCTTGTAAGAGATGTGCTTCCGGTGTCAGGGCGTACAAAACCGATGGGACTCTCCCTTAAAATACCCAGGGTCGGCGTGACGCTCGAAATTATTCAAATACCAAGAAAACACTGCATTTACCTAAGGGAAACTACTTTTATTTCGTGCACAGTCGACGATTTATTCCGGGAATCCCTTCCAACCATCCACTAGCTCACACGTCCCGTCCCACTTCCTTATAAATACTCCTACCTCACACGTCCTCTTCCTCTCTTCGCACTTCCGGTGCACGCGTTCAGGGCCCCGTTCTCGCCGTTCTGCCGTCGTCGCTGCTCCTTCCTGCTGTCGTCGACGCTCCTCCGGCGCTCTGCCAAGGGGGTGGCTTCTACGTCAGTCGGATGGACCCTCCGACGTTTCGGCTGCAGCCTTCACGGACCCTCGCCAGCCGTTCGCGCCCTTCCTGTGCTTGATGACGTGCAACAGGCTTCGACGGCGTCCGGGGACTCCGTCGGAACAGTCCGGGGTTAGGGTTCGCGGGTATAACGGTAACGGCCTGGCGGTTGAGCACTGTCCAGCGAAACGCTGACGGCTCGTACAGATGGTTCACCGGGCCGGATGTCGTACGGCCGGGGTGAAACCAAGCGGTGTTCACGAAGTGAACAAAGGAACACAAAGGGGTCCTGGATGAGGGATTCAAAATGGCGGTTAGGGTATTGTCAGGCTTGGGGTTCGTTCGGGGATTTTCCTGGGGGTTTTCCGGTCATACCTGGATGTCCAAATCTCCTACGGGAAACTCCTGCTCTCTTGTCACGGCCACGGATGTAGCTCTTCCGAGCACTTCACGATCCTCCAAGGATTAACTTTTCCAACACTGGTCTTCGCGGGTAACGGTTGCACTTGCCGACAACCTTCCACTTCTCGATATCCGGACTTAATGACCGAGCAACGGTCAGACCAAAATCCCGAACCCCTGACCTCTTACGCGCCAACCCATCTCCTCCTCATCCTGTCATCCTCAAGGATTACGCACATTCACCACCCCCAATGGCCGCCCATGCGATGTTATGCAGCAGCGCTCCTGGTGGTGACTAGCGGTAACGACGCACGGTGTGGGACTTCCAGCTTCGGGTTTCTTGCTTGCTGGACGGCGTCCTGGTAACTTCCCGTCGACAAACACAACGTCTTCTTGGCACAATAATTTACATTTAAATAATTTAACACAAAATTCGCGACGAGTCACATCAATTATTGTACACAACACTCACACTGGTTACACTCTCCCCCGGCTCGGGTTAAAAAAATTGTAAACTCCGAAGAGTTTACAAGTTTTTACACCCTGCATATAATAAACTGCCACGTCTCTCTGAACCCAAAACTCGAACTAGACCAAATAGCAAACACCTTTTCATTTTTACTTGCTTTAGGTTGCTTTATTTATAAAAATCATTTTGGATTCTACTAAGTCATGTTGATGAGCCAAGGGTTTGAAACATTTCATACAGTGCGGGCTTGATCGGGGTCATAAGACTTCATCGTCGGACTAAACCAACTCCGTGCTGTTTCGAAGCAATTGCTTGTACTGGCCTTCAACGTTTTAACAACTCTAGCCTCCAGCGATACAATCACACTGTACTACTTCCAATGCTGGTGAGACACAAATCAAAATATTTACAAGTTAAAATTATTTACAATATTTACATTACTTTTATTTTTTTTTGTTTCCCGGGAAATTTTCTTTCTACTCGCATGCAAAATCTACTAAATTGTTTTTGGTAACTAAGCTTGAATGGGTCGGGGTCATAAGTTTTCATCGTCGACCGAAGTCAACTCCTCTCTGTTTCAAGGTCGGAACCTTCTACTGACCATCAACGTTTAATTCAACTCCGGTCTCCAGCGATCCCATTCGTACAGCAAAGTTGATTTTATAATTTTTCGTTTAGGCATGCAATTAATTCAAAACAAATTCAAAAATACATCACAATACGTGAATAAAATAAATTAAAAATCCGGATAAAAAAAAATATTTTCAAACGCGCGCGCAGTTACGGTTATCAATATACCAGTAACGATCAGTTGAAACGTTTCGCGTGTCGGAGTTCATCTTCTCTTTTTATCTTCTCTTTACTGATAACGTTATCGTTCTTTACTCATGTGCGTGCTGTCAAGATCGATTTGTCAAGATCTAATCAAATGTGCAGTGGTCAAACGTGGTTCGCAGCAACAAAATTTGTGATTCCAGAAAATTAAGTGAATTTTGATCTTACCGGGCGTAAAATTATCGTTTTAAAATCAATCGATCGATGATTAAGGGCCCTTTGATCACTTCAGTAATAAGTTTTACCTCGGTAGATCACTAATTCCAAAGTTATCTTGGGTCACAATTTTGTTGATGCTAAAATATTTATGAGGAAAAAAAAAATGCGAAAAAAGGTAAGTTAATTGAAATACTATTGCAGCTGTGTTGTGAAAACGTTCTACAAAGTAAAGTTCAAATTATGACACTATGGGTTGATCAAGATCGATCGACAACTACCTTGCACACACACCATGCATAAGCCAACATCCCCTCCCATTGTGTATCGTTCAATGAAGTGATAACAACACTTTCAAGGTTAAGGACTGCGTCTGTTGCATGTGTATCGAAGATACTCCTACACAATTAACTCCAACTCCTACCATTCCAAACAAAATTTCCACATGTGGTTGGGCTTTTCCCAAAATCAACAAAACAAACAAATTAAAATTTTCTAAAACAACCAATTAGGTATACCATGAATGAATCAAACTATGCTGCGCAATTCCATGAATGAAGCACCAAATTATGCTGCCCTGTGACGCTGTAATCGCCGAACGGCGGATTTCCAAATGCTGTTGCCGGAAAAGCTCCTCGTTCATCGCAGAATCGTCATGCTGGCTGCTCATCTGACTACTTCCATTCATGCCTTCAAATCGGCAGCTGAGAAGACACCTAGCGGCTTCCCATTCATATCAGAGACTGCATACGAGCTGGTCCCTTTCTTCGCTGTAATGGTGCACGGCGTGTACGGTGGACCCAACTTCGCGTTGAAGTTGTCCCCTGCCGATGACTGCTTGAATGAACGTTTGAAGACCCGCTGACCGATGTCGAATGTAGGTGAGTACCGTTTGTGTCGTAAATCGTACTGCTTCTTGGTACTCTCGTGAGCCTTTTTGAGGTTCTCACGCACTGTTTCCCACACCTTCTTGGTCACTCCGCGGAGTTTGTTCATCCGTTCCTCCTCACTGAACTCCTCGTCCTGCTCTAAGCGATGTTCATCGCCCTTGGACACGATCTCGTGACCGAATATGATCCGATGAGGCGTGAACTTTGTCGATGAGTGGACGGTGTTGTTCAAGACGTACTCGATTTCTGATATCCTGGTATCCCACAGCTTCTGGTCTTGACGAACGTAGGTACGAATCATTGAATTGATCGTACGATTCAACCTCTCCGTCGGGTTAGCCTGACTGTGGTGTCGAGCGTTCGCCCAGTGCTGAACTCCATACTTGTCCAACAACTCCTTGAACTCCTTGGACATAAACGTTGTCGCGTTGTCCGTAATGACGTACTCAGGAACCGCAAACCGACGGAACCATTCCTTTTCCAGATTGGTGCACAGATTACCAGCAGCAATCTTCTTAACCGGAATGAGCAAGCAGTACTTAGAAAAAATGTCCATAATGACTAACAAGTGTGCATTGCCATGCTTACTCCGGGGAAGTGACTGAATGTAATCCATACACACAATCTGGAAAGGTCTGGTCGCTACGCGTTGCTTTCCCATTTCTGGTACGGAAGCGGTCGTCGAGTGCTTGTTCATCTTACACGCCTCACATTTGGCAATGTAAGTTTTGAGATCGGCACTCATTCGCGGCCAGTAGTATCGACGTTTCAGGGTGTCGACACACTTTTCATAGCCGATGTGCATCTTGCCATCGTGCTCTTGTCTCATGACCTGTGGACGTAACGACTCCGGAACGCACTCCTTCCACTCGAACCTGTAGTCGAGGACGTCGGAGCGAGCTGACACGAGCTTGTACAGCTTCTTGTTTTCTATCTTAAAATCCATGTACTTTTCCGGGTCTCTTTCCACAGATGCGTACAACCGTTTGTACCAACTGTCCTCGTCCTCCGTGTCCAATGCTTCAATGGACCGAGACAGAGCGTCAGGTACCACGTTGTCCTTTCCTTTCCTATGAATGACCTCCATGTCATACTGTTGTAGAATGATGCTCCACCTGCTGAGTCGCGATGAAGACTTCCATTTCGCTCTCATGATGAAGGTGAGAGCCGAAGAATCTGTCACGAGCTTGAAGTGAGTGCCTTCGATGTAGCACCGAAATTTCTCGATACACCGCAGAGCGGCAAGTCCTTCCTTCTCAGCTGCGTGATAGTTCTGCTCTGCCCCTTCAACTTCTCCGAATGGTACGCAATTACCCGTTCCTCTCCACCTTGCACTTGCGTGAGTACCCCTGCGAGAGCTGTATCGCTTGCGTCCGTTTGGACGGTAAACGGAAGATTAAAATCTGGGTTGGCCATCACAGGCGCAGAGATAAGCCTCTCCTTGATGGCCTGAAAAGCTTCGTTCGCTGCCGTATTCCACTGCACTCTCTTCGGTTTATTTTTAAGTAAATCCGTGAGTGGTGCAGTGAGTTCACTGAAGTTCTCGATGAACCTACGGTAGTAATTAATCATACCGAGGAATCGTCTCAGAGATCTCACTGAGTTCGGGACCTCATATCCAAGAATCGCTCTAACTCGATCCGGATTAGGTCTCAGTCCGTTACGGGACAGAATATAACCCAAGTAAGGTAATTCATGGCAGCAAAAACTAGACTTCTCAACGTTGATTGATAAATTTGCATCTTTTAAGCGTCTCGCAAGGTCTCGTAGTTTTGCTATGTGATCGTCATAGTCCTGACTAACGACCACAATATCGTCCAGGTACACAAAGATTGACGGTTCTAGTGCACCTTGTCCCAATACTTTGTCCATCAGCTTACTCAAAGTCGCCGGGCTGTTAATCAGGCCAAACGGTAAACGTTTAAACTGAAATAAACCCATACCTGGCACAGAAAACGCGGTGTATTTCCGTGACTCCTGGTCCAAGGGCACTTGTAGAAAAGCTTGGGTCAAATCTATTGTGGACAGGTATTTAAAAGGTCCTAAATGACTTAAAATTCGGTTTTGATGTGGGAGTGGGTATGCGTCTCTCTTCGTACGTTCGTTCAACTTCCTCGCGTCGAGGCAAAGTCGCACTTCATCACTGTCTCGTTTCTTCACAGGTACAACAGGTAAAGCCCATTCAGAAGAAGAAGGTTCAATGATGTCATCTCTCAGCAACAAGTCCACGGCACGATGTATTCTACGCTGGATCTCCGGACTCCAGGGGTACGGATTTTTCCTGACTGGATCCGCTCCTTGGAACTCCTCCTTCAGCTCGATTTTGTGCTCAATGAGCCCCGTTTTGCCGAGATTTCCAGGACTCGCTGTAAGAAACAACTTTTGACCTCCTCCAACTGCTGTATTTGATGCTCATCTAATCTCTCCTCTTCTAGAATCTGGTCGTCACCCTCGTCGAGCGTCTCGATACTCTGGTGAACTGACGGACGAATTCCAAACTTCTGCCAAAAATCGTATCCTAGGATACAACGACGTTTTAGATCTGGAGCAATCAAAACAGGTAAGATCTTCGTCTCTTCATTGAATGTAATTGGTACATCTGCACAACCTACGACGTTCATCTGCTGTCCCGCAGCTGTCTTCAATGACACTGCTGACTCTCTCACCTTCAGTCCTAATGAATGGATCAATTTTTCTCCTCCTTTGCCAAGAACAGTTCTTGCTGCTCCGCTATCTAACAATCCTACGACGGTAATACCCAGAAACTCAACTCTCGCGAATGGCCTGGGGTCATTACTTAGGGTGACGAGTAAAGAAGCAATCTCATCATCCTTCGTAACTTCTCCACTCACTCTCGAATAGCCAAGTTCACTGAGTACCGCTTCGCATCCATCGTGAGGTCTTGTGTAGTTAGCACCGCGACTGTCTCGCCTCACTGAGCAGTCCGCTGCAAGTTTTTTTTCTCGCAGAACGGGCACGTTCGCGTATCAAACCCAGGGAACCCACAACGTTCACAGAAGACGTTCCGATTCTTCGGACATTCGCTGAACCCGTGACCTTCTTCATGGCAATTGTAGCACACTCCTCTCTTGATCGGAATGTACGCTCTCACGATCCGTTGAAGTGGGTCAGTTCCGCTTGGACCTTGAACTGGACTCTTCGACCGTTGCTGGTTGTCCTGTTTCGGTTTAGCTTTCTCCTCTCTTTGACTCTGCTCACGATTCTTCGGCTGCTGATGATACTGTTGGTTACGCCGCTGATACTGTTGTTGTTCCTGCTTGGGTGGACGTTGATTCCAATTCCCCTTCTGAAACCCTTTCACCTGCGGTTTCTGCTGCTGATAGTAACCTCTACCATCTTGGTTGTTGTTCTGGAACCTATTTCCGTTTCCATTTCCTCCGTACGGTCTACGTAGTTCTCCTACTTCTTCAACGTGTGCGGTACGAGGTGTGAACCTACTCTCCTTCCGTTTGTACAACTGCCAATTAATCGAGTCGAACCTCTTTCCAAACTCTTTCATTGCAGCTATGTCCTGGATATTTGCGGCGAGCATAGCGATCTGGCAATCTTCGCGCGTGTTGCGGAACAGGGAGTCGAATTTCCGTTTTTCGTCCCACTGCTGAGACATGTTGCGGAAAATTCTGGCCATGTCCAGGTAGAAATCGTGAAATTTCTCCCGAGCACCCTGCTTCCGATTGTACACCTGCCGCTCGTACACGTAGTCGATATCAATGGGTAAGAACTCATTCTTTAACTCCTTAACCATGCGTCTCCACGTTCCAAGTTCATTGTTCCCGTTCACCTCCATGAACCACGATCTGGCTTTGTGAGTGAACAGGTGGTGCGCACATTGGAAAAGCTCCGCCTCGGAAAATCCTTCTGAACGAGCGTTGAATTCAACCTCTTTCAGGAACTCATTCAGTCTGCGACCGTTGTCCATTCCGTCGTATCGTACTGTCCATTTATGAACCGGTAAACGGTTTCGGTTATCTTTCAACTTTTCATTCACAGACGACTGTTCGGGTTTGGACTTCAGTTTTTCCTTGTTATTTTGTTCCGAGTCTCGAGAGTTATCCAACGAGCCAACCTTTTCCTTCAACCACATGAAGAAATCGGGTTCTGCTTTTCCAGTTTCTCCTGATTGCTTGCCGTTTTCGTTACTCGCGATTTGAGTGCTGTTGGCGGCCGTGGCGGGATCTTTTTCGGGTTGTTTCAACTCAAGAGTTTCGATTCGCTTGAGTAAAGCACTCACAGCTAGTCGTAACTCCTGGTTCTGATCGACCAATTTTTGCTTTTCCTCACCATCGTCGCCAGCAGTTCTCTTATCGCTTTCACGCCTCTCAACAAGTGCTCCTGTTTGGTCACTCTTCTCAGTACCATCGCCTCCTGTCCCATTCTCGTCTCCTGGTGTATTTTCCTCCAATTGTTTCTTCGCCACCGTAATGCTCTGATTAATCAACTCCCACTCAGCTGCTCTTACTTCCGGTATTGGAGAAACAATGGAGTAGTACACGCTCAACAGTCTAACTATCTCCACAGCCACCACAGCCAACCTGTCCAAGTCTGCGTTTTCGGTGATATGTTTCCTCAATCGTTCCATCCTAAATAACATGTGGATCAATCTCGTTTTGTACACTTGACCAGGTGCTTTCGCCGCACGGCTGGTTTCCAAGTGGTTTTTGATAAAATCTAGTTTGTCCTCACACACACCTAGTTCTTCGTCTACCGAATCACTCACAAACTCATACGACACATTAAGCTGCTTTCTTTCCTGTTTCAGATGATTGTACAACACCTTCTCCAGCTGACTGCGTGCTCCATCCAGAGGCAACTTGCGGATGTGCAACTCATGGCTGAACTCATCAATCGTCAGGTGCGATGCATTCATCCCATAATACTGCGACAGCATATGTTTCACCTCCATTATGGTATCGTTTAGAAACACAACAATTAAAATTTAAAAAGAAATACTAAAAATTGGAAAACCTAAAATTTATTCACGCTTCCTAAAAGCAATCAAGCACAAGTGCAAATTGAAAAATAGTGCCTAAGTATCACAGAAGTAATCAATTAGAAAATCCTAGAAAATCAAGCAAATTGTACAGGATACAACAAATTTAACGAAAATAAACAACTGTTTCCGTCTGGTGTTTTATTTGTCCTACCAAGGACTGCACTTCATGAGTAAAGAACTCCGGATTTTTCCAAAAATAACAAGTTGAGTAAGTATGAACAATTCTCCGACTTTTTCTGTTCAATTTGTGTCTTTCCAGTGTTGGTAGTCTTCCTCCCTTAAAACATCTTCAAGACCCCTCAAATACTAAATGATCTTAGTTAAATTTAGCCACTCAAAGTAGCGTAAAGTTTTTTTCAAGTTGAGCTAGTATAGTTGCGGAAGTTTTACCAAAGAATCTGTCGACCTCTCATTAATGCAGCGTTTTCCCGAGCCTGAATAAGCTAAGCTATTCTTGTTGGGCGCCAAGTATAACAACTGGTGTTCACTCCCAGTCCATACTCGAAGTGAACACACACTGTAAGAGATGTGCTTCCGGTGTCAGGGCGTACAAAACCGATGGGACTCTCCTTAAAATACCCAGGGTCGGCGTGACGCTCGAAATTATTCAAATACCAAGAAAACACTGCATTTACCTAAGGGAAACTACTTTTATTTCGTGCACAGTCGACGATTTATTCCGGGAATCCCTTCCAACCATCCACTAGCTCACACGTCCCGTCCCACTTCCTTATAAATACTCCTACCTCACACGTCCTCTTCCTCTCTTCGCACTTCCGGTGCACGCGTTCGGGGCCCCGTTCTCGCCGTTCTGCCGTCGTCGCTGCTCCTTCCTGCTGTCGTCGACGCTCCTCCGGCGCTCTGCCAAGGGGGTGGCTTCTACGTCAGTCGGATGGACCCTCCGACGTTTCGGCTGCAGCCTTCACGGACCCTCGCCAGCCGTTCGCGCCCTTCCTGTGCTTGATGACGTGCAACAGGCTTCGACGGCGTCCGGGGACTCCGTCGGAACAGTCCGGGGTTAGGGTTCGCGGGTATAACGGTAACGGCCTGGCGGTTGAGCACTGTCCAGCGAAACGCTGACGGCTCGTACAGATGGTTCACCGGGCCGGATGTCGTACGGCCGGGGTGAAACCAAGCGGTGTTCACGAAGTGAACAAAGGAACACAAAGGGGTCCTGGATGAGGGATTCAAAATGGCGGTTAGGGTATTGTCAGGCTTGGGGTTCGTTCGGGGATTTTCCTGGGGGTTTTCCGGTCATACCTGGATGTCCAAATCTCCTACGGGAAACTCCTGCTCTCTTGTCACGGCCACGGATGTAGCTCTTCCGAGCACTTCACGATCCTCCAAGGATTAACTTTTCCAACACTGGTCTTCGCGGGTAACGGTTGCACTTGCCGACAACCTTCCACTTCTCGATATCCGGACTTAATGACCGAGCAACGGTCAGACCAAAATCCCGAACCCCTGACCTCTTACGCGCCAACCCATCTCCTCCTCATCCTGTCATCCTCAAGGATTACGCACATTCACCACCCCCAATGGCCGCCCATGCGATGTTATGCAGCAGCGCTCCTGGTGGTGACTAGCGGTAACGACGCACGGTGTGGGACTTCCAGCTTCGGGTTTCTTGCTTGCTGGACGGCGTCCTGGTAACTTCCCGTCGACAAACACAACGTCTTCTTGGCACAATAATTTACATTTAAATAATTTAACACAAAATTCGCGACGAGTCACATCAATTATTGTACACAACACTCACACTGGTTACATGATCAAGGTAAACAAAATCGTAAAGCTTAACTAATTGTAATAATTTAATACTCATTAAGCAAGATCTATTCCCAGTTGCTTCAAAAATTAATATTATCAGAAATAATTCTGATATCATAATTTCTGATAATCTGATTAATATTATATAAACCAAACAATAAATTTAATTGAACAAAATCATGTTGAGTTTGTTCATTTATTATTTTTTCAGAGCATTTTCAAAAAATACTTCCGCTTAAATTTCGGGAATTCCCGGGAAATTTACAAATTTCCCGGGAAACGGGAAATATTTTTTTTTTCGGGAAATCCCGGGAATTCCCGGAATTTTTTTCCCGGGACGTGAAATTGGACGCCCTAATCATAGTCTTTGGGAGTCAAAACATACCTTGGTGAAAATTTCGGAGAATTATCGGTGCAGTTTTGGCTGCAACTGCATTGATCTCGTAGAAACTTTCATCAGGGCTATGTTTTGACTCCCGGAGCCTACTTTGATTGAAAATTGAAAACTAGAAAAAAATTATCGACTTTCATACAAGTCCAGATTCATAAAACCTCCAAGTCGAAGGGTTTCTTTCACTTGCAGATATTTTGCAGATTGTTTTCATTTTTAATATTTCATTCAAAACAGCTTTAGGCAATTTTTAGGGAACCCGTATAATAACATGTTATTGTCTATAATTGTATAGAAATCTCATATGTTAGGGTTTCCTTGAATTTTATAATAATATTAAAATTGAAACAAATGCAAACTTTAATGCAATAATAAGATTTGTTTATTCTAAATGGTTTTTTTCGTTCATAAAATTCATTTATTTTAAAAAATGTTTTAAGATGGCGAAATCTAGTTTCTTCAATTTCCACTATTTTAGAAAGGTTGGGACAAAACTTGTGGAGTATGAAGACTTCTTTCTTAAAATGAGCGACATAAAGTTGTGTCAGTGCAACTTGCTTATGATTGCTTAAACAGAAATTGAACACAAATTTGAATCATCATTCATTTTAAGTAATTTTTGGTTTATTTATCATATCAACTACACATTGAATAAATTGCAGACTGTATTCCAAGATATTTGTTTGACAAATTTTAAAAATGTTTACAAATTTTGAGGAAATTAATTTAAGCAAATTAGTTTATGCACTGAATTAGCCTTCAATGTTTTGTTAATGACCATAACATGTAGAAACGGGAAGTATTGAAATTGACTTGTGACATATTTATACTTAATGTTAATCTTGTTAAAGCAGTTCAAAGGTTTTAAATTGTCTAACCGTTGCAACATTCCTCTAGTAAACCACAATCCCACACCGTCTCGGTCAGTTGGTCAATCTAATTATGGTTACGCATTTTTTTTTTCAAAGCCAACCATCGAGCCAGTGAGGTTTTCCCTTTAAAGTAGCCTCAAATTTCACAAAACCACAATTTCTTCAAACAAATTATAACCACACACACAAACTGCCACCATCACCACCGCCATCGTCGTCACACAGAACTTGAGAATCCTAAAAAAAATACACGCAACAAAAGGGAAAACTATACACTGCGAATCGACAATCGCTTGAATCCCAAGAATAGATTTCCCAGTGAGTGAGTTGAGCTGGAGCCGGGGGTTCTGGGAAATGGGGTGGTAAGAAAAGAGAGGCTTGGGAAAACCAAACGAAACGAAGAAAAATCTAATTTAGGTTGTCACCCTGTCTTACAATTTTAAAAATTTAATTTATGTGCATTTTCGTTCCTGTCTATTTCCGTGTGTATAATTTTTTTTGTGACAGTTTTTTTTTGTCTTCGGTTCGTTCGAAATGTGTGATAAAGGAAAGCAAACAAAGCGAATGAAACAAGTAGGAAGATATATCAAACTTTCGGCACACTAATTCAATTAGGGGCGAGATGTGAGAAACGAGACCGGCGCGCGTGCCAAGAATCAGCTGAACGACGATCCGGGAGCGATCTCTGTGGATTGTGAACTGTCCTTCTCGATTGCGCACTTCGAGGTCGGCGAAACTGCGATAGCAAAAAAAGTGCTGCCAAAAGCGTGTTGGGATGGGTTTGCCCGACTTTTGAACTAAACTTTTTCCCGTTTTTTTTTTGTTCTTTTTGGCGTTTCTGTTCGTTTTGCATAAAAGCATATCTGTATTATGTAGAGAGCCAGAATTTTTACTTAGTTTTTTGTTTCCATTCCAAGTCTCCGAGAGAGAGAGTGCAAGAATAAATTTTTCCGCCACTTCCTTTCTCTTCGCCACCTTTTTTTTTGTCCGGCAAAAGCAATATACTCTGTGTACACACGTCAATCGTATATATGCTAAACCCCCTCTCTCTCTATCTCTCCGTTCGAAAGTGCACACATTCCGACCGAGAATGCACAAAATACAACAACAGAAGCAGAAGAAAAAAATAATAATCCAAAAAGAGAGTACGAGCAAGAAATTAAATGTTCTGAAGCGAAGGGCAGCATCCGCAAATGAAAATAGGAAAATAGGGGAAAATTGCCAACGGTTGGACGCCGCAACGCGAATTTGAATCAACCTTTGTTTCGATTTTTTTTTGTTCCATTAACGTTGATAGAACTCATCTCTTATCGTTCAGCAATTCTGAAAGAAAAGGGAACACCCAGAATGGAAAGTGCTTCACTTTAGTTCGATTTTGAATCGCGAAGCACTTTTCCGTCTAGCAGAGTGTAGCTTTCCTCTAAAATTGCAGAATTACTTTTTCATAATAGCTTCTACTACTCGTGTAGCGACCAGTATGGAATGACCGTGTTCGATTAGTCCTTTCCGACACATTTACCGATTCTTTCGATTAGTTTTGAACCAGTTTCATTCAGCGTTTTATCTCTTGATCGTTTTTTCCTGTTTTGAGTTTTTTTTCTACTCTCCCCCCTTCTCGTTTCGTTTCGTTTCATTAACAAAAGAGTCCGGAGAACCAAGCGCCGTCGTCGCCGAGAGCACACAACACTAGTGATGAAGGGGGAAAAAATAATCGATAACCAAAAACTTTTCCGACTGCACACAGGCCAGGCCTCCCCTCGCAGTGGCCATGGCTGGCAGAGGCAATCACGTGACACAGTTTTTCCCAGAGGGAGAAAAAAAAGAGTACGCTCCCCATGCTCCGTTTTTATTTAAAAACAATCTCACAAAGGGACTATGTCAATCGAAAATCGCGCGCCAAAATTGTGTGACAGCAATGAGTTTAAGAAAATTACGTCAAACTTTCCCTGCCCTCCCCCACAAAAAAAAAAGTATGCAACAATCGTAGCAAGCACACCTTGCGAAAAGCGCGCACATATCTTAGCAAAAGTAGAGAAACTTTTTGGACATTAGAAGCTTCTTTCATGGGTGGGAATTTGGACAATTTTAGAGTGTCCTACCCCTCGCACGTTCCTAGAGCGCACGATTAGAGTTGAGCTGGAAAATAAAACTCCCCCCCCACACCCTCTGTGATGATGATAGCAAAGAGTCGAAAACGAACAATCAATTTATAGTTTTGTTTTTGCGTTAATTTATGTATGTTTCTTTCCTTTTTTCAATTATCTTAGTCGTGTTGTGTACAGTGTCCTGTCCCTTTGAGTTTATTTTTCGTATTTATGTTGTGCTTTTCCCTTTTCGGTTTTTACTTCTTTTCTGTGAAACACGTCAAGAAGCATCAAATGACTAAAACGCTAATAAACTCGGGTTTCTGATTTTTTTTCTTTTTCAATTCCGGAATCTACACACGGACATTCACACACTGTCGGAATGTGTCGAACAAAAAATTAAACAAGCGAAACTGAAAACCGAACGCGGCTGAAAATCTGCCAATTTTCCCGTATTTTCCTATGAAAACAAAAACGAACAGAGTCAAAACGACTCAATAAAAAAACTAATTACGAGCGATTAGTGAGCGATAAATGAAGCGTACAATATACAAGCCAGCCAATTACAGACAGACAGACAGATTATTTCGTTTTAGTCATTTAATTCTTGCTTGATTGGGAAGGAGCAGGGCTGGGGCAGGACGTGTGGCCAGCTGAATTATTCACCGGAAAATGGTGGAAATCAATTTAGAGAGATAGTTCAGCTTGCCACCCCCTAAAATCACCCCTCCTCTTCCCCTCTCTCTCCTGCTCAAACACACACTCTCTCTCTCTTTCTCTGTCCAATTCTGTCTCACCTTCCCCTTTCTCTCTCTCTCTATTTTGTGTATTGTACAGAAGCAACAAAAAAAAAACAGTAGCGATTGTGTTTGTTTAGTGTGTGATTTTGGTGTAAGTGAGCGCTTCTTCTGAATGTCTCTCCCTCTGTGTGTGTGAGTGTTTTGCCCGATAACCAATAGATGGCGTTGTGAATTAGTGCACGTGTGCGAGAGGGAAAAATGGTGCGGCTTACCGTAGAAAGATGCGTTAAAAAACCAAAAAAAATGCTAAACAAATTCGTTTTTGCACAACCACCAACGCCACGTGTTGTTCCCCCACGTGTTTGTGCGTGCGTGTGTGTGCAAAATCGACTCTTCTCTCTCTTTTCCACACCATCGTCATCGGTAAGGTATGGGATGCAAGGGACGCGAAACGTTGCACTACCTTTGCGAGCAGATCCCCGGCGATGCACTACTCTACAGTATGTTCAAGATCAACCCCGAGCCCATCAAGTGTCCACTGTCCGGTGAGTACCAGCGTATAGATAGTTATACAAGAACCAACACTGCATTAATAGTTGAGCAGCGAGTGCACTATCGATTGTCAATTCCGATACTGATGGAGGAAGCGAATGGTGCAATTTTAATGGCGCTTTTTCCCTCCCCCAGCGGGCGGACGTGAAATATTCAAAAGTTTATCCCCGTAATGAAAATTCAGCAGGATGGCATTAGTCAGATTGTCTTTGGGTTTTACACGGCGAGCGTTTTTCAATTTTAATTTCAATCAGTGTGGTGTATTTTGTGGTGAATCCTTTAAAAGATAATGCTAATCCATCGAAGGATGCACATCTAAATAATTTAATGGAGCCGCATGGTTGGTTGATTACTTATATAACCATCATTTCAGAATATTTTATACAAGTTTTCTACGAATAAAACAATTGGCTGAAATATGGGGTGAAGACTCTCAAGACATATCCCGTGTGCATGAAGAAGCCCGATTTTGAAATTTTGCTTTAAAAAAAAATACAAAAAATCAAAAACGGACGATTTTTAACATGAAAAACCCAAAAATATTTTTATCTTTTTTTAAAATAAACTTTTAAAAAATCGGCCTTCGTCATGCACACGGGACCAGTTTAATGAGTCTTCACAAAAATTTTGAGCCGATTTGGTCGAAGCAGTGTTGAGATATCGTGGCACCCGTTTTTTTAAACTGCTAACTTCAAATAGTTTTATCTCGGCAGTGATGCAACCAAATGTCTTCAAATTAACGTCGATATTAGTTAAAAATGTTTATGTTAATATTCTGAAAACAAATTTAAAAAAAAAGTTTGAGTCTGTGCCAATACCAATTTTTCACATGTTTGCCGATTTACATGTATGTAACCCCTTAAGTGGAATCTCCTTCTTTTCTTTGCTTTGCTCTGCAATTTAGCTTTTGTCACAAATTTGCACGTACTCATAGATATTTATAATTAATCTGATTTTTTTTTAAAAGATTCACTCTGACAATTTTAGAATATTGTAAATCGTAGAAGGCTATGACTACGAGATAAAACATTGCACAATGGTCCAGATCGCAAAATTAAGTGGAAAATGGATTTTCCGAAAAATGATGATGTTTTGGAGCTTTGGTGTCTTTAGAAGAGTTGTTGCAAATGGAAAAGGGCAACTTTTGGTTTGGTTGAAAATTAGGGTGGTTCACGATTAGGGTGGTTTTGAAAATCTAACTTTACAGGAATATTTTTAGGATTTTTTTGTCTTCTAGAAAGTTGTTGGGCTTGCCATTTCAAGCAACTTTGTCGAAAACACCAAATTTTTATCTCGTAATCTACGCCTTCTTTGACCAAATTTATAGAAAGCATCTGAGCAAACCTTCAAAAATCAGTTTTTTGAACGTGGCAATTCAGGGTTAAGTTTTAGAGAAAAGTAATGTTCAGAACACTTTTAGAGCTCTGAAAAACGAACTTTTTTTTGTTGACATGCCAATTTGGACTTAAGGGTCAAAAGTTACAGCCATTTTAAGGTAAAAAAGATGCAAATTTAAAACTTAAATATCTCGAAAAGGCGCAAGCCAAATTTTAAGCACCAGGTTGCATTTGAAAGAGGAGATCTAGCACTACAAACGCAGAAAAAATCTCAGAGGTGTTTTTCTTTAAACTCGAGATAACTTCATTTGAAAAAGTCTAATTTTCAAGGGAAAATCATATGGGACCACCCTAACGAAATTCGAAAAATGTCCAAATATATGTTTTTCCATGTAATTTTGCCCGCTGAATCTGAATCTGCCCTTAGAATTGAGCCAAAAAATGTAAAATTATCATTTATGAACAAATTATGACCAAAACTCGATTTTTCGATACTTTGGCTCAATTTTGAGGGCAGATTCGGATTCAGCGGGGATTGGTGTCTTGGAGAAAGTTGGTTGATTCCATCAGCAAAAAGCTTGCTAGAAGTCGAAAAAATTCAGAAAATATTACTGAATTTAAAGATGCTTGAAACACTTTAAACATGAACCACCCAAATTATAAACAAGGCTTTTGTTTCCTACGAAAAACACATTTTCAAAAAAAAAAAAATCATCCGATTCAACCAATTTGAGCTCTCCAAGCTGCATTATAAAAATGACTATAGTTGGGCTTTTAAGAAAAAGTAGTTTGAAAATATCAGCCCAATATTTGAAAAAGTCGATTGAAAACATTGAACGCAATTTTTGCGGTGTCCGGACTTAATAAATTATTTTGGAAAGTATTTTTATCGGATGTCTCAAAAAAATTTGGCAAACAAAAATCTAACATTTCTGAATGGTGAAGGAGAGGGAGGATACATATTAATTCAAAAGTTTGTAGAATTCAGATGGTTTTACTGATTTTTTAATGTTGAATTTGCATTGTCTTCAAGAAAAACATATTCCAGATATTAATTTTTCATTAAATTTACGCATTTTAATCAAAAAGTTGATCAAAAATTGAAAAATCTGTCAATATCTGGCACAGAGAAGGGTAAATCTTTATTCTGGCAGACACTTGAAATATCTGACATTCCCAGATTTATCTGGCAGTCCTTGTTGTATTCATAAATTTGGATTTCGATAATTTTAGTTTTGTTATTATTTTACGCAAAAATTGTCCTAAGACTACGATTTTAAAATGAGTTTTAAAATTAATGCTAAGAAATATACAGAAATGCAGAAATGATTCTATCAATAAATTACGAAAGTAAAAAAATATCTTTTTTTTCTGAAAACAAGTAGTACCTATGAATGTTACAAAATCATTCCAAAAAATACCATTACAAAAACCTTGTAAACAAGACAAGAGTATAATATTAAAATAATAAAAATACTTAAGACAAGACAAGAATATCGATTTGTAAAGGTTTCTCAAAATTATATTTTATATAAAACTCGCAATTTGGCAATTCACTCCTCACACTGTATAAACAAGACAAAATTTGGAACCTCTTTAAACTAACCATCCCCCATATTTCCCGCACCACCCAGGATCCTTCACGTTCACGTACAACCGTGGCCACGGCGAGTGCAAGAATCCGGTGTCCAAGATGGAAATGTGCACCGAGGACAGCCGTCTGCTGCTGAACTTCCAGGCCTGTCCGGACGTGCCCGGAACGGAGAGCACGGGTATGTCTTTCCACCTCCAAGCGCTCCAGGAAATTGAACTAATTGTCTGACCTTATTTTTGCTTCGCTTCGGCAGTCGAGGAGCTCACCTGTCTAGCCTGGTGGAAGGACGGAAATTCCCGGTATCTGGTTGGACTGGTGTCGCACTACCACGCGACCTCGAACGAGGACCGTTACCGGTGCTTCGTGTACGAGAAAATTAGTGGATCCGGTAAGGGTTGGAGGTCATTTTGCGTGGGGATAATGATTTAATTAATTGTTTTGCTTTATTTTTGTTGATGTGCGTAGGAGCCGCCAACGCCGACGCCGAGTACAAGCTGGCCCAGTCTGGGGATGCGACCTGTAACGGGCTGGAGAGTGCCGAAGTGGGCTCCCGGATAATGACCCTGAAGCGGGCTCCGATGACGGAGCGGTGTCACTTCCCGACGTGGTTCAAGGGGCCACGTCACTGGCACGCGCTGATGGGGAACGCCAACTACATCTTCCATCCGAGGTGAGTTGATTTTTTGAGAGGGGGTTGTTGAAGAATTGTATAAGAACCTCTTTTTGGTATTTCGTTTCAGTGATGAATCGCTGCACATTGTAAAGCCAAGTGGGTACATGGAAGCGCGGGCACTTTGCGAGCAGATCAACAAGCAGACGGCCACGGAGATGCAGGCCGTCGTCCATCACACTACGGGATGGTAAGTGCAACTCAAATCTCAGAGCCGCTCAATTGCTCTTAATTGATGATGGGTCCATTTATTACGCAGCACTTCGGGCTACATGTGTGTGATGTTCTATCGACGAGATACTCACGTAGCTGAGCTACAGATGGGAACGCCCGCAGCTAGGCTGGAGGATGCCTGTGCTCCGAAGAACTTTGACGTGCATCGGACTCCGTTTGTTACTTTATTAGGTAATTGCAGCGCCCATCAACAAGTGGCTATAAAACTCGCATTAACCAATCCAATCTCGTTTTCTCCCTGTCATCGCAGCTAATAATCCAGAAACGCAGATCTGTCCGATGGAAGGATACTACTCAATTAAAGGTTTCCTCGTTCCTTCCTCGTCGGTTTCGCGCCACAAGCGAAACCACAACAACAAAAGCCGGATGCACCGGCACCGGGAGCTCATCAGCTTCCGCAACCAGGAGAGCTCCCAGGACGGCGTCGTCGGTGGCGTCGGTTCCTACTTCTACAACCTGGAGAAGCGGAAAGCTTTCTCGCGCATGCGGAGAACTGCACAGGAAGTGGCTCAGCAGCAGCTGCAGCCAAGTAATAACGTCACACAAGACTTTTACAGTATAGAGTCCAGCCGGGCACGGAGGGAAACGATGGGATGTAACATTAACCACAATACCAACAGACGTCTATACATAGGATGTAACGAAAACACTGTAATAGAAGTAAAGCCAAAATGTAAAAACGACGAAGAAGAAAGTAAGTACTTGTCACTTTCGCGGAAAGTCAGCAAGTTTTAACCTGATTCCCAAAACTTTTCACAGCTTACACCTGCCACGGCCACTGGCAGGAGAACCAGACGACGTTCATCATCGCGAAGCATCTCAGCTCGCAGCATGGCGTCTGCATCAGCTACGTGCCAACCGAGGGGAACAACCAGGTGCAGCTGTACGTGGGTGACAGCTGTCACCGGCCAGGCATGCAGGGCAGTCCCGGTGGGGGTGGAGGAGGAGGCGGAGGAGGTGGAGGTGGTAATGGAGGAGCGTCGACGGCGCTGGGCGCCAGTGGCGGCTCGTACGGTGGTGGTGGCAACGGTGGCGTGACCGTCTCCCACATGACCCTGTCCAACGTTACCGTTTTAGGTGAGGATTTTTTCGTTTTACAAGAAATGATTCATTTTTTTCACCTGTGTGTGATTTTTTTGGTTTTTTATTCAAAAACATTTTAAATTCTGTCGGATGATGTTCAAAAAGCTGGTCCCGGAAGACAGAGCGAATGAAGCTCTGAACACGCTTTAATGGAAAGGATTACATTTCAATTTCTAAACAAATTTCGGGTAAAAATGTTATCGTTCCCTTCTTAAAAACCAGACGTCTCCATGAATACATATTAAGAAAGAAAGATTCAATGGAGCCGCTTGGTAAAACAAATGATTTGATAGCAGAGTAAATATCTACGTTTTCACAAATCGACTTTTCTTTGCATTTTTTTATTTGGAGAAACTTTGGCCATGCATTTCCTATGGCAGCAAAGTCATTTTGCATAATATGTTTTTACATTTAAGTCTCAATACAATTTTGATCGATGTGGGCATGTGATTTTTTAAAAAATTGTAGCTAAAGAAGGTTTTTTTTTAACAATTAGGTGTCTTCGACATAGTTGTAGGTTAAGATTAGAACTTTTCAAATTAAAAATCACAGGTATACAAATCATAATTCTCATTTTTTTACTCTTAACGGTACACATCAACCAGAGTTTTTGCACCAAGGTTTTTGTTACAGACATTTTAGTTTCTTTAAAAATACGATAATTTTTTAATCAACTCCTAAATTTACTGTCTAAAACATATTTTTTAACAAAGTTTGACTTTTTTTTACAAACAGATTGTTGCAGGATTGTAATAAGAAGACAACAACTTCCTCGGTTGCTGTGTACCCTTAAAAGTTGAATTCCCTAAATAAGTATTTTTCAATTTTCGAAATTTGTGAATATATTGAAAGGGCCAAACAAGGCATTTTTGTAGATAAAAAAAATCTGAAATGTTGTCAAACAAAATTTTCAAAAATAATTTATAGATGCAAAATCACATTTGCAATTGAAAATGACTTTACACGTTTTTTAATAGAGACCTCAGAATTCTATGCGAAAATTTACAGTTTGTTTGTAATTAAAAAAAAACTGCATGAAGGAAAGGCACCCCTCCAAAAACTGAGTTTGAAAAGCTGAGGAAATTTAATACAATTTTTCTTTTAGGTATTGTTGATCAAACTGCTGGTACTGAGTTACAGCATCCTTAAATTTAAATTTTGTGAAAAATGTGTTTTTCTCTAAAAGAAAAAAAAAGTTTTTTACCTCGGAAACTGTTGGTTTGATTTTCAAAAACTTTGTTTAAATTTTTTTAAACATGTGTTTATAAAAAGAACAGAAATATTCTAATAGGTTGTACTGTTTTACGTTGTAAATCAAATCAATAGTTTCCGAGATTTTGCGAGGTAAAAAGAAGACTTATTGAGTAACACTGAGAAAAAAACATTGTTCACAAAATAGAGACTTTAAGAGACTGTATCTCTACAACCAACATTGTCTAAAAGATAAAATTCAGGAATATTTCTCAGCACAGCTTAGAAAGTATGCTTTAAGGGAGTGCTTTCATACATTTTTTTTAAATATCAAAAAAAAAAAATGATTATCTTTCGAAAAAACCTGAGGCTGCCTAATAGAGTGTAACAAAAATGACTTTTTGGCGGGCATTCAAGGGTTTGTTCCGGTGGGCATACTAAGCCCAAATCCAAAATATGAGCTTGATTGGACGTAACAGGAGCTGGCGCTCCGCCCTTCAATTTTAAATGGGATTTAACCCGTAAAAAAAGATTTTTTCAAAAGTGTCACTTTTTGAGGCATTTTGGCCACCAATGCGTTTACCAAAAACATCACTGGCGTGTAGGCCAGATCCTTGCGCATCTTTTGGTATATATAACATTGACATTTGGAGCACCCTGGAGCTCGGTACAGGCCTTCAAAGTTTGGCATTTTTTCGAAAAATCGGTCCCGGCAAAAAAGATATGCGTCGCGCCTCGCGACGCCCTAGACGCCATTTGATTTTGCCGGGACCGATTTTTCGAAAAAATGCCAAACTTTGAAGGCCTGTACCGAGCTCCAGGGTGCTCCAAATGTCAATGTTATATATACCGTAAAACGGGGTGACTTTGATAGCCGGGGTGACTTTGATAGGTTGGCGATTTTTCTGCAAAATTATGAGTACATTTAAAATACGTACGGAATGGTTCAGAATCATACTGACCGTGGTAGAGAAGTGTTCAAAGTACCTCAAGAAGAACTTTGCATAAAATTTTGAAATGTTTAAAAAGTTAGTTAACTATAAATAAGAAAATGTTGATGAAAGTCATTATTTAAAACTTCTCAAAGTTTCATGGTTTTCTCAATGAACATGATTTTGAATCGGAAAACGGAATGCATTTTCGGGTTCTTTGGACAATTTTCCATTAGGAGAAGGTTAAATAAGTTTGTAAATAATAAAAATTATGTGTCCTTGAAACACAATTAAAAAAATCTCCAAATTTATAGGCAATTTCAGTTGAACAAATTTCATGTAAAATGTGAAAACTTGTGATTGGTGCTTTGCATTCAGTTTAAAATGCAATATAAATCGATAATTTTATAAACAAAACTAGTTTTAACAAATTTCAGGCAAAATTCCTATTTTTAAACAATTTTATGTAAAATTTATTAGTATTTTGCTAAAAAGCTTATAAACTTAGTTAACTAAATATAAACATTGATTTTTTTTCTTAAAAACTATATCAGCTACTTTAGTGATGGTACATTTAACGTACAAATAAAGTTTGAACTTCTTAAATATGATTTTAACAAGAAAAACTATGACTATCAAAGTCACCCCGGAATTTAAAATAATAATTTTTAACGTAACTATTTTTCTAAACACTATTGAAAAACTTTTTTTCCAAAATAGTGCATGGACTTTGTGTGGCCTACCCCAGTACATGTTTTAAAAATAATAATCTTGAGAAAAATCTTACCTGTTGGAAAATATTTCAAAAACAAATTGAAATCCTATCAAAGTCACCCCGGTTTACGGTACCAAAAGATGCGCAAGGATCTGGCCTACACGCCAGTGATGTTTTTGGCAAACGCATTGGTGGCCAAAATGCCTCAAAAAGTGACATTTTTGAAAAAATCTTTTTTTACGGGTTAAATCCCATTTAAAATTGAAGGGCGGAGCGCCAGCTCCTGTTACGTCCAATCAAGCTCATATTTTGGATTTGGGCTTAGTATGCCCACCGGAACAAACCCTTGAATGCCCGCCAAAAAGTAATTTTTGTTACATCCTACTGCCTATGTGTGTGTGTGTGTGTGTGTGTGTGTGTGTGTGTGTGTGTGCAACCAACCAAACGGGACCACGCGGTCGCTTCTTACAAATTGAGTTGTTTCCATGTATTTTTAGCTCTCATTCTATACATGCAAATAACTCGGTGACCCATTTCTACGCTGGCTAGCCGAGCGCTAGGTCCCTCAGCTTGAGTCGACAAGCCCCGCCCTGAAGAACGTTTGCATCAATCGAATTCAAACGTTATTTAGAACTTCCGAACCCTTGTCAAATGGACAAGGACCCAGCGCGTATATAGTTGATGGTGGTAACAGTATTCCTAATTCCTATCATAGCTCACCAAGTCGCGATGGGCTAGTGGTTAGCATTTTTGCTTACCAATCCAAAGGACGGAGGATCGAACCCCGACTCGAGCGCCTTTGATTTTTCGTACATGTTCAGAGTTTCAAGATTTATATTTCCTATACTTTCTCGTTGGGAGCAGATGGGAATCGAACCCAGGACCATACGCTTACAAAGCGAACACCGTAACCTGTCAGCCACGGCCGCTCCTATTCGAAAAAAAAACCTGAGGCTGCCTATAACATGAAAAAGATCTCTTTATCACAAAATGTGTGCAAAAATTTCTTTTTTAGTCCACTTAACCATACCAAACACTTTCGAAAATAAGAAAAGCTTAATATGGGAATCTTTTAGTAATACAAGTAATTTTTTTTATGTGTTTATAATTTGCACCAACTTTGTATTAGCTTGTTAACATCCACCGTAATGTTTTGTCCAGTAAGCATATAAATATAAAAATTGAAAATGCCACAATTATTTGAATGAAAAAGTTGTTGAAAAATTATTATACACTGGCACAGTTGGTTTGCAATCATTTTCTCTCCCAGTTCTTGAGGGGAACACCCTTGAAGAGTATCGGGGCAAGTTTTCAAAAAATGACAGTTTCAACGAATAAAAGTTTCGGTGCTGTACATCGAAAATTCACTTCAACTGAAAATATTTTGAATTTTTTTAAACATATTAAAAATGGTTGAAGATGCAGGAGACTGCATTCTAAATTGATTTCAGCTTTTTTTTTTAAATTTCACATTTCATTTTTATACAACTGTATACAAATCACTTTTACTCTGGCCCAATTTCACCCTCCTATTGACAATGTTTAAAATACGTTTTGGCATGTAAAACATGACAAGCACTCATGAAACAAATTTTGTTAACAGAATTGCAATGTTTTTAGAGATCATAATTTAAATGTTTTTAGAAAATAACTACTCTTATTTTAGGAAATAAAAATACGTTATCTAAGCATATTTCGTACGATTTCTCTTCTGGTATGGCATAAAATGTTATAAAATTGACTAATTTAGGTCCCATTTTTCCAGGCAAATGCGGCGAAACAAGCTCATCGATCACGCTACACTACCACCACACCAGCAGCTGGATGATTCTCACTGTATTATCGATAATGCTATTTAATTTTACTCTAAGATGATCATATTGTACATTTCAATAAGATGTAAACAAACAAGAGAAACACAAAAAGAAAGGACTCGAATGGGCGCTGATCTCACAGACGAAAAAAAACCCGGAGCGTGTCGTTCCGGGAAGGTGGTTTGCGGCCGTTGCAGCAACGGAGCAAGCCATGCGGTGAGAGGGAAGCAGCTGGCGAAAATTGTAAACAAGAGGCAAAAGACATATTCTACACGCTCACACATACTGAAACAAAACACACACAAAAAAGGAGAAAAATGAAAATTAAAGGTGTCGTACATCCATTGACTGTACAAAGCGAGACAGCGAGAACGTAGAACCCAAATAAACTTATGGTTTTTTATTGTTTTATCTCTTTTGTTTCATTTTATCACACATTATCGTCCCTTACTAAGCGATGAAATCTTCCTTTCTCGAATCGGTTTCACTTACGTGATGATTTAGCATAAGGAAGCAAATTATGTATACAGAGAACAAAGATTATGAAAAAAATACTAAACTAAAGTGAGGAGAGCAGTGCGAGAATTGACTTAAAAAAAAAAAAAAAAACATTGTAAATTACCAGAGTATCTCAGTGTAAGAAAGTGAAACGGAATGCGTCGGAGCAGGATTAGCAAGCCATGAACAGTTCGCCTACTTTGAGCGCCCACGCGCACACGTGCATCGCGAGTATCGTCAGTGCAGGCAACAACACGTTTTTAACCTTTTTACCAGTACTCTCCTTGTAAATTCCACGAACCAACATAAGAAAAAAAAAACAAAACATTAAAAAATAACCCTTACTGAATGTGATTATTGTGATTGAGAGCGCTCTATTACCTGTGCTTCTGTTGCCTCATTCGTCCTTTTTCGTCCTCCACTGTGGCGCACAAAAGAAAAAAAGGCAAACACAATTTCCGACTCCCCCCGCCTGCGGTGTTGTTCCCGAGAACCACTTCTGGACACAAAGCGAGTGGTTCTTCAGTGTTGATTTTTCTAATCGTTTTCGGCTAATCGGAGTTTTTAGCTTGATCCTTCTTTCCATACACACACACATCCGTACACACTCACACACAGCCACATCCACACACACACACTGCCAGCACTATCTCTCGTGTATTTTATATTTAAAAGCAAGTCATACTCACCCACACCAAAATTTCGACACTCAAAGGAGGAGGCAAGAAAAAAAAGAAAGGAAACGGAGAACAAAACTAACAAAAATGAATTATACTAAAAAACACTGCGGTTAAAGAAAAATAAAACCAAGAAAAAAACTACAACCTAAAGTCAACGAATCACATTGCGCTTACGGTACTCTCCGAACAAAAAATAAGAAGAAGAAGAAAACGGAAAGTGAATAGGAAGAGGATTGGGACGTGAGGAAAGTGTGTATAAGAAAACTATTAAATTATCCGTTTTTTCTTGAATTATGTATCCAAGGTTTCCTAAAAATGCGAAGAAAGCAGACAGAAAGAAAAAAAAACTAAACACGTGATGAGGAATGTAAAACAGAGAGAACAGGAGACAGAATTCGGTTAGCGGAGCGCGCAAGGATAGGAGCAAAATTTGCCGGTAGGGAATGGGTCCGAGGAAGATCGCGAGTGTAGGAGGATCGAGTGAGAGCGTGAGAGAGAGAGGATGGTGTGCTAGAGAGAAAGAAAGAAAGAAAGCAGCAAGCGGAGCGAATCTTGCACGGAACGGTTGGTGATGTCTAAAACGAATGTGTTGGCAGAAAAACTGAAGTTTTTAAGGATGAAAAAAAAAACTACAAGCAAGTACTCTAGGCTTTTTAAATTAAATTATCAACCGTATAAAGATTTGATATTTTTTGTGTAAGTACTTCAAACAAAAAATAAAGCGCATTATGTTTTTTTTCGAAAAAAAAGTTGTTTCAATAAAATCTAGTTTTATTTTCCTCAATACACTATACTTTTTAAAAAAAATCAAGCGATTTAATTGAAAATGTTTTCCACTGTACATTTTTCGCATGCATATTTTTTGTGGAGACACATACCGCTTAAAATTCAACAATGACTGAAGCAACAACGATTACTCAACGATTTTTCCAACACAGATTTATTTTTACTGCATAAAATTCCATATATATTTTTATTTTTTAAACCACGCACTTTTCAAAAGATCAATTCTATTTCTATCCAATTTGCTGATTCTCACTAACTACTTTTTGCTAGGAAATAATTTGTACCAAATGCATTTTCTCGATGTTTATCACTCCATATTGGATTTGAAAAATATAAATCACTTTAGAGTACACAGAAAAAAAGTTGACTTTTGGAGGGTAGAAAATTTGGTTGAATATTACACCTTTTTTCTATAATATTACTTAAAAAATTTGTAAAAATGTGAACCTGATGAATGTTCATCAAAAACTGATAAAAATTCATCATTTTCAGAGGTAAAATTAATCATTTTTTTGACACATAATCTTTCATCATTTCCTGATGGATATTACCATTATTTTTTTCTGTGTAGTTAAGTTCAAACATCAAATCAAATCAAACCATCCACATTAACGACCCCCAGGTCTTTTGTGGTCTCTATTGCAAGTTTCTGCTCGAACCTAGGAGTCCAACGGCTTGAATGGGGAGAGCACCCAAACCTCTTTCTACTCCAAGGAACCTTCCACCCCAGTGTTTGAACTGATGACCTTTGGATTGCGAGTCCAACCGCCGCCAGCGATTCCACCGGAGTAGGCTTGGTTTGGTGTGTTGTTTGTACTTATGGCATGGAGACGACTCCTACACCTGAAATGACTTAACAGCCTAACTTTTACTTCCTCATCCGATGGAAGGTTGCAGCAGATGGGAATCGAACCCAGAATCATTCGCTTACAAAGCGGACAGCGTAACCATTCGGCCACGTACTGCCAGACAACGAAAAAAACTTTTTTCGTAATTGTCCAAATATTTTACTCTCGCTTTAACAATATATTACGATTTGTAGAATAGTTTTGTGACCAATTCGTTTTCTTCTGTCAAAATCCCTTTGTAGAACGTTTGAAATCGCTAAAGCATATGTTAAATTATTAAAAATGTTTGATGTCTAGTTCCACAAAAAGTTTAGTTTGCAAAAATTTATTTTAATTTGAACTTACATTTTCTGTATAGTAATAATTGCAAGAAGTTTTATGTTTTTCAATTATTTGTGGCCTGTTGATTTCTCGTAATTTCATTTTACAATCAGCGATTTTATAAAGCGATAGAATTACATTTTTGATTATTTCTATCCAGTTAAAATTCGAAATAACTTGTTTATAATAGCATTGGAATCATTATAAGAAAACCAAGTGTCTCCATTGAAACATACTTTCTTACAATGAATCAATGGAGGCGCACGGTTTCTTGGAATAGAGCCCCTCATGATTACTTTTTCAAGGTTTCTATGCGCCATGGGTTTCCTGTGCTGATAAGACATTTTGTAAAGTAAGCGAGTATTGCAATATGTTTGTTTTCGTTGGGCTACATTTGAAATACAATAATTTGTTATAATTTGATTCCCCAAAACTGCTCTAAGCGTTAAAATTAAATTCTAGTTGATTTCCGACCACGGAATCTACGGAATCATTACATGAAACCAAGCACCTCCTTTGTGTCAAACTTTCTTAGAATGATTTAATGGAGGCGCCTGGTTTCTTAAAATTTCACCAATAAATTTGTCACTGAAATTAGAGGTATTATTTTAGGCCGGAATGAGCCAGTATTTTATTCTGATGATTCAAGCTGCTCAAAGAGTGCTTGTAGAACTCTTGAAACCTTATGCTGCTTGAGCTTTATTTCGCAGATATCCGTGAAATAAATTACTCGTTCTACGCAAAGCAATTAAAATGCTGGGTCTCTGCTGACGTTGACATACAATTTTGTGCTAACAAATTTAATGTACTTCATAATCAGCTCATTAAGTGTCAGGTAACATTGCGTTGATTTTCTGTTATGAGCAGTTCTAAATCTGTCTTGTGAATGTAAAATTAATGCAATCTGCTTTTTTGGACATTTATGCATTCACATCTTGAGCTATGTGCGCAGTTTTCAAACTGACACCCAGATGACTCTCGCTTCGCGTGCTTGTGCCCAGCATAAATATGCTTCACCGCCCACATTGCATTCATAGACTCCGTAACATTTCTTCACTTATGCTTCTCTTAGCCAAATCTACGTTACAATATAAAGCATAAACACCAACGTAAACAATCAAGCCTCCGTTCATGTCGTCATTTACGCCCCACCCCTCTCCGGTTCCATCCGCGGCGCAGTCGGGGCGCTGTCACGACCGCTCGGCTGTGTCGGCGCAGCGCACACTTTAGTATTGCTCCGAGAGTCGAACCGAGAACGCGCGCTTGTGACTTAAGCTGTGACGGTGCCGCGCGCGCTCTTATACGCAAACGTAAACGAAACCGAAAGAAAAACACCAGATTTTTCTCCACACACCACACAGAGCCAAAACGGTCGCGTCGCGCGCGTGTTGGTGAGCGTTGGCTGGTTGTGGCCGTCCCTTTCTGGTGACCAGATCGCGGCGAGCGGAGCGTGTGTGTGGATTTCGTCATTTTTGTGTTTTTTTTTTCTATGTGTGTTACTACACATTGTTGATGTCGAATTTGGGAGGCTCTTAATTGGGCTCATTTTCGACCTCGGTCGGATTGTGAGATTTTTCTGGGCCAGCAAGTCTGGTGGCGGCGAGGAAAGTCAGCTGTGGGGGATTTTCCGGAGCGAGGACGGGGGGAGGGTACGAGGGTTCCCGCAAAGTGGGCACACGCGTGTGGGGAGTGAAAAGAGAAAACGAAGGGGGTGGGTTGAGGCGGTGGGGAGGGGATTGTGTGGCAATTTGGAAACGAAAAGTGTGCGTTGACTGATAGCCGAGAGCCGTGACGACGGTGGGAGAGACGGGGGTCTTCCAATTGCTGTTTTTGGGTGTGATAATCGTGAGTGTGTCCCCCCTGTCGAAGCGCAGTGACTGCGGGCCGAAACGTTGAGCAGCAGCAGGCTGTGGGTGATATTGATCTGTGCGAAGAGCGTAGAACTCGGGTGTGTGCGCGATCGGCTTAGCGAAACGCATCGATCGAAGAGGGCCTTGCCTAGAAGCTTTAGTGGGAGTGTGCGTGCGTGCGTTGTGTACACACTACCTCACAGCAGGCTGGATCTATCTAGCAGCTAGCTGGCAAGCATAGATCATAAAGTGAGTGAAAGAAAGAAAGAGCCAAAGAGCAGATAGACGAAGAGAGGGAGAGGGCGCATAAAACAGAGGAAAGAGGCCTTCTCGACAACTCGACATCACACGGATAAAGTTTATAGAATGCGACGAACGTAGCGCACAACTCGCGATCATCACAGAGAGCTGAGCAAAACACACACTTACTCACACTTGAAAGATTCCCAAGTACCTCGACTTGGAGAGGGTTAATTAGTGAAATCCGCGTAGAAGGCAATTGCGCGTTCCAGAGACCCCTTGTGTGTGAGTCATCGACATCTGCCGAGGCGTGAGGGAGTCATCGCCATGGTTCAGCGCCGAGGATCACGTCGTACGTCGTAGTCGATGATCTGATCGTGAGTAAATGTGTCAACCAGCGGGCCTGGTGAGCAGATAATTGCCACGGCAAGCAATGCAGGTGGCGCAGCAGCAGCAGCGAATTATCGCCGTCTGTCGAATTTCAATCGCATACTTGAACTTGCCGCAGAATCTCGCGTCGAGCAGCTTAAGCTAGCAAGCTCACACACTGCAAGCCAGCGAGCGAACAGGCAAGCAAGCAACCTCCAAAGGGTAAATATTGAACCTCCGCGCTTTGCGTCGTTGCGCCGTCGCTGTCAAAGGATTTCCAGATTGTTGCTGGATGACGTCACGGCCGATACGCGCAGAACCGCGAGACCCAGCACGCAAACAAACAAACATCAGAGCCCCAACCCAAATGCTCAGCTTAGCCAGAATCGAAAATTATGAGACAACATCGGCGGCCCCAGCTGATAAGCCAAGCCGATGAGTTCAAACAATGTTGGCAGTATGCTTCCACCGCAGTGTGATTCGAACGATGTGATAGACGCGGATGTTGCCAGCACGAATGCCTCAAGCACCAGCACCGACACCAACACCACGATCACTAATCGCGATCATACGGCAGCAGCATCGACAATGTGCAAAATACCGCCGACTTTGGACGTCGGCGAAGACAACAACAATTGCTACGAGCTCGATGTGATCAATAGCAAGGACCCGTACGCCGAGCTCGAGAGATATCTGGAAAAGGTCAAGGTAAGAGAGGAGTTCGACAACGCACACATAGACAAACTAGCAGCGAACAGACACGAAACGCCGGGGCTATTGAGTTGGGGGTAGCGGCCGCGCAATTAGTGTTTTGGCTTAGAACCCGGAAGTCTCGAGTCGTGGCGTGGCTTCTAACGTTTTGAGTTCTGAACGGTTTGATTGTTCCGGGAGCGCAAGGGGTTTTATTTTTTTTTCGGGAAGGTAATTGCTGCGGCTCTCATTGTTGGCGGCACTGATGGGATTTTTATGGGGAGGTCTTGCTAGATTTGGGTATTTTATTGGTTTTAATGCAAAGTTTGGACAAGTGAGCACTTAATTCTTCTTAGAACGTCGTGATTAAGCAAATTTTGTCAAAAATCGTTTTCAAACCAAGAACTTAAACAAGAACCTCCGTCCATTGATTTTCGCATAAAAAATGAATTATTTTTTTTCTAAATATTAGTTTTTTAAGGATATTAATTGCAATGTAAGTTTTCAGAAGGTTTAAATTATTTCAACTTAAAAAAACAAGTCAGCTTGTTTTGACTCAAATTCCGGATACTCCATATGATTCACAAGTGGACAGCATGCACGGATCACTACATCAAAGATTTGCTTGGTATTTTTGAATCATCACCTGTTATACAAGTTTGGGCCCCTAAACAACTCCGCAAAATTTGGGAGTGGTTAGTTGCCTCGCACATTTTGCCTTCTTTTCTACATTTTGATTTTTAACTTTTTTTTTTCCTCAATTTTTTTTAAGCCAACAATTGCGTCAAAATTGAGAAAATTCTCGTAAACTTTCCCGAGAAAAGCATGGTGCTATCTTGCCCCTGTTAAAGTTAAGCGTCCTTAAAACTGGTCTATAACGCGATTTTCGAACAATAAACATGTTTTAGAGCAATTTTGTGGACACCGTATATTTTGACGCGAGCAAGATAATACCAAGCATTTCTTGGGAAAGTTTTAGAGATTTTTTGCAATTTTAAAGGCATTGCGTTGGCTTTAAAATTCATTTCAAAATAAATATTTCAAAAATCAATGTACTAAAGAGTAGGTTTTCCTATACAAAATTAAAATTCAATGCACAAAGTGTGAACCTTGAAAAAAAAAAATTGCAACGGCCTTATTCGTTTTCAAAAAACAAGTTCCTGATAGAGGTTCCTAATTCAAGGTTATAAAGCTTCATACAATAATGAAATTTTTTAAAATTGACGTTGATTTTTGACAACCAGAAATGTTTGAAAAAATGTATTGCCAACGGATTGGCACTGTACACAGAAAAAAATCAATTCTCGTAATCGTCAATTAAGTTCACGAATGTCAGAACCACGAAGGAATTTATTCATGAGTATGGTGCATTTGCACCATGAACGTGAATATATTCCTTCGTGGTTCTCGCATTCGTGAATTTAATTCACGATTTCGAGAATTGGTTTTTTTCAGTGTATAAAGAAAATTTCAGAAATATTCAAAATATGTTTAAATTATTTCAAATTTCATACAACTAATGAGAGGAGTGTGGTGAAATTTTATCACTCTTTTTATGGTGACATATCTTGTCGGGTAAATTTGGCACATTTTGAAGAATCAATAAAAAAATGATTAATTGATAGTTTTCGGATTAGCAAAATGTTTACTTTTGAGTTTTAAAACAAGAATTATAGTATATCCTTACCAATCTCCATTAAAATTCTTGGACAGGTCAGTAAAACAAGAAATCATCAGAAACTATCCATTAAGTTGTTCCAACTCAGTGGTCCATCAAATTAAAATTGTATTCCAAATCATTCCTGGATATTTCATAAGATTTGTTTAAAACAGCCAAATTAGAGTTTGTAGATAGAAAAATGTGTAGAATTCCGATTTTCAACTTTTCAATATACACAGTAAAAAAATGTGTAAATTTGGAAGGTTTAATGTTGGAAGGTTGAATATTACCTCTTTTATAATGTATTTAGACTGTAAAATTATCATTACACCAGAATAGTGGTAAAAT
This sequence comes from Culex quinquefasciatus, assembly GCF_015732765.1. NCBI lineage: Eukaryota > Metazoa > Arthropoda > Insecta > Diptera > Culicidae > Culex > Culex quinquefasciatus. The sequence goes on from NC_051861.1 coordinate 1,611,903, forward strand.
GACACATTTTCAGAGGTAAAATTATTAATTTTTCTGACATAACTCTTGCCCAGACGTAATATTACCATAATTTTTTTACTGTGTATATCAAGAAGAAAAACTTTTATTATCATGGCATTCAGTGATTTGATCATTTTAACCATTGAAAAACTCAACCAAAATTGAGGTATTATCACTTTTTCATTTTGTCCATGCTCCTCAGTAGAGGGTGACAAGTTGTAATTCTCAGGAAAAAAATCCGGAATATCTAGCTCGAAACATTTTTTTTTGTTTTTTTGCTTTATAGAGCAATTCCATGTCAAATAGATAATCGGTTGTACCCGACCCTCTCCGATTTCAATGAAACTTTGTAGACATGTTATCCTAGGCATATATAAGCCATTTTTGTGTATATGGAGCCAGTAACACTCGATTATGACATTTGAGAGGGGCGTACGTGTTTTCAATATTTTTGTATTTCGTAATTTAAATATTGCTGTATCTCAAAGCCGTTGCATCGTATGGTCAAAGACAAACTTGTAGGAAATTTGACGGGCTTTCCGAAAAAAAATACACTGAAAGAAAAAAACACTCCACTTTTATGAGATTTTTTGATTTTAAAGTTTAAAAGTTAAATTTGAAGGTGAGCCCACGATTTTTGTTTGCTCAAAATGTTTGTGAAAATAGCCTAAGATGTTACAAAAAGACTCACGAAAAATGTAGGATGAAGCAACTCACCTAAAAAAAATACAAAAATCATTTACTGAAACTGTTTTTTTGAAAAGTAATCTAAACGTCAAAATTTTCCAAAGCCGAATACGGGAATCGATTCTCCAGACAATTTTACATAAAAGTCTCCATATTGACCATTGTCCTAAGCAGAGCTGAAAATGTCAGGGGTCCTGACGTGAAAATCGGCGACGCATACACGATTTTTTAAGATCCATTCACTGAACCGCAAAACCGTGACATAAACAAACCCGACTCAGTCGTGGGTGCCCTAGCTCACTGAGCAGCTGCAATGCGAGGCAGTAGTCGATCAACGCTCATTCGACGTTGCACGCACACACATAAAGAAACAAGTTTTTACACAAAAAGTTGGTATTTATGCGTGGAAATGTAATTTTGAATATAAGTTATGGTTGTTTTAAGTGTTTTGCGCAATCTAGAACCATTCAATTTTTTAAAAATAGTCAAAATAGTGTTTAGAGAGGATTTTACGAGTCAGTCATACGACACGAATTGAGTGAGTGTAGCTCATTTTTTCACGTCTCTCATTCTCCAGCAGCCGACCGGCACGAGTCAGGCGGCAGTGGTTGAACGGACACAGTAGGCTTACAGTCACATGCTAGCAGTGAACTGACATTTTGGTTTGCTTCATGTGTACGCTGGGTTGGAAACATTTTGCAGGCTTGGTCCTAAGTGCAATCCTTGTGAAGTTACAGCGGTTTTAAAAATAAAATGGTTGAAAAAATAGGTTTTTTTCTGGTATTTGGCAATTTCTAAATGACGGACTTGATTTTTCAGTTTCGAAAATATTTTTACCGAAAAGCTCGTCCAATATCCAATAAGTTTGTCTTTGACCACATTTCAATTGGATGTATGGGCTTACAGATATAAGCTAATTTATTATCCAGGTTACTTTACTACACTGAAAAATGTTATGTTTGAATTATGAGCAATGTAATTATTTCAAATGTCATTATCGAGTGTTACTGGCTCCATATACACAAAAATGGCTTATATATGCCTAGGATAACATGTCTACAAAGTTTCATTGAAATCGGAGAGGGTCGAGAAAAAAGTACCTAAAAAAATCCTGTTTTGGGCTGGAATTGCTTTATTTCTTTTATGCAGCTATGTTTTTGTCATTCGCCTAATTAGAAAGTAGAAGATTAAACTTGAAAAAGTTCCTAACATTAAATTTGAAAAATATTTTCAACGACTAGAAGACTGTTCCATCAAAATCCAACTAACAGTCATAATAAATGATTTCCATTTATTTTTCTATTGTCTGTTATTTGCGTAGAGCTTAACAAGTGAAACGTCAAACAAGACGTGATTAACTGCTTAATTAAAAGTTTAAACCAAAACAATTCGGACATGGGACGTTTATGTCTACAACGGTTGAGTGGAACTCTGAATCTGGATTCTTCCAGAGACATCCTCGAAATAACGTTATCATTGTGTGTATTTAAAGCGATTTAGCACAGAAAATGCCAAGAATAAATAATATTATCATTTTTGTCGCATCGGATTGACCCGGTGCCCCCCACCATTCGTTGTTGTGGCCTGCAGGCTTGTCAGACGACACTAGGTTAAACATTAATTGATAAGGTATTGGACGTTTGGTGTTTCTAATGGATGTTCAAAACAAAATTCCATCTCCATACGGACGGGCTCGAATCAGCAATCGCGCAAAAACCGTAAGTTGTTTGTGAATGACAACGGCACGCTCCGTCATGGTTAGTTCCCTCGAAGTTGAGCTATTAAATGATAATTGATTGACAAGTCATCTGGATGACTTGTGTGCCAGTTCCAGACATTAGTCAGGTCTGAAACAAGTCCCCCACGTTTCGCCAATTGTTCGATTTCGTTAACGGACTAATTATTAGTTGTGAGATGCTTGAAAATATCTTAATTATACCCTGTCTGGAGCTTTCCGTTATGGACCCAACCCCCCTGAACTTTGAATGACACAATCGGTTGAGGGGAAATTCCTCGGATCTGCCCCGCGAATTTCGCAACTCGATTATCGCTGATCCCGCGCGAGACTTAGTGATGCGGTCTCCAGTGTGGATTCAATTAAGTTTCTCCCCACAAACGGATCCGACCGGCACACGTCATCCGCGGTAAGTCCCATCCCAAAAAAAAATCCTGTTTGTTTGTCGTTTCGTTTCGCCACTTGCAAATTTTTCTCAACAACCTGTGCGCCGTGAGCGGAGCGCGCGCTCGGCCTGTTTTGCATCTGTTTGGCATTATTCAAATTTACCCTGATCAGCCAGTTAGCCACGTGTTGTGATCTTCATTGTGACGGGGAGCTGACAAAAGACAACAAAAAAAAAAAAAACGGGGGTGATCTCTGGCCGCACGCAATGTGTCCGTAATCCGCTGACCTTCAATTTTATGGGTAGTTCATGAACACACACTCACTCTACCAGTGCGCGATCCAACGCTAGTCAATTGTGGCTGGTCGGGACCACGGCCATGACAGATCGCCGTGAATTAATGAATGGCGCAGATAAACGCAAGCAAAAAAGCCGCTCAGTCCACACCCCAGCGATGACTTTGTATCGATCGAGCTGAGCGAGGATCGGATCAAGATTCTGAAAAGTGATTCTAGACAATTGGAATTAAGTTGGGGTTTGAGTCCTCGTGTACATTTTCGAGGAAGTCGTTGAGAGTGCTTGTTGTTATACGGTCATCAAACATGTTTCAAATCAACTACTCAACAACAATGTAGTGGCGTTGATCCCACGAGTAGACAAACAAGGTTTACTATTTTCTAGCATTATTTGTCTACAAATCGATCGTGTTTCCCCCCCTTACTATCCACTCAATGAAATGCAACGCACTCAAGAAGTTGAACGCAGTCGTGCAAAAGGAAAAACGAAGAAGACAAGACAACGATTTACCTGTGTACTGTGTCTCCCTGCCTCTCTGAACAAGTAAACATGATAAGCGCCTTATGTTTGTCCCCTCCGCGCCGAAATAAGTGGATCCAGGCGCGCCGATCGGCCAACAAATGGCCAATTTGCAAAACACAACACCGCACCAAGAGAGTACACGGAGCCACAATTTGTCCAAAGAAAGAAGTGATCATGCCGCCAACCGAGTCCCTCCGTCGACGATAAGGCCTGACCATTGCATCAGCACAGAGAGAGGTCACCCGAAACTGACTCATCCCATTACCGAACCAGATTAAGCCATTTGCGCACAACTCTCACTTTCACCCGAAATCGGTGATCATCAAGAGGGTCCTGCGTTCAAGTGACCTCCTGCTTGAAGTTCGGTCATCATAACCGTCATCGCAAAAAAAAAAGTTGAACTTTGGAGGTCATAAAGCCTCATTAAACTAGGAGGTTTTATTAATGCCATTAAATAGCCACCCAAAACGATCACGAGTGAGTGCTGGCCCGCAAGATGAGGATGATTATGGTGATGATTGCTCAACATAATACACTGAATAGTGCCCCGCGCAGACAAACTACTCACATATAGGGGCACAGGGCGTTATTTAAGAAACGCTTTGGTGTTAGAAAAAAAAAACGGTTTCACACGCACCAAACAGTGTCGGCGAGCATCCTTTACCCCATATTGTGTATGGAGAGCCGCAGCTGGTTGTTGGCATGACACGCAGCAATGACGGCGACGATGACGACAACGCGCACGGGGTGTAATTGTAGAAATAAGTGACAATAATTACGAAAGCATTTGAATGCTCTCGGTGCTGTGCTCTGAGGCAACTTCCGCTTGAATTAGATGGCTGGCTGACTGATCAAACGGCTTACAATGTGGGACGGACATTTTTTGTTGTATTTTCTTTTATCATTATGACTAAACTAAAAGGGTAATGAACTGCTTAATGGACGTGAGATCATTACGCTGGGAGAGATAAAAGAAATGTCATGTAACAAACTTTAACTCTGCGAAAAGTATTGTAAAAATTCAAGGCACCAGGGCTGCCAGCTCACTTATTTTTTCAGTGACTTCGACACCGACCTCGGATTTTTAAAAGTTTAGTGGCTCATATTACCAATTTATTTCTTCGATTTCTGGAATTTTAGCGACCCTGGATCCAAAAAAGGGGTTGTTACAACATACCGTCATCGGGAATGACATTGGGTCTGGGGGGTGAAATTGGGTCATACAAAAATTCAGGCTCAACTCATTGTCTCAATGTCCCGATGATGGTAGTTTTAATCAGGGTTGCCAGGTCAAAAATGAAAAATCTTGCAGTTTTGAAAAAAAATCAGGAAAAATCTGGCAGACAAAAATTTTACATTCATGAATAGAAGAATATGAATTAGTAAATTTTTTAAAATAAATTTAGATGTTTAAATTGATTCTTCGGCTTCAATAAGTTTAAATTTTCATTTTAAATAAAATTAACAATTTCTATTTTTTTCGTTTTTGATCAAAATTGTTCATTTCAATAAAAAAGTTGTTCGAAATTAGTAGGAATTGACTAATCTGGCAAAACCCGTCAAAGTCTGGCTATCACTTGAAAAATTTGGCATTTCCAGATTTACCTGGCAACGTGATTATATGATGATCCGGAGTAAGTTTACCTCATAAAATGTTAAAATTCACCACTTTTTTAGTGTTTTCCATTTCTGTCTAAAAGAGGTAATATTACACTTTCAAATTTTATACGTAACAAATTTACACATTTTTTTACTGTGTGGTTTCAAAACACTGCTTGGAAGATTTTATCATAGATTTTGTGTTATTTATTTGCGTTCAAGGGCCACTTAACTATAGTAATAATTTTGACACTTAATTTCACCCTCAAAAACCTAGAACAAAATTTTTTTTTTCTGATTTTTTTTTGTTTTGAATTTATAGGCTACCGTAGGCCGGGGTAACATTGACTGGATATGATTTTATTTTTCAAATATTATCCATCCTATAAAGTGTATTTAAAAAAATGCTTTGTTGAAAATTTATATTTAAAAACGTTACTTAATCCACCCTTAGGTGGTTGGCGCCTTCCTCACATTTAAAGGGTGCTATCCAAAATGCAAAAAGTGCGTAAATAATACTTAAGTGCTTATAACTTTTGATAGGGTTGTCAGATCTTCAATAATTTGGACGCGTTAGAAAGCTCTTTTGAATACCTATCCAACGATAGGTCGCATGAGAGATCCGGACAACGTTTTCATCAACATATCTGAGATTCGGCCTCCAAAAAGCGTATAAATAACACTTTCGATAGATTTGTCTTCAATGTCTTGGACGCGTTGGAAAAGTCTTTCAAATACCTTTCTGAAAATGTATAGCATGACGGGTTTTCTTACAAAAAACACCCTTTTTACAATCTTCCGAACTATTGATTAAATCGTTTTTTAGCATAACTTTTGAAGTACTTAACTAAACTTCATAATTTTTAATAGCGACTTATGGGACCCCAAGACGGATCGAATGATGCCAAAACGGACAAAATCGGTTCAGCCAATGTCGAGATAATCGAGTGACAATTTTTTGATCAACATCCCGCCACACACACAGACATTTGCTCAGAATTCGATTCTGAGTCGATAGGTATACATGAAGCTGGGTCTAGGAGGTCTAATTGAGAAGTTCATTTTCGAGTGATTTTATAGCGTTTTCCTGGGTGCTGAAAAGACAGAATGCGTAACGTGATTTTCGAATGATCCCCACTGCTCTTCACTAATACAACTGCACTTCAGCTGTAAACATAAACAAAGTAGAAGGCTATGTTAAAGCTTAAGCGTGACATATTTTTTGCTGCTGAAGTGACTTGTTTTGAAACACTTGATTTTAAAGTTTTCGCTGAAAAATAAGTGCTAAGCGCTTTTTTTGTTCGTAGACTAAACGATGGGCGGTCAAAAGAGTCCATCTCTGTTATCCACGTGACAAACAATTGCGTCAGAAGTGGGTGGAATTTTATTAATCTGATGAGCAACCGAATGGAAGTTACGAGATTTTGTATTTTTGAAGCACAGTGATAATATCGGAGTAAGTTTATTCTATATTATTTGGCTGGCGCCATTCATAGATATTGATAATTCGTCGCTAACATTAAAAAAAAACGTCATAAACAAAGGTTTTGCGTGAGACATAGCACTTATTTAAATGTTAGCGACGAGTTATGCCAATCTCGATATCAACCCTCTTCTTAACTCCTTCTCGCCCAGAGCAAAATCGAGATTTTTACGGTTTTCACCATAACTCGGGAGTAACCATGAGCGTTAGAGGGTTAAAATGTGTTGACTTCGAATACCTCAAAAGCTCGACGCCCTCAACTTTTTTTCCTGACAAAATAAATTATAGATCGATTACAATACTTGCCACTTTTTAGTATCATTTTTCAAACAGTAAATTGGTTCCGCTTTGACAGTTCTAAATTGAGGCCGCTTTGCGGATTACTATTCTGCAGGCCTTTTCTCAGTAACGTGAGGAAGGCAAAACTGGGGTGACGTTGATCCTCACTGTGTTTCTTACAAATTTTAGCTTAAAAGTGAGTAAATTGAAATAATGCGTCAAATTGATCATTGGTAATGTTTCATTTGAAAAAGTAGTTATTAAATGATTGTTTAACTAAGTTTAATAACCTTATTAAAAAAATTACATACATTTGATGTTAGGTAAATATAAGGTTCTAAGTTGATCAAAATTCATCAGAAAATTATTTTTTCATGGAATGTATCAACCTTTTTTGCCTGCAAAACCAATAGTTCTACTGAAAATGCCTATAAATTTGATGATTTCTTTTTCGATTACGCTTAAAACTTCAACCCAGATACTAATTTTAGCCGTTCTTAGAGTGAAATTGTAATAATGCTATGTTATTATACAGCAATTCCCCACGAAAACAGCATGATTCGAAAAAAAAGTTCTCCGATCGGGCTCAAAATTGTTCTGGGGGTTCCATGGCCTAAATAATTACACTCTTTTTTTTGTTTGTCCATTAGGATGACCTACGCTGTGTTAGGGTGGTCCGAAAAATGGCAATTTTCGTCGATTTCCGCTAAAACCACTTTTTTCAAAAAATCATATCTCCGCGCCATTTCATCCGATTTTAGCTGTCTTAGGCGCAAAAGAAAGGTGATCAGTTTGGCTATTTTTAAAAAATACTAAAAAGTTCCAAAAATCTAGCTTAACATTTGAAAAGGTCGTATGAAAACTTAAAATACTGTTTTGATGATCTCGGGACCAAAGGCTATGTCTGAAAATATTTTTATCAGATTCCTCGGAAAGTTTTACATGACATTTAATAAAATGGTGAAGTTATGTTTTCAATACTCTGAGATACGATTTTTTGAAAATAAAAGCTGGGGTTTTCGACGCGCCTCGCGCTATAATGGGAAAATAAAGAAAACGGGAAAAAATCGTCTTTATTCACTATAACTGCGATAACTTAAAAATTTCAGCGATGACATATACATGTTAGGATACCAAAATTTATGTAATTGAAATACGTAATATAGTTATCTAACTTTTGTATTTTTTAGAAATTTGCTGAAAAAAATACTACTTGATGTACTTTCAACAATTCTCTACCATGCTCAGTATGATTCCATATCATTCAGTTTTTATAGAATTTTTATTTTTTTATTTTGCATAAAAATCTTCAACCTACAATGTCATCCTGGTTTATGGTAGTTCTACATTTTTTCATATTTTAAATACCTTAAATCTTAATTTTTTAATGAAATGGGCATGAAATAACAATCATTCGAATAGCGTTTTTTGTAATTCTATTTTGAACGTATTTACTTTTCCTGACATTTTATAGTGACGAAGTCACTAACTTATCGTCACAAAAAATCATTACTGCTTACTGCTTTCTGCTGAAAAGCTCAAATTTTCGGCATTTATTTAGTGAAGTAATATTTATGGAATCTATTTTCGTAGGATTTATTTTGAAAATTAATATTTTTCGGATCTATTTTCGTTGGATAAATGCACGATTTGTGGTGAAAGAATGATAAAATTGTAAATTCGCTGCATAAACTACTAGCATTGACATTCGAAATTCTTGCAAGTTTGAGCATCCTCCAAAATTTCTTTACATGAAAACAATTGAACTGTAGTTATAAGGGTCATGAAATTTTCCAACTCTACTCCTTATCTAAATAATTCAAAACTGCTAAAAATTACAATTTTCATTGCAAGAAACTTGAAAATTGATTGCTTTATAAAGCTGAAAATTAGGCTTTAAAACTTAGTTTTGGACTCCTTGACCATAACTGACGTACAAAAACTTTGAAGTTAAACTTTTTTGAATAATTCCAAAATTATTCGGCGTTGGCTAGTTTTGGTTGCGTCTATCTTTTCTAAACCAAACCCCAAAATATGCAAATCATTACCTGTCATTGGTGACTAATCGTTCAACTTTCCACCACAGATTAGAGGGCAAATTAGTGCGCAGATTGGTTTCAACCGCAAACCCCAAGAGTGCGTCGCCGCCGCCAACCGCAACGCGCTGCATTGCAGGACTCGTTCCGAGAGCCAATTCGCTTGGTTTGGCCTTGGCTGTCAAAGACCCCTGAAAATCGCACCCAAAATTAGTCAAGCTCTAGCGGTACCCGGCCGAAAATTCCAGCAGCAAGGTTTGGTGGGTCAGAATTGATCAGCAGCAGCAGGAATTTCCAGTTGCCTACGCGGGGCAGATTCGACAAAGTTTTCAAGGTTGAGGAGCCGCTCTCTATTAACCTAGACACTCAACGGCCAGTTTTGGACAAAGCCGAGTTGTTGTTGTTGATGTTGGTGGTGTGCGGTGTTCATTTCGTGTTCGGAGCGCACCCCACGAAAGCTAGTTTTGGAGCCAAATTATCAACTTTCTTTAAAAGGCCAAAATGTCAGTCACTCAGTCATATGAGAAAGAAACCCGACAAAAAACAACAAAACTGTGGGCAAACAACTACAAAGCTTGTGCGCGAGCCGGTTGAGAGGATCGCGGTTTTGGTGGTTTTTGGCTTTGGCGATAGGTAATAATAGGAATAACAAGCCAAAAATCAATTTGCCGGCAGCATTTCTGAACCCACTTGAAGCTCGTCGTTGGCGCACGTACGACGTGCGTCTTGGCTCGTTGACGGAATAAATAAAAGATCGGGGGGAAAATAAGCAATAAATGGGTTCCTAGCAGAGAGATAAGTCCTTTCTTGGGATTTTGTTGAATAACTCGGGATCTAAACTGCAAGAGAATTGCACTTTCTCCCGTAAGAAAGGTCATTCGGAATGAAATCCACCAGACCACGTCCATTTGCATTTTTTGATTTTATTTCAATCTCTGAAATATCTCGTCTATGAATATTTAATCATCATCTGTGGAGAAAAAAACTAATTTCTTTACAACAAGCTGGTTAATGAATTCATGAAACACGTCAGTCCCCCGTTAATTTTGTGTTCGTTTCTTGTGTTGTTGTTGCGGCTTTGGCTGCTGCTGTCGCTTGCGGCTCGTCATGTCGATTTCGAGTATCTCTACGCGATAATCTTGTTAGTTTGATAGCGATCGAGCGCAAAGTCGGCATCGTAGCTGGAGCTATCATCAGCTGTGGCCGCCGTCAGGTATTCCCACGGGTCGTCATCGTTGCCGTTCGTGTTCTGGTTGAGCAGGTTCCAGGCGACCGGAATTCGCTTGCCACGCGACGAGAAGAACGTGTCCGCGTTCTGGGCCAGGTTGTCCAGCACGTTGGCCTTCTTGCCCCGGGTCGGGTAGAACAGCTCCTCGGCCGTGCCGTCGTTCTTCCCACCGACGTTCTGGATGGCCGTTAGGACGTTCTTCTTGTTGTAGTAGTATGGCTGCAGCTCGTTCATCGCACGTCCCCCACCTCCAAGCAGTTCAAACAACTCCTTCTTGCCTCGGTTCGGAATAAACAGCTCGTCCGAGCCCAAAATATCGTCAAACTTGACCTTCTTACTTATCCCAACTCCAGTCGCCTTTTTGCCACGATTTGGCACGAAGTAATCACCACCTTCGAGCATCTGCTTGATGGACAGCTCGCGCTTGGCCAGCGTCGACAGCAGAGGGTCCGACTTCCGGCCACGCTGGGGTATAAAGGAGAAGCTCGGGCTGGAGTGGTGCTGCTGCTGCTGCGTGGGTTGTCGCAACAGTATGAAGCGCGGTTCCTCGGCGTACAGCGGAAGTCGGCGACCTCGCAGGTTTGGTGGTTCGGGCCACTGCTGCGCCAGGAGGTCCTCCAGCGAGGGTCGGCGGGGCATGGCGTCTCTGGGGAGGAGAAGGGTGCGGTGGAAGAGCAGAGCAGTTAAACGGTTTGACTTTGAAGATCGTGAGTGAGCAGTTTTATTGTGTTCACGTATTATTTAGTGGGTTAAACTTGATCAAGGTGAGCACGAAATGTTGGGAAATTTGAAGGTTCGAGTTAGGATAGCTTAATTATGGGTTGCATGGAAATTTTATATCGGAGTTAACGTGATAATTACTGTTTTTTCTGTCAAGCTTTCACATACATGGATCATCGTTGCATTTTGATACAAAAATGTACCGAAATTTGGCTCGATAAATAAATGTATACAGTAAATATATTTTTACCAACAATTATTTTGAACTTAAACTAAATATTATTGTGCTTTTCAAAGGAATGAATTGTTATTGCTTACAACCCATGACCTTTTAATAAGGAATCTTATTATCACATTAGAGTTAGAAAAGAAGAGAAGCATTAATTAAATTAATGTATTTGATATTTTTGTGGAAAATATTAATTTTAGAAGTGGCCTATCATCATGATCGATTGAAAAACAATTGGATCGATAGGCAAACAACTATTAGTTGACACTTTTGGTTCTTTATTATAATCAAAAAATGTAGTTGAAGACAAAAAAAAAAAAACAATTTAAAAAACATAGTTTCGAATTTCAATCCAGAGTTTCGAAATTTCTACACAAAAAGTATCATCACAATGCTTTAAACAACTATAACTTTAAGGTTTTGTACCGGCCCCAAAATTCTAAAATTCGTTAAAAAATTAAATGCATGACTAGGCGTTCTACAAAGCGTTATGATTTACTTACGTATCATTGTACAAGCGTTTTTAATAAAAATTTCAACAGCAATTTTTTTTGCCCCTCAGTTTTCTGGAAAAAGTTGAATGTGGAGGAGGGGGGGGGGACAAAAAGTAAACTTAGAATTTGAAATGGCTTTATAGAAAAAATCTAACATCCCTTTTTGTTTTTTGTTTTGATTGTGTTTATTTACATTTTATTTAGCCATTACAAATTTGATTTCAAGATTCTATATCCCCCCCCTTTTCAAAATTGTTAATTGGAAAAAAAAACTTTTAAATTGATTGTAAACTATCATTTTACAAATAATGAATTTTGGTACCACCGACGAAAAAGTCATTGAAATTTTTTTTTTAACCATCGATATTGCCCCCATTTTCAAGTGTAGCACAACTGTAATGATTTATAAAGTATTAAGTGGTACTTTTCGCCAGCATTTTATTTGAAATTAGCATTGAAATTTTAAATTTATTTTTTTGATTTTTTTGTCAACCCTCCCTATTGTTCTCGATAAGAGCCGAGGGTCAAAAACTTTAAATACAATTTGTACCAGCTTTATTTTATTCTAAAAATAAGGGATCATAAAAATAAGGGATGTTGATCATAAACGCGACAAAAATTCAAATTCAACCAAACTTTCCTTTATTTCATGATTTTAAGAGAAAAAATGATTAAGATTGCACCAAACCTGTACATTTCCTACAATTGGAGGGTTGTGCCTTTCCAATGCTTTTTGAAGATCAAAATGTGTTGAAAAAATGATATTTGGCGACCTTTTTGAGAACGAAGTTGTCTAGTAAAGGTTGAGTAAATCTTTTGTTTTAAGTGTCTTGAACTGTAAAAAAATAAGGTAAACTGAAATTATTGTTTGTTTATGTTATCAGTAGGGTTAGTGAAATTTCACGATTTCGCGGACAGCGTGAAATCCGTGAAATTTTGCTTTTTCCTCGAAATCCCGTGAAATTGTATGTTTGTGTGAAACTGTAACGATATTTCTCAAAATAATTTATCAAACTCAAATAGGAATGAAAATAACCTTAAATGGTTTAATTACTAACTGTATTAGTAATTAGTTATTGATTTTTGACGATCTCGTGTACGGCTTATGTTTCGTGAAATTTAACAATTTTCTCAAATATTTTTTTAAATAGCAAAATAGTAAATATTTGATCCATAAAGATTTTTCAAGTAAATTTTATTACTTTTCAATTGAAAAGCTTGATATGAACCATTTGAAGACACATAACATACACATATACATTTTGCTGCCTATTTTATTTGAAAGGTATTGTTTCAATAGAAATTCAAATAATCCAGCTTTATGTTATGCAAAATAAAATCAAGAGTATTTTTATTTTTCACATTACCTTTTAAAAACATTTCAGATTTTTTTAGAGTCCTGGTTAATTTTAACAATATTTGATTATTTGCGTGGATGATTCCCGTGAAAGATAAGAAATACTATTTTTTTTCTGTTCTCATCTTGAATTAGAAATTTCGATTTCGTTACAAATCATATTATTTATGTCTACTGATTTTAAATTTAGTTTTTGATTAGTGAGATGAGAACTTTAAAAAATACTTTTAATGGGCTAACTGTCGCAGAAAATTCAAATAATTGTACTCATTTTGGCTCAATAAGATTGTTTACTCTTGCTTTGATATGAAATTTAGTAAAATGCAAATCAGCGAAAACTTTTTATCCTAACTAGTCGAATATTTATAAAAAAATAAAAGCAGTTCAGTTAATGAGAAAACGCATACCCTACATATTGTTTCCAAAAGTATAAAGAGCTCATCCATAAACCAGGTGGATTTTTTTTGAAAATTAGGAGAATTTTGTTTTTTTTTGTCACGTTCAAATTAAGTTAAGTTTTTTTTAGTTTATTTTAAAATGATATATAAAGAAGCATAACAAATAGTTTCTATGATTTAAACATAAGATTTTCACAGTTACTTTAACATTTTTCACGTTCCGCGAAATTTGCGTGAAATTTGGTGTTTTGAAATTGAGGTCCCCGTGAAATTTGCAATTTTCAAGCGTGAAAAATCACTAAGCCTAGTTATCAGTTATACATTGCAAGTTATCAGAATTGCGATGTTTCGAGAGTTCAGACGAAATAAGCAGAGTGTCAATCGCATTTTATTCTACGAAATGGTGCATATCTCTGCTAAAATTAAACCACAGCTGATATTGAAATAAATTGCTTTGCAAACTGTTTTTCACAATCTGATTGATTTTTTAGACTAAAATGTTTACAAATGTCATGTGCAATGTAGCAGAGGATTTAGACATTTATTTCGAAAAGCTCATGTGTAGCATTGTTAAATGCTCAGAGTTGTACCACTGTTGATGAAATTAAACACATTTAAAATTTATTACTTTTGGGCTTTTCAAAGTCCAAATTAGAAAAATAGATTCGATCTGTATTTGTTTTGTATAGCTTAAATTGTGGCATTTGTGTCTCGATGTTTTAATTAGATTTTCTTTGATAAATCTTAAACAAGGAATTTCTACCAATTTACGGATCAACGAATTCCGAATTGCTTGAATTTTTATCATCATGATTTTAATATGTGCTAACTTGTTATTTTGACCAATCGATATACAGAGCGGATTCGTTAATTCGAATTTCTAATTCGAATGTATTAGAATTAAAAAGCACTCAAACGTCAAAACCGGTTGTCAAACTGATGTTGACGTTTCAACACCATTGTTCGACAATTTCCGAACACGTGGTTTCAAGCATTTGACAGCTGTCAGTCATTCCAATCAGCGAATTTGGATTCGCTCATTCGAATGCATTTCCATTCGAATTAGCGAATCCGCTCTGTATGATTTAAAAAATCAAGCTCGTGCCACAAATCGTAATGCTTTTACGACAATTTGAACATTAATCGATGATGAAAACTAAAAAATCTCAAAACAAGCTATTTTTTCCCATATTTTTAGTTTGACGATATGAAGTATGTTTTTCATGATATCTAGACGAATAATCTTCAAAATTTATGTGATCTTAACCAGATCCGAGCACATTCTTTTGAAATTAGCAAGTGTCACGATTCCATCGGTTATCTCAACGATGTGACCAATTTCAAACCCATAATTACAATTAACTTTCAAGAGCTCATCTAAGATCTCCTCCCCGAGGTCTTCTCCAACTTAGTGCGCACGCAATTAAAGTACACTAGCTGCAGCGGCAAACCTAATTAAGTTCACGTGCAGGCAAACACCACCACTTGAGTACACTCACTTCACACTTCACACCTACCTTTTGTCGTGCTGTCGGTGATGCTCGCTGTCCTGTGGTGCCATGTCCGCCGGGATACCCTCGGGAACGTACTCAAGCATTTTGGGATCATTTTTGACGGTGGCTGACGTTGCCGGAGGTCGCGAATGTTTCGGCGACTGCTGCTGGTCAAACTCGAGGGCCTCGACGATCAGTGCCACCACCAGGCAGCACAGAACGCACATTCCCAGCGATGTGGTTCGACTCATGGTGGGTTTTTTTTTTGGGATTCTGAGTTCTTGGGATTGGATGTTGGGGTTTTTTAATCCTGCTTGGTGCACTTTCTGGTTATAAACATTGTTCCCGGTCTGCAGGTGAAATTCGACTACGACCTGGCCAACGGGATGCTGTCCTTTTAAGAGCAATGCAACAGGTCATACTCCACGTGTGGGAATCCAATTTCTCCCAGGGACCCAAATCACACTTGATAGGATAATTGCGTTTGTCACCCACCTTGCGCAATGGGATTTGACCGTTTGTTTTCCAAACGAGAATAATCGCATTATCCATTATTTTTAACACGACACCTCACCATGCTCAAGTACATATTTTACTTTTTTTTTGCTCTCCATTTCATCTCGTTTTCTAGGCTGAAATCTCGGAGGTATTTGCGCAGCTGGAATCGAGGCGTGAGGAAAACGGCATCGTCGGCAATGACACTGCCACGCTGCCGGCGGCCGGAGGAAGCTGTGACGGTGGCTGGTCAGCATCCGCCGTTGCCACCCCCGCCGTCGCATCGCCGCCACCGCCAACCCGCACCATCCCGAGGAAGTCGGCGGCGGCGGCTGCTCCGGTCCGTGACAGCAATTACAACACCAAAGCGAGCCGCTGCCAGAATGTGGCCTGCGAACTCGACTCCGTGGACGGGGCCAACCTGGAGGCGACGGAACGGCTGCTGCGGGAAATTGCCGCCACGCTGCCCAAGCAGAACCATCACAGTCAGCAGCAGCAGCAGCAACAGGTTGGTACAGTAGACCCTAGTGTAGTTTGGAGTATCAGTTAGAGGGTTTTTCTCTCAACCAACCAAAGTGCATCATGACTGTAATGCAAGGGATGCGCGAGTGGTTGGTGTGTTGGTTTGTTGGGGTGTGAATCAGCTTGCGTCAGAATTGAAAATGAACGGTGCAGAACGGAGTGCTCGACTCGACGACGGTCTTTGGGTGCGGTGGTAATCATATACCGTCTCCGTAACCTGGTAATTAACTGTAAAGTTGCATTATTTCTAATAATACAGGTGGATTATAAATCTAAGAGCAAAATAATCTGATTGACGAGAACGGTCATTAAAAATGTATAGATGAAGTTGATCTGAAGTACTCTTATCCAGGCTTCTCCGCTACATTTCTACTTGAGTATCTTCAACCATTTGATTTGTTTTTATCATCATAGAATAAGTTAAATTTTGATTAAGCTTATTTTTTACAGTCTTAAAACGGGCTAAGTACGACTCTGCTCCAAAGTGATCTAATCGTGGGCAATCTAAGGTGGTATTTAAAATGGCGGCATTGGGTTACTAAATTTCAAATTCAAGTAATTTATGGTTGCTGAACAAAACATTTTACATCACTTATAAAAATATTTTTTTAATTTTTTTTTCTGTTTGTTCAAGAAGTTATCTTGTTTTGGAACATTTTATAAGTTATTTTGGCCGTTCATTTTGCTCACGGTGTAATGAATGAGAAATAGGAAAAGTTGTCAAATCTTTGGTGCTCACCCCTAGAATGATAAACTAGGATGTCAGGAACAATGTTTTCACACAAGAAAAAAATCCTAAAAATGGTTTACAACTCGCGTGCGGAGCATGATTGAAAAAAAAGCATTTTTCGAGTATTGTTTACGTCACATTGTGAGAAAATCTCATGTTTTTCCATTAACCCGTATAGGCCTGGGTGAAATTGGAATCACTAAAATGGCCATAACTCAGCGAAAACTCAACCAATTTACATACTTCTTTATTAGTTGGACTCGTTAGAATGTCTATTTTCCGAAAATGACCCGCAGAACCCGGAAATGTTCCGGTGGCCGGAGATATTCCGGTGGGTCACTGGGTCAAACAGGGTCAAAAATGGCCATTTTTGGGTCCCGCACTATTTTGTTGATAGAAATCTTGGAAAAAACACATTTTTTCATGTTACGATCTTTGTTCTGCCAACAGACAATACTGACCAATGATTTTGCACCACCGGGGATGTTCCGGATTGAGCGGGCAGGTTCCCTACCCCGGGGGAACCGGTCAAGGGACGGTCAGAAATAAAACTATTTCTATCATGGCAATATGGGTGTCAAAGTTCATCATTTTCAAAATCAAGCTCATCTTTGATCCCCAAAACCACTTTTGGACCGATCTGGCCACTTTGGGACCGGTTCCCGGTACTCCAGTGAAATCCGGAATAAGGCAAATTACGGGAATATTTCTGAACAATTTTTGACTGGGCAATATGGGAGTCAAAGTTCATCATTTTCAAAACAAAGCTCATCCATGATCCCCAGAACCACTTTTGGATCGATCTGGCCACTTTGGGACCGGTTCCCGGTACTCCGGTGGAACCCTGAATATGGCAAATTACGGGATTATTTCTGTATAATTTTTGACTGGGCAATATGGGTGTCAAAGTTCATCATTTTCAAAACAAAGCTCATCCATGATCACCAAAACCACTTTTGGACCGATCTGGCCACTTCGGGACCGGTTCCCGGTACTCCGGTGGAACTCGGAATATGGCAAATTACGGGATTATTTCTGTATCATTTTTGGCATGGCAATATGGATGTCAAAGTTCATCATTTTCAAAATCAGGCTCATCTATGATCCCCAAAACCACTTTTGGACCGATCTGGCCACTTTGGGACCGGTTCCCGGTACTCCAGTGAAATCCGGAATATGGCAAATTACGGGATTATTTCTGAACAATTTTTGACTGGGCAATATGGGTGTCAAAGTTCATCATTTTCAAAATTTAGCTCATCCATGATCCCCAGAACCACTTTTGGATCGATCTGGCCACTTTGGGACCGGTTCCCGGTACTCCGGTGGAACTCGGAATATGGCAAATTACGGGATTATTCCTGAATAATTTTTGACAGGGATATATGGATGTCAATGTTCATCATTTTCAAAATCAAGCTCATTTATGATCCCCAAAACCACTTTTGGACCGATCTGGCCACTTTGGGACCGGTTCCCGGTACTCCGGTGGAACTCGGAATATGGCAAATTACGGGATTATTCCTGAATAATTTTTGACAGGGCAATATGGATGTCAATGTTCATCATTTTCAAAATCAAGCTCATTTATGATCCCCAAAACCACTTTTGGACCGATCTGGCCACTTTGGGACCGGTTCCCGGTACTCCGGTGGAACTCGGAATATGGCAAATTACGGGATTATTCCTGAATAATTTTTGACAGGGCAATATGGATGTCAATGTTCATCATTTTCAAAATCAAGCTCATTTATGATCCCCAAAACCACTTTTGGACCGATCTGGCCACTTTGGGACCGGTTCCCGGTACTCCGGTGGAACTCGGAATATGGCAAATTACGGGATTATTCCTGAATAATTTTTGACAGGGCAATATGGATGTCAAAGTTGATAATTTTCAAAACCAAGCTCATACATAATTTCCAAAACCACTTTTGGATCGATCTGGCCACATTGGGACCGGTTCCCGGTACTCCGGTGGATCTCGGAATATGGCAAATTACGGGATTATTTCTGAATAATTTTTGACAGGGCAATATGGATGTCAAAGTTCATCATTTTCAAAATCAAGCTCATTTATGATCCCCAAAACCACTTTTGGACCGATCTGGCCACATTGGGACCGGTTCCCGGTACTCCGGTGGATCTCGGAATATGGCAAATTACGGGATTATTTCTGAATAATTTTTGACAGGGCAATATGGATGTCAAAGTTCATCATTTTCAAAATCAAGCTCATTTATGATCCCCAAAACCACTTTTGGACCGATCTGGCCACTTTGGGACCGGTTCCCGGTACTCCGGTGGAACTCGGAATATGGCAAATTACGGGATTATTCCTGAATAATTTTTGACAGGGCAATATGGATGTCAAAGTTGATAATTTTCAAAACCAAGCTCATACATAATTTCCAAAACCACTTTTGGATCGATCTGGCCACATTGGGACCGGTTCCCGGTACTCCGGTGGATCTCGGAATATGGCAAATTACGGGATTATTTCTGAATAATTTTTGACAGGGCAATATGGATGTCAAAGTTCATCATTTTCAAAATCAAGCTCATTTATGATCCCCAAAACCACTTTTGGACCGATCTGGCCACTTTGGGACCGGTTCCCGGTACTCCGGTGGAACTCGGAATATGGAAAATTACGGGATTATTCCTGAATAATTTTGACAGGGCAATATGGATGTCAATGTTCATTATTTTCATAATTTAGCTCATCTATGATCCCCAAAACCACTTTTGGACCGATCTGGCCACTTTGAGGCCGGTTCCCGGTACTCGGTGGAACCGGAATATGGCAAATTAGGGATTATTTCTGAATAATGATGAACTTTGACATCCATATTGCCATGCCATAAATTATACAGAAAAATCCCGTAATTTGCCTTATTCCGGTTCCACCGGAGTACCGGGAACCGGTCCCAAAGTGGCCAGATCGGTCCAAAAGTGGTTTTGGGGATCATGGATGAGCTTGATTTTGAAAATGATGAACTTTGACATCCATATTGCCCAGACAAAAATATTCAGAAATCATCCGTAATTTGCCATATTCCGGATTTCACTGGATGGAGTACCGGGAACCGGTCCCAAAGTGGCCAGATCGGTCTAAAAGTGGTTTTGGTGATCATGGATGAGCTTTGTTTTGAAAATGATGAACTTTGACTTCCATATTGCCCAGTCAAAATTGTTCAGAAATAATCCCATAATTTGCCTTGTTGTTCCCGGAGTACCGGGAACCGGTCCCAAAGTGGCCAGATCGGTCCAAAAGTGGTTTTGGGGATCATAGATGAGCTTGATTTCGAAAATGATGTACTTTGACATCCATATTGCCCTGTCAAAATTATTCAGAAATAATCCCGTAATTTGCCATATTCCGAGATCCACCGGAGTACCGGGAACCGGTCCCAATGTGGCCAGATCGGTCAAAAAGTGGTTTTGGGGATCATAAATGAGCTTTGTTTTGAAAATGATGAACTTTGACATCCATATTGCCCTGTCAAAATTATTCAGAAATAATCCCGTAATTTGCCATATTCCGAGTTCCACTGGAGTACCGGGAACCGGACCCAAAGTGGCCAGATCGGTCCAAAAGTGGTTTTGGGGATCATAGATGAGCTAAATTATGAAAATGATGAACATTGACATCCATATTGCCCTGACAAAAATTATCCAGTAATAATCCGAGTAATTTGTTCCGAGTTCCACTTGATTTTGGGACAACCCCTGTCAAATTGGCCAGATCCGGTCCAAAAGTGGTTTTGGGGATCATAAATGAGCTTGATTTTGAAAATGAAAATTGACATCCATATTGCCCTGTCAAAATTATTCAGGAATAATCCCGTAATTTGCCATATTCCGATTTCACTGGAGTACCGGGAACCGGTCCCAAAGTGGCCAGATCGTTTCAAAAATGGTTTTGGGGATCATAAATGAGCTTGATTTTGAAAATGATGAACTTTGACATCCATATTGCCCTGTCAAAAATTATTCAGAAATAATCCCGTAATTTGCCATATTCCGATTTCACTGGGTACCGGGAACCGGTCCCAAAGTGGCCAGATCGGTCTAAAAGTGGTTTTGGGGATCATAAATGAGCTTTGTTTTGAAAATGATGAACTTTGACATCCATATTGCCCTGTCAAAATTATTCAGAAATAATCCCGTAATTTGCCATATTCCGGTTCACTGGGTACCGGGAACCGGTCCCAAAGTGGCCAGATCGGTCCAAAAGTGGTTTTGGGGATCATAAATGAATTATGAAAATGATGAACATTGACATCCATATTGCCCTGTCAAAAATTATTCAGGAATAATCCCGTAATTTTCCATAATCGGGTTCCACCGAGTACCGGGAACCGGTCCCAAAGTGGCCAGATCGATCCAAAAGTGGTTCTGGGGATCATGGACGAGCTAAATTTTGAAAATGATGAACTTGACATCCATATTGCCCAGTCAAAATTCAGAAATAATCCCGTAATTTGCCATATCCGGATTTCACTGGAGTACCGGGAACCGGTCCCAAAGTGGCCAGATCGATCCAAAAGTGGTTTGGGGATCATAGATGAGCTTGATTTTGAAAATAATGAACTTTGACATCCATATTGCCATGCCAAAATTATTCAGAAATAATCCCGTAATTTGCCATATTCCGAGTTCCACCGGAGTACCGGGAACCGGTCACGAAGTGGCCAGATCGGTCCAAAAGTGGTTTTGGTGATCATGGATGAGCTTTGTTTTGAAAATGATGAACTTTGACATCCATATTGCCCAGTCAAAATTATACAGAAATAATCCCTAATTTGCCATATTCCGGGTTCCACCGGAGTACCGGGAACCGGTCCCAAAGTGGCCAGATCGATCCAAAAGTGGTTCTGGGGATCATTGATGAGCTTTGTTTTGAAAATGATGAACTTTGACTCCCATATTGCCCAGTCAAAAATTGTTCAGAAATATTCCCGTAATTTGCCTTATTCCGGATTTCACTGGAGTACCGGGAACCGGTCCCAAAGTGGCCAGATCGGTCCAAAAGTGGTTTTGGGGATCAAAGATGAGCTTGATTTTGAAAATGATGAACTTTGACACCCATATTGCCATGATAGAAATAGTTTTATTTCTGACCGTCCCTTGACCGGTTCCCCCGGGGTAGGGAACCTGCCCGTTCAATCCGGAACATCCCCGGAGGTGCAAAATCATTGGTCAGTATTGTCTGTTGGTAGAACAAAGATCGTAACATGAAAAAATGTGTTTTTTCCAAGATTTCTATCAACAAAATAGTGCGGGACCCAAAATGGCCATTTTTGACCCTGTTTGACCCAGTGACCCACCGGAATATCTCCGGCCACCGGAACATTTCCGGGTTCTGCGGGTCATTTTCGGAAAATAGACATTCTAACGAGTCCAACTAATAAAGAAGTATGCAAATTGGTTGAGTTTTCGCTGAGTTATGGCCATTTTAGTGATTCCAATTTCACCCAGGCCTATACGGGTTAAATGTTATTAACACTCAAACGCTCGGGTAGTCATTTGACCCCTATTTTTTTTTCTTAAAAATCTCATAACTTTTGATAGAATTGACCAATTTGGATGCTTCCGGGTGTAAAAGATCCAGATTTGTCTATATTTTCAACTGTCAGACGGAGGACAAATGTGGTCCATTTTTACCGGAGATATTCCGGATTCTGTTGGGGTACCTCGGCCCTCCTAAATGGATATTTGGCCAATATAATAAAAACTTTCAACAGAATAAAATCGGAAATGATGCAAAACTTCAAGGAATCATCCTAAAACATCATCCTGCATAGATACATGACATGCTGAAGACCTTCGGGCACCGGAACAGGTTCTATCCGGAAACGGTTCACTGAGCTGATGTCAATTGTTGCCCAACTGGAACCGGCTCCGCTGCCCCGTAGGACTTAACCATGTCAATTATTTTTGCAGGATGATGTATTAGGATGATGCCTTGTAGTTTTTCATCATTTCCGAAATTTTTCTGTTGAAAAGTTTTTATTATATTGGCCAAATACCCATATAGGAGGGCCGAGGTACTAACAGAATCCGGAATATCTCCGGTAAAAATGGACCACATTTGTCCCCCATCTGGCAGTTCAAAATATAGACAAATCTGGATCTTTTGCAACCGAAAGCATCCAAATTGGTCAATTCTATCAAAAGTTATGGGATTTCTAAGAAAAAAAAATAGGGGTCAAATGACTACCCGAGCGTTTGAGTGTTAACAAATATCATTTATGAGGGAGCAAAATGAAAATATCCATAATATATGCCATCCCGTTTGTAATCATAGTAGGCAATGTTTTATGCTAAAAACACTTATGACCGATTCTTCAGCTCCTTTTCAATTTTTTTTTCAGCGTTTTGGCTGTAGTGGCAAAATAAAAGTAGAAACATATTTGGAAAGATAATTAAATTTTCCTAAAAAGAAATATCATGCAGAATTAACCATAGAGTAGCTGTGCTTCTCCTGAAATAACAATGTAGCGTGACGGGACAACATCGTAAACCAAGACTTTTAAAAGGAACACTACAAAAATCGCTACAGTTTTGCCAGTTTGATTTTTAAAAACTTTTGCTCTTCTACACATTATCACAAATTAAAAAAACGAATCTTTTGCTTCTTGAACTGAAAGAATTGGTTGAAATTTGAGTTTTTGCCAGCCATTTCTTTTCGTGACGGGGCAACGAAAGGAGCAGATTTATGAAAAAACTCCTCTCCCGTTCAATGGCTTGCAGACCACATTTGGTCAATATTCTTGGCTTTTAAGGTAAGAAAACGCATTTAAAGCACATTGCAATTATTGCATCATAATAAAAATGATTTTAACATATTAAAAATCACACTGAAAATTGAAAAATGTGACATTTTGGTGTAGCTTCGCTAAGAATCGGTCTTATATGCTAAGAATTGTGAAAATTCGTCACTTTTTGTTCACTAAAGTGCTAATATCTCGGCATTGCGTGGTCAAAAATTGAATGTCAAAAAAAAGCAAAATCATCTCCGTGAAATTACCTATAAGCTGAATGCATTAGTTTTGGCTGCAAAATTTTTTGCCTCGTTTTGGGGGTGATTTTTGAATTTTTTTACCTAAATAATACAAATTTTTCTCCCTAAAACAAAAGTTTTAATGGACAATGTCTGCACAGGAATTTGTTTAGGGGACACTAAACTATAACTTGAAGCCCAAGGCGACCAAATTTGAATGATTTTAGAATGATTGTTACGCGCAGTTTTGAAAAATAACTCGAAAATGCACTTTTTTAATTCAAGCTCCGCGCGCGATTTGTAAACCATTTTTAGGATTTTTTTTCTTGTTTGAAAATATTGTTCCTGACATCCAACAATCCAATCTATCATTCTAGGGGTGAGCACCAAAGATTTGACAACTTTTCATTTTTTTGGGACGGCCTATTGAGAAATGATTAAAACTATTACAGACTTATTTGTAAAACCATTGATATAGAATATCTTGCTCAATTTCCAGGGTAATCGAGTTTTCGCGAAAGTACGCTCGAAGTTTATGAAATTTGGCATTGTTCATGAAATCGCGTAAAATGTTATGTTATTTTGTTTTCCAAAATAAATACTAAAAACAATGTTTAAAAAATATCGCATTCGCAATGTTCTCGATATATAGAATTAAAAAAATATGAATTGATTGAATTTCCAATTAAAAAATTATATTTTGATATATTCTAAATGAAGTACTGAAAAAAGCGGAAAGAAGGCATTGTTATTGCTTTTTGTTCCTTAATTTTTTTTTATACATTGAACAAAAAATCAATACGAAACGCTCAAGACATATTCCAGATTCGAATAAGATTTCATAAAATTTGTTGTTTTAGAATTATAATTTAGAAAAAAAATCTAATGAGTGTAGAACTGTCAAAAACTCAAAAAAATAAATAAAATAAAAATAGTCTGAAGCATTAAAGATGCTTCAATCTAATGGTGTTTCAAATAAAAAATACACTTTCGGAGTTATTCTCCAAAATTTTGCAAAAATTTTCGAATTTTTGTATACGAAAATCTGTATTTTGAGCAGAATTTTCTGATCGATTTGGTGTCGTCGACAAAGTTGTAGGTTGTAATTTGGACTTTTCAGAAAAAAATGATACGCGTGAAAAATAATGATTAGTTTTTTACTTTTGAAGTTCTCTAAATACCAGGAAGGTGCTGTATCCTAACCCTCGCCTGGACCAGACCAAAATCCATGATAAAGCTGTCAGACCAAAGAGCAAAAAGTAAACAATCTTGGTCTTCGACGTAGGTGCACACAAATCAAGAAAAGAAAATTTGAAAAAGAATTTTATTTTTTCAATTCGATGACTGATTTTGGACTGCAAAATTGAATGTACGTGAGAAAATGATTAAACCGTGCGGCGGCCTGTACACCGACAATTAAATAAGCTGTTAAAAGCCTTATTCTTCCACTTTAATTTTTGATCGCTTTTGCGGTTTACACCTGAACAATCTTGAAATTATTTATACGGATTTGTGATTCCTCTCTTTTCATCATTCCCTTGCTAAATCCGTAATTTTTAAGGGGCTACACAAAATAAAAATAAATTTAAATTGAAATAACAAGCCATAGTTTCAACATTTGAATGAAAAAATGATTTAAAATGCATTTTACACTAGTTCAGTTGTTTTTGCAATCATTAAAAAAAAAAAATAGCGAAGCAAAACTATTTTTGCGATACTAAGCATCGAAAATTTTCAAAAATTCAACTGATTTTAAGGTCAACCCAAAATATGCTTAAAAATAATTCTAAACTTAGGGGAATGCATTTGAAATTGATTTCAGCAGCAGTTAAATTTCCAATGAAATTTTGATGATTTTTGGAAAAAAATCAAAAATATTGTCAAACTAAATTTCACAAATTTTGTTTTTATGCAAACGGAAAAATAAATCGAAAATGACTTTAAATTGATTTTTTTTGATTAAGAGAATCGTTTTCAAGTTTTGGGCATTTTTGGAAAAAAATATTTTTGCAATTTTGAAATATTTTATGAAGTAAACAAATTATTGAAAAGCAGGGAAAATAACCTACAATTTTCTGTTTCTGACTTTGTCGTTCGAATGCTGATTTGTTTGATACAGCCTCATAAAGTATAATTTTGGTGTAAAATGAGTTTTTCTCATTTTTATTTGATAAACTTTTTTTTTAATCGCGATTAACATCTCGGAAAATTTTGATACGATTTTTAATGCTTGAAAATAAACTTTTGTGAAATTTCCATCCAATTTAGTCCATTCAATCTGAAGAAGTCCTTAGGATTTCATGGGGCCTGTAAATGAATGCTGTGTTCCTAGAAAAATGTTTGGCAAATAGTAAAATTTTAAATGATCTGTATCGTACGCAAATATTTTTTACTTTTTATGATTTGTCATTTATTTTTTTCAACTTATATTTTAATTTTGTAAGCTTTAAATTTTATAAAACTCAAAAGTTCATAACGGATCAACTATGCAAAATCCTTGCAAATATCCGATCATTTAGCTACCATTACGATCTAGCCTTAACCTTTGGTATAATTGTCGATTTCGCTACGGTTGTCTCTAATTATGAAAATGAGTTAATCAAGAACCGGTGGAAACCCATTCAAAAAACAGTCGTCATCGGTCGGTAACAAACCTCATCGCTGCAAATTACACTTTTCCGATCTTCTGTGCGGCCCCAAAGCATAGTCATTCGCGCTAAACGCAACTTATCGCGCCGCAAACTGGATTTCCTCGCCTTGAATGGACTTTAATGAACATTTCTATTTGCAATTGCCGGTTTTCGAGCTAAATGATCGCCGAGCTAATAAGCCAAACGCACACGTTCACGTACGATTGACGATCGAAATCACCAAATTACCGTTGTTGGGCCAAATTAGTCGTCCCTCCTGTAATAATCGCCAACCCAGCAACAAATCGTGTACACATTCCGTAATTGTTGAGTACGAAAAGGGTTTGCTGGTTGCTGGTTTTTTTTCTCTCCGTGCCACCGCTTGAGGCGTTTCCTCGCGATCGACCGACCGACACTACACTTCTCTCGACAGTCAGTCTGCGAAGCACGTTCACCGATCGAAATGGGAATGGGGCAATGACATACAGTGTGTGTGTGTGTGTACTCCGACTAGCCCAGGCAGAAAAACAATTCATTTCAATATACGCGCAAACTAATTACAACCCACCAACAGCACTCCCATCCCGTCTCGCCGGTTCTCCCCCCTGAGGGGGCACTTTGGCCGCGACCGGCTAGAAGAACTGAGCGAGCGAGCGGGCGGGCGAAAAAAACGGCAACCTCATTAAGAACACATTTCCTAATTCAATTTATTCCGCCAGTCTGTCTCATCCCATCAGCAATACAGTCATAACGATCATCATCATCAGCAGCAGCAGCAGCATTCGCGAGAGCGCAACAATGGTGCTTTTGAGTCGGCTCGATACTGTGATCCCACGGCGGCGTTCGTCATCGGCGGAGATCATCATCTCCAGCATCAGCAGTTGGTGTTGAAGATCGACGAAGATCACGATAAGCCGGAACATCATCAGCAGCGCACGCAGCAGCGGTTTAATGGCGGCCGGTTTCTCACCGGAGTAGGCGGAGGACTTGGTGCTACCGACAACAGTCAATCGTCGGACTATGAGACCAGCAATGGACGGGAGATGCACGACAGCCTGTCGGACGACATGAGTCTGCTGGAGGAGCTGAGCATGTACGGCGGAGATAGCAACGAACAGGACGAGGATGGGTCCGACAGCAAGGACTCGTCATCGCCAAAGTTGCAACCGCCGGGTCTGGTCCACCCGAGATCGGTACAGTACCATAAGAATCAGCATTCAGGTGGCAACGGCATTCCCAGACAGTACGCAGTCCACCAGCTGGCGGACAAACAGCTGAAAACCAGTACAAATAGTCTACCTTCCACTAGCCGCAACTTTAGTCTACACCATAAGTTTAGGAATCACCAGAACGTAATCGATGCCAAAAGACGACAGTTTTTCCTGCCGCTGGAGCAGGAACCGTTCCAGCAGCAGACGAACCGGTCAAACATGACGGAGCTGCCGTCGCCGAGCAGTACGTCCCTGCACAGCGGCTACAGCCACCTGATCCTGGAGGACCTCGGCACCAAGTCCAGCTCGGCGCCGCTGCTCATGAAGAACGAGGAGGTCGAGCTGGGCGAGCGGAGGGTGAGTTGCTTACTTTTTCAACACTTTCAAAGATGAAATCTAACAAATTTTGTCGTTTTTCTTCTAATTTTCAGAACCTTAGGTACTCCCGATCGCAGAGTGACCGGCATCTAGCAGGTGAGCTCAATTTCAGATAATTATACAATTTTCTTAATTTGTTTTCTAATTTCCAACTGCCATGCGTCTCCATTCTACACTCAAGAGCTTAATTGTTTGGTGGAGACGCATGGTTTTTCTTTGAATGGAGAAAATAGGATCGACCGACAGCTCGATTCCAATCTAGTAAGCATAAGAGAGCACAAAGGTATCGAGCTGTCAAAAGCACGAAGCCACGCGCTTTGAAATCATTCAACATTTCATCAAATCAAAGAGCTTGAAAAATCACAGATTGATATTCATCGATAAATAACCTTTTCGAATAATTTCCAACCTTGAATGTTTGACTCATCCACGAAACTCGCTGACTTCATGAGATTAACTCGTGCAATCGCAATTACTGCCATCGACACACGACTAATTAGATTATCATCTACACGAAACGTAAATTAGCACTTGGCGCTGATTTCATCAACTATTCTAGCAAAATCATTCTTCCAATCCCAGCAGCAGAAGCACCCAGCTCCTCCAGCCCATCGAGAGGATAAATATTATTTTTGGTTCTCCGCGTAAAGACGCACGCGGACTTCAAGTGGTCCATGTCGGAACCTCTCGAAAGACAGAAATATCGCCTGGGAAGACCAAAAATATTCCCGATGCGGTCTGTATTGTCCCAAATTTTTGGTAACTCATTCTCGACGGTTTTTTTTCTTTCGTTATCTGTTTGGAATGGAATATTTTTCTAATGGCCAACCAAGCCCAATAAATCAGCCCACCTTTATTCCGAGAAGAATTAGGCATTCTTTTCGATTCTAAGACCCATTGTCTGCGAGTTTTGAACAAAAAAAAATCCCAAAATCGGTAAGGCAACCCCTTGAAAATGGAAATATGCTTAATTCAAGAGGTCGAGAACCACCGCAGCACACTCGAATTTATCACCCGTCCCGTTTTGCCCAAAAAAGGGATATCCTCATCACCCGACGCCGACGACGACGACGTTGACTGCTTGCTTTTGTGGACGACCTTCGCGACCACAGCAGCCGGCCGGAATGCATCTCTCGCGATGGCTGAGCTGAAATCTTCGTGGTGGCGTTGTTGCCTCCACACACACCGGATTGGATAAACATATAATATTCGCGCATTCGATATGACAGCAAGAATAGTGAGAGAAAAAAAAAGAAAAAAAAAACTTCTGGCGTAATGTTTGAGGTGGTCGTATGGTGGGTGGTGGTTGGTGCATGATTTAGCTTTTTTTATGATAAAGTATTGCGAAACAAATTGCTCGATTGAACCTTTTGAAATGTAACACTAGAATTATTCTCCAAGCCTGAATGCGCTTGAGAAGGGTACAAGGACATACCGTCATAGTAGTCGTCGTCGTCGTCATCATCGTTTGGTCATTGTTGGGACTGGTTAATGGTTCACCGTGTGGTTAAAACAGATTTTTGAGCAATTTGTTAGATCTAGGGGTGAGAAAGCTATAAGCATGACTAATGTGTTCAAGTTAAACATGTGTGTGTGTGTGTGTGCAACCAACCAAACGGGACCACGCGGTCGCTTCTTACAAATTGAGTTGTTTCCATGTATTTTTAGATCTACATTCTATACATGCAAATAACTCGCATAGGCATTTGGAAGGTGTTAGCTCTGCCGAGCTTCGGTGACCCATTTCTACGCTGGCTAGCCGAGCGCGAGGTCCCTCAGCTTTTATCGACAAGCCCCGCCCTGAAGAACGTTTGCACCAATCGGGTTCAAACGTTATTTAGAACTTCCGAACCCTTGTCAAATGGACAAGGACCCAGCGCGTATATAGTTTGATAGTAACAGTATTTCTAATTCCAGACGTCGCTCACCAAGCCGTGATGGCCTAGTGGTTAGCATTTTTGCTTACCAATCCAAAGGACGGGGGATCGAACCCCGACTCGGGCGACTTTGATTTTTCGTTCATGTTCAGAGTTTCAAGATTAATACTTCCTATACTTTCTCGTTGGGAGCAGATGGGAATCGAACCCAGGACCATTCGCTTAGAAAGCGAACACCGTAACCAGTCAGCCACGGCCGCTCCTTAATGTGTTCAAGTTAAACATGCTTTTTAAATCTCAAGCGCCCTCCATGGCAGCACTGCTTCATTAAAAATTTACTTTACCTCGAACTTCTCGATAACTTTTAAAAATATCAGCTGGATTGGTGATTTCATTACACACAAATTCAGAGCTAATTATGGTGTAAAAGTACAGTTTTGAAATGGAATACTAAATAAGTTTAGAAAAATGTTGTATTTATGTTGAAACAAACACAATAGTTAAAAATTTCTTCCCTATGTTGGTCAGAAACCATTTTTCGATAGTAATATGCAATACAATTTTGGATACCTACTTTCCATATACAAATAGTAGGCAAATTCGAGAAAATCCATACCTTAGAAATGCTTTTTGATCTACTTGACCGAAAAAAAGAAATGTTTGAATTTTAGTTTTTGAAAAAATTGTAAGTTTTTTGTATAAATAGAATTTCTAGCAATGCATATTTATTGGCTTTTTGAAAAAAATACATTCTTTTTTTAGGCTAATGCAAAATACTCTCTAGGATTTTATCAAAATTTCTCCAAAAAATTAAATATCAATGAAAATATGTATTGCTAAAAAAAGAATTTCCATTGATAAAGTTGTACAATCGATGGGATTTTTTTGTTGAGCAGATTTTTAATCCGGCTGAAACTTTTTTGGTGCCTTCGGTATGCCCAAAGAAGCCATTTTGCATCATTAGTTTGTCCATATAATTTTCCATACAAATTTGGCAGCTGTCCATACAAAAATGATATATGAAAATTCAAAAATCTGTATTTTTTGAAGGAATTTTTTGATCGATTTGGTGTCTTCGGCAAAGTTGTAGGTATGGACCAGGACTACACTGAAAAAAATGATAAACAGTAAAAAAAAATGTGATTTTTAATTTAACTTTTTGTCACTAAAACTTGAATTGCAAAAAAAACACTATTTTTATTTTTTTAAATATGTTTTAGGGGACATCAAATGCCAACTTTTCAGAAATTTTTTTTGGCTGTGCAAAAAATCTCTGACCGAGCTTTGAATTTTCGAATCAACACTAATTTTTTCAAAAAACCGAAATATTGGTCGCAAAAAAATATCAACTTCATTTTTCGATGTAAAATCAAATTTGCAATCAAAAAGTACTTTAGTGAAATTTTTATAAAGTGCACCGTTTTCAAGGGCCAAACATTCAATATTACGCCTTTTTGAAATGTTAGTCTTGATCTAAAAAAAATGAAGGATCGGAAAATTTCACGAATGTTTCATATTTTAACATTGAAAATCGGACAATTAGTTGATGAGATATCAACGTTAGAAAATGGTGGGTTGTTTGGGTGAGACTTAGAAAATATAAATTTTCCTGCTTTTTAAACCTTTGCATGGCAATATCTCAGCAACTTAAGGTCGTATCAACAAATTTCAAAAATGCAAAATAAAGAGAATTTTCTCAGCTTTTCAAAAATATTTTTTTCAAAAGTGGGCAAACATGCACAAAAAAAAATTTGGGACCAATGTTTCGATTTTTTGAAAAAATAGTGTTGATTCGAAAATTCATAACTTGGTCAAAGATTTTTTGCACAACCTGCAAATTTCTGAAAAGTTGGCATTTTATGTCCCCTAAAACATATCAAAAAATAAAAAAATAGTGTTTTTTTGCAAATCAAGTTTTAGTGACAAAAAGTGGAATTAAAAATCATTAAAAAAAATTTTACCGTGTATCATTTTTTTTCAGTGTAGTCCTTATCCATACCTACAACTTTCCCGAAGACAACAAATCGATCATAAAATTCCTTCAAAAGATACAGATTTTTGAATTTTCACATATCATTTCTGTATGGACAGCTACCGAATTTGTATGGAAAATTATATGGACAAACTAATGATGCAAAATGGCTTCTTTGGACATACCAAAGGCACCAAAAAAGTTTCAGCCGGATTAAAAAATACAGAAAAATCGAATAACCAAAATCTCAGAGAATTGCTCTGTTTCAAAACTAAAAGAGTTTGCAATTTTCAATTAAAAAAAATGCCCGTGAGTATTATATTTTTTTCACAGAGCTGAGAAAATTTCCAATATGTGCGTCTAAAAACAACGAAGATTAACCTTTTCAAATTTGACATACAGTAACTAAACTTAAAAAAAAAACAATAAACTTGAAGTTCCCAAGAGCCACAAACAGCATTTAATTTTCAAAAGTCGATATCTCAGAATCTAAAGGACCGAGTTTCGATGTTAAAAACAAATCATTCGTGAAATCAAGACTTTCAAACAAAAAAGTGCCGTATTTGGCCCTTTTCAAAAAAGATAGCTACAATAAATTGAAATCATAAGCCATTTCATTGAAAAAAAAAACTGTTGTTAAATGCTTTACATACCAGTTCAGTTGGGTTTCAATCATTAGTTTTGAAAACAGCGTAGTTTTAAAGTATAAAAAACCTTTTTGCGGTACCGGTAGCGGTATGCCAAAGCTGGCTTTATCATTCTAAAAAGGATATCAACACAGGAAAATAAGTTTTAAATTATTTTCAGCCGATTGCCTCTTTTGTTGTAATTTTTATAATCTTTGAAAAAATATTTTATTTGCCCCTTGATTTTTCTATATTTGTAACAGCCTAATTTGAATTAAAAACAAAGTTTTCTTGTAATTTTTTTTAAAGGATATTAGCCTCTGTCAAAAGTGTCAATAACAACAAGCTTGTGAATTATTTTAAAAATATCAAATATGAAAATTGCGCTAGAAAATCCAATAATTCAACTGTTTTAATACACACCGTGCCATACTCCTTCCGGAATCTGTGGTGGTGAGAACTCGAACTGAATGAAAAACAATAAAATAATGAAACTGCTCGGATATTCATAAACCGATACGGATTTACATTGCCCCTACCGAGAGAGCAAAATTTCGATTGGAAAATCGTTAACCAGAGAAAGCGGGAGAGCGAGAGGAAACGGGATTGTGTTCGATTGCTGTGGGATGGATTTTGAGCAATTACGTAGCTTAACTAAAAAGGAAGTTGAGCATGATTTACTGAAAATCAAAAAATGTTTAAATTATGCTTGGTGTAAAAAAATGTTTGATCCACGTGATTTACGGATGGCCCCGAGGACGAATGGTGGAAAATCAATTAAAGAGAAAATCGCTCCCACATGACGACGACGACGACCAACGGATGCTGCGATGCATCTTCATCGATCTCCTCACAATATTCATCATCATCGGACTTCCATCATCATCAACCGTTGTTGTTGTTGTTGTTGTTGCTGGACGACACGATGGGAGAATCGAGAGGATTGTTTGTTTACTGTTGGTGTGGGTTGGCTTGGCGATGTCAAAAGGATGCTGGCGATGGAAATGCTGTGCGTGCGTGAGAGAAAGAGACGATGGTCCTCAGGCCAGGCAGCATCCTCTCGGCGTTCGGCGTTCGGAGTTCGGAACCAATATGTGTGTATGCTAAATATGCTCTCCTCGGGACGGTGCAAAAGCTCCCTCTTCGCGCTGCCGAGCTGTGTGTGCATTGTTAATTGGCGAGCTTCTTTGTTTGTAGGCTGTAGGGCATTTTTAGGCTGCTGCTGTTGCTCATGCTGCTCGTTCTGGTGGCAGAGTGTTTTCCGTTCGGTTCTGTTAGTAGATGTTTGTAGTGGCGCAAATTATTATGTAACGATTAATCATTAGAAATCAAACAACAACAATCTAGCTGTAGCGCAAATCAATTTTCAATATGTTTCATCGCAGTGTGCTGTGAATGTAGGAGTCGGAAGTGGTGCTTTTTGCTGTGTGGTTTCAAACGCTTGTTAGCTTGCTAGGATTTTTGCTTTCTTCTATCGCCTTCCATCATTGCATCGTCGCACAGCCGTCTTCGATACATTTGTTCAGATTGTGTGACACCACCCCTCCTCCGCCCGTTCATCATCTTTTTCTGTGAGGAAAAGTCCCCCCCTCATCATCGCAGGGTGGACTACAAAATATGCATCGTAGAATGTCCAGCTTTCGCGAGTACAAATTTTTCCGCAGCTTTTCGGCCAAAATCGAAAACTGGAACGTCCGGAAGGCCGAATCGCTCTGGAAGCGGATGCGGGAACGGAAACTGGCAGGTAAATCGAGCAGACTTTTTTTCTGGTTGTTAACTTCCCCCGCCAACCCAAAGTGAGTCACCTCGAGCTCAATAACCCTACTTTGTGTGTCGAATATCGCGGTGCAGAACCCGCCAAGCCTAATTAATATTCCGTATGTTGTACGCTTGAAAAGAGCATAATTCATTTAGCATTCATACGGGGTACGTATTATAGAGAGACTTTTCATTCATCATCATCGTCACCTTGATGTGTGTTGTGTATAGTTATGTGCATCAAAAGCACAGTAGGCCGTTTTGGTGGGGCAGAAAACGGTGCGGAGGTAGCATGGAAGCGTCGTTGGTCGCGACATTAGTAGGCATTGCGCCTGTCAACTCCGTACACCACCAACTGTACGGTACGGTTGCCACTAGCAACAGTTGGTGGGAGAGAGCCGAAAAACTGTTGCTTTTGTGTTGAGCTGCTGCTGGTGTGTGGGAGAGCGAGCTTTGACTTTGTTATTTTTTATTTTGGGGAAAATGGGAAATTATGAGAGAGAGCGAGAGAGCGGAGCTTTTGGTCTAGATAAGTTTGATGATGTTTTGATGCTTGCTCACGTGCAAACTGTTGCATTTTTGTTTGGTAGTTTAATTTATTACGAACATTTCTATAGCTAGTTTGAAACATTGAAATCATTGAGTTTTTTTTGTTGTGATAATTCGCACAATAAAATTTCAAAAATTATAATGGGTTTAGCCTGAAAAATAAACGGCTAAATAAATTATGTTGGTCTTTATAAAAATTAAAACGAGCTTTGAAAATAAAACATTTTGTCCATTGCAATGGATCTCGTATCTGAGATAAAAACTCACCCGACCTAATCAGGCCCGATATCATCGCTTGAAAAAATATCTCTTATCAATCTCCAAATTTCAAACGTCTCAGCTGTGCGCGCTCTGTCCTTGTCCGCTGGGCTCAGTCTGTACTTAGCCACTCAGAAGTTTGAACCAAAAATTAATCGACCACCACCTCAAGCCAATCCCCAGATTGGGCTCTGTCATGTGATAAAATTTTCTCGTTCGATTTTTGCTCGTAAAAAACCCATCTTCCCCGTAACAAAATGGAACAACGAACCCCGTTGGCCGAGCGGAATCGCCGCGCCAAGATGCGCTTCCTGGCCGGGATCAAGAAGCATTACGAGGCCAAGCGGCAGACGTCGATGGAATCGCTCAACTCGACGACGGCGGAGCCCAAGAAGGTGGACCTGACCGTTCCGGGAACGCCCGTGTCGTCACGTTATTTGAGTACGCTTTCGCGGCCGGAGTCGGACACGGAAATGGACTCGGCGAAGGGTGAGACTGAGCTGCCGAACGAGATCGTCGTCAGCAGCTTGGTGATTGATCGGTTCCTGAAGGACATGAAGGGGTTGGGGGTGGAGGAGCAAGCGCAGGTTGATGGTGAGGAGAAGGACGGTGGAGAGGAGCTGGGGGAGACGGCACAGGAGTACTTTAAGGAGTCGGATCAGCAACGGGCGTACCAACGATCGTTCAGCAAGGCCGCTCAAACGTTGCACACGGCTGAGGTGAAGAGTCCGGTGGTGAAGCGGTATTTTGAGGAGTCATCCGCCAAACAGAGTTACAGTCGGGAATTTAGTGAGGCCGTCAACGAGCTGGACCCGGTGAAGGTTAAGGAGGATCCCTTGGTGGACGATTCCAAGTCGGCGACGCGAGGTTACAAGTCGTCGGTGCCGGGAACGCCCATCAGCTCGAAG
This sequence comes from Culex quinquefasciatus, assembly GCF_015732765.1. Taxonomy (NCBI): domain Eukaryota; kingdom Metazoa; phylum Arthropoda; class Insecta; order Diptera; family Culicidae; genus Culex; species Culex quinquefasciatus. The sequence goes on from NC_051861.1 coordinate 1,647,768, forward strand.
CTGTTGCACAAGTTGAAGAACTCGAATTACATAAGTGACTCGTCGGATGACGAAGGGGACGGACCGAAGAGTTCGACGGCCCTGGCGGATCCACTGGATAAGTTTATCAAAGATATGGAGCAGTTGAAGGCGCTGAAAGAGAGCAACATGGCCAAGATCGAGAAGCAGCCGTTGATTGACTTCTCCGTAGACGAGTACTTGGAATCATCGAAGGAGGCCAAGACGTACGCGAGGTCGTTTTCGCAAGCAGTGCAGACATTGAACGCGAGTGAAGTCAAGAACCCGGTGATCAAGGACTACTTTGACCAATCGGAGGAGATGAAAACGTTTAGGCGGGAATTTTCCGAAGTGTACCAGGAGTTGAGCGAAAAGCCTACGTCTACTAAGGTAGATGCAGTGGAAAAGAAGGTGGAGAAGGTCGAGCGGAAGTTGGAGACAAAACCTGATGAGGCTCAAGAGATATTGAAGCAAATTCTGGAAACAAAGTTTGAACCGCCCAAGTTGGAAAAGCGCGAGTTCAAGGACGACTTTTCCGTGGATGCCTACTTGGACACGTCCGAGACGAAGAAGACCTACGCACGCACCTTTTCGGAAGCGGCGCAAACGCTGCACTCGAGCGACGTGAAGAATCCGGCCGTCCGCGAGTACTTTGATCAGTCCGAGGCGAAGCAATCGTTCCGTCGAGAATTCTCCGAAGTTTATCAGGAGGTGTTGAACGTAACCGAGTTTGCACGTGATGTTGTGGCAGAAAAAAGTGCAACCGTTAGCACAAAGACAACGGCATCATCTGACCAACAGCAGGAGCAGGAGCCTCAACAGGCTAAAGATAACGAACAAAGCGCGAAATCAATTTCACGCTCCGGTGGCGATGAAGATGGATCAGCACCAGCTCCCGACTCGGAGCTTGCCCAGTATAAGCGAAGCGTATCCGTTCCCGGTACACCGATCAACTCGAGAAAGCTATTCCCGAAACAGCAACAACAACAACAACAACAGCAGCAGATGCGCGACGGTGCAAAGCAATCAGATAGTACGTATTATGCCAAGGCAGAAATTCCGCTGACACCGCGCTTGCACAGTAGGAAACAGCACGTAGAGCGTTACTTTGCGGCCAGTCTGTTTCGGCGGCGGACACGCAGCTTCTCTGCGGCTGCGTCAGGCTCGGACAGCGACTCCGACGGTGGTGGCACGAACAGGCCTGATAAGCTATTCTATCTTGCAGATGCCAACAACAACAACAACAATGGTGCTTCTTCAGCTGCTGGCGTCGTCCCGAAGAACCGTGCCCAGTCTGCTACCGCCGATTGCAGTTTGGAGAAGGAGTTTTGGAAGAAATTTGGTGCTTCGGAAATTTAATGTCTTTCATTGATTGTTATTAATAAAGTATAATTATGTAGGAGATGATCGTGTTGTTTATTTTTGAACAGTTGAAGAATGCCTTTTTGTTGGGATTAAAACAGCAGTGACTAATGACGATTTTTGTTTTTCAGAAATCGAAGCCATTGAAGCGTGTCGATGGCTCCGTGCGGCCGGATTCCCACAGTACGCCCAGATGTACGAAGGTTCGTAGGTGACAAGCTCAACAAGTCTACCACGTACTAATCCTGCTTTAACCCCGTAGATCACCAGTTTCCGATCGAGATCAATGACGTGGCGAAGGATCATCCGTTTTTGGAGAACGACCCGCTGCAGTCGCTGTACCGGCGGTTGCAAACGTTAAACCGGTGCGCCAACATGCACATTGACACGCATCAGCATTCCCACCCGCCAAAGCAGAGCGAAGACTCGGACGACGATAGCTGTGCCCTGTCGGAGGCTTGGACGTTTGCCCACAACAGTCGGCGGTGGTCGCGAGTTGAAGATGCGGCTGGGTTGGTGAGCGTGATCAAGCAGAAGCACGGCAACAAGAGCGACGTCAGTACGGTTAACGAGACGGATTCGGCGGAGGAATCTTCCAAGAGTGGCTCCAAGACGACGACCACGGACGATAAGGAGAACTGGGGTGACGACGGGGTCACGTTGAGCATTCTGTCGGACAGTGACACGGGAGATGGACCGGTGCGGCTTCGCAGGACTGGCAGCGAACGACTCAAAGATGGTGCTAAAGCTTTGCTCCGGCGGGTGGAGTCAATCAAGTCCCGCAGGAGGAAGCGCCAAAACCGGGACGGACTGGTCCTAAGTGGACCCCACTCATCGAGCTTATCACCGGTGCACCATCCGTTGGACGACCTGAAGCACATGGATTTGATGTCGTTTTCGAATCCATCGTCTCCGCGTCCTTCGGCAGCGGCACTCGGTGACCACAGACGGGACAACAACACACTCGGAACGAACGAGATCGTGTCGAATCTGCTGTCGCCGTACACGCTGAGTCCGTTCGGTCACATGGCTCAGGAGGATCACGGCGGGAAAAAGGAGCACAAACGAAGCACCACAAATCGTTCTAGTCCGTTGCACTTTTTCATCCAGCTGCAGGAGGCCAAGTCGGGCGACGATTCGTCATCGATCTGCAGCGAAGACAGTCAGGATTTGAACACCGGGTACTTTGCGGGAAGGGTGGTGAAGACGCCGAGCAAGAAGTATCCCAAGGCGAAGAAGCTGCTGCGAAACAAGGTCACTGCGGACGATTCGGGGGCCCTTTCGGACTCGGAGTACCAGTCGAAGTTACGCCGGGCCAAAGTTTCGAGTGACTTGAAGGAAACCAGCAGCAATACACTTCAGGTGTCCAAGCTGAACCGAGGTGGATCGTTGAATCTGGGGAAGAATTCCAAAAAATATCGTGATGCATTCCATAATCGCTCGATGCGAGTTGCCAAGACTAGTGACGAGAAGGGTGGCGGTGGCGGCGGTGGTGAGGACAAGAAGCGTCCTACGGTGGCCAGATGGCACAGCTTCCAACAGCCGAAAAACTCCGAAGGACATCGGATGAGCATAGTCGACTTCAAGGACAGTAACGCCAAGGACAAGGGAAGATACTCCGGTGGCACGACAATCTACGAGATGTCTTGCGGTCAGCTGTTGGTAGTTCGCAAGCTGGCTCTGGTCACGCTGACAGGATGTATGGAGCGCTACTGCCCGACGCATCGTTCCGGCTGGAACTGGGAACTGCCCAAGTTCATCAAACGTATCAAAACACCAGACTACAAAGACCGACGGATATTTGGCATTCCACTAGTCCTTAACCTGCAAAGATATGGCAACACACTTCCGGAGATCATCCAGATGGCACTGACCTGGCTGGAGCAGAACGCACTGGACCAGGTCGGGTTGTTCCGCAAGCCGGGCGTCAAGTCGCGGATAGCGAAACTCAAATCGACCGTCGAATCGTGCAATAACGTTTCCAACCGGATGGACATTTTCGACGATCACCACGCGTACGACGTGGCCGACATGCTGAAGCAGTACTTTAGAGAGTTACCGGATCCGCTGCTGACTGCCAAGCTGTCGGAAACGTTCGTGGCCATCTTCCAACGTAAGTTCCACTTGAATATAATCTTAAAGTAACTTCTAACGTTTTGATTTCCCTCCCAGATCTTCCGGTCGATGTTCGCTACGATGCGGTGCAGTCGGCCATCCTTCTACTGCCCGACGAACACCGAGAGGTGCTGTACACCCTGTTGAGCTTCCTGGGCAAGGTCGTGTCCAAGGCATCCCAGAACCAGATGACCGCGAACAATTTGGCCGTTTGTCTGGCGCCGTCACTGTTTTACTCCATTTCCGGTAGCAGGTAAGCTCGAAATCCCATAATCCATCTATTCAACCTTCTAAGACCTGCGCATCCACCCGCAGATCGTCAACGGCATCGCCACGTCGCAAGAAGGGCGCCACCGGCCAGCCCGACGAGAAGGAGCTGAACGAGACGCGCGCGTCGCACGACTGTCTGGCGTATCTAATCCAGAACTATCGCACGCTGTGGACCATCTCGAGCGAGCGGATGCGCAAGTGTAGCTTCAACTACATGGAGGAATCGAAGCCGGTTCCGCTGGAGTCGTTGGGGGCGGAGTTGCACGTGCAAAACTGGCGCGGCTACCTGACCGAGTGCATCAAGGAGTGCGTCCGGGAGGGGAAGGAGCGGTGAGTTTGAGGTGTTAGAGTCTTGATAAATCATATAATAAACATTTTGATTTTAGACCACGTGGCTGGGTTTCGCTCAACTCGGCCGACCCCAGTGTGACAGTGTACTTCAAGAAGGTGGGCGATGGCCACCCGTTGCGGCTGTGGAAAACGGTGACCGAGGTTGAGGCACCGCCGACGGAGGTCATCAACCACATCCTGAACGAGCGGCACCTGTGGGACGACCATCTGCTGAAGTCGCGCACCGTCGAGCGGCTGGACGGCGATACGGACGTGTTTCAGTACGTGTGCGGCCAGCCGATTACGGATTATTGCGTGTTGAGGTGAGCAGGATTTTTGTTAAAGGTGGTTTGGTATTTGGATTTTGGGAAAATTCATTTATCTTTAGCAGGATAAGGTTCCAGGATTTTTCCCGTACATGATAAACCTTTCTACAAAACTATTCTTTGGACACCAAGTAGAGACGCTTTTTAGAAGCTGTAATTGAACGTCAATTGCCAATATCCCGACCACTCAATAAAATTCATGATTGTTGTGCTTAAAATGGTCTGATAAGTTATTGAAATAACAGAGGCAAATAACAGACAATGCTCTGAAAATTACATGAAAATAACAAAAATTGTGTATCCGTCCGTGTGTCAAAAACATTTACGTTATTGATTTGTAATTGCAAGATCAAAGCTAGTTATTTTCTTGTTATTCGCAGAAAATTTTTCATGAGCTCTGTTATTTCAACAAATGTTTTGTTTCAAAAACATTCGAGAAATCATCTGGATAGAGTTTGGATGTTAAACAATCAAACATACCTGCACAAAATCTTAGTTACAATCTTAATTACTTAGCTATATTTTACAAAAATATAACAAGGTTCCTGGAATCCTGTAATAGTAGTTTTACAACAAGTTGCAAAAAAATGATTTTTTCAGCACGAGTCGTACATTTATCAAACGAGGTTCACCGAGTTGGATAAATACGACGAGTGATGAAAAAAATAAGTTTTACAACGAGTTCCAATTCCAATTCCAGTTTTGCAATTCCAAAAAAACACCATTTGAACAGAATTATAGGACAAATGTCCATGAATCGTTTAAATCAATATTTTTTTGAAAAGTTCAACCTTTCCTAACAAGTGCTGAAAAGTTCCACCTTCAGCATCCATTTCAGTGCTGAAAAGTAGAACTTGTCAGCATTTGTTTTGAAATGGGTTACTATTCGATTCTGTTATTTTTGGTAGAGAAAAGCAGGATGTTACATCGTTCGAGAATGACAGGAAAAGTAAGTAATTTCACGAAGGAATTGCAAAAAAATATTATTTTTGCAATTCCGCTGTGAAACTATCAACATTTCCTGTCCTTATGTAGAAACGAATCGGCCTACTTTTCCCTACCAAAAATAACAGAATGGAAATTTAATACCTTTCAATACCAGTGCTGAAAAGTTGAACTTTTCAACACTAGTATCGAAAAATGGGGGGTCTCGTGGCGCAGGGGTAGCGGCTTCGGCTGCCGATCCCGATGATGCTATGAGACGCGGGTTCGATTCCCGCCTTATCCACTGAGCTTCTATCGGATGGTGAAATAAACGTCGGTCCCGGTTCCTCCTGTCTCGTCAGAGGCGCTGGAGCAGAAATCCCACGTTAGAGGAAGGCCATGCCCCGGGGAGCGTAGTGCCAATAGTTTCGTTTCGTTTCATCGAAAAATAACATTTCTCAATATTTTTTTTTTGTTTTGAACGGTGAATTTACTCAACACATGGATGCTTGACATAAAATTTCATTAAAAAATAATTTTTCGGAATTGGAAAAAATGTTTGTTAGCAACTCGTTGCAAAACTTGATTTTTTCAGCACTCGTCATAAACCTCGTTGGATACATGTACAACTCGAGGTGAAAAAATCTTTTTTTGCTACTTGTTGCATAAACTACTATTTAATGTTTTTCCACATTTTCAATCTAAGTAAAGGTAACATTGCAACATAAACCTGGTAATATTACATCTAAAAATTTTACATTGTCAAAATTTACAGATTTTGTTATTGAGTAATGGCAATTATTATGCCACTGTAAAATGATCATGGTAATATTACAGAGGGGAATGTACACAAATTGTGTGTCAGCATGTGTAATATTGTAATATTGTCTCGAAAATGGGTAAATATCCATCTTTTTAAAACATAATGTGAATTGTGGTAAAATTACATCAATATTCTACCAAAATTCAACTTTTTTACTGTGTAGAGTTTCCGGAATAAAAACATAACTTGTTGACTTATTTATTAAATGTCGATTTTTGAAACAGAAAAAATATACATCGACTAAAAACAGAAGTTAAATTCATCTTTTAGCGAAAATGAAATCCTTAAAAATTATTTTACTCTATCTACGGGGAAATTTTCGTATGTTTGGCAGATTAAGCACTCGCTCCTAACTCAATCCAATTAGCTGATTTTCACTAGTTAAACAACTAATTTTGCACAACTTTTGAAAAAACGTGCTTGCTCACTTCTTATTGAGCTATTTATCACTCGATTACAGTTGAAAACGCTTTAAATGAGTTGTAATCGAATGTGAAAGTGCTGAAATGGCAACATTGGAGGCACGCTGAAATAAAATACTGTTCTCCTAGAATTCATGTTTTAAATCATAAAGATATTTTCTATAATTTTTTTATCTTGATTTTTTATTTCGTAACTTTAAGTTAGGCATAGTTGCACAAAAAAGTGTAATTATAAAAGGTTGAAAATTTGGTTGTTGAATATTCCCTCATTTTCGATGTAAAGTTACTTCCTTTTTTGTGGGAAAATAACAATTACACATAAAATGATGTTAGTTTACACATTTTTTGAAGGCATTATCACACATTTTTTTCTGGCAAAATCTCATTCAAAAATTAAATGTTACAAAAAAAATATCTCATTTTTGAAAACATTGACAATGTTACATAAACAAGTAAAAATTTTATAAAACATTCCATTATAAATTAGAATATTGCACTTAATTGGCTCTGAATAACGTTTAACTCTTTTAACACAAAGAGCGCAAAATATTCGATTTATGGGATTTATCTAGTTTGCCGTGCATAAAAAATCTCCAAAAACATGCTGATGTTTGAGATTTGCGTTCAACAAACCATGCTCGGTAATTACGGCTAGGTTAAGATGCTATTCAATCAGAAGTTACAGCACCTAGCCATAAAATAATGTTAATCTGCTAAAAAACTGAATTTAAAAAAAAATGTTTAAGCAAAATCAAGGTCATCTGGTTAGCAATTACTTTGTAAAACAATAATATTGACTATTTCGTACAATAATCGTTGTAAATTGTGTTTTGCTGCTACTTTAGAAAAATATGTAGCTATTAAGATTTTTATGTTCATAAACCATTTCGTTTTTTAAGGATTAATATTGGAATGAAACATGTTTCAATTAAATATCATAGAATTTTGAAAATAGAGTAAACGGGTTAATATTTCTCAAAATTCTACTCGCAGACAATGGAACACCCAGCAATCGCGCGGAACCTGCGTCATCGTCGAGGTTTCCATCAGCCACAACGGCGCCCAGCTGCTGCTGGACGGGGTGCGCGGCGTCGTTCTCGCCTCGCGGTACCTCATCGAACCGTGCGGCAGCGGCAAGTGCAAGCTGATGCATCTGTCCCGGGTGGATATGAAGTAAGAGATTGGAGGCGATTTTCTGAATTTTGATTATTAAATTGATTGATTTGTTTCTTTTAGGGGTCGCACACCGGACTGGTACAACAAAAACTACGGCCACATCTGCCAGCAATATCTATCGAGAATCAAAAAGTTTTTCGAACATTACACCGAGGGACCTGAGAGCAAAGTATAATTACACACAATCACTCAAAAAAAAAAACACACACACACAATTACTACACAAGCAAGCACACAAACCAACACATTCAGCACTGCCGCAAGGCAAGAGGTGTTAAATAGTTAAGGGAATTTATCAAATACACCACAAGCAAAAGGAATAAATTTATTGTCGATGCCAGAAAGCAATGTATCAAACACAAACAGTCTCCAAACATTCCAAATTTTTTGATTACCAAGTGCCTAAACCATGATATTTTCTTAGTATTTCTGTTCGAGAGCGGGAGCGGTAGAGACAAAACCGGTCACCATGTTAGGAAGAAGAGGAAGAAGACGATGACAAAAACAAACAAACACACAAACAAGAGAAGTTATGAGAAACAAAACTAAAACTAGTCCAAGCAAATCAACTTAACCAATTTCACAAAACTTATAACATTGAATCACGTGTTTTTTTTATTTTATAGTTATTATTGTTAAAGTTTATATCGATAGTACGATAGGGAGTGCAGCAAACACAAAACATGAGAAAATAATAAATTACCGAAAGCAAATATGGAAGCAGAAGAAGGAATAAAATGAAAGCAAATAATCTCAGTACCGTTATTCTTATGGGACCAATGTCAATAAGTAATATCCAGAGGTCTTCATTGTATGGTCAGTCAGTGCCAATAAATGTTCATTTTCCCCTCCAAAAAAATAAGAGAAATGAAAGAATCAATTGTTGTATTGGAAAAAAACACAAGAAAACCCATGTTACTACTAATGAATGGATGATTAAAGAAATAATAAAACAAACCGAACTGTAAGATTTCCAGATTTTCGCTTTTATTTTTATTGTTTTAATCTCACTTTGCTTTCCCAGTATTCGTGGTTGAAATTTTTCTTAACTATCCGAAACGACTTCTTAACGTAACGTATAAACTTGTGTGTTTTGAAATATTGTAAGATGACTTTTTCTTTGTTTGATACTCGTAAATAGGGAAGAGAAACGCACACACGCAAACACCGCAATCCGTGATTAGTTGAAAAAGCGAATCACTCCTTTCAAGAGTCCGCCACGTCCATCCGAGCGCGGTCGTCGCTGGGTGCCGCCGGAATCGGTGACCGATCGCTGGGCTGCGGGAGAAGTTGTGGTGGAGGCGGCGGTGGTGACGCCTTCATCAGATAGTTGGTCGCACTGCAGATCGCGTCCAGTGAGATTTTCGACGCCGAAATCCGAGCCTCGATGTCGCTGCTGACCACCGGAACAAACGGTGGCGAAGGGGCGTCCAGCGCGTGCTTCTTCGGGTGGTGATGGTTCTGGTCCTTGGGAAGCTTCGCCAGATGGTGGAGATCGGTGGCCGACGGGTGGTCGTCGGGTTTGGGGCGTCGCATTTTAGCACCGCCGTGCTTGGAGAAATGCTTTGCGGTCAGCTTGGCGGGTTTGTCCTCGGTGGGGTTTGGGGGGAAGGAGGATGCTGACGAGGATGGGGGAAATGGTGGGGTTGGGGAAGAGAGGGAGGATGGTGGTGAGGTGGAGGGCGTTTTGGAGGCCACTTTTGGTTCCTTGGGTCCTTGGCTGGGTGGACCGGTTGAGTCGCCGTCTTGCTTTTTCCACTTGGTGCGGCGGTTCTGGAACCAGATTTTGACCTGAAAGGATAAAGAAAAAATCTTCAATTAACCAAATCTAACTTTGTTGCATGACATTTTAGAGCTTTGGTGTCTTCCGTAGAGGCTATGTAAAATTATTATATAAACACGTGAGGCACGTGGTTCTATACAATTTTCCCTTTAAAATAAGACATTTTTAAATGAAGGTATCTCGAGTACCATAAACCGGGGTGACTTTGATAGGATTACAATTTGTTTTTGGAATATTTTCTAACAGGTAAGGTATTTCTCAAGATTATTATTTTTAGAACATGTACTGGGGTAGGCCACACAAAGTCCATGCACTTTTTTGGATTTTGTTTTTCAATGGCGTTTAGAAACATTCTTAGTTTGAATTCCGGGGTGACTTTGAAGGTAATTGTTTTTCTTGTTAAAATCATATTTAAGATGTTCAAACTTTATTTGTACGTTAAATGTACCATCACTGAAGTAGCTGGTATAGTGTTTAAGAAAAAAAATCAATGTTTATATTTTGTTAACCAGGTTTATAAACTTTTTAACAAAATACATATAAATTGCAGGTAACATTCTTAAAAAGTGTGAATTTTGCCGGAAATTTATTAAAACTAGTTATGTTTATAAAATTATCGATTTATATGACATTTTATAGTAAATTTGAAGCATGAATCACAAGTTTTCACATTTTTCATCAAATTTGTTCAACTAAAATTGCCTATAAATTTGGCGATCTTTTTCATTTTTTTTTCAAAAACGCATATTATTTATTATTTACTTAATTATTAAACCTTCATGTAGTGGAAAATTGTTCAAAGAATCCGAAAATGCATTCCGTTTTCCGATTCTAAATCATGTTCATTGAGAAAATCATGACACTTTGATGAGTTTTCAAAATTTTATGGAAAGTTGATTTTGAGGTACTTTGAACACTTCCACGGTCAGTATGATTCTAAACAATTCCGTACGTATTTTTATTGTACTCTTCATTTTGCGGAAAAATCGCCAAACTATCAAAGTCACCCCATTTTACGGTATTAAGAAAAACACCCCTGAGATTTTTCAGCGTTTCTAGTGCTAGACCTCCACTTTCAATTGCAATCTAGCGCCTTTTTGAAATATTTAAGTATAAATTTGCACCTTTTTAACCTTAAATGGCTGTTTTTTCCTTAAATTTGATCATAGAAGGCGTAGATTGCGAGATAAAATTTTAGTATCATTGAAAAAGTTGCTTGAATTGGCAAGCCCAACATCTTTTTAGAAGACAAAGAAAAAACCCAAAGATATTCCTGAGAGATAGATTTTCAAAATCGTTAGACAATGATTTTTTCAAAAAATATCGGTTTAAATTGCCATTTAAACAGGTTTTGAACCATGTTTTATAAAAGAGTTATTTATTTGAAAATTTAGCTACTTCAAATGCCTTAAGTTTGTTTATATTTTTCCCTGTTTTTAAATAATTTGCTGTGCATAGATTTTTTGATTTTTACAATCTTTTCTCCCATCATTTTTTTTTCGTATGTTTTACTCGAATTAAAGTGCAAACTAATAATCAATAATTTTTACGGACGATTGCTATGAATTTTTAAAACAGAGATTTTTTTAATAAATAAATCCAAATGGCTGGAAAAATTCTACTTACTTTTTTAAACATTTTTGATCAATTCTTTTGTTAATGAGATGCAGGTCACGAATAACATTCAAAAAGTGTTTTTTATTTGATTATTTTGAAGAAAAGTTGAAGTTGATCTTAATGTTTAGAAAGAAATCGGTATATTGCTGCTTTTGTAACATTAAAAATTAGAATCCATAATTTCCAAAAGATCATCGAAAATTTCGTTTTTATTCAATCAACAGTTATTTAATATTTCTTTAGAAAATATATTAATAATTTCGAGAAAAATTAGAATCCTGCGCTCCAATTAATCGCCGCAGAAAGATATCGCCGCAACGGAAAACCCTACAGAAGGCAAGTGAAAGTAGGCTTAGGCAAACCAAAATTGTTTACATAAACTGACAATCTTAGAAAATCGTGGGGGCTAGGTCGGCTGGCTGGCGTTGGCTTTTTGGTCCTGCCATCAATTTTCTGGGTTTCGAGCCGGACGCAGAGGTTCTGCAGCCTTCGCGGTCAGCTTAGTAGTATACGTGGATTGCAGTCTTTGTACCGGGTCGGATGGACGCACAACAGACGTTGTTTGCCCCGTCCGGCAGGCTTTTTCTCTCGTTGCCGAATTGGCAGCTCGAGCATCTGCTGAACCGGACATGTCGAGAGGGGATCTTCTTTGACGGTTAAGACCAGCGGCGTCATCCTCGAACTAAATGGCGCGAGGAGAGGAGATAGTGGTGGTGGTTTGTTAAAGATTAGATGTGGAGAGTCACACGGAATTCACACTGTCTAAGCAGACTAAACCCAAAACGGACTTGCATTCGCGAAACCTCCAGGTTCCACCATTGGTACACCAGGTTCCATTGGTACACTACCTCAGCGGCTAACGCCGCAACCGAGCGAGACTGGCTTCCTCCTGGAGCTCAGCCACACCGACCAAGCAAGCAAGCAGACCAACGCCAATCCTTCACCAACACGTGGCCAAAGCTGGCCTGGCACTAAACGCGCGCTGGCATCGAATCTAACCCTGGTGATTAACCGTGTCGCGCTGTCGGCAACGACACCCATGGACAGCTCTGGAGCCGACGTGACGGCTCCCGACTCACTCTCGAAAAAGTCTTGGTCGGCACCGCTCTCCGATCGATCCCTGAACCCGACCTCTTCGGTGTCCCTACTAACCGGCTATCGCTGTGGCAAGTAATTCAACGGAAATCCAATCAGTGCTGCAAACTGTGGGCAACGGATAACCTTCACTTGACCTTCACCAGCTCTAGCACATCAATAATCTGTACCGGCAGCCGAACCTTCTGGTCGGCAAGCTGATCCTCCTGAAACAAGCTAATACCCCCTTCCTCCCCCTCTCCGATAGTGCGTGAGCCGTATCATCGCTGTTCGTCCAGTCGGACGGACTAGTGCGGGTCGTGAGCGTCAAGGTTCCCCTCGGGCGCTGTCTACGACCGGTCAGATGTAATAGTGTGCCTGATACAAGGCCCTGATACAACCTCTTACCAGGGAACAACCTCGAAGAAGACGAGTCGCCCAGCTATTCGGCGACCTCCCAAGACGAAGAAAGAAGCTAGCTTATAAGAAGTTTGAGATGTGATTAACAAGTTTGGAATCGGGTTTCCATTGGTGGCCGGTATGTTGAGGCCCATAATAAATTGTGACCCTTAAGGACCCCATTTCTTGCTCGGTTGTGCACATGGCCTTGAGACTTGCTCCTCATCTCTGCTCACCAGAATTTGTACACTGCCCCAAGCAGATCTCTATTGCGCTTTGTTAGTACAAATCCCCACTGTTTGCGATAAATGCCACTGACGTATAAAACTCCGATCGAATCCTATAACCAGCTCTCAGTTAATAAATCGCCTCATGGCAAGTGATCGTGAATCCGTCCGCTCGACCTGATTGTCATCCACCATCCACCATACATTCCACTGGCCCCTTCCCTTGTGTGGACCTGGCTGCAAAGAGGTGTCTCGGCGTAGACACCTTGCAAATGAAAGAAGCAGATCAATTTAAAATAAATAGCAAGTTTTATTTTTTCAAAAAGAAACGCAGTACGAAAACAAATTAACAGAAAAAGTTGAGTGGAACTGACAGCAATGAAAAGCGGAAATCAAAACGGTTACTGCGATGGATTGAAAAAATGCTTGCGCTCTTATCTTAAAGACCCCTTCAAGATAATCACCAAAACTGATTATTTCTTAGGACGCGCAATAATAGTTTTCATAAATATCAAAATTTTAATTCATGACATATCGCAATAAGATTATTCGACTAAAATGGGGTCGCAGAACTTGAATTTGATGATACAAAATACAAACCTTCGGATAATCAAACTTCGGATAATCGAACTTCAAATAATCGAAACTTTGGACAATCGCTGCTCCGGAAAATCGAGTCTGGACTATTGCTGATTAGGTAACACTTACAAAAAAAATAAAAAAAATCCTGAATTATTTTTTTTTGCAAAACATGTATTCAAGCAAAGAAAAGTCAGAATAACAATGTTCAAAATATGAAACCAGCATTTTGAATTGTTTTCAAAGCTGACAGTTTGGCAAAACAAATCTCTTTTCATTATTCAAATTCATAAAATTTCTTAACGAATAACAAAACATTTTTTTTTCGACTTAAAAAAACCATTTTTTTAGAATTATAGCTAGGCCAATACGCTCGTCATTTACCATCGCAAGGTACAGATTTTCGAAAAAATAAATAGCCTATGGAAGAAACCAATAATGCAAAACATCTTATTTGGGCATAAGAAATCAATTTACAAGGTTTCATACAAAATAAAAATTCAATGAAAATCGATTTTTCAAAACGGAGAGAAATAGTTGAAAAAATAAATTGCATTAATTGGTTTGCTTCCAATCAATTTGTTGGTTTTTCTCACAAATAATTTGTTTGGAGTATTTATCAAATGTCTGCCATAAAGGGGTTTGTCTTTCAGTACCCCGCAATTGATTTAAAAAACTCTTTTATTCTAGAAAAATTTTTGGTTTGTTCTCCTGTAAATTTCATGTTAACTCCATGGAAATATCTTCGTGTTATTCAAGCAAGTTTAAACCGCAAAAAAAAAAACAAAAAATAAATAAAAAGTGACCCTCACCCACTCACTTTATCACCGTCATCCTCTTCTTTAATAATTCAACTCAAGCTACTGCACCGGCGCGAGTGGCTTAATCAATCTTCGGCCCCAAAAATCACCCCCCTCATCAGTCAAGAATTCTTTTGATCCTTCCCAAAATCCCCTCGCTTCTACGCCAAACAGTTCCCAAAATCACACATACCGCTTAATCCCGCACCATCAACTATGTTTTAATATCTTGTTTTTATTAATTTCTCTCTCACGCGCGCGCACATCACAAAGTCGTCGGCTCACCGAAAGTTAATCCTGCTCGCGCCGTGAGGAAGTTTCCATCATCATCATTTTCGTCACAATTTTCGTCAGAGACGACCATCAAACGGAGCCAATTCCCGGCATCAATCAAGGCTCAGAGCTCATAAAAACCATTACTCTTCGGTTGAAAACGTGCGCCAAACAGTGTCCCCCCAAAAGAGAAGAGTTGAAGAGAAAGAGACGAGTGCTAAGCTCTGTTTTGTTTAAATTACCATTGGCTACCCCATAAGTGTATTAAGCCTTAACTTTTTTCTTTAAATTATTTGTGCGCCATTTCCGAGCCGGGTTCAGAGCGATCTCGCGGCTTGTTCTACAACCATCAACACTTTGCACCCGACAAGAAATAGACCAAAAGATTTTCCCCCTCTCTCTCTCAAAAAACGCGTCCGTCAAAGCCAGTTTATAATACAGTTTGTCAAAAAATCAAACTGTGCGGTGGACATGAAACAACACTTAAATCATTTATGAGTTCGCTTCATTAGTGCGCGAACGGGGCGGCTAAGTCACCAGCGGTGCGCGAGAGTTCGTTGGTCGCTCGGCTGACTGGCTGGTTAAGGAGAAATGAACACCAGTAGGCCATGATGCGTTGATGGGGGGCGCCTGAGATTTGGAGCAGTTTTGGTTGCGTCTTCTAGGGTGGAGTGCGCAGTAAGCGATGACAAATGTGCATCGTTTAGAGGGCAAAAGGGTGTTGTTTGCTTTAGAAAATGCTCACAGGTTCAAGAAATCGACTTTATAATATTTATTTTGTTAACTTGTCAAAATCGGGAAAAACTCGTAAATAAATCTTATTCTCTGTCTTTTTTTTCTATTTTGATTCCTGTAGAGGCTGCAGTTGTAGCCTCTACAGGAATCAAAATAGAAGCGGTTTGAATCGCGTTTTGAAGGTTGACTTTTCATTAAAATCATTCAAATTAATAAAATCGTACACACAATAAATATTGAGCAATAAATTAATTAAGCATTCTCCGTTCCTCTCGTGGGTGAGCGTGAACAAGGAAAAGAGAAGGAGTGATAGAAAGATAATGATAGTTTTTTTTATCACTCATTTAAAACACTGTTCATGTGAAAATCAAGCCCAAAGCCCAATTTTAAAAGGTTGTACTTCATTCTAAAATTTTAAATTATTTGAAAAGAGTTTGAAATTTCACAAATGTAGTACGTCCATCCCGGGAATCCCCGGGACAAAATTCCCGGGATTTTTCTAAAACTGGGATTTCCCGAATCCCGGGAATTTTCATAATTTGTCCCGGGAATTCCCGAAATTGAAAAAAATAGTAAAATTTTGGTCTGGAAATTCAGATTTGGTTGTGGAAATAGATGAACAGTTGAATACTTAGTAATCTATAAGAATTTTAAAGCATTAAAATTGGTACTCGGCATATACTACCATTAATTTGGCATATTAGGGAATTTTTTAAAATTGTAGTTTACAAATCCGCAAAATGCTTAACGCGTTAAATATTTTCTATTTTATTTATTATATTTTTTAAAGACTGGATATTAACGTATATTTATGATATAGAATAAATTTTTTTTTGCCATTTTTTGATTGCATAATGTTTTTAATGACTTCTGTTAAAACAGGAACAAAACAAAAAATAAAATAAACACCGATTTTCAAATTAACTGCTCTAATATCTCCTGTATCTCTTAAGATTATAGTCTCGATTTTCCCCAGTTGGCAGTAATAATTTAAAGATAATTTGTAAAATATGTTTTATAACTTTCAAAACTTATCTAAATTTTTACATTGACTGGTACCTTTTTATTTGCTGTCGTTTCTAGTTTTTTTAGATATATAGAGAAATTTGTCAAACTTTTCTAGACATGTCATATAAAAATATATATAAAAGAAATATATTTACAAAAGACAAAAAATAAAAAAACCCTTAATTTTGTATTTCTTTTGAGCTATTTAAAAACTGTCGTCCTTGTTTAAATTGAAGTGTAAATAATCACCAATTAAAATTTTTGAGCTGATTCTATGATTTTTAGCTTGAAAACCTAACAAATATAATGAAAACATAATTTTTATGATTATTTCAAAATTTCACGGAATCCCGGGAATTCCCGGGATTTCAAAATATTTTTTCAGTTTCCCGAGAAAATTTTACGCCCTACACAAATGTTTAGTTTTTTAACATTGAAAATTGAACTTATAGTTTCCGAAATATCGCGAGTTGAAAATGAAAATTAATTAGCTAACACTGAGAAAAACACTTTTTTTACTTAATTAAAACTTTAAGAGGCTGTATCTTAGCAGTTATCAGTCCGATCAACAAAATCATAATTAGAAAATTGTGGTAAATACTCGGAATAAGAAGAATTCCAGTGTGTTTTTTCTTCATGAAATATTTTTAAAATGAAACAAAATAAAAAAAATGAAATGTCTATTACTTGAACGAAACGGCAAACATTTTCATAAAAAAATATGTAGTCATTTCCGTTTGCAAATAAGATTTTGCGTAAAGTATGATTTTCAAAATTTTGATTGGCAATGTTTACGATTTTATCCAAAAATCTTATTTTTCTGACAATCTTTTACTCCAGAACAAAATATTTTTTTTAGTGAAATGTATAAATGCGTTTTTTTTTCGAAAAACCATTTTTTGCTAAAATATAGATTTTTATTTACTAATAAGGCCGATGCAAATATTTTTCAAAGTTTTTGTAAAATATGAAAATTGAAATAACAGGCCATAGTCCCATCATTTGAATGTAAAAAGTGTTTTAAAATGCATTTTACAGTAGTTCAGTTGTTTTGCAATCATTAGTTTAAAAAAAGTAAGATTTGACGAAAACAAAAAAAAATACGAAAAAATAACTTTTTGCGATACTAAACATAGAAAATTTTCAAAAAATCAAAAGATGTTTAAATCAACATGCTAAAATGATTTTAAACGCAGGGGAATACATTTTACATCAATTTCTGCTGATTGCACTTAAATTTCCAGTGAAATATTGTTTTTGCCATCTGAATTTTCGTGTAAATTTTGAAGGGGGGGGGGGGGGGGGGGGGGTTGACAAAAACTTTAAATAAAATTGGTACCAGCCTAAATAATATTTCGAAAATAATTCCGAAATTATAGAAAGTTACTCAACTTTTTAAAAACTACAGCGGAAATGTAAGTTTTGAGAAAAGCCTAGCCTTAACAATGTTTTGAAGTCAAATTTTAGAAATTGTAAACTTTACAGTTAATAATCTGTTTATATTGTTAAAAAAAAGTGTTGAATTAAATGTTATTTTCTTCACAGTATTACAAAACTCTTTGAACTTAAGGCCTAATTATGACAAACGACGTTCCATAAATACCATCACCAATCTAATCGCCCCGCAGTGACAATCGCTCCATTCGCGATGCCGATGAGTAATCTATTTAGTGAACCGTGCTCTCAATGAGCACTTCTTCCTGTTCGGCTTAGCATGGCCTACTGCCACTAAATAGCGCTATACGCTGCACCGCTAAACCGACACTCTCTTCCAGAGGAGAAAAAAATACAACATGAAAAACGCACCGGTCGGTCTCTCATCTTCTTCTCGGCCTGACGAAGATGTATTAGGGGATATAAAATTGAAATTGAAATGTTTATTTTTTCCCCGCAGGCAGCAGCAGCAGCCAGATCTCCCACAAAATCCAAACTCCGAGTTCGCGCGCGCGGTTCGGCGCGCTCGAAGTCGTTTCCAACAATCATAAAAACCGACAGATATAAAAAGATCTTAACAAAATATGCTATTTTTACCCACTATTCATCATTTCGAATGGCTCATTTTCGTCGTTTCCTTTACAGTCTAAATCGTCTAAATTGGTGTGTCAAAGAATAAATTACTCAAAAGCTAATTTTCAGTGCCGAGTGCCTGGTTCATCTCCTCAGAGCAGGCCATGGCGTTGGCGGGTGTGTGATGCGGTGCGGTGAGTGTGGATTTGTTTGACATTTTCAGCACCCCGCATCGAGCCGGCGAGCGTGTGTGCGTTGGCCCCGCTCACTTGGATTGAGGAGCGTTGTTGCATTTTCGGCGTTTTCCCCCTCGTGACTGCGTCTCGGCGGTTTTGGGGGAAAAAGTGAGGTTAAACTATTGGGCCGGGCCAAGACGGGGAAAACGACGACGGTTGTTTTGAGAACTGGCATTCCTGGATTTGTGGTCGGCCGGTCGGCCGGTCCCCGGGAAGTGGATTGATTTATTGGGTCGGATTGGTGGGGTTCCCGGGAAGAACGACGGGCGTTCGGTGGCCTCGTGGCCGTGGAATGCAATTTGTCACATTGCTACGGGGCGCTGGAATGTGCCACGATTTGTACCGAGGAAGTGTTAATTGGTAATTTGGATTTGGATCGTTTTTCCCGGGGTAAAACAAACGAATGATTTGTAGAGTTTGGTGAATTACCTGCGTCTCCGTGACGTTTAGCAGTTTGGCCATTTCGGTCCGCTCGCTCGACGAGAGGTACTTTTTCACCTCGAACTGCTTCTCCAGCTCGAAGATCTGCCGACCGGTGAAGGTTGTCCGCGCTTTCTTCTTTCGCCGACCGTTGCCACCATCCTCGTCGTCCTCATTCTGTTGTTCCAGCGATTCGTGGGACCTGTGGCTGTTCTTTTTCGCTCCCACCATCGGTCCGGCCGACGGTGGAACTAGCTTCTGGTGGGCGTGCGGCACACTCGACGAGGACGAATCTTTCATCGAGTGCTGGGACTCGTTCGATCCGAATATCTCCGAGTCCACATCCGTCGAGTGGGCCCGCTCTCGGCTCATGGATCGAACCGATTCTTGGGTGATTTCTACCAAATAAAAAAAAAAAAACAACAACTTTATAACAAGAACCACTTCCCATAAAACCCCAAAACTCCTTACCTTCTTCCAAATGCTTCTCGTATGGCGTTGACTTTGCAATGCAAAGATCCAGCGGTTGATCTTCCATCTCAACCTCCTTGGCCGCGATGTCCAAGCCTCGCAGCAGATATGGCACCGAATGGTTGTTGTTATTACTACTATGGTTGATACCCTGCTCCATCGGAGGCGTCTTCTGCACCTCCTCCGGTTCTTTCCACCCCAAAATGTCCATGATGGAGTGTGGCGTCGGATGTCGCACCGGCGCGTACACGTGCGGGTGCCATTTGTTGGTCGATTCCGTCGTCGTGATGTTGAAGACGTTCAGGTTTGTACTGTGGATCCAATCTTCGCTGCCGAGTGACGAAGGTGGCAGAGGGGGTGGCGGTGGGGGAGGCTGCAACGGCGGTGACTTCCGGTGATCGGATGCCTGGGCCGCCTGGGTGTGTAGATCGGGCGTGTTGGTGATGCACACCTGGTTCACTTCGCGGACCTCCTCAGCCTGTGTCATTGCGGTTGCGGTGGTCAACGACGGCGGCGGGTGCCTTTGGTCACCTATGGTTCACTGGGTGGGGTGGTCCGCCAGTTGGGATTGTGTTGACTGGTTGAGCTCACTGGGTTAACTTGGGGGGCCATAAACTGTAAGTGAAAGGAGAAAAAATTGATGAGTTAACATTGCTAACTGAATGTGTTTGAACAATTCAAATTATTTTAGATTTTTTAAATAAACAAAAACTAAACTAGCATCTATCTAAAAAAAAACTGGTGCATTTCGCCGAATGGACATTTTGTCGAAAATCATTTCATCTATTTCAAAATTCACTGAAACGTTTAAAAAAAAAAACAATTATTATCTAAATTCGATAAAGTATATTTTAAACTTTTTCACTCAATAACTAGGATAACATTAACCCTCTTCTGCTAAATATATCTATTTCAAAAAAAATCATTTTTCCGTGTTGAAGAGGTTATTTTGAGCAACTTTTGTTCTACGAAAAACTTAACTTCTCTTTTTTATGTTTTTATAATTTTTATTTTAGTTTTTTTTAATTAGCATTTATCTTGTTTAGTTTATCTCTGTTTTTGAATATCTAATTCATTTGTCACATTTTCTGCTATAAAGTGGCACCATTATCATTTAAATTGTAAAAAAATGCGTAGAGGCATAGTCTAGGACACTAGAAAAATGTCTGCATACTTTTTTTTTATTAAAATTTAGGAAATGTCAGTAAAATGAACACAGCAAAAAATCCGATGGTAAAATTGCATGCAAAAGCATGCACATCACCTTCGTCAAAAAAGACACTTAATATTACACGCTGCATGTACAATTTTTGCAAACACAAAAAAAAGTTGCAACCGACGGGACTCAAACCCAGCACCTACAGTAAGGACTGGCGTCTTAGCCCGCTCGGCCATCAGACCGATGAAAAATGGTAAGGATAAACGTATATATAAGCTTGACATTTCGGTCAAGTAGGTTTCCCATACTGATGGGCTACATATTTCAGGGTGTAATATTACACAGAATTTCATAAAAAATGCAAAATCTATTTTACACCCAGGCTTTTTACATGCAGCTGGATTACTACTTTATTTGCTGTGTTAACAGCCAAAGTTAAGATGACCAACCAACCACACCACAACGCGTGAAGGAAGGAAGGAAGACTCTTTCAACAAGACCCACAGGAGATCATCAACATCCATCAAGACGAAGAACAATAGATCTCGGATCTATAAATAGACGCACGGCTCCGTGATGGCAAGGCCGATTGAGCCAGTTAGGGTATAGGTTAAGATAGAGGACAAAGAATAAAAAAAAAAAAAACAGCCAAAGTTGACCCCTAAAAAATGACATTTCTAAAAACATTGGCAAAACTTCTAAAACAAGTAAAACTTCCAAACCATAAATTTTCTAAAATTTGATGAGTTCTTCCTTTCAATGTTTTTTAAAGATCAACAATTGTTTGAAAATGGATTTTGGTGTTTTTTTTATCGAAGCCCGTCTAAAGGCGGGTTGGGTTGTAGAGGGTTGAGATACAAAAACTCGATGGGTTAAACAATAGCTGACCTTCCCAGCCACCTTCTTTTTTTCGTAAAATAAAAAGTTACTATTCCAAAATGTCTGTTTTTGATTTCCATTCAAATGATGAACGCATTCTACTGAGCGCTGAAAATAAAAAATTTTCGATAATTTGAATTTTTGTTTTTGAAAGCATCATTCGGAATTGCATCATATTTCTTTTGCAAACCTCATGTTTTAAGCACTAGTTGTATTTAGTAATCTGTCCATGATTGAAAAATGGCTAATATCCACTTTTGTCAAAAACTAGATATTAGCACCAGCACCAACATGAATTTCACTAAAATTTTGTATTGATTGGGTTGCCGATGCGAAAAACCAAACGGCTTATATGCCATTTCTTATGAGAAATTGCCTTGACGGAATTTTGGTGACGATCACTAAAACGCGCTTTTCTCGAAATACTTGATTTGGGATAATAGCCGAATTTCAACTATGGGCAGTAATGTAAGACTGAGAAAATCATCATTTTGCAAGTAGTTATAAAAGCTGCATACTTCAGGATGATTTTTCAATAGCTGACTGTAATTGAAGGTAGTCTAGTACACAGCAAAAAATCCGATGGTAAAATCGCATGCAAAAGCATGCACATCACCTTCGTCAAAATAAACACTTAATATTACACACTGCATGTACATTTTTTGGTAAACACAAAAAAAAATTGCAACCGACGGGATTTAAACCCAACACCAACAGTAAGGACTGGCGCCTTAGCCCACTCGGCCATCAGACCGATGAATATTAGAGTGGATAAACGCATATAACAGCTTGACATTTCGGTCAAGTTGGTTTCCCATACTGATGGGCTACATATTTCAGGGTGTAAAATCACACAGAATTTCATTAAATAATGCATTTTTTTTTTTACACCCAGACCTTTTACACGCAGCTGAATTACTACTTTTTTTAGCTGTGTAGCAATGAAATTAACTCTTTAAAAATAATAGAAAAAATATTTGAAACTAAATAATTTTTAATGAATAAAAAAACTCATACAAATAAACAAAAATTCATCTTTTTAAATAGTTCGAAGATTTGCAAATGTCGGAAAGTATGCAACACCTCATAGAAATAATTAAAAAAAATAGCACTGTAAATGAATAAAAGACCAGCATATATTTGGATAAATACATAAGTTCTCATTTTATTTAATTCAAAACTGAATTTCAAAAACTGCTCATGTTTGAATAAATGTAATAGCTCAAACGCAATACGTTTTTTTTTCTTTTTTTTGCTGAGTGTAAGGAAATCTAAATTTGAATACGGAAATTACTATTGCAGCACTAGCGTGATCCGTTTTGCTAATAGTTCCACGGATTGTTCTGAATTCTGCATGTAAAAATAACACCCATGCAGGGGAATCCATCGGTCTAGGGATTTTTAAGTGTTTGTCCTTGTAAAAACGAAACTATTGGCACTACGCCCCCCGGGGCATGGCCTTCCCTCTAACGTGGGATTTCTGCTCCAGCGCCTCTGACGAGACAGGAGAAACCGGGACCGACGTTTTACTTCACCATCCGATAGAAGCTCAGTGGATAAGGCGGGAATCGAACCCGCGTCTCATAGCATCATCGGGATCGGCAGCCGAAGCCGCTACCCCAGCGCCACGAGACCCACCATCTCATAAATATACTGGATACAAATAATGACGTTCTTAAAATCCGTGAAAACGACTTATTTTTAGATAAGCATAGAAACGCTTCGTTTGCCGTCGGCAAACTCTCAGTTTCCCATGATGATACGCTCGTCTCCATCTAAATCAATTACTCCATAACTTGACAATAGCCGATCACGGCTGAAGCTCCAAACGACACAATTCTGAGGAATCAACACAAAGTTAAACGGCGCATGATTGCGTGAAATAATTACATTTTAACTGCATGCAAAAGCAGCTTCCAAAGAAAGTATATATATTTCCATTTGGAATTTCCAGCACCCATTTGCATAATTCACATCGTTCTCGACACCGCGGCTCTCTCTATATCATCACCAACTGCCAACCGGAAATCACACAAACACCACACACATTGTGACGCAAAATGGCACGATTTTCAATAATTACCTAATTAAATCAATAAAAATCATGTGGCTTTCTCGCCCAGAATCCGTTGATTGACTTGCACAGTCGACCATCTCTCTGGCTGACTCTCGGACGACGACGACGACGATGACGATGTACGATATATGAGCTGCACAATCGAGCCAATTACGGTGCGGTGCCGGGCCAAATGCCATTCCACACAAACTCACTCGCAGCAAGAATTTGTGGAATTGCAGCAGCCCCAACATTATCACGAGCATCAGTTCAGTGGATGTGAACTGTGCGTCCCGGGGCAAAAAATCGTTTAACAACCATTTATCGTTTGAATGCAAATTTTATTCAATTATTAATATCAGCGCGTTTGGCGGCGGCGGTTTGGGGAGGAGTGAACGAGCAACGAGTTTGTGGTGGTTGATGATGATACATCACCTTCTCACACTCCCACAGCGCGCAGTTGGGATGCGAGCTTCGCTATGGTAATTGCTGCTCTCGAGCACTCCACTTTCGAAGCGGGGATAAATTGCAGCATATTGTTTGTATCGATTTGATTGTCCCTATATGTATATTTAATTGAACCTCGCCGACCTCACTCTCCTCGCAAGCCAACATCCTCCCTCGCATCAAATATGCCACAACTACGAACATCATCATCATCAGGAACATTCACAAGTGCGCGCATATCAGGAGGGAGTTTCCACCCCATCATCGTCAGTGGATGCTGCACTAGGGTGGTCCAACATTGACATCTGATTCAAACCATCCTAGCATGCAGCTGAACAAAACAATGCACGCGACCAATAACGGCGCCGACCTTGTCAATTTGTAGATCTCCTAGTGAATACCACCCTAACCATCCGTACAGCATCCCTCTCTCGTCGTCATTTCGTCCTTTCCCAACAACAGGCAACAGGATAATAATGGTTGCCATCTCGGAGAGCATCATCACAGTGTGCGGTGCGGTATGTTGCATATCGTATTTGTGTTTATTATTATGTAGAGAGCCTGGCAGAATATGAAGTCAGCAGTCAGAGACCACCGGACCAGGTCCGACGTCAACCAACGCACAGTGTTTCAATTCGATCCCAACCCGATGACCGGTTGGGAAGGGAAGCGTTGTTAGCACAATTGGTACGTACAGAACGGGAACGAGATGGATGATGACATGTTTATGCTTTACATTATCAATCTCCGACCCCCGAGTTCGGCCGCTTTGTGTGCTCAATGTTGTGTGCTCCGGCATCAGTTAAGGCAATCAAGGGCTTAAACGGGTCTCCCGCCTCTCCCCTCCAACTCCCTGCACCGCGTCCAGGGCTTAATTGGCCTCCGACGACCAAGGCGAAGACGAGCCGAGGCGAGTAATTATTTAATCGTAAATGTAATAATCCAACAATCCTCTGAAACGTACAAACGCGAACCGAACAGGGAAGATTGTGCGAGCTGGCAATCGTCAAGTGGCCAACTCGGGACGGGCTTCCGATGCAGTCCCCTCTCCCGATGGTATACTGTTAATTGATTGGTTTTCAAGTATTTACCAGCACCGAACCCCCCCTTTCCGCGATAGTCTCTTGTGTCCGTGATCTGGGATGTAGCACGAAATAAGCCACCCACTCATTCGCTCATTCATCGATTGGCCCGCTTAAGTGCTCGAAATTGACGTTTTCGTGAAGAAGTGTTTCCATTATTCTTCGCCATTTGTGACACCTTCTGTTTTTTGAAAGCACATAAAATCCAGAGAATATTTACTATTTTAAATTTGGATTTTATTTTGGAAAGGTCTAATAAACCAAATTTTCAATTTTTGCTTTCTGGGTGTTTTTAATACCCCTGACTCAAGGCGGTTTGTATATTTTTCAAACATTGCAAATAATAACTGTTGACAAAAAGAACGCAAAATGCTAAAAAATCAATTGTGCACCCAACTATTCGAGTCGAAAGAACAGTGGTACCATTCACGGACACAGAGAACACAGCTTGAGATGGGTGAGAGAATTATTCTCCCAAAGTTTATTAGCAAAAAAAATCATCCCTCAAAACAATAAATAAATAATGTCGACTGCGGGAATCGAACCAGAGGTCTTTGACAGGCTAACCCACTGACCTAACTGCTTTGGCCACCAATATTTGGTGTCAAAGGAGTGGCAAGAAGTCGATGTACTTGTTGGACTTGTTGGAGATAGGAGATGGAGATATTGATTTTATTAACGAATGAACACATTTGTTTTGATGGTGTGAGATGGTACACCCAGAACTGGTCATCCGCATACGAGAGTTAGTAAATTGGAACGAGAGGATAGATCCCAAAATTTCCGAGAGTACTTTACTCGTGAGCTCACCATTCAAGAAAAAAAGTGTCAATATCAAGACTCGAACTCAAGACCTTCGGCATATTGCACCGCGCCTTTACCGTTTCGACCATCATGGTTTGGTGGCTAAGTGGCGATCATTTGTCGATACAAGCCACTCAATGGGATGAACGGTTTCAATGAACGCATGAACACGATTTGTTGCAGTTGCGCGAGAGGCATATTCTCTCGCCAAATAGTACTTTCCTCACGTCTCTACGGGAGGACTATCCGCTTGGTCTTTAACTTTGGGTGTAGCATTATTTTTTCGATTTTGGCACTGAGCTCTCAATAAATTTTGAGGGAACAATTTTTCGACTCTGAATTCTGGGTTTTGATTTGTTAAAGATTCAGACACTACATAAAAAGGTTACCTAAACGAAATTTGTTAGTTTTTGATCATACTCTTAGCTTATGATTTGTCAAAGGCAAAATTTCTTTCTATAAATACCAATAAATAGCTTCTTTAACACTGTACTTCATTTGAGGAATTAACCAAGAACTTAAGCAATAATATTTACCGATTTTTTAAAATTGACAATATTTTATTCACTCAAATTGAAATAATCTTGATAGAATTGAAAAAAGTTCAGTAGATCAGTTACTCATTGTCAGCAAATAATGAATTTGGACATGACGACTGTTATAAGGTCGTTGAACATTTTTATTTTTTGAAGTTTATGTCCCTCGAAAAATATTTTCAACGGCCAAACTAACTGAAATAGCATTTTTTCCATCTTTAGTTAAAATGATTTTTTTCAAGCATTTTTTGTTGTTGCGAAAAGTCGTATTAAAATGGGTTAATATTTTTTTAAAGCTTAAGGATTCTTTAGAAGTCAAAACAAACTTGTAAAAAAAAACAAATCGATCAAAAAGGAGATTTCACATATAATATAGAAAATGTTAGTGAAAAACATAGCCAAAGTTAACCCCCGAAAAATTTAAATTTTGATAATGTGGGCAAAGTCACATTAAAACATGTCAAATATTCAACTCTAAAATTTTCTTTTTTAATTCTTCTTTCCAATACTTTTAAAGATCAAAAATTGTTTAAAAATAGAGTTTTGGATCGCAGCCCGCCTAGAGGTGGGGTTTGGTTTTAGATGGTTTAATAGGGGAAGTGGGGCAAGTGTAACAAACTCGTTATAACCCACTAAAAATGTTAAAAATCTGTCGGATTTTTTTTTATAATCATCTTATTCCAGGTTTTTACTAAGACTTTGATAAAACAAGTTTTAAAAAAATCCTGTTTTTTTATGTAAAAAATTGATTTTATTTTTTTCCGTACGTTCTTCTCAACTAGTGGGGCAAGACAAACAACCCGTTGGGGAAGAGGAATGCATAAAACAACATGCTAATTTGCTAACAATTGAACTGTTATCAGTTAGATACATCAGATTATAATGTATTTCAAACGTTTCTTTAGGCTGGTACAAATATTTTTAAAAAATTTTGTCACCCCCCCTTCAAAATTGGCCCGAAAAATCAGGGGGCAAAAAAATATTTTTACAATAAACTTCAAAATTTCAATGAAAATTCAAGTGCAACCAGCTGAAATCAAATTAAAATACATTCTTCTGCGTTTAAAATCATTTTTAGCATGTTTGGGTTTATTAAAAAATCTAAAGATTTTTTGAAAATTTTCGATGCAAAATCTTTTTTTTTCGATACAATTTTTGTTTTTGTCAGATCTTAGATTTTTTGAAAACTAATGATTGCAAAACAACTGAACTAGTGTAAAATGCATTTTAAAACATTTTTTTCATTTAAATGTGAAGACTATGGCTTGTTATTTAAATTTTTATAGTTTTTATATTTTTTGCCCCCCCCCCCCTTGACCTCGGCCAGGGCCGAGGGCAAAAACTTTTTAAATATTTGCATCGGCCTTAATTAAAAGATTAAAAAATAATATTCTTCTTAAAAATTCGATCGTATCTACGAACATAAATTATTACTAAGATGATAAATAGTAAATTTTCATAATATCACTATATTTTGTATAGACAATTTTTTTAACAATTGTTTATCAGTTTTAAAGTACTTACTAAAAATCCATATGGTAAACTCGACCCTACTGAAAAACTTTTTAAATGCTCTCAACAAATAACGAAAAGTTAAATCATACTTTATAATAGGTGCAAGTCATTGGTAGGAACACTACTGATCTGGGAAAAACAGAATTTTGAAAAAATAAGCCTTTTAACGAACCCTAAACCTTATTATTTAAAAAAAAAACTTCTTTAAATCTTATGCCCCGTGGCGTTTACTTCATTTAAGTGTTTTTGTGGCATTGCTAGCAACAATTCCTCATACTGGAAATAATCAAAATTGTAAAAAATACGGCCGTACGAGCGATTGTTCCTCTTGCCCCATAAGGTCGTCATGCCCCACCTTCCCCTACATTTATTCTAGAAACGAAGTTGTTATTGCTCCTATTGCTGGCAATAGATTTTGTTTACTCCAAATAACATTTCAATGATTTTTTTGGATTCTGATGGATTTTCAATATTGCTATAAAATTCGACACAATTCAAACCAGAATACTTTGAAATACTTAGAAAGTGACAAAAAATTTCCAAACACTATCGGAGAAAGACCTAATTGGCATACAATAAAGCAACACAAAGAACCATCCCATTTTGTTGCCATACATGCTCCCCATCTCCGACCCAGTTACAAAAACCACTCTGTGATCAGCAATCAGATGTTATCTGCCCAGAAGTAAAAATTGCTTTCAAATTGTTTCTCCCCAATTCCCCCTCCCCCCCCCCTCCCCTTTGTTGGTACCAACTCGAACCATTTTTCGAACACGCGACCAAACCAAACTCGTTATCGTTTTTGGCACAGCATCTATCCTGGCCTGGCGGTGCGAGTTGAGTTAAGGAAGGTTCGCCTGTTGTTGGCAGCACCCAATTAGTGACATTTTATGGCAGCGATAATAGGTGCTTCGCCCCTGCAATCGCTCAGCGCTGTTCGATTGGATCGATATGGGTCGTTTATCAGTCACTAGTGTCAATTTCCCGATGAACACCAGCATTGATTCGATTACAACAATTTGTTAGATAACGCCAATTGGGTACTTGCGGTGATAAATTGATTGGTTCTGCTCAGCATTATGAAACGATTTTGAGAACACTGAAATATACAAATAAAAATCGGTTTCTGGGAACAGCTTTGTGACTAAATTTCCCCGAGCTAAATCCGCCATAAATTGAATTTATTCCTACATCAAACACTAACAATTCTCGGAAGAGCCAGGTCCAATCAGTTCTCCCTCAGTGATATTATACCAACCATCACGCAGCAATATAAGGAGACGAAGAGAGCTGCTCGCCCTAATTGACGTTCAATTATTCCCTCTGTTTGGCCGTACATAATCTAATCACCCCTTTTTCACACCCCTACAAATTTGAGCCCAATGTTGTTAGCTCACATGTTCATTTTATGACGATCCTGAAAAAACGTAAGCACTTTGCCCCTTTGCGGCGTATAAAATGTTGCTCATCATCGTGATCATTTAGCAAAATCCTCACTTAATCCCTTCCAGCAGTAGCAACATTTCGGCGAAACATTAACACATTTCATCTCGTAAATCCAATTTTCATTACTCGCGCCGCGCCACAACGATTAGCACGGCGAGAAAAATTTCGAAATTTTGAGTTGAAGGGAAAACATGTATTTTAACGTCATCCCAAATGATTTATTTTTTCGAAACTTGAAATCTCAATCAGGAGAAATAAAACGAGTTGAACAACAACATCATGACGAAAGAAGAAGAAGAGTCTCCTCCTGCCATCATCAGTCATAAAATCATATTTGGGGGAAGTCATCAAAACGGCTCATGTGACGAGAGCCGGCGACGACAAATGAATATAATAAAACAGGTTTACATTTTATTGGAATAAATTGTCATAAAAGAGCGATATAGAGGAGATACACACCTCGCCACCTCGCCAGCCCGGACTGTTTGTGCCTGTGGCGGAGGCCCTCATCATGATATGTTAAGCAAAATATCCCCCCCCCCCCCTTTTCAGACCATCAACCCCGTCCTCAACCACCCGAAAAATACACGCGTGCGTTCGATCGAGCATATATAATATGGAAACAATTAACAAAATTGATTTTCATTACATATTAAATACTCAATCATGGTTGAAACAACAACAGCAGCAGCAGCAGGAGCAGGACGATAGTCTATCCCACTCTGGCAGGATGCAACTCCATTCTCCATTCAGCAAAACGGCAGCCGAAGCAGCAGGGTTGTTGTGGTGTATATTTATTCGCATTTATGTTTTATATCGGGTTTTAAACGCTTCCAGTGCACATACTCACAAGAGCGTCGAGCTGGAGCATCATGTAGGCAATTGTGGAGAAAGAAGAGAAAGGTTTGGGGGTACGGCAGGATGACGATGACTTTGGAGGACGAATTGGCTTTGAGTACTTCTGAATAAGACAATAATTTTGAGGATAAGGTATGAATTTCAATGGAATTATTCGGATTCGTTGAATCATTGAAGTGAAAAGCAAAAAAGTAGGGTAATGAAAAATAAATAGATTTGTTTGAATTTTTTGTCTTAACCTACAGTCATCCCACATATTCGGAACACCCACAAATTCGGAACACTTTTATGATAATTTGTCAATAGCATGCCAAAAGTAGCTTTTCTGTCGACCTTACTATTTTTAGAACCTTCATTTGGACATTATCTTGCTATTTCACTAGTAAAAGTAGTACTTTTTGAACAAAAAACTTCATTCCAAGACTATTTTGTCCAGAGCAGCAAAACACTGCCTCCAAATGGCCTGTTTCATAATTGTGGGATGTTATTGTTCCTCCCACAATTGTGGAACACCTGAATTTAACTGATATTTTCACAAAAAAAGTTATCAAACGATGTATAAAACATCACTAAGCTTGAGTTTCATTGGTTTCAGTGTGTGAAGTCATTATTTGGTAATAAATATGTACTCCTGGAGAGATCCAAAGTTTGTTTACATTCGTAAGAAAAAAGTGTTCCGAATTTGTGGATTTCAAGGGTCAAAGTAATTCTTCAAAAACTTCATATAAAAGTTAAAATTTGCAGATGTTCGATACAGCATTCGAAAGATCGCAAGAAAAGCTTTCAAATGAAGGTAAAAGCGAATCATTAAGTTCAATTATCGATTTGCTATGATTTTTTGAACATTGGCTGATCTGGAAACCGTTCCGAATATGTGGGATGACTGTACTAGAACAAAAGCGAAATCTACAAAAATCACCACACGTAAGTAATTTTTCTTAAATATTTTTTGTTGGCCGAAATTTTCATTTTTTTTTGATTTTTCGTAATTAAAATACGCAACTGTTGGTACCAAAACATGTATATCGCTGAAATTTTGAAATAATCGCAGTTTTAGTGAAAAATGTAGATTTTTCCCGTTTTCTTCATTTTGACCTGGATTTTATTTTCAAAAAAAATATTCCTCAGAGTCCTGTTAATGAACTCCACCCATATTTCAGTATGTAAAATTGTCCAAGGAATCCTATAAAAATATTTCCAGATATAGGTTCTTTTTGAAAAAATGTTTTTGTGAAAATCGACGAAAATGGCAATTTTTCGGACCACCCTAACACGGCGTTGGTCACCCTAATGATTCGACCATAGAATGTTAAGGTGAAGCCGTCGATCATTTTCGGAGGAAATTGAACATCACTCTAAAATATTATGTACAAAATTCAATTCAACGAATTTCTGCACCAAAAAGAATCAGCATGTGCAGGTTGTTGCCTTTTTGAAGCCACTTAAGGAATTTTTGATCTAAATCAAATGTGTCTCAAAATTTATATATTTTTGTGGAACAATCATTGACGTCCTAGTTGGCAGTCATTGATTAATGACGATTTCCATAACATCGCAAGGAATGTAAGAATCCTTACCAAAAAATATTAGCATGTGTGGAGCACTATTCTCAATAACTTGTAGAAAGAATTTTGTCAAAATATTGATAGCGACGCAAAAGTTATATCATTGAACGAAAAATCATGGCAATGCTGGAAGTCTTCACGTTAAGAGAAAAGAAAATTAAAAATTGTACTTTTAATGATTTGATTATTTGTACCTCCTCATTAGGATGACATTAAAAAAAATCGTAATCAGGATACCCCCTGGCTCGATTTTTTATATTAAAAATAAATTACTGTACACAGCCAAATCGGTTAAGGTTCAAGGTTCGCTATAGATAAGGCTACCAACTCTTGCTGAGCAAAAATCCGTACACTTTGCCGATATGACACCATGGTGTAAAAAAAATGTCAATGAATTATTTAGATAAATTAGATTTAATATATTTGAGAATTAAAAATATAAAACTGTGTCGTTTTTACAGCAAAATGCTATCAGAGTGCTTATGACGTGCACGTTTAAAAGTATTCATAAAAAAAACCGTGATTTGAATCAAATCATTATGTTCTTCATTTTTTTTGTTAAATTTTTAAAAAAATAAACGTTATAACGTTTAAAAGTTTACTAAATGTCAAGTTTGCTTATCGTTCTTAGTGTTTTCACGAACAATTTTCCAGAGTTTTTTTTATTGAAAAGGTCTTAAAACATGTAAAACACAACTGTTGTAGGCCCTTTAGAAAAACTCTAGATTTGTTAATCCAAATGTTTTCACAAGTTTTAGAAAGCCTTTGGAAATGGATAAATATATTTAGTAAGGAATTTCTAAAAGAACCATTCTAGAGTTTTTTTTTAAAGGTCCTATCAACATATGAAAGCAGGCCCGTAGCCAGGGGGGGGGCTTCCGGGCTGCAGCCCCCCCCGAAATTTTTTCCAATTTTTTTAAAATTGAACTACCTTAAAAAAATCTTAAATCAATGATTGTGTGTTCTCTTCCCAGAAATAATTTGTAAGATAGAGAATCAAGAATTGATTGATCAAACTAAGTAATTTGCCTGTCCATTGCCGGGCTCAGTTTTTGTAGATTATGGATCCAAAATTTGGATATTTAAAAATTGAGCTGCAGATTTGAACATTGTTCCATTCAGTAACATCTCATTTATCTTGTAGTTTTAGCATTACATTGGTTAGGATGGTCCAAATCTGGGCTTACTTGGGGCTATCCCCTGAAATCAAAGATTTACGCATCACTAGCCTAAGTTCCAAAATTTGAGCTTTTTCTGACCACTGACCACCAAGTTTGGGCAAAATCGTCAAATTGTATGGAGAAAAGCAACTGTTTCAGTTTTTGACGAATGGAACGCGCAATAACTATCCAGTTCTTATCAATTTTCAGAACTAATATCTTCTTTAAATTTGGAAAAACTTTCCCGAAGACACCTTATTTTTTTGGGTTTTTTGCTAGAAAGTTATTAACCTTCGAAAATAGCAATTTCCGAGCGGACTGCTCTAAGGGGCTACATAGAAATAATTACCGTCATCTGGGGCGAATCGGGACTACAGTCTGAATAGGGACAGCAAAAATCCTTAGATCTTGTTGTCTTATTTTTGATTGTAGAACTTAGGTATGACCCCTGAAGAACCATAAAATAATTTAGAATTTTTGGATTCAATGTGGCGGTCAAAATGGAGGTCAAGAAATATTTCTGGTGTTTTTTTTTTAAAGGTCTAATAAACCAAATTTCCAGTTTTTGCTTTTTGGGTGCTTTTGAAACCGTCAGGGGGTATTAAAAACACCCAAAAAAGCAAAAACTTGGTGTATTGGACCATTAAAAAAACAGATGCCGAATTTGATGTTAAAAACAAGCAAATAAAACATGCCGATTTCATTTGTTCCTGATTCGGTTATCCGAAGTCCTTCGAACTTCGGATAATCGAAACTTTGGATAATCGAGGCTTTGGCTAGTCGAATTTGGATTGTAAAATTAATAGCCCTCCTTTATTTGCATTAAAACCTTTAAACTGTTATTACATGTTTTTTCTCTACATTTTTCAAAATTTATCATAATTTCTCAAAAATATTTAGATTTTGTTTTCAAAAACGAAAGCATTTAATATGAAAAACATTTGAGTGAATTTTGACTATTATCAGAAATACAATTCTAATTTTATCGTTTTGGTTTTAAGAATATGGTTAGTTACATATCTTAGACCTTAGAGAAAAATGCTTAAGAAATATCTGTGTGTATTTTTTTATTACTTTTTCGTAAACCTTTTTTCCGAAACCACTCGTCCAAAATGCTTTCTTTTGGTCACATTTTTTAGTTTCCACCGTGGCCAATCTCCAATTTTTATTTAATATATCAAAATCGGAAGATCAACTAAGTGAATACTTATTATCAACTAATTTTCACTTTGTGCATGAGCTTGCGATTTTTAAAGGAAGAAATAAAATGATAAAAATATTCAAAACGTTAAAAAATTTAAGCTTGGATTCAAAAACTCTGAAATTAAATTAATTAAACATCACTTTCAAATTATATAATTTCTGATCAATAATTCATTTTTCAACTATTTAATTTCTATTTTTGGATTTTACAGATTAGAATTTGCATTTTGAAAATTTTAAAATTTCTTTATTATTTTTATAATTTCTTATTTCTGAATATCAATTGTAAATATTTTCCAAAGTTTATGTTGCCACCTTTTCAAAATGGACCAAAAACAGAGAGCAAATACAATATTAAAAAAAAAAGTTTCACAATTTTAATGGAAATAACTTATTTCGATTAAGTCTTTTAGGACCAGCGACCAGGTCGGTCCGGAAAACAAATTTGAAATGTTTTTCCTGCTTTGATAATCATATACGACATGTTTGGGCTCGTTTAAAAATATTTAGAATTTTTGTAACATGTCGCGGAACCGCGAAAAGTTTTTTCTCACGAAAAAAGGATTTCGCCATCAGCTAGATATTTTTAAAACTAATGATGCAAAACAACTGTACTGATTTAAAGTGTGTTTTGAACACTTTTAAAATAATAAAACCATAGCTTGTAGTTTTGATTTGTAACCCTCTCAACTTTGGTCAGAGTTTAGTGACATAAACTTCAGAATAATATTCGCAACGGCTAATTGAAGATTTAAAAATTTTACACTTTCAAATTTCTAAATTTTCATAATTTTGATTTAATTTTTTTGGTATTAGACAAAGAAATGCCAGAAATCAAAAATAAAAATAATAAAAACATAAAAAATTTAAGATAACAATTCAACAGAATAATATCAAAAAATCTGAAATTCCAAAAATTAAAAAATCTAAAACTGAAAATTAATAAAATAATTGATACTTAAGAAATCCTAAACTAAAAAAAATATCATTTTAAAATTAAGTTATTCAAAATCCAATAAATTATGTTATTTCAATCTTAATTTTTGGATGCTTTAAATATTTTTATGTTTGATTTCTAGTATGCCTAAATTAATTTATATTTACCAGAAAATTAAGTGATTTTTGTAATGGCTTTTCCCTTATTTCAGCATTTTAAGATTCAGCGTTTTGATAGTCAGCTTCATGAGGCAATTCTTCAATATTATTTAAGCGAATACATTATTTTCAAACGTTATTTTCAGTCGCATCCAAATAAACAAATCAAAATCTCATCAACACATATTGCTCCCGAAGAAATATCAAACGACGCTTTTGTTTCTGTTCCTTTTCAGCTGCGTACCGCTTAAGAGAAGTCTTTTCGCAAACCTTTTCTTGACCGTTCCTTGAGATTTTTTGTATGGAGTTTTAAGAGTCTCCGTACTACAGGACATTTTTTAAAATTTTCTTTTGAAAGTAGAATATAGTTCTTGTAGCAAAATTCAGACTAAGATTTGATTTACAGGAAAAATGTAATTGATTTAAGAATTCTTACATAAAGTGTTCTTTACTTTTAAAACAAAAATTTAAGATAATAATTACACATGATAATTTAAAAAAAATCAGAAATTCCAAAAATGAAAAAAATCAAATACATAAAAAATATAAAATAATTGCAACTAAAAAAATCCTTGAATTATATAAAAAAAAAACATTTTTTATCATTTTTAAATAAAGATATTCAAAAAATAATTTTCAATCATTTCAATAAATTATGTTTTAATAATCTTATTTTTTTTTATGCTTCGAATATTGGTATGTTTGAATTCAAGTGCAGACTAAGATTAGATTTACAGGATAAAACTAATCAATTTATGAATTCTTACATCTTTATTTTTAATTTAGCAACGTTTCGTAAATATAAAATTTCTAAACCATAAAATGTGCAGGATTTTGTTCCTAGAGTCAAGATATTGCTTGAACAAACATCGATTTTAATAAATGGTTACAATCCTAAATTATTAAACATGTATATAGATTAAAATTTTATTAAAAAATTATCTTTAGAATTGAGATCTGATTAAATTTTGTTGTCATGTTTTAAAATTTTATTTTTGCTCAAATTCTGGACCAATTTTCAGAATACAATGAGTAATGAATTTGAAAATGGCGTTTAGTCGGAATATTAAAGTTAAACATGATTCGTTTTAATGTTTGATGCAATCGAGGAAAATTTTAACGGTTACATATGCATTTAAAAATGGTTACATATGCATTATTAACAACTCTTCCAGTGAATATTTTGGCGTTAAAAATTAATTTAATACATTTTATCTAAATTTTTTAACACATTAAAATTAAACACAGGCACTGATTTTTTTTCTTCAAATATATATTTATTATAGGCCTACACAGAAAAAAATGTGAAATTACTCGACACGGAAAAAATGAATCACATGTAAACTCAGTTGATGTAAACTTGAGATTCGACGTAATTTTTTTTGTTGCCATGGAGACACTTCAGAAGCTGAAATTTCAACGATTATATTTTTTTGTATTTCATTAAAATTATTTATTTTTGAGAGCACCAGGAGCTTCGCAAAATATGAAATGGCTTCAATAGCTTAGAACAATTAAAATTAAACATTGTTTAAGTTTGTTTATAAAATTTTAAGAAAAACAAATATTCCAGTTATGAGTTTTATGTTGTGCTAGAAAAAATGAAAAATGTTAGACAAACCATCACAATTATCACACAGCTGAAAATGTAAATCCAGACAGTTTTAAATTTCTCTCAGTATAAAATACAGAAAACATAATACTTATGGTTAGATAAATCGATATTTCTTTAAAAAAAAATATGCTTTCAAAAATTTGATTCAAGTTAAGTATATTTTAAATTTAGCGACGTTTATCACGATATTGGATTACAATTAAACAATTTAAGAAAATGTTAAAAAAAAACACTTTCTCTACTCCTTTAATACAAACTAGCTGTTAAAATAAAGAAAAAAAAATGACGAACGAGTTTCTTCAATAAATACATTGAAAACTTAATATGAAAATCTTCGAAAACTTTTTTGCATACATTACATTAAAATTTTACAATTCATCTCAATAATTATACCACAAACCAAGTGATGGTATAAATGATTTGCTGATTTTTATACTCCTTGAATTTTTGCACCCAAGCCCCCCCCGAACAAAAATCCTGGCTACGGCCCTGTATGAAAGACAATAGTTCAAACACTCTAGAATTATTGATAATCAAGTTTGAATTGAGGAAACCCCAGAAAACTCCCCTTTTTAAATCAAACTCACAGAAAAATAAAAATTTCTAGTTCACAAAAGCTTCGACCAAATCAAAAAAGCAATTCAATGATTAAAAAGTTGTCAAAATTCCGTACAAATCCGTATTATGCGTAAAATTCCCTACAAAAAATCCGGCCTGTTAAAAATCCGCGAAGAGGTTCGAAAATCTGTATGGTAAGGAAAAAATCCGTACAGTTGGTAGCCTTAGCTATAGACCATTAAAATTGGTGAAAAAAATCTCTTCATAACAAAACGATTTCCTTAAATCTCTATAATTCGTCAGGGTTAACTCGGATCGTTTTGCAATGTTTAACAAAGATGTTTGTCATCAAATTTGATGTAAGAATCTCACACTTGACAATATTTTTTTTACTGATTTTTCCATACAAACTTCAACGATCAATAGCGCCCCTCAACCTTAACCGATTCGGATCAAAATTGGCATAGTTATTTTGTGTATCTAAAGAATGATTTTCCAAAATTTTATATTTTTCTTGTCACTTTTTGCCTTCCTCACTGAGGTAAGGCTATAATCCTGCTCTAAAAATGAACTTTTTATTAAAAGCTCGAAGACCCACCTTCATGTATACATATCGACTCAGAATCGAAAACTGAACAAATGTCTGTGTGTGTGTATGTGTGTGTATGTGTGTGTATATGTATGTATGTGACCAAAATTCTCACTGAGTTTTCTCAGCACTTGCTGAACCGATTTTGACCAAACTAGTTGCAATCGACTTGGTATTGGGTCCCATACATCGCTATTGAATTGTTTGAAGTTTCGATAACTCGTTCAAAAGTTATGTATAAAAATGTGTTTTCACATGTATCCGGATCAAATTTATATGCATGTAAACGATGTCCGAATCCATCACCCGACCCATCGTTGGATAGGTAATCGAGAGACCTTTCCAACGAATCAACAACATTGAAGATCTGGCAACCCTGTCTCGAGTTATGACCACTTAAGTAATATTTATGTACTTTTTTGAAGCCGGATCTCAATTAAATGTATGCAAACGATGTCCGGATCCATCATCCGACCCATCGTTGGTTAGGTAATCGAAAGATCTTTTCAATGAATCCAAAACATTGAAGATCTGGCAACCCTGTCTAGAGTTATGACAACTTAAGTGATATTTATGTACTTTTTTAACCCACCGGCAGTCGCGTAAGTATACTTTGTACACAGTTTGTAAGGGCACTTGTAAGAAAGGTAAAAACATGCGAATTCCAGAAGGTTGCCTAAGCTATGTCCGGATCCATCATCCCATCTTTGGTTAGGTAATGAGTCTTTCCAATGAGTCTATAACATGGAAGATCTGGCAACTCTGTCTTAAATTATGACCGCTTAAGTGATACTTGTGTATTTTTTTAGAAATGGATGGAATTTGAGTTCAAACCCATCATATCACCAAATGTTGGAAAAAGTGAGGAAGGCTCCAACCACATATGTGGATTAAGTTAGTTTTTTTTTGTTACGCTTGTTAAGGTCATCCTAAACTTATCTGAAAATGATTTACAACTGTAAATCGAAAATTCTTCTTGTAAACATTGCCAAAGTCACCAATTCGACCAGAAACACCGTTCACATGATCTCGATTGTCAAAATTGCATGAAGTATCGTGTGGACAAAATAATGACGCTAAAATAACCTCTTTTGAGAAAAAGTTAGTACTTACAAAGCTTATGGCCAGATTAAAAATAAAAAAAAAATATAAAAAAATTAATAACAAGCCAAAGTCTCAAAATTTAAGTGTTTAAAAATGAATTTTACATTAGTTCAGTTGATTTGCAATCATTAGTGTTCAAAATGTTAGATTTGGCGAAAACAATAATTTCAGCAAAAAAAAACCTTTTGCGATACTGTACCTCGAATTTTTAAAAATTTAAAATTGTTAAATAAACCCATACAGGCTTAAAATGATTCTAACCGCAAGGGATTGCATTTTCAGTTATTTTCTGCAAATTGCACATAAATTTTCATTGGCATTTTGAAATTTTTAGAAAAAAAAATATTTCAAAATGCCAATGAATTTTTCAGACCGACTCTGAAGGCGCCCCTTGGGGGGTGACAAAAACTTTGTATAAAATTTGTACCTGCCTTTTGAAAATAACAAAATTGATACTACACAGAAAAAAAGTTGAATTTTGGAATGTTGAACATTTGGTAGGTTGAATATTACTTCTTTTTTCAGTAATATTACATGAAAATGTGTAAAAATGTGAACATGATGAATATTCATCAAAAACTGATGAAAATTCATAATTTTCTGGGTATAATTAATCATTTTTTTACACCATCTGTCACCAATTCCTGATGAATATTACCATCAGTTTTGTCTGTGTAGTGTAACTGATAATTCTTGAAAAAACCGAAACAATATTTTTGGTTATCATGTTCGTAGCCCATAAAACGAATAAACAAATCTTCAAAATTCTACAAATATCACTCCCAAATGCGCTAAATGCCACGTTACGCCAAGCGCTCGTAATTGAAAATCCTGACATATCGCGCCAGCTCCATGGTCGTTGAAGTCGGCACCGAAGCGCTCTACTGCTGCAGATGACGATGATTCTGATGCTCTAAATTATCTCGTTTTCAAGTGCCGCGCTCGCCGGCAGCATTTTTGGTATCATTGCGACGCTGCTAATTAGCCTACCAACATGTTCTTCTTCTTCTTCTGCTACTTTTTCCCACTCTGAAAATAAAACCAGCCAGCCAGCCAGCTCTGCTGTACCTACATAATTTAAATTTAATGAAATAAATGTAATAATCGTCACAGAGAATTGAGCACGTCGAGCGAAAAAGTCATGAAGTGCTCAAACACACTCACAAAAACGAAATGTTAATTACGGTTAAATAGAACCATTGGATCTGACAGACACAGCGAAAAAAAAACCGCTCACCATTTTGTGGGTGCGGATTTGAGAGGAGGACGGGATCCAAACATGGAAGAGGCCTGGCCGTAAATGCACTCATTTAGGAGCACAAGAACACACACAGTTTTCAGCAGAAGCTGAGAGCACAGAGGCGCAAAAGTACATGAAAATGAGGAGGATGCTGCGAGCGATGAGCGATGGAGATGAAATGAAACGAAGATTATAAAATGTGTGTTTTTAATTATTTTTCACTCGCCCCGACCGCCTCCACCTCCCTCCTCTTTTCCCGGGGGTAATTCTCCGTGAAAAAAAAAGTGAACAGTGAAAGAGACCTCAGGCCGACTTTCGAAAGATGTCATCAACGTTGAGAAGAGGGTCGGAGGTGGACGATTTCGGGGCTGAATTCAAGAAATATTTTGCATGATGATGACGCTTTGAAAACGATTTATTTATACACATACACACCATTTGAGATTTAATTAAAGAGGTTGATGGACATACGGAGGGAGACGGCCAGATTCAAAAACACATACAATGTCAAATTTTGCCTGAGGTACTTTGGCCACCGTCGTTTTGTCACATGTTTGGCTAAATTGGCAGGAATTTGGATACGAGACCAGAGAGTGAGAGGCCACGCTGGCATACACCTGGCCGCCAGAAGCCAGGATTCGGGTGGTCCTTCACGTGCTTGGACGGTGTTGGAAGATTGCCATAATCGAGTCGTGCAGTCGGAGGCGGTCAACGGAAGATTTGAATGTTTTGCTTCTGAGCACACCTCATTGAAAGTGTAATGATGGCTGGAAAATATATAGTAGAATGGTCATAGAAAATGTTTCCCCAATATTTCTGCTAAATTAGGCCGCTGCAAATATTTTTCAAACTTTATGTCCACCCTCTCCCTTACAAATTGGTCCGAAAAATCAGGGGCCAAAACATTTTTTTTTCAGAAAATATCGAAATTTTTATAGAAATAGAAGTCTATCCAACTGAAAATATCGTTTAAAAATATTTTGAACTTTTATGAAATTACAATGTAGAGCACCGCAAAACTTTTTTTTTCTCTGGAATTTCTTCGTAATTTTGGAAATTAATGATTGCAAAATAACGGGACAGGTGAATGATGCATTTTTAAAACACTTTTTCCATTAATGTATTGTTAAAATTTAATTGTGTGCAAAATGCCTTGCTCTTTAAATGTTATTTTTCTAATTTGTTTTAAGGAAAAAAAATGTAGATCCGCAAATTTCCAAGCTCTTCTCGGTTTGGAACTATCCAAAAACCACGTGAACACCCCTTGGGAGGGGGGGGAGGGGAGGGGATTGATTGGAGATATAAGATAATCAGAAAAACTGTGCAAAAACAGAATTTGAAACATTTAACATTGACTGAACTTTAACATGGGTCATTCCAGGTCAACTGGGTACACTTTTGGACTCGACCTTTACCGATTTGCACCAAACTTGGAGGGAACGTTCATCTATCGATAGTAAACAGAAAAACCAAGTTTGGTGCTGATTCAACTATCCCTCTATTTTCGGCATCGCTCTTTTTTTGACGATTTTCTAAAAAACTTTTTTTTCTTTTAATCACTACTTAGCAACTATTTGAGCAAACCACTTTCTACAGGTTGCATTTCATAGCAAATTGTCCAAGAAATTCGATAAAAATAAAAAAAAAATATCCTTAAATATCCCCTTATATTATAATTCAACGTATAAAGTATTAAAATTCAGTGTTGACAAATTTCTTATATTTTAATTTGTTTTATTTCATCACCGTCGTGTTTCCCGGACAATTTTACATAAAAATCAATGTAAACCTCAAACTAAAATGAACTATTGGCGAGATACAGCAATTTTACTGAAAAAGTTTGATTTTGCGCAGTGTACCCAGTTGACCTGAAAAGCAATATATGTATTTTGATAATGGCTGTAAAAAAAAACTAAAAAGAAAAGAATCCGAGTCACTGAAAATGGTTTCTTAAAGATTATCAAAAAAATAAAAAAGACACATTCTCCGGCAATGAGCTATTTGGATATTTTACCTCGATTCTGGACTACTTGAAGCTTAAAAAACATGGTTTTCATTAATTGGACTTTTGAATATCATTATGTACAAGTTGGTTAAGTTATGCAACAATTCGTGATAAAATCAGCGTTTTAAAACATTTTTCTGAAAACTCCTGGTTTTCAGCGAAATAAAATCCAAAAATTATTCTTTTGATTGCATTTTGTAGGTTTTCAGATGTACAAAACAGAAATGTCATGGATTTACCGTTTATCTTAAGTTTAGTATTTTTTCAAACTAGTGTAAGTTTACCATTTTATTGCGTTGCAACGTCACGAAAAAGGGACAGTTGTTTATGTCAACAGAAAACTAAACATTCAATCATTTGGATATTTCGGATGCTCTTTGTACTTAGAAAGAGCTTTCAAATGCAAC
The DNA here is from genome assembly GCF_015732765.1 of Culex quinquefasciatus. Classification (NCBI taxonomy): domain Eukaryota; kingdom Metazoa; phylum Arthropoda; class Insecta; order Diptera; family Culicidae; genus Culex; species Culex quinquefasciatus. The sequence goes on from NC_051861.1 coordinate 1,690,465, forward strand.
CTAGAGCGACTAAATTGGTTGTCTAGATCCAAAGTTGCAACAGGTTTAAATTTGCGTTGCAACGTCACGAAATTTTAAATCATATTGGTCACATGGCAAAAAAGGTGTATGCGTAGTTGATTGTTGGAGATCAAAGGATTTTAAATATTATATATGTTTTATATAATGTTTCCGAGCCTTTTTTTACAGAAAAATTTTACATGGGTCATTCAGAATTCCGTCACTTAGGTTTGTAGCAACTCGAAAAAAATAGGTATTTTATAAAACTCGTTGAGTAAATCAAAATAGACCGATGTTTACAATGGGGAAAAATTCTAAAACTTTAAAAAAAAAAAAAAATATTCACGTGGTTACTGGATGGCCCCTTTATGATAAACTGATTTATGTGAGGGTTCATTCTAATACAACGCAACAAATTGTTTTATCGCACACATTTATGTAGGCCAAATTATGGTGAAATTCACCAAACAATAATAATCACGTGATTCGATTGTTTTTTGACAAACTTTTGTCACTTTGTTGTTGGACGAACCCTTACCTAAATAAGTTGTATGCAACGTTTAGTTGTTCGCAATTAAAAATGTTATGTTGCGCAGGTAAACAGTTTTATTATTTCCTCAAATTTAATTTAAAAAGCACAAAAGTCAACAAAATAAGTTACGTTGTTTGCTGATCACCCCTTGGAGGCCATCAACAAACGATATGGGCACTTTAGTTATGAATTTCTGTCCTCCTGAAAATTTGAAGCTCCATACCTTCCTTCTAAAACGTTGCAACGTCACGGCGGAATGTGTCAAAACTATTTATTTATTTATAACAAACCTACTTAATCTGATCATCATATAAAATTTAAAGCACATTGAAAAAAAATAAAAATAAAACAAAAATCCAATTTAAGTATTTTAGTAGTAAGTTGTTAAGAAACTGTTGTCCTTATGTTGAATGTAGTCAGGGTCCATTAATTTAATTGTTTTTAAAAGTGTGAAAATCTGTTTTTATGACCATTTCAAAAATATCCCGGGATCCCGGGAATTCCCGGGAATTAGGAAATATGTTTCCCATCACCGGGAAAAAATTACGCCCTAGAAATTATCAAACACCTCGCCTCAATGATCTACAGTCCGATTATCCGAAGAGTTGTACAGTCCAGACTCGATTACAGAAACTTTCATTCCGAATAATGAAAAGTTCGGATAATCTTCACGAGAAAATTTTTTTTTTCGTTTTCTCATTTTTGATAGTTCAGCATAAGTACGACCCGTAAACTACTCAAATATGATTTAGAATTTTCTTAATCCAAGATGGTGGCCAAAATGGCGGTGATTACATATTGAAAAATGCCTTTTTTTAATTAAAAAGGCAATCAAAAATTCAAATTTGACTAAGATGGGATGGCATAACCCAAATTTGAGATCTTAAGTAAGAAAATAAAAAATAAAAACACGGAAAACTTTCATTTTTGGTTGTGGTTCAATTATCCGAAGTCCCATACAAACCTTCGGATAATCGAACTCCGGATAATCGAGTCTGGCCTATATGTGACTTCAGGTAATGATAAGGTTAATTGAATCATATAAAAAATTGAAAATATTTTCTGTATTCTTCTTATTTTCTTACTTTTAACATAAAATTCGAGCTTTGCGACCTCATTTTAGTCAAATTTGAATGGTTGGTTGCCTTTTATATTTACAAATGCAGTTTCTCATTATTTCATCACTGCCATCTTGAATTTGAGAATTCATAATAACTTAAGAGTAGTTTAATGGTTTTACTTATACTTAAGCTTGGCAATCATAAATCGGACTTTTTTTTGATTTGATAATCCTAAGTGATTTTTTTCCAAAGCCTTCGGATAATCGAGTCTGAAATGTGCTTAAATATATACTAATTTGATGATTTCACATAATATGACGAACAAGTTTGTATTACAGAATAATTGTCATTTTTTCGTCACAAAATAATTCTCAGGTGATAATTCATAATCCACCAAGATCTCAAATTCATCTAGCCTCAAAACGTGTTGTTAATTATTTATCAACTCACCCGCACCTTCTTTCCCTCCCTCACTCATAAACCCCATCCTCAAACGATCTCCTTCCCTACCGCACGCCGCAGTAATTAGCCTCGCCGACAGCCAACTTCTTCAAGTCGATCGGGCGCGCGCGCGCAGACTCACGGCAATTAAGGTGAAGCTCCGCCTGTCTGCAAATTTGCGCGCGCGCTCCCCCACTGAAAGAAATCACCGCCAGAGAGAGAGAGTGGGAGAGGGACGAGAGCGAATTACTTGCCGCCCGCCCATCATCAACGATCAACGATCTTGTGTGAGAGAGAGTGAGTGGGAGAAAGATCGTTGGTTGGTTCAGTGATCGCTACTGTGTGTTGATGATCGTTAAATCTTGAAGGAGGGAAAAAAATCTTCCCCGAAAAGTGCTGTCGCTCTAATTAAGGCAATTAAGTAATTGGACTACTTAGAAGCTGCTACTTACTTATGGCCGTTGCTCGACGATGATGACGGCTCTTGTGCTGCTCTGTGCTCACTGTTGATGGCCGTCGGCTTCGTTTGCGGCGATGAGTTTGTATCCAATCAGTGACATCCTTTGTCGTTTAATTTTATTTGAATTGGTATTTTGTTCAGTTCACTCAATTTCCTTTTAAAACTCGCAGTTATTGATAATTTTATTCAAATCACTTTGCACACAATTATTGCACTTGCCGCCGGAGGCTATAAAATGCTCGTTACTTTTCTGTCTCCAACCCTACCCTATTCCGGGAATAGAGTAAACCACACACTCGTAAAATGTACTGTTGCGAAATTAATAATTCCACCCTCCCTCCAACCAAATCGCGACACACAGTATAATAAAGAAATAACCGTAATCAATAGCCACTGCTGACTGACTGACTGTCGTCGTTGCCCAAAGCGCTTTTACACAGCAATTACTCTCGGCTGCTGCTCCTACCCATAATAAAGTGTCACTATAGGAGCATCATAAAACGGCCGCACCAACCGCACTCTCCATCCAATCGTTTGATACTGACGGGCTGCGCTGCGATTTCGTTGCGACCAATGTTGAGAGCAGATGCACGCCGCTGATGACGATGACGATGACGATGATAATCGACACACACACATTCACAACAGATATTATCCAATTTATCATAAAATCACCCACTTTGAAAGTGAGGAGCCGCGACAAACGATGTGAACGAAAAAAAAAAGTGAACTTATGCTGCCTCGTCCCCGAACAACATGTCCTTTCTCTCCGTCTATTGTTCGCGCTGTCCCACTCGGACATTGTGTTGCTTGCCTTTGGTGGGGGGTGGGGGTGGTGGTGTGCGTTTGGATGTTTATGCTGCTGTATGTCCCCTTGTTCATCGCGTGATCGGTTTCGAAAAAGCGACACAATCATTGTCAATTTGTGGCTGGGGTTGTCACAAAAGTAGAATGAGTGAATTTATGACCCAAAAATAAGGTTATGTAATGTTTGAAATATTTTTTTTTGCGGTATTGTGCATCAAAATGTCACTTTTTCAAAAAAAATTTAAGTAGTAATGGTAGTATAGTTTATGCAATTCAGTTGTAAATTACTTAATTTTTCTGCAATCGATCGATTTTTCATCACCTAAAATAACAGTACTGAAAAGTTCTTTTCAGCATCCATATGAGTGCTGAGAAACGGCTTTTCGATGCTATTTTAAAGTTTGACAAAAACCGCGTAAAAAAAAACAAACGTATCACTGAAAAATCCAATTCAAAGGGTGTTTTCCTGAAAAAAAAATTGTTTTCAACTTTTACAGAACTTGACTTTTTCAGCACTCGTCGTATTTTTTGTCCAAATCGGTCAAACTCGTTGGATAAATGTACGACTTATGCTAAAATAGTAGTTTATGCAACAAGTTGCAAAAATTGGATTTTTTCAGCACGAGTCGTATATTTATCAAACGAGGTTCACCGAGTTAGATAAATACGAAGAGTGCTGAAAAAAACAAGTTTTGCAACGAGTTCCATACAACATTTTTTGCAATTCCAAAAAACACACATCGAGTGAAATTTTATGTCAAATTTTCATGTATTTTGTCAATAAATCGTTTAAATCAAAAAATGTTGAAAAGTGTTACTTTTCAAAACAAGTGCTGAAAAGTTCAACTTTTCAGCACCCATTTGAGTGCTGAAAAGTAGAACTTTTCAGCATTTATTTTGAAAAATGTTGCTATTCGATTTTGTTATTTTTGGTACAGAAAAGTAGGCTATTTCGTCGTTCAAGAATGACAGGAAAAGTAAGTAGTTTCACGATGGAATTGCAAAAATCTTCTTATGAAATTGAAGTTTACGAATATGATACAATTTTTGAGAAAATATTCTCTACATGACAAAGAGATTTCCAGAATAATCAGCAATTTTCAAAACTAAAAACGTAAAATTTTATATTAAAAAATAGGTTAAAAATTAAATCTTAGCTCCACAAATAATTCATGTACTTCATATTTAAAAACTCTTCCTTTTTTCATCCTTAAAAAAATACACAACAAATTAAGTATATCAATATACAGTCGACTCTTTGGCTGTCGATCTTCTCGATATCAATAATGCTCCATGTACCGATGAATTCTTCAGTCCCTTCAAGCTGCATACTTCGATTGTCTTTATTCCTCGATATTTTCTCTTGCCTGAAGGATCTCTTCCTCGACGGTCCCTTGGATTCTATTTGCTTTAAATAACTATTCCGGTTGTCAATAATTTCACTTTCTCATGGCTTGCATAGACATTTTTCTTTGAGAAACGAAGCTTTGAAGGGTGTTTGACATTTCTTTGTTTTTGTTTGCTGGACGTTGCCATGATTCTCTCCTATAGCTGGTCAGCAAGAAAAAACAAATTTCAATCGAGTCTTCATTTTGCATCGTTCTGTAATCTGATGCTTCTCTTCCTCGACGGTCCCTTGGATATTGACAACCAGAGAGTCGACTGTATTTAATATATTTTATATTTTTATTATTTATTTTTATATATACAGCAATTCCATTTGAAAAGAGCCTAAACCAAAAAAAAAGTTCTCCGATCGGGCTCAAAATTTTTCTGGGGGTTCCTTGGCCAAAATAATTAGACCCGTATTTTTTTGTTTGGCCATTAGGGAGGCCTACATCGTGCTAGGGTGGTTCAAAAATGGCAATTTTCGTCATTTTCGCAAAAACCACTTTTTCTAAAAATCATATCTCCGCGCCATTTCATCCGATTTTAGCTGTCTTAGACGCAAAGAAAGGTGATGAGTTTGGCTATTTGGGAAAAATAGTAAAAGTTCCAAAATCTAGCTTAACTATTGAAAAAGTCGTATGAAAACTTAAAATGGCGTTTTGACCGTGTCAGGACCAAAGAGCCTATGTCTGAAAATATTTTATCGGATTCCTCGGAAAATTTCACATAACATATCAAAAAATTGGCGATGTCGAACCGTACGTTTTGGAGATACGATTTTTGAAAATAAAAACTGCGTTTTCGACGCGCCACGCGCAAAAACGGGAAAATGACGAAATCGGCAAAAATCAACTTTTTCACTAAAACTGCGATAACTTTAAAATTTCAGCGATGACCTATACATGTCTGGGTACCAAAATTTTCGTAATTGAGAGACGCAACTTTTGGTACCATAACATCTATAGGTCATCGCTGAAATTTTAAAGTTATCGCAGTTTTAGTGGAAAAAGTTGATTTTTGCCGATTTCGTCATTTTCCGTTTTTGCGCGTGGCGCGTCGAAAAACGCAGTTTTTCAAAAATCATATCTCGGAAACGTACGGTTCGACATCGCCAATTTTTGATATGTTATGTGAAATTTTCCGAGGAATCCGATAAAAATATTTTCAGACATAGGCTCTTTGGTCCAACACGGTCAAAACGCCATTTTAAGTTTTCATACGACTTTTCAATAGTTAAGCTAGATTTTGGAACTTTTTCCCAAATAGCCAAACTCATCACCTTTCTTTGCGTCTAAGACAGCTAAAATCGGATGAAATGGCGCGGAGATATGATTTTTAGAAAAAGTGGTTTTGCGAAAATGACGAAAATTGCCATTTTTGAACCACCCTAGCACGATGTAGGCCACTAATGGCCAAACAAAAATACGGGTCTAATTATTTTGGCCAAGGAACCCCAGAAAAAGAACTTTTTCGGTTTAGGCTCTTTCAAATGGAATTGCTGTATATATATATATATATATATATATATATATATATATATATATATATATATATATATATATATATATATATATATATATATATATATATATATATATATATATATATATATATATATATATATATATATATATATATATATATATATATATATATATATATATATATATATATATTTATCAATATTTCAATATATTTTTCAACATTTGAAAAAGAAAATGTGTTTTGAAATGCATTTTACACCAATCCCCTTGTTTCTCAGTATATAGTTTTCAAAATAACTAAGTAATTTGAAAATATTTTTGAAGTTTATTTGGCTTTTCGAGTGTCGGCCAGAAAGAAGAATAATCCAAATTTGAACAACTTTCGAACCAATTTTAAGCAACTTTTTGAATCAAAACGAACAATTTTATTTAAAAAAATGTATATATTTTTTTAAAATAAATAGCGAATTCAACCTTTTTGAGACCAAAAATTAGTTGAACTATCTGAATTCTACAAAATTTCGAATTAATTCACATTTTTCCACCACATCGATTTTCGTCTGCCTGTTTTTTCCGGATTTTTTACCGGTACATGGCCAGTTTTTCTATTATTAATTTTGTCCTGACAACCCTAGCTTTGATTATCATTTTTAGAATAATTGAACTAGCTTCAATAGTAGTTTATGCAACAAGTTGCAAAACGAGGATTTTTTCAGCACGAGTCGTACATTTATCCAACGAGGTTCACCGAGTTGGATAAATACGAAGAGTGCTGAAAAAAACAAGTTTTGCAACGAGTTCCATACAACATTTTTTGCAATTTCGAAAAACAGCCATTGAGTGAAATTTTAAGTCGAATTTTCATGTATTTTGTCAATAAATCGTTTAAATAAAAAAAAATGAAAAGTGTTACTTTTCGAAACAAATGCTGAAAAGTTCAACTTTTCAGCACCCATTTGAGTGCTGAAAAGTAGAACTTTTCAGCATTTATTTTGAAAAGTGTTGCTATTCGATTCTGTTATTTTTGGTACAGAAAAGTAGGCTATTTCGTCGTTCAAGAATGACAGAAAAAGTAAGTAGTTTCACGACGGAATTGCAAAAAATATTTTAAAGTTTTGTGATATTCCAATTTCCACACCGCAAAAAGTTTTTTTTCGCAACAAAAATATTTTTTCTTTAAAATTATTATTCAAACCAACCGAATTGGTGTAAAGTGCAATCTGCATAACTCAAAAAATTATTTAGGATATCCGAGGGGTGCAAATATGTTTAAAATTTATGTCGTCACCGGGGTAAAAACTAATATTTTAACAAAAACTTCGAAACAACACAAAACAACTTAAAAGGCATTATCCTGGGTTGATAATCTTTATAATTTTTTTTTCTCTTTTAAACTAGTTTTAAATAAAGTCCAGATTCGATTATTCGAAATCCTCCGAAAAAATCCACTTCGCTTAACACTTTGGACTGTTTACACAGGGCCGAATTTTAATCTCCATAGTTTTTAAAAAACCATTCGGCCTTGTCTTTTTTTTAATCAAAGTGCACGGGTATCTGAAGAACCTCAAGCAGACTTATAAGACAACTAAAATCGGTTGAAATGGCGCGATGTTAAGATTTTTTGAAAAATGTGGTTTTACGAAAACTTACGAAAATTTGCCATTTTTAGGACCACCCTAGCACGGTGTAGTTCATCCGAAATGGCCAACCAAACAAATACGGGTCTAGAATTGAATTGCTTATAAGGTATATATCTGGAGTTTTTTTTTAAAAGGTCCAATAAACCAAATTTCCAGTTTTTGCTTTTTAGGTGTTTTTGAAACAGCCTTGAGTCAGGGGTATTAAAAAACACCCAAAAAGCAAAAACTGAAAATTTGGTTTATTACCTTAAAAAAAAACTCCAGATATGTTTTTCCCACATTCGAGGGACATAAATTTTGTTTTTTTTTTTTGCAATGCAATCAATTTTATAAAGTTTGTTTTTTCAAACACGTTTGAACTTGGTTATAAAGAATTAAAAAAATAATTAAATTACATAAACAAAATTTCATTTCATTTGTCAGCCCTAGTTCCAACCGCTTGACCCCGCACCGCCGATGCACAACTGCGACAGATCACTCAGAAAGTGCCGTCAAAATTCATCATCGTCGTTCGACCGCACGTCGTCGTTATCGAAAATCGGGTGCGGAGAAGTAAGAAATAACCATATACACTAAATTGATGCTCTCCACGTCCTTCTTCATGCCTCCTCCTGCCCAACTCAACTCACCACCCACTCACTCAAGCTCGCTCTTTGTTGATATGTTGCGCCGCTGAACGTAAATACACTCGTTAGCGATTGCTCGGTGCTTCGAGTTTGACTCGCTCCCTCTCACTCACTCTTGATTCCGAAACAGTAAGACACACACACACACACAGTCACTAATAGCATCGCCCCTCTGAATCAGGATGTGGGTGGAAAAGGTGGAGAAAGGAAGAAAGGACGCGGTAATAATAAGCAATAATAATATCTATATCAATGGATGATGACGATAAACGTTTCGTCGTTCGGGTCGTTTCTCTATTAAGCTGAACCGATCTGGGGTGTGGGACCACAGGGAGAGGAGGGAGGGGAAGAGTGAGGTGAGGTTGAGTTAGCTGTTGGCCCCTGATCAACCAACCGACCGGCGGCCAATCTCTAACGAAGCGACGGATGCTTCACCGCGCGCGCAAACTGACTGACTGCGATGTGAAGCGATCTGGGGGTCAATCGCAAGAGTGGCGTTTGAAGAGAGGGCAATTGGTTGGCCGAAGGGTAGGATTATTTGCGTTGGAGAGATTTGAAGTGGTATTGAAGGAAATTTTTATGATTTTCTTACTTCTTTCAATTATTTTGAAAATTAAAATAAAATCACTGAAAAACTGTTTTTATTTGTCAGTTAGGGGAAATAAACCGTTCCTCGGTCCATTTTCATGATCGTTTTCTCAGAACTTTGATCATGAATTACTGTTTGCATAAAGTGTTTTTGGCTATTTCAAAGTAATAAATAGCTCAACACGGCGTCTTTTTCAGGGGGGTAGTATTTTTTGAGAAATAGCAAGAAAACTGTCATATACATATGAAAGTGTGGAACATCCCCGTTCATTTGCGGGGCGAACGAAAATCTTTGGTCGGGAAAAATCAAAGTTATCCTCATTTGAAGTTTTTGAACTTTTTCCTATGGGGCCAAATTTCGTCTATTTCAATTTAGTATTGTTATAAGTCTACATGGGCATGATTTATGGTTCAGATCATATGATTTCTTATGGGAAATGATGCAAGGAACATTTTTCCTGAAGCACGCAAAGTGATTGAAAATAAGGGAAAAAAGTTATAAAGGTTTTGTTGGAAATTTGGGAGATTTTCTGATAAAATTGCACACCTCTTTCCCAAAAACCGCAATGTTTTTGATATTCAGATCATTATTTTGATTAATTCTTTTTTGAGAAATATTTCTGGGCCCATTGAGTATTTAAATCACTACAGAAAAGTGTAATTGGTTGGGTTTATGCTCAACTGTAAGTCACATTTATGAATTTTGGATTTCAACCGAATCAACATATTTTTGTTTGTTTTTGTTATAAAATGTACCGTTTCCATTAGATTTTCACATTTGTATTAGTCTTATTAAACCTCACAAGAGATCTCGTACTTATTTTGAGGTCAGGTGATAATATTGTAAATCAAAATCAAATCAAACCATCTACATTAACGACCCCCGGGTCTTTTGTGGTCTCTATTGCAAGTTTCTGCTCGAACCTAGGAGTCCGAAGGCTTGAATGGGGAGAGCACCCAAACCTCTTTCTACTCCAAGGAACCTTCTACCCCAGTGTTTGAACTGACGACCTTTGGATTGCGAGTCCAACCGCCGCCAGCGATTCCACCGGAGTAGGCTTGGTTTGGTGTGTTATTTGTACTTATGCCATGGAGACGACTCCTACACCTGGAATAACTTAACGGCCTAACAACAACCAAGGCCGGGACCGACGTTTTACTTCCTCATCCGATGGAAGGTTGGAGCAGATGGGAATCGAACCCAGGATCATCCGCTTACAAAGCGGACATCGTAACCATTCGGCCACGCACTGCCACTGTGATCAATTATTGGTGTGTTTTTTAGCAAAACAATTTAATTGTTGTATTGTTCGTTGTTTCAAATTTGGATGCCAGACTTGTTTAGTATGTTAAGCTCAATTATTTGAGATTAAATTAATAGATTTACATACATTTAAACTTTTAATGATTTTTACGCAATATTTATGTTATTACCAATAATTGCAAGTTCAACTCTGTAGTTTCAATACAAATAATATAGCCCAAATGGAAACACAAATTAACAAAAGGCATAGAAATAGATACTCTGTGATTGTATTTACACTGCATGTTTCAATTAGATACAAAACATATCATGTGGACCATGTACTCACAAAAAAAAGTGAAAATTGTAAACGGTACATTTTATAACCAAAACACGCACAAATATGTTGATTCGATTGAAATCCAAAATTCATAAATGTGACATACAGTTGAGCTTAAACCCAACCAATTACACTTTTCTGTAGTGATTTATATACTCAATGGGTCCAGAAACATTTCTCAAAAAAGAATTCATCGAAATAATGATCTGAATATCAAAAACATTGTGGTTTTGGGAAAGGGGTGTGCAATTTTATCAGAAAATCTCCCAAATTTTCAATAAAACCTCAATAACTTTTTTCCCTTATTTTCAATCACTTTGCTTGCTTCAGGAAAAATGTTCCTTGCATCATTTCCCATAAGAAATCATATGATCTGAACCATAAATCATGCCCATGTAGACATATAACAATACTAAATTGAAATAGACGAAATTTGGCCCCATAGGAAAAAAGTTCAAAAACTTCAAATGAGGATAACTTTGATTTTTCCCGACCAAAGATTTTCGTTCACCCCGCAAATGAACGGGGATGTTCCACACTTTCATATGTTTATGACAGTTTTCTTGCTATTTCTCAAAAAATACTACCCCCCTGAAAAAGACGCCGTGTCAAATAAAGGTGAGCAAGCAAGTCTATATTTTTGATGCATCTAAAAATGTTTTTTTTTTTTAAGCGGCAAACTGCAAATATGACGAGAATAGGTTAAAAAGCTAATTGCGACAAAGTAGTAGATTATGCAAAAAGTTGCAAAAAGAAGATTTTTCAGCACGAGTTGTACATTTATAAATACTAATAAATACGACGAGTGCTGAAAAAATCATGGTTTGCAACGAGTTACTTACAATTTTTTTTTTACAATTCTGAAAAACGCTTCTTGAATTTTAAGTCAAACATTCATGTGTTTAGTGAATTCATCGTTCAAAACAAAAAAAAATATTGAAAAATGTTACTTTTCGATACCAGTGTTGAAAAGTTGAACTTTTAAGCACTAATTTTTCCCCAATTATTTTTTTTTGATTTTTTGAAAGAAAATATTTATATTGTTTAAAAAATATCTGAAGTATTTTTTGAAAAGGTCCAATAAACCAACTTTTTGGTTTTTGCTTTTTAGGTGTTTTTGAACAGCCTGGAGTCAGGGGTATTAAAAACACCCAAAATGCAAAAACTGAAAATTTGGTTTATTGGACCTTTTAAAAAAACTCCAGAAATTAGCAACAACTAATAATAACCAAAAATTAAAAAAAAAAATGGTCACGTCATTGTGTTACACGTTAGAAGAATTTTTTTTTAATCTAAAATTCTTAAAATAATGCATGAATTTTTAATATGTCCGGAGAAATAAATGGCTTTTTTATTCCCAAGGAAAGTGTACAGATATTAAATATTCGTAGTATTGTTAAAAAGAAAATAGCGAAACTCTTTTTTCATGTGAAGTTTCTATACGAAAAGAAAATTTACAAATAATAAAATTATGGTTTGACAAATAATTGATCCAGAGTCAATCACTGTTCACAGCATAAATGTCGTCATTCCCCGAAATTTTGAACCGACCAACATAATTTTAGCTCTATTACCGTCGGTCGCCTCCACCATCAACACCGCCAAGCCAAGAAGCCAAATCCATTTCCGAAACTCATTACTAATTCACGCACATCGTTCCTCTCTCTTTTCTATCTCTGACTCTATTCTACAGTCGAACCCGACTGTCTGTCCGTCTGTCTGCCGACTGTAGCAAATAGATCTCCCTGCTCTACGGAGTCGTGCCATCCATTCTTGCAGTCCTCCCCCGCGTCCGAGCACACGTTTCTGGCCTTTCCCGAAATAGGTCACATCTCACTATTTAGCACGTCGGCCCTTTTTGCGAGCAGCACTTTCCGTTTATTGGTGATTTACACGTCCTCTCTCTCTCTTAGAACCACCCCCTGCCTCTCTCCCCTCCGAGCCATCCTTTGGGAGGGATGGAGAGGTAGGAGAAAGGAGCTAAGGGGGGAGGGACGGAACACACTCAATTAGACGTACAACAGTCGACTAACGATGGGGATGATGGCGCAAACGGGGAGGGGAGCACGCGGCTCTGCTCGCAGAGGAATGGTCAAATTCACAGAGCACTCCACTGAAAAAACCCAACACAGCAAGTTCACATGCTTTTTCACGTGAACTAATCCAAAAACTAACACAATGAATTAACATGCTTTTCCTTTGGTTTAGACATGACTTTCATTATAAATGCACGTGAAAACCGCGTCAGCTACACCCATCTTGATCCACTCTTTTTCCATGGGATTTTCATCCCAGATTCACGTGAATTGCACTTCGATTCACCCCAATTGACTTTTCCTTCAGGTTTCAAGTGAATTTCACGTTACTATCGAATGTTTTGATTTTGAAGTTCGAAATGAAAAAATAGTCTTAGTGAAGATGGCCACTCACGTTAAATCTGAGCCAGAGCTCCCGCGTTTAAATTTGATTATTCGCCAGAAAAGAGGGTTTTTCGCAAAAATGTGGCAGGATTATTTCTAAAACTATGGTAAGTATTTTCTAAATATTTCTTTGGACAAAAATTTATGCCTGACCATTTTTTTAATCGTATTTCCAGGAATCACCGTCTGCTTTTCGCCACCGCTGACTCAAAATTTTGAAGTACCTGCCTAAGATTTTTTCTGGGGATGATGACTGACCCCCATCGAGGCATGATTATGATGGTCAACTAGGATCCAGAAATGTCCAAGGAGACCCGTGAGAGTCCCGGTGTGTGACGCAGGAGCACGGTTTGCTGCTCTTGCAGAGAGCATTTTTTTGTGTGAAGTGTGAATGAAAAAGTGAAGTGTATGTGTATATTAAGAAATAAATGGAAAACTAATGAATAGCAAAATGCATTTTTTTTCAAAACATAAATAAATAAAAATAAAAAAAGGTTACCTAAAATCTTCACTTGAAAAGCAAATGAAAAACATTTGGTTTAAATGTGAAATCCATTTCATTTTCATAAGCATTTCTTATGAATATCACGTGAAACGACACATGAAACTAACGTGAATTTCATTTGGTTTTAACATGTAGCGCGATGAAAATTATCTATGTGATTTACACATGACATTCACATGCAAAGTGGTATGGGGCAGATTCATGTGTAAAACATGTGATATTGCTATGGGCCTTTCTTTCAGTGTCTGCATACTATAGCTAGAAGGGGTCAGGGGTTCTAAATTTGATTTTTAAGTCAAATTTAACAACGAAAAATTTCAAATATTAATGTTAACTTTTTACATCAAGTTCATGCGAAAAATATATTAGCAAAATAGCTCCAATTTTTTAGAAAATTATGATTAATCGTTTCTCAAAAAAATAAATGCAACTTTGTAGTATTTTTTTTATTAGTTCTAGGAAAATAACTGAAAGAAGTTAATCCGGAATAGCACAAGGAAATTAAGTTGGAGTTTTTGAAATTTTTCAAGGAAAAATGTAAGAGAACATATGAATAATTGTTAGATTTTGTGCTAGAACAGTGGTAGAGTAAAAAATATGCTTTAAAAAAATATAAGACCTTGTTGAATTAAATAATTCATGGCCAAACCTTTCTTCTCAAAGTTTATAAAAAACGAAATTAGATTTTTTGTCGAATATTTTACCAAAAAGTTGCTATAGTTGGAAATAGTGCACAATATGTAAAATACTGTTCGGTCAAATTATTTATTTCCTAAGTAATTAACTTCTGGGTGCTGAATAGTGGTTCGCAAAACGGCCTCAATTTTGAACTGTCAAAGTGAAACCAATTTACTATTCGCCAAAAGTAGAGAGTATTGTGATCGATCATTAAAAATTGTAATTTTTTTTGCAAGAATGAAAAATGTGCGGCTTTTGAGGACCTGGGGTTGAAATCAAGAAACCTTAAGAAATTTGAAGACGAGATCGTATTTTTTAAAATTATGAATGGAAGTTGTTTATGGAGTCGATGCGATTGTATCCATCCAAATGCTGTCTTTATTGTTTGATTCCGTTTGAAAACCTGGTTTAGTGAAAATCCATTCTGTTTGTTGGATCAGCTTCCCAAGAATAAGCCATGTTTTTCGCTGGATCAGGAAGAGCTGCAGGATCCAAAATCAGACAAGGAATTTATCTGTGACATCGTAGAATTGTCGAAACGCGACAATTTTGCAGCAAAACATGTCAAAAACTTGAAAAAAATAAAACACATACTACTGTTTATAAAACAGTTTATTTACCAGTAAGAAAAAGTCATGCTTGTGCTTGAACATCCTCCTACTTTGTAGATGTAAATAAAGTGGGATTTTCGAAAATCACGTTACGCATTCTCTCTATTCAACACCCAGATTAACTTCATAAATAAATGAAGATTATCATTTATACATATTTAAATAAATTTGGCTACTTTTCTATGGTACAGATTACTATATGATTAGAGACTTATTTTACAAAACCAGTCTTCAAAATACCTATTAGATAACTATCAGATTTTTTTTACATAGGGGCTGCAAGAACAAAGTCTTAGCTAACAAATCTCATAAAAAGTTATGAAAAAAATGTGAGTTTCATAATTTCGTAAAATAATGAATACAGTTCAAACTCGATTATCCGAAAGCCTCGAAAAAATTTCACTTCGGAAAATCGAAAGATTTTTTTTTTTCGATGTCTAATTTTTGATTGCCGAGCTCAGGTATGACCCCTAAACTACGCTAAAATGATTAAAAAAAAATAAATCCAAGATGGCGGCCAAAATGGTGGTGATGCAATATTGAAAAATATATATATATTTTTTAATAGGCAATCAACAACTCAAATTGGACTAAAATTTGATGTTAAAAACAAGAAAATGAAAAAAAAACACGAAAAAAAATTTTTTTTGTTCGTGATTCGATTATCCGAAGCCCCATACAATAATCGGATAATCGAACTTCGGATAATCGAAACTTCGGATAATCGAGGCTTCGGATAATCGAGTCTGGAATGTATAAAAAAATAGATGTTATGAAAAAATAAGGCCGTTGCAAATATATGTTATGGGAGAGGCCCTTGGTGGTCTATGGTCCGATAAATCAGGGGGATTTTTTTTTTCAAAAAACATCAAAATATCGATGGAAATAGAAGTCTAATCAACTGAGAACAATCTTAAATGCTTTTTTCTACATTGATAATCATTTTTAGCATGTTTGGGCTCGTTAAAAAAATATGTTGAACTTGAACTTGAACTTATAATGTACAGCACCGCAAAAACGTTTTTTCGCAAAAATAAAATTTTCATCAAAACCTAGAAATTTTGGAAATTAATGATTGCAAAACAACTGAACCAGTGTATAATGCAGTTTAAAACACGTTTTTCATTCGAATGTTGACACCGTGGCCTGTAATTAATTTTTTTAACTTTTTTTATTTTTTTATCGTTCAGTGACGCAAAAAATTATAATTTGTTTAAACATATAAAAGGTTTTATTGGATTCAAAACGCATAAAAAAGTGTTATACAACGTATTCTGAATATTTTACAATCGATTTTTGAAGTATTTTTTCCGAATGAAATTTCAATTTTAGATAATCACTAATTTTTTTGGGAAATTTTGAAGAACGCCCCCTTTCAAAAACTTGATATCAAATTTGCAATGGCATAGGAAGCTATTTAAAAAGTTTAAAAATATTTGCAGAGTAAGTTGTTTTAATTTCGTAAATATTTTTTTCAAGGCATTGTGACATATTAAAAATATTAATCATTTCTAGAGTTCCATTGGTTATTGTGTTTCATATGTTTCTTGAACTTAAAAAAACTCTAGATTTGCAAAGCTTTGTTATTTTGAAGTGATTTTTCTTTACTAAAATTAAAATAATTATCACCTGTAATTTTGTAGACACCGTGCTGAGAACCCCTGCTCCACCGAGAGATAAGAGAGGTGGCGTGGAGTAGCAGTAGATGGCGAGCAGCGCACACACAGGACGACAACGACGAAACAAGAATAACACGACTTCAAAACTCGAGAAATATAATTGAAATAAACACACCGTTTTGCGCGCCGGGTGGCTTTCCTCAGAGGCAGGCGGGTGGGTTGGTTGGGGGGAGGTCGGTGTCGGAGTGGGGCAGGGTGGAAACAGAGTTGCAAAGCGGTGAGAATCTTTCTCTTTCACTCTATCACTCTCACTTGGACGCGGCAATTGGTCCTTCAACACACAAAGTGAAGATGCTCCTCCGAATGATGATGCCCTCGCGATGATGGCAGCAAAAAGCATCAAGTATTTACTAACTTTAGTTGCACTGACTAACTGACTTTTGGTCTCTTGTTTTCCGTTCGTTCACCACTTCTTTTTGTTGACAGTTCTGGAAGGGGGGAGGGTTGAGGGGGAAACACTCAACGTCAATTTATCGACTATTAGCGCGCCACTTACAAATGCACACACACACACGCACCCGCACAAGCGAACGCGCGCGCGACTGTTCTGAACCGAGCTTAAATCGAGAACTCTCAGTGTCTTTGACTGCGCCACCAACCTCAACCAGCTACTGACTGCTGCTCGGAGTGATGTCAATTTACAACTGAAACCATTTGTCTCTGATTTTCGCTCTACAACTTAACTGTGCTGTGCTGCCCCGAGATGGCAGTCGGCGGCGGCGGCGGACGGGTCGTCGGGATGATGATGAGCTGCTGCCGAGTGAGAGAGCAGCGCGCAAAGAGCAAAGAAGCACCACAAACAGAGTGTATAAAAGTTAATCGACATCACACACAGTCAGGCAGCAGCACACAGTAGGCCAAAGAGGCGACACTAATGGAGCGTAGAATTACAAACACATGATTTTATTATTATTATGTGTGGTGTGGGGTCGTGTGTGCGTTTTCTCGCTCGCACTTTCTTTCTCGCGCTCTCACTCTCTCGCACGCGCTCGTCGTCGTCGACAGTAGCGTTTTTCGTTAGTGTTACCGTTTAGTTGAATTTCTTGTTTGGTCTCAAATGATTTTTGGATAAACCCAACCATGCTAAACATAATTCAAAATGCAGAGGAACGCAGTTTTAGTTTGATTTCAACAATTTGATGTTCTTTGCAAAAAACATTTTTTGCTCTTGGGTTTTTTTTGTAGCCACTTTGGAAGGGAGGAGGATGAGGGAGGGGGGGTTAAGGGATTGTTACAAAAACATTGAACAATATTGGCAACAGCCTAATTAATGTTTTGCCTGCTATCTTTCTTTGTAAAAAATACTTCTATTTATTTTTGAGCATTTGTGAATTTCTAGTGTACAGACCCGCAAAAACAATTTTTTTCGCAAAAAGAAAATTTAGTTAAAAACATAGGTTTTTATAAAAACGTATGATTGCAAAAAAAACTGTATTGGTATAAAAGCATTTGACATTTTTTTTGTCTAAAAATAATTTTATGAAAAAAAAAATTGTAATTTAAAAAATTGAAATCGTGCAAAGCTACAAACGATTTAATATATACACTTTTTGTTGCCCCCTTTACCTCATGTCTGCCAAAGTCAAGGGACATAGAATCCTAAAAGGTAAACTCTAAAATATAAAATTTAATTCAACCAAACATTTCATATATTTTTTTATGTACAGCATAATTATGCTTTTAACTCAGCCCGGACTGAATACAAATAAAATAATGCAAAAATGTGTTTCATTTAAATGTAAAAATCTATTCATGTATTATATTCATAAAAGTAAAAAAAAAAATGAAACTACAAGCCACTGTTACAATATTTTAATGACAAAAGTGGCGGTGATGAAATATTGAAAAAAAATGCATTTTTTTAATTCAATACGCCATCAATTACACAAATTCGACAAACATAGGGTATCAAAACTCAAATTTGATCTTAAAAGCAAAAAAAAAAAAAAAATAGAATAAAACGTAAAACTAATTTATTTTTCATGATTCGATTATCCTAAGTCGAATATAAACCAACTTCGGATAATCGAAACTTCGGACAAACAAGGATTCGGATAATCTAGTCTGGATTGTAGAACTGTCCTGTTTAGTCGTTTTGCAATAAAAAGTTTCCAAAATGTCTATGAATTGACAAAACTATTTTTTGCGGTGCTGTACATTGAAATTTCATAAAAAAATTAAAACATTTTCAAACGAACCAAAACATGCTAAACATGATTATGAATTCGGAAGAATGCATTTCAGATTGATCCTCCGCCAACTCACACAGCAGTTGCCCCGACCCCTCTTCGATTTGCGCGAAACTTTGTCCTAACTTTTGTCCCTGATTACGAACCCGAGGTCCGTTTTTTGGTATCTCAATTTTTGAACATGCTAAAAAAGAGGTGTTTTTCAATAATTTGCAGTCAGAAACGGTTATGAGATAAAAATTTGGTGTCAAAGGGACTTTTTTGTAAAATTGGACGCCCGATTTGATGGCGTACTCAGAATTCCGAAAAAAACGTATTTTTCATCGAAAATAACACTAAAAAAGTTTTAAAAACTCACCCATTTTCCGTAACTTAACTGTAAAAATTTTTGGAACATATCATTCTAAGGGAAATTTAATGTACTTTTCAAATCTACATTGTCCCAGAAGGGTCATTTTGCCTTCCTCACTGAGGTAAGGCTATAATCCTGCTCCAAAATTGAACTTTTTATTTTAAGCTCGAAAACCCACCTTGATGTATACATATCGACTCAGAATTGAAAACTGAACAAATGTCTGTGTGTATGTGTGTGTGTATGTGTGTGTGTGTGTGTATGTGTGTGTGTATGTGTGTGTGTATGTGTGTGTGTATGTGACCAATAATGTCACGCAGTTTTCTCAGCACTGGCTGAACCGATTTTGACCAAACCAGTCGCATTCGACTTGGTTTAGGGTCCCATACGGTGCTATTGAATTGTTTGAAGTTTCGATAAGTAGTTCAAAAGTTATGTATAAAAATGTGTTTTCGCATATTTTCAGAAGTTGAATAAATGGCAGTAAACTGAACCAAACATCATCATGCTATACATCGTTAGTTAGGTAGTTGAAAGACCTTTCCAACGAGTCCAAAACATTGATAATCTGGCAACCCTGTCTCGAGTTATAACCACTTAAGTGATATTTATGTAATTTTTTGTAGCCGGATCTCACTTAAATGTATGTCAACAATGTCCAGATCCATCATCCGACCCATCGTTGGTTAGGTAATCGAAAGACCTTTCCAACGAGTCTACAACATTGATAATCTGGCAACCCTGCTCGAGTTCTGACCACTTAAGTGATATTTATGCACTATTTTTGTAGCCGGATCTCGCTTAAATGTATGTAAACAATGTCCGGATCCATCATCCAACCCATCGTTGGTTAGGTAATCAAAAGACCTTTCCAACGAGTATAAAACATTGAAGATCTGGCAACCCTGTCTCGAGTTCTGACCACTTAAGTGATATTTATGTACTTTTTTGTAGCTGGAACTCACTTAAATGTATGTAAACAATGTCCGGATCCATCATCCAACCCATTGTTGGTTAGGTAATCGAAAGACCTTTCCAACGAGTCTACAACATTGATAATCTGGCAACCCTGTCTCGAGTTATGACCACTTAAGTGATATTTATGCACTTTTTTTGTAGCCGGATCTCACTTAAATGTATGTAAACAATGTCCGGATCCATCATCCGACCCATCGTTGGTAAGATAATTGAAAGGCCGAGTCTAAAACATTGACGATCTGGCAACCCTATCTCGAGTTCTGACCACTTATGATGCAACTTATGAGCCCTTGAGTGATATGTGTGTTTTTTTTTGTATTCCGGAACTTAACGAAATTAGACGAAATTTGTGTCCAAACCCATCATATCACATATCACCCATTGTTGGAAAAGAGTGAGGAAGGCACCAACCACATAGGTGGATTAAGTCAGTTTTTCATTTAGAACATAATTTTTCATTTTGAAATTTCGAGTTTTTTCTAACTTTGCAGTGTTATTTTTTAGAGTGTTATAATGTTCTACAAAAATGTATTGCAGACAATTACAATAATTTTGATATAAAAACATAAGGAGTTTGCTTATAAACATCACAAGTTATCGCGATATAACGAAAAAAAAAGTTTTAAAAAAGTTGGTCGTCGTCGATCATGGTCGTGGTCACCCGCGACAGACACGGACGACGAAACAAAGAAAAACGCAAAAAGTTACTTTTTCAAAACTTTTTTTTCGTATTATCACGATAACTCGTGATGTTTATATGCAAACCCCTTATGTTTACGTATAAAATTTTTTAGAATTGTCTTTTCTACAACCATGTAGAATATTACTACACTCTAAAAATAAAACACTGCAAAGTTAGAAAAAACACGAAATTTTAAAATGATAATTT
The DNA here is from genome assembly GCF_015732765.1 of Culex quinquefasciatus. Lineage (NCBI taxonomy): Eukaryota > Metazoa > Arthropoda > Insecta > Diptera > Culicidae > Culex > Culex quinquefasciatus. The sequence continues at coordinate 1,711,377 of NC_051861.1, forward strand.
TTGTTCAGTATGGAAAAATGACCCTTCTGATTCGAAAAGTACATTAAATTTCCCTTAAAATGACATGTTCCAATAAAATTTACAATCGAGTAACAGAAAATGGGAGGGTTTTTTAAACTTTTTTAGTGTTTTTTTCTATGAAAAATTCGTTTTTTTCAGAATTCTGAGTACTCCATCAAATTAGGCGTCTAATTTTACATAAAAATCTCTTTGACACCAAATTTCTATCTCAGCACCGTTTCAAATTATTGAAAACCACCTCTTTTTTCACACCGCCCCTCCATCACAAGATATCAAAAAACGGACCTTGGATTCGTGATCAGCGACAAAAGTTACCTCCTAAGGACAAAGTTTCACGTAAATCGAAGAGGGGTTGGGGCAACATTCTCCGATTTCGTGTGAGTTGGTAGAGATTCTATTAAAGATTCTATTAGAGAAATACCCTGTTTTCATGGAAATTTTTAATTTTCTTGAAAAAATATTGTTTGAAAAGGGTTGACATAAACTTTGAAAAATATTTGAAACGGCCCAGGCACTTTTGGACTTTTTGCTTATTTTGAATTTTGGAACAATAGGTCGATAAAAGAAAATAAAGTGGAAAAAGTAAATATTTTTTAAATTTTTTATCCTTTTTCTTCACTTAATATGTGCACAAATATGTGATTTGATAACAATAACACAATGTCCTGTTTATGGGTAAAATAAGTGATTTTATAATGAAAATCATCAAAAAAAAAATTAAAAACTAAAATAATGGCCAAATCTCTACTGATTTTGCTTAAAGTTTCACTAATGTCATATTTTGACCAAAAAAAATATGCCTACCTTGATGTAAAACAAACATCTTTATCTGTTTTAAGCAAGACCAAAACATCTTCAATCCTAGGCCAGTAGGTTCTCTTGCGTGGATTTTTCTGGCCTATCGACCACTAATTTTCATATCGATCCGAGAAATTTTTTGCAAAATGGATCACGCCATCGGTTCATACACGATAACAAATTCAAAGCAACATATCAAGAGTTGTTTTTTGAAAAGTCTCTTTAAGCGTTTGTTTTTCAAATAATGTTTTTAAACTTTTTTCGGAAAGCTGAGGTGTAGATAAAAACATAACAGAAATATTGATGTTCATGCAGCGAGTAAGTTGAAAGAAATATGTTTGCCTAGATCACTTTTAACTTTTCATTTTTTTTTCTAGACACCCTAACAACCAACCAACGAGATGATTGCCCCGAGGCGGTGGAGGAAGGGGTTGGAAGTCCATTTATTAGCCGGCGAGTTAAACGTTTCTACCCTCTCACTCACTCTGAAACAGGGAAGGAGAAGGGTAATTGATGATGGTGACGACGATTATGATGATGATGATGATGTTCTGGATTACCCCCGACGTAGCAGCAGTGCTTGGAAATTAAGCGGTTTGCTGACTGATTTTCCACCCGCACTAACTATGCTGTGTTGCTCTGAAGGGGGTGGTGGGATGGTGAGGGTAAGAGAGAGGAAGCAAAAGAGACATCATCCTCTCTCTCGCACTCTCACAAATGCAAAGTGAAGAGCATGGTGGTAACGCGGCGGTGGCTTGAATGAAAAATAAGTACGGCAATCAAGCGATTGTGGGTGAGGGGGTGAATGTGGTGAGGAAGAAGAGGAGGGGCAGGTTAAGGGTGATCTGGAGTAATGCCAGAAGGATAATAATTAGTGAGTGTGGAAGTGAGAGAGGAGCAGTGAAGGGGTGGCTCGAGGAAGAGTAAGACGGAGGGTAGCAGAGATGAATGATAAAGAGGAGAGAAAATTGGAAAAACGATTTAATTTGAATGTCGCTACTTATTCTGCTTGTTGGGGTGGTTCTGAATTAAAGAATGAAATATCTCAGTGTATGAAAAACATATCTATTGATTGTTTTTGCACATTAAAGTTTTTTCCATAGTGGTCTCCAGAAATTGATAGTGTCGCTCTTAAAAACTTTGTTTACAATGCTTTTAATCAATTTTCAAGAGGAAAAATATTTATGTTTATTTTTGTGGTAAGTTAGACAGACAAATACATAGTTTTTCACATAAAAAAGGTATCGTGGAAAATGTAGTTATTTTTGAATATGCTTTCAAAAAAAGTGTTCAATTAGGAATATCGATTTAACTTTGTCAATATTAGTATGTCGTATTTTGATATAAATATATTACATATTAGATAATGAAACCATCTTTTTACAATGAATGTCTGACGGTTGTCTAAGATACGTTCTGAAGTAAGTTTACTCCTTGGTATTTAAAACAATTATTTTAATGACAATAAGTCAAAGTCCTTCAAAATTATATTCATTACATCTCCCAAACACCTCCACCAAACAATAAGCCACTTGTCAAACTGTTAACCCCGGTCCAAAAATACAACGAGCCAAGTCCGGAAGTAGCTCGCAATTGAAATTCACTCATAATTCTGTCCATAATCCCCACCACCAAACTCAGTCCTCGGTTCGCACATAAATTTCCCGTTCCTTCCTCCGACCCCGACCCCGAATCATTGGTTTTCGGCCGAACAAGCACTTTTCTGGCGACGAACTTATGCTATTCTATTATATGATGCGATTACCACGTCATACCTACAAACAACAGTAGCACAGCAGTTATGGAGGGGCAATCAGAGCAAGTTAGGATTTGGAGAAGAAAAAGGGGGAGAGAAAGAAGGGAGAGAATGTTAGGAAGGATGCTGTGCTGTGTCTTGTGTTGATGCTGATGATGCTTTAATTCACTTGTTAGGGCGACGTTTGCTCTCCTGCTCTCGTGGAGTTTCGTTCTCTCTCTCTCCCTTTTTCTCACGAGATTTGAAAGGCCGATCTGAGGGGTTCGCGTTCTCGTTCTTGCCCTCGGGATTCCGGACCATTATATGCTCCTTCGGGGACCACTTTCGGCACACATACCGACATGCACACACACAGTCAAACGCGACCTCTTGCTCATTTTAATGCAGGCGCGCTCTGTTTTCAATAGAAAGAAGGGAAATTATATGGTAGTTAGGGCAATACAAATAAACACTGTATCCATCATAAGTCGAGCGTGGTTCACGGCGAGGAGCAGCAGCAAAAAAAAAAACTGTTGAAGAAATCATTAATTAGTCTAAATGGGTGTTTATGCCGCTCGGGGCCGGGTGAGGGCGGACGTCGTTGTCGTCGTCGTCGTACACACGGTTCGTAGCAACTAAACCGAGAGAAGTATGATTGCTAACGAGGGGAAACGAAAGAGTGTATCTTTTCGTCGTCATCGTCGCCGTCATCATCATCTCATAGAAATATAAGTACTCTGCCACAGAAGCAGCAGTAGCAAGCAATAATACATCACGAAGAGAGCATGATTCTAGGGCGCGCAATCGAAAATAGATTCAAACACACAGGGCAAATGGGCGTGAGTGTGTACGTGTGTGTGTATGTTTGTACGTGTGCCAGAAGGAGCGGCAATTAAATCAAACGATAAGTCCTAGGCAGAATTATTTCTAGTTGGGGGGAGAGACAGAGGGCTGCGCGGAGTGTTTGAAACTATATTAAATTTTATCAATTTATTTTATTTTTTTCCGAAATGTCCTATTATTGATTTGGAAATAAAATACGATAAAATGGGTTGTGATTGTTTATACTAGAACATAATGCACCATGCGTCTACAGTATAATGTAGTGGGAACTCATTTCGATGAAGAACACCCAAAACTGGCAGCGCTAGTCCGAGAGAATGATGGTCTCGAGTCGAGAGAATAGTGGTACCATTCACGGACGCAGAGAACACAGCTCGAGATGGGCGATAGAACTATTCTCTCGAGGTTCATTTGCAAAAAAAGTTCATCCGTCAAACAAAAAACCAAAAGTGTCGACAACGGGAATCGAACCAGAGACCTATGACAAACCAATCCAATGACTTAGCTGCCTCGGCCACCACAGCTTGGTGACCAAGGAGAAGTCAGAAGTCGATGTATGACACTTGTTGGAGATTTATTGATTCAACTAACGAATGAACTCATTTGTTATGATGGTGTGAGTTGCTACCATTATTCTATCGATTTTGGCACTGAGCCCTCAATAAATTTTGAGAGAACGATTATCTCGACTCTGAATTTTGGGTGAAGCATGGTACTTGTAGATCGATTAATATACCGAAAATCGATAACTTTTTCCAAGACCCCGAGCATGGGTAAATAACAAGGGAAATGCGTAATAATACCTTTCTCTGGTATCAATACCAAATTTTGGTATTCCTGGACCCTACACCCAAAGTTAAAGAACGAGAGGATAGTCCTCACGAAAAGAAACGTGAGGAAAGTGCTATTTTGCGAGAGTAAAGTCCTCTCGCGTGTTCATTCGTTCATTAGAACAGTTCATCCTATTGAGTGGCTTATATGGACAAACGACCGCCACTTAGTCACCGAACCATGGTGGCCCATTCGGCAAAGGCACGGTTCAATATGCCGAAGGTCTTGGGTTCGAGTCTCGGTACCGGTTCTTTTTTTTTTTTTGATAAATGAACTTTTTTTGAAAATGAACCATGAGTAAAGTGCTCACGGTAATTTTGGGATTTATCCTCTCCGTCCGCACACAGTACCATTTTACTATCGAATCGTGCTCTTTATCCTCTCGTATGCCGATGCCCAGTTCTGGGTGTATAAAATTTGTCTTGAGGATTATGCAAGAGCAAAATGTGCTATCATACCAATTTAAGGTATTGTTTTGATATTGCAAAATTGCAGAATTTGTCAATGGTCGAACACCACATTTTGGTATTCTTTTGGTATTACAGTGTTTTATCAAATTCTTCTGAAACTATGGGAAAATTTTGACCAATATTGACAAAATAATTAATTTTGCGCTAAAATGATGTCTCAAAGCGAATGCCTTTATTGAAAACCGGAAATTTCAAACTTGATTAGTCTAAGTCAGAATGCCACATTTTGGTATTATTTCGGCATTGAAGTGTTTCATCAAATTCCTCTGAAACTCAGGGAATTTTTTTTATAAATTTTGACGATATAAATAATTGTGCGCTAAAATGATTTGCAACTCAAAAATGTTAAAGCTAATTTCCCTTTTTATTAATGTACCCACTAAGATTTTTTTTTTTAAATCGTTGAAATTTCTCTAAGTCGGGATAACCAAATACTTTGAAAAACGAGTTAATCGACAGATTAGTGAATTTTGGTGAATTTCAATCCAGTTTCATTTTAATAACACTTATTTTTCAATCTTGTTATTTTTTAGAATCTTCAAGAACTTCAAGCACAGGCCGTTCATCAATGACAAATGCATTCGATGTGGTGAAGAATATCACTAAGAACAACATGGAATCATCAGGTGAGTAGATTTGGCTGTTGCATATGGATCATTTCCGTTTTTTCACTACACTGCAACTGTTGCACTAAAAAAGGTATGAAAATACCAAATTTTGGTATTTCTTGTGCAAATACCAGCGACCAAAATGTGCTCTTGGTTGCCCAGTAATAGATGGTAAAATACCATGAAATCATACCAAAATCATGTACGTGAAAGACCACAGGAATACCAAAATCTGATTTTCCAAGGGCGCGGGTATACCTAAAATTAAAACCATGGCAATACCAAGTTTTGGTATTCAAGCAATGTTCAAGATTCCAAGATGGCGGCCAAAATGGTGATATTGAAATACTGAGAATTTGGGGTCACAGAACTCATATTTGATGTTAAAAGTAAGAAATTACAAAAATCCGAGGATTCGATTATGATTCGATTATCTAAAGTCCCATACAAACCTTCGGATAATCGAAACTTCGGATAATCGAGGCATCGGATAATCCAGCCTGGACCGTATTTCCAACTTTTTTCTAAATTCGGATGTTGGAGAATATAAGACAAAGGAAGGATTTAGGACACATGGTCATCAAGTCAAAATAAAGCCACATCACTTTTCAAGTGCCATCAACCGATCACCACTTTATTCCGGCTTCAGGTTCGTACGGATGTAGTTCAGCACCTTGGCCAGCTGAGCCGGCACGTACTTGCCCTGGGGATGGTAACCGAGCGCATCTGCCACGTAGGTCACCTCGACGGTTTCACCCTCCGGCGTCGGGTACTTGTAGTATCCGTTGACGTTGTTGGCATCTCCCTCGGCACGGGCCACCGTTCCGTCGTCCAGTTCGAGGTTGTGCTTGAAGGTTCCGTCGGCGGCAATGTCCAGCTCCTGGGTCTTGACCATCACTTCGGGGCGGGCTTCCGAGGCAACCACGGCCAACAGGGCAACGGCGAGGGCGATCTGAGGGGAGAAGACCTTAAATAAGAAATGTAATTACAGCTTATGAACACAATTGGCTTACCAAAAATTTCATGTTGACGATTTTTAAGGTTGATTCGGCACTTCTGGACGATATCGGCAAACGATGGCAAACTGAACTGGCCGAGACACCGCGTCTGGACCTCCTTATATAGCAGGTTGCCTTCTCATAAAATCTAACAAGATCACCAGATGCCGCCCAGAAGTTCAGAACATCCTCGTAGTAGCTTCTACTTCTTCTCCCTGTTGATCGCCTGCGCTAAGAACTGTTCCTGTTTGGGGGTTGCAATAACTGGGAGGCTGGGCCCAAACACCTGTGGCCAAAAAGCCCCACCAACTCGGGTTCTAAACGTGAGAGACGATATAACAAGTTCTTGTCGGGATCATTATTATTATTGCCCCTCTCGACGCGGAGGATCATCACCGGGATGATGGCCCGGTATGGTTTGGTTCGGGAAAAGTTCACTGTGATTTGCATAAATTTCCGATGACAATATTTTATGGGCTGAATTGTGTGGCCCCCAAAGCCGAGTCCAAAGATGAAAGCAAAAGTGGAGTCCGCAGCAGTGTCGCGAAAGGATTTCTTCAAGATTTGCCAAATCACTCTTATAGTCATCATCGACCCGAAAATTTCGACGAATCTAACTTGTATCCCAAAATTTCGCTAAGAACAACCACCAGATCCGGTAACGAAGTTCGGCTCATCCCTCGATTCTTGAGAAACCAGCAGAAATCTGAGTCATTCACAAAATTGAAACTGGTTTATAGGTTGCACCATGGGGCCAGTAATTAGTTAGAGTTTCAACTGATCTTTCTCTTTCGTTCATGCTTCGCGACTCATTGACGAACGCACGTGCAGCCGATTCAAATGGCAACTTTACTTGAAAGTTCAAAAGTGTCAACGAAATGAGTTGTGATCGGTCACATCTAATGAGGGAACCATCAGGTTTTTAATAAACATTAAAATTTGCATCACTTTAACTAGCCACTTTATCGTCTCTCTTAGGAGAAAGAGCTATTAAAGTTGTTCCGCCAAACTGTGGAAGACGATTAGTAAAAAGCTTGTGCGACTATTAATTCCAATAAGATCCTATCGATTACCCCCTCCGAAACTCGAAATTCAAAATAGTGTGACTATTTTATGGTTAGCGCCAAAGGAGCGTGCAATAAAATTTAAAATTAGAGAGCCAGGGAGAGAGAGAGAGAAGGCTCGTCAGCACTTATCAGCATCTCACATCGGGAGAGCAATTTAACGACAAACTAATTTTGAGTTGTGCGTTTCAGCGCGTCCTGATAAGCTGCATATATGGTCAAGCTTTTTTTTTTGTTTTAGTCACTGTTGATGAACCACTATTTAAATAGGAACACGTTTGATGGGTGTGGAATTGATGGGTTTGCCGAACGGGACATTTTTGATGAGTTTGAGATGATGAGGACGCACGATTTGATAAAGTTTTTGAGCAACATTTCAAATATGCTCAGAGATTTTACTTTCTATATTTGCTTTTTTTATAAAGCCATTGCTAATTTTATTTCAAGTTTTTGGCCCTTCAAAATTTTAGTTGAAATTAATGCACAAAAAAGTTATTTTTTATGAATAAAAAAATATTGTTTTTATGAGAGCAATTCTCTACCAAAACCGGAAATGGATTTTATTTGTATTTTTTGATTTGACTCAAACTTTGTGGGGTCCTTCCCTATGGCTATTTTGTGTCATTGGTTCACCCATACAAGTCTCCATACAATTTTGGCTGCTGTCACGGGTATGAATCTTCAAGCAATTTCAATATGGCGACTTGTATCAGAAGAAAGTGAGGCATTTTCGCTAGTTCTCACTGTTCTGTGTTCTGCGTGCACGTCCGCAAACATCGACCACGCACATACTAACACAAAGCGCCACCAAGAGGCAAAAGGTGATTACGAATATTTTTTACAATTTTGTTACAAAATGTGCGGTTTTGCAAAAACAAATAACAAAACCAACTTTTAAGTGTAGTTCGACTGTCAAACTTGTAATTCGTTGCTGATTTGTTCGAAAATTTGTTAAAAATATTATTTTTTTTTGCAGCACTGCTTTTGGACGGACATTTTTGTTGTCACCTTCTGGTCTTTGGATTAGCCATGGATAATTTCGCAGTGTAATAAACAGGGCAGCTACCACCACGTGGCGCCACTGTTTCGAATGAGAAAATGATACAGGTTTTTCAGACGAGTTTCAATCCCGTGCTGCTGCTTCTTAAAGCGGCTGTATCTCGGCAACCCGAGGTCCAATCTTCAATGTCTCTTAGACAATTTTATAGCAAATTTTCTGAACCTTTCAAAAAAATATTTTTAAAAATGGTCGCTCATGGTCACTATTTTTAAAAATCAAAAAACTGTAAATATTTTGCTAAAATCAAACTTTCGGTGGCTATATCTTGAAAACGGAGCCCTTTATCAAAAAAAATTGTAGAGTAGTTTTCGATTGCAAATTCAATTTTGCATTAAAAAATAACTTCAAATTTGTTTTTGCATGAAATTTGGATTTTTTTCCAAAAATCACTATTTTTCAAAAAATCATAACTTGGCGGCAGATTTTTTGACCATGTTTCTCTATGGCTCAAAAGTTGCGGATTTTAGTCCCCTAAAACATATCAAAAAATCTCGGAAATCAAAAAATACGTATTTTGGGAAATTGAGTTTTAGTAAAAAAAAAGTTGATAAAAAAATTTGCAAATTTTTTTTCCGTGTACCTATTTTTTTCTCAATTATTGTCCTCAACAATACCTACAACTTTGCCCAAGACACCAAATTGATCAGAAAATTCACTCAAAAGTTACAGCTGTTTGAATATTTACGTACCATTTTTGTATGGACAGCAGCCAAAATTGTATGGAGACTTGTATGGGTGAACCAATGACACAAAATAGCCATAGGGAAGGCCCCCACAAAGTTTGAGTCAAATTAAAAAATACAAAAAATAAAAATGGTCGAAATCGGCCGATTTCGTAGAGAGTTGCTCATGAATAAAAATTAAACATAGAAAAAAAATCATAATTTCTCTGATATTTTGCAAAATGTATAACAGTAGCTAAATTTTAATGTTGTGTAAAGCATTTTTTGATATTTTTTGTTTCAAAATTTCGAAAATTAGGCTTAAAATTTTTAAGCTAGAGCATTGCAAATATTTTAAAATTAATGACGCATCCTCTCCAACAAATGCATTGTTATTATTTCTTTTTCAAAAACTTCAAGATTGCAATGAAAACAGTGCACCATTCATTTTTGCATACTACACACGTACTACACACGTCGGTCGATCTTTTTTTATAATATTGTCGAAATTTCAACGTTAATTTCAAAAGCTAAAATCTTACACGAAAAATTCTTTAAAATTGATAGGAATGCTGAAAAATACATTGAAAAGTACATTGAAAAATACAAAAAAAAAACGAACAAAATAAAATATCGAAAATCTAGTATATTTCTCCGAATGCCGAAATTTTTTAAGGTCTTTACTGCGATAAACTCACACAGAAATAAATAACAAAAAATGAGAGAAATTGCAAAGGAATGCTTATGTTCGAGATAATGCGAACCTCGATAAAATATTTTTTATTAAAAATCTTTTTTTTTTATAAGACTGGTACAAATTTTATTTTAAGTTTTTGTCACCTCCACCCCCTCCCCCTCCCCTTAAAGTTGGCCCGAAAAATCAAGGGGCAAAATATTTTCTTTAAAAAACTTCAAAATTTCAAAAAAATGTATTTGCAATCAGATGAAATTGATTTAAAATGCATTCCCTTGCGTTTTAAATCATTTTTAGCATGCTTAGGTTGATTTAGACATCTTTAGAATTTTTGAAAATTATCGATGTTTAGTATCGCTAAAAGATTTTTTTCGCTATTATTTTGTTATCGTCAATTCTTACTTTTATTGAAAACTAACTATTGCAAAACAACTGTCCAATTTTTCCGGGTTTTGAATTTCCCGGGAAACGGGAAAAATATTTTTGAAATCCCGGGAATTCCCGGGATCCCGGGAAATTTTTTAAACAGTCATAAAATCTTTGTTTTCATTAAATTTGTTATGTTTTTCATGTTTTTCATTTTTCATAGAATTAGCTCAATATTGTAAATTGGTGATAATCTTTACTTAAATCTGAACAAGAAAAGCAGTTTTTAGTTAGTTTAAAAAATATTAAAAATGTCTGTTTTTTGTTCATTGTGTTGGATTTATTTTGAATGAATCATAATATTTAATCCAATGTGATTCAAATTATTTCATATTAATAATCACAATATTCTTATTAATTTATTTCTTTAATTTTTTTATATGAAATTACTACAAAAGCTTCAAAAAATCATTGTATCTGTAAAAAACAAGAAACGATAACAAAAAAAAAATGAATCCATCCAATGTAAATTTTTCAGAAAAGTTTAGAATTTTATGTTTTATTGAAAACATATTTTACAAACAATCTTTAAATCACTACCGCCAACTGGGGGAAATCGGGACAGCAATCTGAATTCGTACAGAATTTTTTAGAGCAATAAATTTGAACATTTGTGTACTAATTGCTTTGTTGATCAAAAAAATATCAGAACATAATGCTGTCTTAATTCGTTACTATTGTCCTAAATTTCCCCAGATGCCGATGTTTGATGAAAAATAATAAAATATGATTTTTTTCAAGTTTAAAATCATCATTAAACGTAAATATTTGAAAAATAAATAAAATTGAATGGAAAATATTTAAAGCGCTAGGCATTTTGCGGATCCGTAAACTAAAATTTTAATAGTTTTTCCTTACAAGCCAAATAAATGTTGATATATGCCGAATACAAATTTGCTAATGCTTTAAAAATGTTACTAAGTATTCAACTGTTCATCTGTTTACACAACCAAATCTGAGTTTCCTGAACCGGGGACAAAATATCCAAAATCCCGGGATTCGGGAATTCCCGGTTTAGGGAAAATCCCGGGTTTTTTATCCCGGGAATTCTCGGGTTGGACGCACTATGTTTGACATACAATTCCATTCAAAAAGCTTTTTTTCTGAGTTGCAAAAAAGATGGTAAGCAACTCATTGCAAAACTTGATTTTTTCAGCACTCGCCGTATTTATCAAACTCGGTAAACCTAGTTGGATGAATGTACGGCTCGTGCTGAAAAAATCGTTTTTTGCAACTTGTTACATAAACTACTATTGCCTTTTTCTATTTAACACACCTTTGTCCTTCTCTAATTAGCAATAATTTATTTCCACTTATTTGAAAAAACGTTAGCAATATTAAGTTTAGGAAGTGGTTATAATTAATTAATTTATTAAAATTAATTTAAAAATAACACAATTCAAGAATGTTTATAGAAATGGAATGAGAAGAAGGTAAATTTATTTTTCTAAAGTAATGAGTTAAAAATTCATTCATAATTTTATTTATTGAGACATGTACTCATTGAAGAATCTGGCAACGCTGATCATGCTAACGCTTCCCAACGCTAAAACGTGCAAACATAAAACGAAAAGCAAAACAGACCCACCTCACTCACACCACCAACCGGCATGCTCAAATCAGCAATATGAATGAAGCATACTCGACAAAAAATACATGAACGAACTACCCGAACAGGTCGGTGCTTCATTCATTTCGCATCAGTTGCCGGTAGAGTTTGCACCGCCGTCCGCATCGCACCGCATAATGGCGCAAGTATTTTTCGGCCAGATTATTCACGCCAAGTCCTTCGACGAGCTGGAACTGCTCGCCGACGGTTATCTGGCCGTCCGGGAGGGTAAGGTGAGTTTCGGGGGGGTTTGAACTTTTAAACAGGTTGTTTAGCGTTGATAGCACGTGGACTTGACCTTGACTTGCGTGTGTGTGTGTGTTTGTGTGAGTTGTTTTTAATCTTGTGTCTTTTGCGCTTAGATTGTCGCAATTGGGCCGAAGGCCGACTTTGAGTCGCTTCCGAAGAAGGACTCGTACGAGAAGGTTGAGCTGAGCGAAGCTCAGTTTTTGCTGCCGGGATTCGTTGATTGCCACATTCATGCGCCTCAGGCGCCTAACATTGGGTTGGGGCTGGATAAGGATTTGCTGGGTTGGCTGAATGCGTACACGTTTCCGTTGGAGTCCCAGTACAAGGATGTGGACTTTGCCCGGCATGTGTACAGTTTGGTCGTGCGGGACACGATCGCCGCTGGGACCACGTGCGCGTGCTACTTTGCCACGATCTACAACGATAGCAACAAGGTGCTCGCGGAGGAGATCATACGCCAGGGACAGCGGGCATTTGTGGGGAAGGTCTCGTCGAACCGACTCTGTCCGGATAACTATGTGTGAGTATGGGATCAACATGGATTGGAATAGCATAACTTATTTGGGTATTATCATTGTAGGGAATCCTGTACAGATAGCTCAGTCCAGGACAACATCGAGTTCATCGAGTACCTACTTGCGAAGAAAGTAGATCGCGTTCAACCGATCATCACGCCCAGGTTCGCGATCACCTGCGATATGGCGTTGATGAAGAAGCTCGGAGAGCTTGCGGAACGCTACAAGTTGAACATTCAATCGCACATCTCCGAAAACCTCGGCGAAGTGTCCACGGTGAAGGAATTCTACCCGGAAAGTAAGAACTACTCTGACGTCTACGACGAAGCTAAGCTGTTGACCAATCGGTGCGTAATGGCCCACGGAGTCCACCTCGAAGACGATGAGTTGAAAGTATTCAGTGCCCGGGGATCCTCGGTGGCGCACTGCCCTACGTCCAACACCAACCTGGGCTCCGGGATGTGTGACGTGAAGCGTCTGCTGAAGGCCAACGTAAAGGTTGGGCTCGAACGGACGTGTCCGGCGGCAACCGGATCGGCATTATTGACGTGATGCGGGCCGCGTTGGACGTTTCGCACCATTTGAACATGATGAAGAAGCAGGACGTCAAGGGAACTGGGAAGGTTGTACCGGGGTCACCGAGAACGAGCAGTATGTGCCAATGAACTACAAACAAGTCGTTTATCTGGCAACGCTTGGCGGTGCGGAGGGTGAGTTGTTTTATTTTTCTGTTTAGAGATAAGACGCTTAAGAGCTTGGTGATTGTTCAATTTGGCACATTGATTCAAAAGTTTGTGATGGACGCACGAATGTTATCTGTTGAGACGCGACCGGTATTGAATAACACTTTTTTTACGACAATTTTACCTTTCTCAACTGAAAGTCACGTACTTGCGTGCAGCTAACGGTACATGCACCATTCGTATAAAGATTCCGGGTTGTCCACAGTCGAAAGCATTCTTCGCAAAATGCTGATCCAAGCGGTTTTAGTTGCACTGCTCGCAATATCCAAAACCTACGCGATCAGCGATCACAATGCCGTGTTCAAAAGTCCGCTGCACGCTCGAGCCGAGTGCGTCAAGTACCGGATGGCGCAGAACACGACGTTGATCGGAAGTCCGCTGCGCAGTGACGAGGAGTCGACGTGTGTCTGCCGGTGCGAGCTGATCAAGCTGGGGCTGTGGGATAGCTGTCGGGGGCATCAACTGGAGGTTCCTTCGGATCAGTATTACGACCCGGATGAGGATGATCGATCCTACCGGGAGCGGCTGAGACAGTGTCTTAAGGAGCGGTTGACATCGGAGAAAAATCAGTGTAGCAAGTCGTTTGTGTACTACAAGTGTTACAACGATCAGTATGGGACGGTTTTCTTGAATCGGCTTGGTTACGTTCCAAGTGGACAGTTGAAGCACGAGCAAATAGTGAGGAATTGTGCACGGATTTTACAGCTTTCGAAGGGTGATCTCAAGACGATCGCTGAAAATCCGCTTCAAGCCGATAAAAGTGGGAAGTGTTTATTCCGATGCTTCTTGATCCGTGAAGGTCTGTACAGTGATCATGGGGGATTTAACGAAGAACGTGTATTTGCTCAATTTGCCAAGAAAAATAATCGAGAATTATTCTTGAGAAGACTTCAACAATGCTACGATCGTCTCCGGAGTGAATGTTGGGATCGTTGTACGCTAGCTACCAGACTGGTACAAGATTGTTTGGACTAAAACGCGACTGCTTTGGATAACATCTTGTCTGCTTTGGGTAGCATAACTGCTGAGTAACGGCAGTCAAAACAACAAGTTTTTTACGTTCATGTGCACCAAATAAAAACCCCATCCCGTAACAATTACCCTCGTCACAATGCTGAATCTACTTGCTCGAACAACTTTCCTCGGTGGAGTCATCGTACTTGCAGCATATCACAATGCCAACTTCAAGAGCACCAACTCAGCTCGCCAGGAGTGCGTCCTCTATCGAGACGTTCAGAATCTCACCCTAATCGGAACACGCTTCCGCAGTGACCTGGAATCAACCTGCGTGTGCCGCTGCGAACTGATCAAGATTGGCCTCTGGACGGACGCACTCGGACATCTAGAGATCCCGACGATGCAGTTCTACAACGGCGATCCAAACAACCTAACCTTCTTGGAAAATGTCCGAGAATGCGTATCGGAAATTCCTCCCAACCTGGACCTGTGCTACCGTGCGTTCAAGTACTACAAGTGCTACGTGTCCTACTTTGGCGACGTCAACCTCGATTTACCACGTTTTGTGCCGTCAACCGACCTCCAGCAGCAGCAAACCGTAGTAGACTGCGCCAGAATTCTACAAATCTCCCACCAAGATCTGCGATCGATCGCAGCAACCCTCTGCTCGAGTCCACCCAGAGCAAATGCCTGCTGCGATGCTTCCTCATCCGACAGGGTTTCTTCAGCGACGAAACGGGTCCGAACCGGACACGGCTCTTTGCGCAGTTTGCCACGGTCAACGACGAGAGGAGCTTTCGGTACAGCTTCGGGAAGTGCTACCAACGGCTGCAGGATGAAAGCTGGGACCGGTGCAGCTTCGCGGCACGCATCGTGACCGATTGTCTGTCGTACACGTCGGTGGCGTTGGAGCAGATTACGGCCGCTATTGGGGCGGTTGCGCATGGTGGGGGGTGTTGAATGTTTTGTTAGAATTTTAACATTTAAAAATATTTATTTGTTTGCTTAATATTGCATTAAATTATACCGTAATAAAAATTTCTTATTTATGGAAATACCTGTAGTTTCCTTCACAGAAAACAGAAATTTAATTTATTTTTACAAAATATACAAAAACAAAATCACAAAAATACAAAAAATACAAAAATACAAAAATACAAAAATACAAAAATACAAAAATACAAAAATACAAAAATACAAAAATACAAAAATACAAAAATACAAAAATACAAAATTCAAAAATACAAAAATACAAAAATACAAAAATACAAAAATACAAAAATACAAAAATACAAAAATACAAAAATACAAAAATACAAAAATACAAAAATACAAAAATACAAAATACAAAAATACAAAAATACAAAAATACAAAAATACAAAAATACAAAAATACAAAAATACAAAAATACAAAAATACAAAATACAAAAATACAAAAATACAAAAATACAAAAATACAAAAATACAAAAATACAAAAATACAAAAATACAAAAATACAAAATACAAAAATACAAAAATACAAAAATACAAAAATACAAAAATACAAAAATACAAAAATACAAAAATACAAAAATACAAAAATACAAAAATACAAAAATACAAAAATACAAAAATACAAAAATACAAAAATACAAAAATACAAAAATACAAAAATACAAAAATACAAAAAAAAATACAAAAATACAAAAATACAAAAATACAAAAATACAAAAATACAAAAATACAAAAATACAAAAATACAAAAATACAAAAATACAAAAATACAAAATTGTAATTAACCTTAAACCATTTTCAGCCATGGCCATCGCCGACAAGGTCGGCAACTTCACCGTCGGCAAAGAGTTTGACGCCCTGCTCGTAGACACCTCCGTTGGGCCCATCAATCGCTACAAGCTGCCATCGGTGCTGACGGAGCAGAAATCCCCCGACGAGCTGCTCCTGGAACAGCTGCAAAAGTTCGTGTACGTCGGCGACGACCGCAACATTGTCCGCGTGTTCGTCGCAGGTCAACAGGTCAAATAGTGTGGCTTGAAACACGCAAAATTTACAACATTCCAGTTGAATGATCAAATCAGAACCAGTGGAATATAAAAACAAGTGTTATAACGTGACGTGCTAAATATTTCGACGAAATAAACGAACAAAACAAAAAAGCGACATTCATTCTCTCGTCTGGTTCCGAACCGTCATCATCGTCTCAACGATGATCATCATGACTTCCACCTAGCGTCGTACCTGGTATTGTCTCATCTTCTCAACCTGCTCACGTTCTAAGCTCGGTAGGTCAGTACGATTAGTGTGCCGCTTCATAACTTAGTATCCACTGGCGCATCACTTGATCTAGTCGCGCGCGCGCGCTCAAGTCTCGTTCAACCGTAATTCTTATCTCTATTACACGCTAGCAGTTATGCTAATTCGCGTAGCTCTGCCGCTGCTCTTTGCCATTTACTTTCACTCAGGTAAGTCGCTAGTACTACCAGCATGCCAGCAAGGCTACGCCCATGAAGCGCTTACATTGTGGCCCCCCTCTCCCATCCTCAGCGACATCCGGCGCGTCGCCGAAATGCGCCCACAGCATCGTGTTCAACAAGCTGCTCGGCATGCGGCCTCCGTCAACCAACTCGACGGTGATCCCGCTGTACGCCGCCGCCAGCAAGTCTCGCGAGGAGTCGGCGGTAAACGTGCGTTGCGCCCGAATCTGTCGTGAAGACCTGCTCTGCCACGGGTACCTGCTCGTGTTCAGCCAAAACACTTGCTACGGGTACTCCACGGCGGCGGCGATGAACCCCGAGGGCATGACGGCAGTAGCAGCGTCGCGCTACGAGCACATTGATGACGACGTCGACGCAAACTACCAATTAGTGGCCGATGCTAATGTTGCGTTTTTTGTCAAGACCTGTCTGGACGGTTAGTATTGCCAGCTTAGTAGCATCGTAATTAGCGGCGAGGGCGGCCACGACGGGGAGTTGTGCTGGTTTTGTTGACACAAGTGCCGGGTGGTGATATTGGCGGGAAAACGGAAGGTCTGAGATGATTTTATTAGAATTGTTGGTTAGAGCCCTTTTGCCACCCATGGCTTGTTTGTGAATCGTTCTAGCCTAGCAAGACGTTATTCGCGCGCGTTGTAAAACATGTTCGTTCATCTTCAAGGTCCATTTGGTTTAGGGGAGGAAAATTAGTTTTTCTGTTGAAATCTAAGGTTAGTTTGGATATTATTTACAGCTGAATTAAAAAAAAAATCTGAATGATTTTTTGGGCAGCCACAAAAACAAACAATTTATGTTTTGAGGAAATTTCATTATTTCAAACATAAAACGACAAAAAATCGCCAGCCTTTTCCTCCCCTAAATCGACAACGCTTGACTAATTTTCTCACGCGACAATGCCTGCGGTGCGCAAAAGATCCCCAACTTCCTTCCCACCTTCTTCATCCACGATCTGTAGACGATAAATCCCCACAAATCCAAACACAACAGAACTAAAAACGCTAATTAGAGAGCACAACACGGTACAACTCTCGCGTATAATGTCCAACCGAGCGACGATTAGCTAATCCATTATTCCATCCTATCTGATCTGACGCGATCTTCTCAACAGTGCCCGCCAAATGCTCCTCCAAGCTGTTCCCCCTTGTGACAATCCCCGGAGCGGGTTTAGTTGGTCAGAACGATCGCTTGCTGCCCAGGTTGGTCACGCGGGAGGAGTGCGCCAATGCTTGCTTCCACCTCAAGAAGAACTTCCGGTGTAGATCGGCGCGGTTTGTCCGATCTTTTCGGAACAACCGCCACCGGTTGAGGTTAAAGGTGGAGAGCGCCCCTTTGGGACAGTGTTATCTGAGTGGTGGGGATCGCTTCACGCATCCGGAATCGTTCCGGTACGGTGGCTGGGGTGACGATGAAGAGTACCTGGAGAACCAGTGTGAAGGATGGGTACGGGGGGCGGCGAGTTGTTCGTTCGAGCAGCAACGTGACTTGACTTTTGCGTACGCCGATGACTCGCTGATCGTGTCCGACGAGAGAGGCTGCAGCGAGCGCTGTTTGAACGAGGATCGATTCACCTGCGCGGGGTACAGCTACCACAACAGTTCGGGAAGGTCGACCTGTTCGCTGCATTCGGATGATCTGACCTCGCTGGGGCCGAAGGCGATCCGGGTGGATTTTGATTCCGTTTATGGACGGCGGGTGCGCTGCTTGGACGTGACCGCCCAGTGTTACGACGAGCGGATTGAGGTCGGGTTTGTGCCTCCGGAGGGATTCGCGGGGCGGATCTACCTTAATACGGTGCATGGGAACTGTAGCTACGACGAAACGATGGCTAATGGGACGAGGATGCTGACGATCATGACCGGAAATGAGGTTGTCGAATCGCGGTGTGGAATTCGACGCGCGTTCATCAAGGGCAATGTGAACAAGTATGGTTTTGAGGTATGACCCAAAATTAAGATAATAATTACGGTTCTTTTTTAGCTTCCTGGTATTCGGTTACGTCTACATCCAGCAACATCCAATGGTTCGAACGCAAGCAGATCGCCTGTTGAAAGCAGGTTGCATCCATCACTTGAACTCAACAAACATTACCAATCTTATGAGCAACCTTCCCATGAAGTCCACGGTAGATTTCATCCCACAAAGTCAATCGCTGAGCTTCGGCTCAACGGTCCTCCTAAACGGAACATCTAAGATCACCAAAAAAGTCACCGTCCATCTGTATGACGTAGAAACCCAGGCGGAACTCTTCGAAGCCGCCCTTGGCCAACTCGTCGAAATGCGAATCGTCTCCAAAGATCGCAACTTCGACCTCGCCCCTTACGACCTGATCGCGTACTCCGGCGAAGAATCCATCCCCCTGCTAGACTCGAAAGGATGCCCCCTGGATCGACGACTGTTCCCCGGCTTTCGGAAGCAAAAAACGACCCCCGGCCTCACCTTGCAGGCACGCTTCCACGCGTTCACCTTCCCGCGCTCAACCATGCTGAACTTCCGGCTGACGATCAAGTTCTGCTACGAGTCGTGCCCGAAAGTGGTGTGCTTTTATCAATAAACTTTATTTTAGATTCTGAAACTGACTTGACTGAGTTGCGTTGCGTGGGTATGACTAAAAACAAGCTGCTGTATTTGTAATCTCTTGTGGCGGGTGCGGTGAAGCTACGGTACGCTCTACTGCGGTATCCGGTCCCTCAGGTAAGCCATTATGGACTCGGTGCCCTTTTCCAAGATTTGATGGCGTGGTTGGCGGAAAGCATTTCCGATGATTTCCAACGTGCTGAAAGAAAGAAGTCGCTTACCAATTTGTCTCCAAAACGGTTAAATCATGACTCACGTGATGTTCTTCAGCATTCCGAGGATCGGCGGAACCTGCTTGATGTTGTTGTTGGCCACATCCAGCGTGGCCAGGCGGGGCAGTGCGCCCAACCCATGCTCGGAAGCGTCGAGCTCCTCGATCTTGTTACCCCGGGCCAGCAAAATCTCCAGCCCTTTTAGCTCGTAGACGCACGGAGGAATCTGCTTCAGCTGGTTGTTTGCGACGTTGAGTTCGCGCAGCGTGACTAGCAAGCCAACAACTTCCGGTAGATCGGTCAGCTGGTTATTGGATACGTTCAGATAGCTGATCCGCTCAAATTGGGAAAAGAACATCGGGATGGTTTTCAGCGCGTTGAAGCTGACGTTCAACTCCGTCATTATGCTGGCCAGATGAGTCAGCCCCGCGGGAATTTCCATCAGCTTGTTCTTGCTGATATCAATGTTGTACACCGAAGCTTCCATCGCATCCAAAAACACCTGCTCGGGGATGTCGATCAGATTCTTGTTGCTCACGATCATCGATCGACCCTTCTTCATCTGGTACACATCCGGGAAGGTACTCTCCTCGAACGGCACTCGAACCTTCTCCGAACTCTTCCCCGGACCATCGCGATCCTTCAACGTCTTCAAGATTCGCTGCGTACCACACTGAATGATATCTCGCCGGATCGATCGTATCGGATTGCCGTCGACCTGCAGACTCACCAGGTGAGCCAGCGTTGACAAGCAAGACGGCAAGCTGCTGATCGAGTTGTTCGACAGATCCAGCCGCGTCAAACTGGCAAGCATCGAAATCTCGTCCGGCAGCTTCTCGATCTTGTTGTCGCGCAGATCGAGTATCTTCAGCTGGGGCAAGTTTTCGCAGAAATCAGCCGGGATCGACTTGATAAAATTGTTCGAAATGTGCAACTCCTTCAGCGCGTCACATCCGGTAAAATCGGGCAACTCGCCAACGTCGTTGTGCTGCACGTACAGACATTCCAGCTTCCGCAGCTCCCCCATCACTGGTGGTAGCAGCTTTAAATCGTTCTTGGCCAGATCCAACTTATGAAGGTCTGTTTTGGAAGAAAAATGTTAGCTTTAAATAAGATCCAAATTCAAAAGGAAATCATACTTCTCAAATTGACAATGTCGTTGGGTAGTTCGGTAAGCCGGTTATTGTTAAGGGTTAGCTGCTGAAGCCGCACCAGAAAGCCGATCCCACCGGGCAGCGAGTTAAGACTGTTAAAGGAAATGTCCAGCACTTCCAGCATGATGAGGTCGCTCACGTTCGCGTGGATCTCGGCAAAGTCGTTGTGCGACAGGTTTAGGCTCTTCAGCTCGCGCAGGTTGAAGAAGCTCTCCGGCAGCTCCGACAGCTTGTTGCGGCCCAGGCTCAGCTTGGTTAGTTTGGTGAGGCAGCCGATCCCCTCGGGGAGGGCGGTTAGTGCGTTATCTTGGAGCTGCGGGAAAATGCCCGGATGGAAATGTTTGGTAAGTTTCGGTTACAGAATTATGTTTGCCTTGTAAGTTCAGAATAAGGTACTACCACTTTCTATCGGAATTTATTATTGCTTATGATATGTTGTTAGAATTGATTTAAAGTTATTTTAATAAAGCTAGTTTGTTTTCAAATACAGTCCGGATTCGATTATCCGTAGCATCGATTATCCGATTTTTGAATTTCCAAAGTTCGATTTTCCAAATTACATTTGTATGGGATAATCGAATCACAAAAAAAGGGTTTTTTTTTCAATTTTAACAGCAAATTCGATTTTTGCGACCCCATTTTAGTCAAATTTGAATCAACTACAGTCATCCCACATATTCGGAACACCCACAAATTCGGAACACTTTTATGATAATTTGTCAATAGCATGCCAAAAGTAGCTTTTCTGTCGACCTTACTTTTTTTAGAACCTTCATTTGGACATTATCTTGCTATTTCACTAGTAAAAGTAGTACTTTTTTAACAAAAAACTTCATTCCAAGACTATTTTGTCCACAGCAGCAAAACACTGCCTCCAAATGGCCTGTTTCATAATTGTGGGATGTTATTGTGCCTCCCACAATTGTGGAACACCTGAATTTAACAGATATTTTCACAAAAAAAAGTTATCAAACCATGTATAAAACATCGCTAAGCTTGAGTTTCATTGGTTTCAGTGAGTGAAATCATTATTTGTTAATAAATATGTACTCCTGGAGAGATCCAAAGTTTGTTTACATTCGTAAGAAAAAAGTGTTTCGAATTTGTGGATTTCAAGGGTCAAAGTAATTCTTAAAAAACTTCATATAAAGGTAAAAATTTGCAGATGTTCGATACAGCAATAGAAAGATCGCAAGAAAAGCTTTCAAACGAAGGTAAAAGCGAATCATTAAGTTCAATTATCGATTTGCTATGATTTTTTGAACATTGGCCGATCTGGAATCCGTTCCGAATATGTGGGATGGCTGTATTGCCTATTAAATTACAAAATGCACTTTTCAATATTTCATCACCACCATTTTGGCCGCCATCTTGGATTTGCAAATTCTAATCACTTTAGTGCATCTAGTAGCGCATTTTGTTCGTGTTTAAATTATCCAAAGTCTAATACAAACCTTCGGATAATCGAACTTTGGAAAATCGAAACTTCGGATAATCAAGGCTAAAGATTATCAAACTTTGGATAATCCAAACATCGGATAATGGAGGCTTCGGATAGCCGAGCCTGGACTGCACTCTGCTTATTTCAGAATCGAGTTTCCAATGTTCAATCAAAGTAGGCGTTTTTGGTTAACAAAAACAAAATTGATGATTTTTTTTAATTAAACCTGTCTCTTGATATAGACTTTCTTGAAAATTCAAGCAAAAACATGTCACTGGTGGCTAGTGTCACGATAAGAAATGTTATCAATATCAGACATTTCTCAACACTACATTTTGGAAGTCGTTTTTTCTGTTGATTTCTCATAACGTTCTGTAATTATAGGGCTCCCTGAACATGTTCCATTCGATAGAATTAAATTTAAGTTCATTTCCGGCCAGTTCTAAGAAACCATGCGCCTCCTTGGTTTCATTCTAAGAAAATAAGATTCAGTGGAGGCGCTTGGTTTCTTAGAATGTTTCCATTGCATTTTCACCGACTAGAATTGAACTAAAATGTGTTTCTGTCTGTTGGAGCGTGTTGTGTTCTTCAAAATGAGACGAAAATATATAAAATTGTGTTATTGATGATTTCAAAATGATTCTCTTCTAGTCAACACAAATTCACATGTACATTTCTGGAGTTTTTTTTTTGAAAAAAACCAATAAACATAATTTCCAGTTTTTGCTTTTTGGGTGTTTTTGAAACCGCCTTGATTCAAGGGTATTAAAAAACACCCAAAAAGCAAAAACTGGAAATTTGGTGTATTGATCCTTCTATAAAACTCCAGATTTTTTAAAATAATTGCTCATGAAATTTAAGACCCATCTCAAGCTCTGATTGCACTAATTGAATTTACGACCCTCCCACCCCCAATCAGCTATATACTCACATTCAGCACCGTCAGATCGCCCAGATTCTTCACGTTCTCGCTGATGCTGGTGAGCGTGTTCGAGCTCAGGTCCAACGTGGTCAGCGACTTTTGGTTCCACCAGCTGTCTTCCTCGTTGGTCCGGTCCAGATCGTACCGCACCGCCGCCGCAGCAGCATCCTTATCACAGTCCTCCGAGTCGCTCAGATTCCACACCTTTTCCGGCACTGGAACGAAAAGTGGGGACGGGGTGGGTTGTTTTTTTGGGAAACGAGAAATAGAGACGGATTAGGCGCGTCGGAACTGGCACTGACCGCGGATTTTGCGATAGCGACGCCTCGGATACGGAATCCGGGTTGTTTGCGCTCTTCTTGTTGGCTGCTGATCCCCGACCGGACAAAACCACATCTTGAAAACGCACTCATTAACTGACAACGCGAGCCAATAAGAAGATCGACTAGGACCTGAAAGGATTCGAAGCTGGCGGAAACACTGACTTTTATGCACTGCAACTGTTCGGCGAGCTGGAACTTGACGGCGGTTGTTGATGGTCTACACCCGCGATCGGAACAATACCAAATGGAAGTACTGGTCGGAGAGGTAACATTCCGAAACGATCGCTGCTCGCGCGGGTCGGTCGATTTCCCAGAGTCAATAGAACGTGAAATTGGATTTTTGTCTCGTGGAAAATCGTCGCCACTTTTAGGGGCCGCCAAGATCTAACCAGAGCAAACTAGAGCAAGTCAACGCCGGTGGTTAGCCAACTGGAACCAATATCGACTTAAGTACGACGCTGAGTACCGCGAGCTGTTGTTGAGGTTTTGTTTACGACGCTCACGGTGCGACGTTATATCATCACTCCAAGCCAATCTATAGATTAATGTACAGCGCACATCGTACGATACGACACAAGCTAGCTTAGTCTATCTCATGAAACATGTACATATAAATGACAGCATCACCACGAATCGTGACGAAATTTCAAGGCCACTTACCCGTGGCCAAGCCCTGGCCGGCCAAGTTCAGCACTCCGGATTTGAGGGCCTGCTTGATGCGTGCCTTACTGAGCACTTTGTCGTCCTCTTCCTTGTTTTGCCAGTGAAACACCGGATTCAGCTCCTGCTGGCGGATTCGACTTCGCACGGCGCGAGGCTTCATCGTGGACTAATTGCAGACCCAAGCTAGTTCAGTTTAAGCTTGTGCAGAAATTCACACCGCTAATGGTGTTAACGATTTTTTTTTCTTTGCTGTTTTTCAATTTCACAACACCACTCATTCCGTGTTGTTCTTCTTTGTTTTAAGGCAAAACATTGAATCTCTTTAAATTTAATCAGTCAGTCTGGCTCTCTTTCTTTCACACCACACAAGCAGCAGCTGGGCTGAACTGAGCTGGAGATTGTGAGGCTACTGGATAAAAATAACAAAATTGAAGATAGTGAGAATTCCGAGGGAGGTCGATGCTGCTTGGGCGGTTTGCCTTTCCATGGGCTACTGCGAGTTTGGGGTGGACTTCAAGGCGTTCCCTTGAGCGTTGTCCGGCCAGCTGGGTGGTGATGAGAAAGAAGAGAGAAATGCTGCTAAGGTAGACTCAGCTATGTTGGTGCGGTGTGATGGTGTGCATGTGTGCTGGAAAACTTGAATGCAATGTTGAGGGGGGGAATTTGAACTGGATTGTGATTTTTTTTTTATTGACTAACGGACATTTTGTTTACATGTTCATGCTTTTCAAATAACAAATCCTAAAAGAAGTCAATTCAATTGGAACAATTCATATCATTTAAATTTTATGAACGCAATCTGAATTATTGTAAATTTTTTAGTCTAAATTTTAAATTTAAAAAATTAATAGAAATGCGATCAACAATTTTTTTTTATTTTATGCAGACAAAAGGATTTCATAAATAGAACATTTTTTAAAGCTGGTAAAGAAAACATTCTTTGATACAATCAGCAATCAATCAATTTGATTTTATAGTTTTTTCCCCGGATGTCTTTGCTTGTAGGTGGGACGATGAAGAATTGAATAGAAAGATCATGACTAATTATTCAATAATTTTAATCAGATTTTTTCACAAAATGGTCAACCTACGCAAGCACGAGCTGAAAGTATTCAAATTTAAACCCAACTGAATTTGACTAACAAAATACAATAAGCCTGGAAAATGATGATACAAAAACTGTTTCAAAAACTGATAAAAATATTTTTATTAAATTTTGATTTAAAATTGTTTGTTTTATAGCAACATTAATTAATTTTTAATGTTTCAGGCAAACCCTTCTCC
This sequence comes from Culex quinquefasciatus, assembly GCF_015732765.1. NCBI lineage: Eukaryota > Metazoa > Arthropoda > Insecta > Diptera > Culicidae > Culex > Culex quinquefasciatus. The sequence goes on from NC_051861.1 coordinate 1,736,724, forward strand.
TTTTAATTTCTTAAAAAGTTTTCCGATTACCTTTAATAATCAAGTTACTAATAATTTATATTTGCATTGATGAGAAAACGTTCATAATCAACTTTGATTCCCAAAAAATAATTCATTTATTTCGTCTATAAACTATTTGAGATCAAGGGAGTTGGAGAGTGGGAAAAATATGTAAAACTAACCTCAACTTTTTAACCAAATTTCCAAAATGTCTTTATGAAAAATATCACATAAGCCTAAAGGCATGAAATCGACAGAAACAGTTATACTTATGTCAATAAATTGTAACTGATGTTTTAAACTGAAATGTAATTTAAAGGAAGATCATCACGATATTGTGTAACAAAACATAAAAATATTCGTAGGGATCATTTCAACAAGTTTTTTGTCAAATCTGTCAGAATCTGCCGTCTCAGATTTCGTTATTCAAATTTCCAACCTAAACAATTATTGATGGCAATTTTGGACATTTACCAAAATTGCCATAAATTATTGTTTAGGCTGGAAATCATAACCCAAACCATATTATTTTTCAATAACATTGTCCTTTTTTAAGATTTTGAATTTATTATTATTTTGAATTTATTATGTTTTTTTGCAGTAAGAGTTGATTTTAATTTTTTTTATTTCACATCATTTGCGCGTTGGAGTACAAGATTTAGTAATATTTTCTATTATAACCAAAGGATTTCTGTAAAATGTTGATGACAATATCTGAAGGATTTTTTTTTAAATTCATGGCCAAATGCAAACACAAATATGGAATCGAAAAGGATCTTACAGACTTTTTGATAAAGTACTTCATTTTCAAAGTACAGGCACTTTAAGTTAGTTTTTTTGTTGCTTTTTAAACGAATGCTGTATTGGGAATTGTAAAAGACTGTAAAATTATTGGTCTATGTACTTGATTTAAATCAAGCAAAACATTACAAATAGGTAGATGTGGATATGTAAACAAACAGTACATCCTGCTCACTCCTAATCTAAACATGTATTAACGTCCATCTGCACGGAGAAAAGAGTTCCCAAAATCGTGAACACCCGTTCATGAAATTGGGAACCACGAACAAAGTGTTCATATGCCATGGTACGATTTTCAAAAACGTACCATGGAATTTGAACACTTTGTTCGTGGTTCCCAATTTCATGAACGGGTGTTCACGATTTTGGGAACTCTTTTTTCTTCGTGTGGCCCATGTCTTTTTTAATGCTTGAAATATGTTCATAACACTTTGCCCGAAAATTAAACATGTATTCCATCAAATTGGCTTGCTTTGAACAATTTGATGGAGACGCATGATTCAATGTTCAAGTAAAACAAAAGATCGTTGACTGTTGAATTCAACAAACCACGTGACTCCAACGCATGTATAACAATACTTTAGGTTTAAAAATTCAACGTTTATTGCCCCCACCAGATGAACTTGAAATCCAATAAAAAGAAACTCTGTCATGCTCAGTCAAATTTTGGTGCGGATGACCTTCTCCCCGTTACAACGATAACAACAAAATTTTCTCTGCCAAGGTCACGTACCATCCGCCGGCTGCCATGTTTGTGTTAACTAAATTACTGCCACCCCACGTTGCAGCCAGACCCAGCTTTTGGGACGTCCCGAAACTGCAAAGTCCATCCAAAAGGGGTAACAACCGCCGAAAAAAACAAGCAGCAACGTTCGCCAGTCAACAATAAATCGCCACGTCGGGCTGATTCATCTTCCCGGTAGTGGCCGGCCAGGTTGAAGCCGTAAAGTGCGGCAATTTGAGCGATTGAAAATTGCCACTAGAGGTCAATCAGGAGTAGCGCCGTCGCCAACGATGAGACAACGTGAATTGCCGGGCGAGCTGGACTAATCCGTCCGGCATTAGGCACGAGTTTTTGATTTAATTCACTTAGCAATCGGTTTCGCGTGATGACTCTAGAACCGGGGATGGGGACCGAGAGTTCCCTAGAGGAAGCCGCGGTCACTCTAGAACTTTATTCCAGCGAAGCAAGACGATAAAGTGATGTAACGTGCGCTCTCTATCTCGAAGTGGATCTAGTTTGGTGTTTGATTTCCTGAAACGCAACGCAAGGTCACCTACCCACACACGATGGACATCAGATCCTGGGTAAGGAAATGAGACACCGTCTCGTGGGAAAACCAGGGAGGGAAATTGATTGTGCAATGTTTTGCTAGTGTTACGCTATACGACGTAGTCGGAAAGCACGTGAGTAAACACTCCACCGTTGGAAACTCTCACTCTCTTTGGCGGGCTCGGGCCAGGCTTAATTCGTCCCTCGTGGCCAAAGAATCCTCACGAGTGCCCCACGCGACGGACACGGTAATCTTTTCGCGAAGAAGTTCGTCTTTTCCTAGGGCAACATTTTCGCAAGCGAATTTCCCTCGGTGCAGGTCACTTTTCCGCACGACGCGACAGGTGGAAATTTGATCGCCGGTATAAAAGCGTCCCGCAGGTGAATCTCCGGCCTAGTCGTTGTTAGTTTGCGGTTCAAACATGGATACGATCTCGGTGGAAGTCGAGGAGGAATTTTGCGAGGAGACCAACTTTGAGTCACCTTGTCCGAGCCCGCTGGAGGGGGACAAAGTGCTCAACATGGACTTCCTGACGGTCAACGGGCGCTTTACGCCCATGTCGGGCCAGGCCAGTGCGTGTTCGACGAGGAGTGTCAGCCTGGCCACGACGCCGATTCCGCCGGAAATGCTCGGCGAAGGCGAGCAGGAGGAACAGGGGGAAATAGTGATCAATGTGCAGCCGAAGCCGAGCAGGCATTTGTTTGAGAGTAGTGGGCGGACGACACCGGTTTTCACGTGGAATCCGTTGCCCACCGGGAACAGCATTGTGTACGCAAAGGGCAAGGATAATGAAGTGAAATTTAAGAAGGTGAATCTAGATAAAACATCTGTGTTGCAAAAGTACAAAAAACCAAGTTAGACTCCAATTCGTGAGATATTTGATGATAATGTGCACTGAATCATAATGACACAGCAATGAAAACATGGAACAAAATACTCAGTCTGGAACAGGATTAAAAAAAATCCAATTATAGTGTGGATAAGCTCCAATATCAGAAGAGAGGTTTAATTGCAAACAAATAGGGCAATTCAAATATGAGCTCTATGTGCTTCGATTTACTACAATATTTGCTTCTTTTAATTTCTATGTAGTCTTTATTTTTATTCCATAACTATCTATTTTTTAAAGATTCAGCACTAGCATGTTAAACAGAACTGACTCCAAAAAGTGGTTTTACTGGCTTTCGGGAAATTTTGAAAAAAAAAAAGATATACAGTCCAGACTTGATTTTCCAAAGGCCTCGGAAAACATTTACTTCTGATAATTATAACTTCGGAAATCTAATGCCGAAAAAAAATTGTCATTGTAATTTTTGCGTCCCCTAAACTTCATTAAAGTGAATTACAGTGGACTCTCTGGCTGTCGACCTTTTCGATATCAATATACTGCCCATGATCGCATAAATGTCCCATATGCATTTTCATCACTTTTGAGTTATTGGTGCAGTTTGGTTCAAAATCGTGTACTCTTTCAAAAGAGCCTATAACATCCAGTACTTTGTTCTAGAAATCAGGAGGAAATCCCGTTTTTTCGGGAAAACTTAACACGTAGCCTTATGTGTGGGACAAACTTCAAATGCGTTTTTCTCAGCTTGCTGTTTTTGCATATGGGACATTTATGCGAACATGGGCAGTATAGCTCCAGCTGTCAATATTTTTTCAGTCCCTTCAAATAGATTGCTTTGATTTTTCGTTCTATAATTTGATAATCTCCGCTCTCAACGGTCCCTTTAACATCGACAACGAGAGAGTTCACATGTTTTTAAATCCAAGATGGCGGCAAAAATGGCAGTTATGAAATTGAAAAAGTGCATTTTGTTATTAAATAGGCAATCAGCTATTCAAATTTGACTGAAACGGTTTTGCAGAACTCAAATTGGATATTAAAAACAGAAAATAAAAAAAAATCCAATGCCAATCGAAGCTTCGGATAATCGAGCCGGGACTGTAGTTAACAATGAGTAATCAAATCAAGAATTATTATAAATTTATGAATATTTTAGAAAATATTTTCATGAAAATGTAAATATTTTTTATAAATTTTAAGTAAAACTAAAAATTTAAGAAGGATCAAAACTCAAAAAAAACCATCGGTCATGAAATTTTTAAATGGAGATTTTCTCATTTTACTATCCCCCTGCAGTTTGAAGACGATTCCACGGACACGGAAAGCTCCGCGGTCAGCGACGCCGAGGGAGACGAAAGCGCCATAACAGCCGAAACCACCCACAAAAAGCACGATCCCTCGAACTGCTACCCAAACTGCGATGTGAACGTGTGGCTGCGATCGTGCGAGCAAGAAATCGTCGAACCCATCGCGGGCGAAGTTCGCGGCGTCGTGCCGGAGTGGCTCAACGGAAGTCTGCTACGGAATGGGCCCGGGAGTTTGAAGGTCGGCGACATGACGTTCAACCATCTGTTCGACAGCTCGGCACTTCTGCACAGGTTCAACATCGAGAACGGACACGTGACCTACCAGTGTCGGTTTTTGAAGAGCGATGCGTACAAGAAGAACAAGGCCGCCCAGCGGATCGTGGTGACGGAGTTTGGGACGAGTGCGGCGCCCGATCCGTGCCATACGATATTTCATAGGTGGGTTCCATGGTTTCGTCAGAAGGTTTCTAGTGCTGACTTTGTTTTTTTCTTCCAGAATCGCTGCAATCTTCGGCAAGCCCGGTGAGAACGTTTCGGATAATGCGATGATCTCGATCTATCCATTTGGAGATGAGTACTTCACGTTCACCGAGAGTCCGATCATTCACAGGATTGATCCGGAGACGTTGGAAACGGAGGCGAAGCTGAATCTGTCCGATTACGTGGGTATCGTGAATCACACGTCACACCCGCACGTAATGTCCGACGGGACGGTGTATAATTTGGGCATGTCGGTCACGAAGACCGGGCCAACGTACACGATCATCTGCTTCCCGAACGGCGAGCACATGTTTGAGAATGCTCGGATTGTGGCGTCCGTTCCGGCGAGGTGGAAGTTTCATCCCGGATATATGCACACTTTTGGGATTACGGAGAACTTTTTCGTGGTGGTTGAGCAGCCGTTGAGCGTATCCGTGCCGCACATGTTGGTTAGCCAGATCAAGAACGAACCCATGGTGTCCTCAATGAAGTGGTTTGAAAAGCAGCAAACTTACATCTACTTGCTGGATCGTGACACTGGAGAGTTGAAGCACACGTTTCACGCGGAACCGTTCTTCTATCTGCACATCATCAACCAGTACGAGAAGGAAGGTCACGTTGTGTTGGACATTTGCTGCTACAAGGATCCGGCGATGTTGAACTGCATGTACGTGGACACCATGAAGAACATGCAGCAGAATCCGGACTACGCGAGGTTGTTCCGGGGAAGACCACTGCGGTTTGTACTGCCTTTGAACTACGAAGAATCGTTGAAGCGATCGTCAAGTGTGTTTTCCGCTTCGAAATCGTGGACTGGGTTGATGAAGAGGTTGAGCGTTGGAGACGATCTCGATGCGGATGACAGCTTGACGTTGAAGAACTTGGTGACACTGGAAGGCATGAGTGCAACGGCTTACGTCATGCCGGATTCAACAATATTCTGCAAACCGGAGCTTCTCTGCAATTTGGGCTGCGAGACGCCGCGGATCTACTACGAGGAACATCTGGGTCGGGAGTACCGCTACTTTTACGCCATCAGTTCGGACGTGGACGCGAGCAATCCGGGCACGTTGATCAAGGTCGACGTGATCAACAAAACCAGGCTGACCTGGTGTGAGGAGAACTGCTACCCGAGTGAGCCGATCTTCGTTCCGGCACCGGATCCACAGTCCGAGGACGACGGCGTCGTACTGGCAGCCATGGTTTGGGGTCGCGACGAGGAGAACCGCGTCGGGCTGTTGGTCCTGGACGGGAAGACCTTCACCGAACTTGCGCGCAGTGAGTTCGAAACGCCCGGACCGGTTCCCAAGTGTCTGCACGGCTGGTTCCAGTCGTCGACGTCAAAGAAGAGTCAATAATTGGTGTGAACGGCACGTATCAGGAACGACGATAGGAATCAATCGATTTTCTCGCCGACCGCTTGTGTATTAATGTTTGCATAGACACGTTGTTTCATTATTCACGTGACGATGGAAAACACATTGTCACCATATGTGCGGTGGTGACCGGATTATTCACTCTTGATGATGAATGTTAGAGCTTAGTTAACACAATTAGATACACATTTTCCAGAGCCGCAACTGTGTTCTTATTTGTGCAAAGAAATGTCTTAATCTATTGGTTGTTTGGTCGAGACGGTGGATACAGCTTGTTGTTCTCGGTAGAAATAATAGATATCTTGTGCTGAACGTATTAATTTCACGGCAGATCAGCTCGGATTTGCGCGTAGGAGTTCGCTTTGGATAGTGTGGACTTGGTGTTGTTTTAAAAGGCTCAGATTGAATTAGTCATTTACCGGGTGAAGTGCGATTTAACAAGTTGAAATGTGGAAGAAAGTGGTTTTATTCTTGCTTATTTGGGATTCAGCGTACAGTGCTAAACTGAGTGAGTTTTTCGTAGAATAACCAATCAATTAGAGAGTCTCAAGCAATCGTTTCAGTTAGTCGCCTTGACCGAGAGTCAATTCTGGATGCCGAAAAGAAGCATCGAACTGGTGGTAACGCGTATCTCACCGAGAGGGAAGCCCAAGCAAATGATATCGTAACGAGACTTCGAAGTAAGATACTACTGGAAGGAATCGCCAACTCGACAGGATTTGCACCGGCGATGCACTTTTTCCAAGCAAAGCCACTTATTGAGAGTAGTCCGATCTTCCGTATGTTGAAAGCGATGCCGAAAGGGTCGGTTCTACATTTGCACAATACAGCAGCTGTTAGTTCCAAGTGGGTCATCAAAAATTTGACCTACCGTTCCGAGGCAAAACTCTGTGAGGTTAATGGAACAGTGTTCTTTACAGTTAGGTATGAATTCTTGTAGGTTCTTTAGCCACAGCCAAACAGACCAAAATCCCTGTCAAATTGAGCTATCGGTTATTCACCAAAGCAATTTAAAATTCACCACAGCTTATTTCTTCTCGGTTGGTTCAAGAATGTCATGCGGGTTGAAAGTAGTTGTCAAACGAGTGTAAAAGAGCTGTGGTGAATTGGATATTGCCGTGGTGAGTTTTTTGCCATTCAACTTGACCGTTAAATTGTTGATCAATGGATTTAACAACATCATCCCTCTGTTTTTCTGTGGATTTGCGCTAAAAACATGAACGACATTCTCCAGACAATCCAAGTTCTGTGACAGTGAACCTCAAAAAAGCATCACCAAACTTCGAGCGCAAAACGCTTCAGCAGAAGCGTTCGATCTCTGGCTGGAGTCCTTCATCAATCTTAAGCTTCGCGACCCGGAGCTGATGCACACCGACGTGAACACCGTTTGGAACGATTTCCAGCAGATGTTTGACGCCTCCAAGGATCTCCTGATGTACAAACCGTTCTTCGAAGACTATCACCGTCAGATGCTGCGAGAATTTTACGACGACAACGTTCAGTACATCGAGCTACGGGCGTCGCTTTCAAAGGTGTACGACGCGAATGGAAAAGATTACAACGAGTTTGAAATCGTGAAAATAATTTCGGATATTGTGGACTCTTTCAAAAAAGACCATCCGGACTTTTTTGGAGTTAAGATCATTTACGCCAAGCACCGTTCAATTGATAATGAAACTGTGGAATCGTTCCTGGAGAAGTTCATCACTCTCAAGTAAGTTCTAAGCTTTCTTAAAAGACTTGTTATTAATCTCAATTTATCTTGCAGTCAGGAATTCCCCGATCTCGTTGTTGGCTTCGACCTCGTCGGCCAGGAGGACATCAACAATCCGCTCATCCTATTCACAGATCAGTTGCGCAAATTTGAAAAGACAGCCCCTTACTTTTTCCACGCTGGAGAGACAAGTACCACACGTCTTACCCTTTCGAGAAAAAAAACTAACCCCACCTCAATTTCAGACGGTTACGGCAGCGAGGCCGACCTGAACCTAGTCGATGCCGTACTGCTCAACAGTCGTCGCATCGGCCACGGATACTCACTGTACAAGCACCCGGTCCTGTGGAAGATGGTCAAGCAGAAGGGTATCGCGCTGGAGATTTGTCCCCTGTCGAACCAGGTGCTGCGGCTCGTGACGGACTTGCGTAACCATCCGGCGGTTTTCTACGTGTCCGAGAGTGTCCCCATCGTGATCGCACCCGACGATCCCGGCTTTTGGGACAGTGCAGCGGTTGGCTTCGATTTTTACTATGCGTTGATGTCGCTGGCTCCGCACTCGGCTGGGATTGGATTTTTGAAGCAGATCGTTTGGGATTCGGTCAAGTGAGTTTGGTTTAAATTGGCAGTTATATTGCGTTATTTTATTTTTGATATTTTTAGGTACAGCACATTAACAGAACCAGAAAGAACACAATACGCTGAGTTGCTGCAGCCCAAGTGGGAAGCATTTTTGGACTTCATCATCGCCAATAAAGTGTTGAACTATTAATCACCTTCCTCGCTCAACTTTTGAACCTTTGGATCGATAAAGTTCTGGCAGCATATAGAGATCTGGTTGTAGCACCGTCTATAGGCTTCAATGCCTTGTTCCTAAAACAAAACAAAAAATCACTTTGATTGGATTTCAAATAAAACAAACACCTATTCCTCACGTAAGGATCCACCACGATCTTGTCCAGCTCGTCCATCCGATATTCCCCCAACAGCTCCACTTTCGCCCGACACCCTTCGGGCGCAATCCGCTTTAAATAACTCAGATTACTCTCGTCCATCGAGAGGATGTAGTCAAAGTTTGAAAAATCTTCCACGCGCACCTGCCGCGACACGTGACTCGAGCCGAGACCATGCTCTCGCAGCACTGCAAACGTGTTAGGATTTGGAGATCGTCCGGCGTTCATGTCCGAAGTTCCGGCACTGTCCACGGCCCAGTTCAGTTGCTTCTTTGATTGGAGATGATTTAGGACGGCCTCGGCCATCGGTGAGCGGCATGTGTTTGCTGTTGAAAATCGTAATTTTAAATTGTTGAATAAATTTAGGGAGAAATTTTTACTAAACTTACCGAAACACACGAACAGAACCAACATCTTGCGTGAGTTTGAACAAATTTGCCGATTGAATGTAGTGAAACAGAACTAGCCAAACGGTATTTATATGAGATTTGATAACAATCCATTGCATCGCATTCATCATCTCCGTTAGTTAGAAAAAAAAAAAACATTCAGGACGTTGATATTGTTTGGACTGCACTGATCTTACGTTGAATTAAACTTTTTCCACAAGACTTTCTCGGGAAGCAGAAACGCACGCAGATTATGAGCTTTGTTGAATATTTCTACAATTAACAGGAAGAATTGATTCAATATTGTTCTGTAGGACATTATGAGAAACGCTTTTTACAGTGGACTCTCCACGAGACGATATTTTACAGTGGACTCTCCACGAGACGATATTTTATGGACTTGTTACTTCATGAACTGGTGAAGTATTCCGTAGAATTTCACTTTTTTAACCCCTTCCCGCCAAGAGCAAAATCGAGATTTTTTACGGTTTTCACCATCAGGGACCATCCACAAACCACGTGGACACTTTTTCAAGAATCTCAAACCCCCCCCTCTCGTGGACAATTGTCCATACAAAAAAAAAATTTTTTATATGGAGCGTGGACAATCGCCATACTCCCTCCCCCCCCTAAAGTGTCCACGTGGTTTATGGATGGTCTCTAACTCGTGACTGGATCGACCAAATTTGATGAAATTTTAATAGTTATAAGCCAACAATCTATAAAAACAAACGCAAGTTGAATCAGGTTGAAAAAATGCATGGTTGCAGAGAAATTTAGTTTTGAAAACAAAAATTATTGGTGCTCTGGAGTAACCATGGGCGTTAGAGGGTTAAATGAAATATATTTAATTACATTTCTTCAACTTGTCTAGTGGTTTCACTTTTTTTACACAATAACGCAGGTAAAATTCAACCACAAATATTAGACAAATGTCAGATTGAAGGAAATTTGTTTAAAAATACGCCCTTAAAAATGAATCAATTTGGAAATCTGTGGTTAGATTTTTTATATAACGTATAACATTTTGAGAACTGAACTGTTTTTAAATGAATTTTTTGTAAGGATCCCAAGCATGTAATACAATACTTTGAGTATCATATTTTGGGAATTCTACTTTTTGTGATGAGACGTTAAATGTGATAGTCGTTTTTTCCCATGTCTTTTTTTACTAAATTGTCCAATTTTTGATCATACAACTTTGCCGAACGCACCAAATCAACCAAAAAATCCATTCTAATGAAACATATTTCTGTAAACATAAAACTTCGTTGAAAAAATAGTTTGAAAATTCATAAGACCAACTGTTCTGCTGTCTGTGCAATCATTGAAAAAAAAATATTTGAAGAAATTATTTATTTTTTGTGATAAAAGAAAACCTTTTGCGGCAACTCAAACTTATTTTTAGCTAACTGAAACATGTTAAAATAAATAAAATTGAGTTGAAATTTTGAAGTTTTTTGAAAAAATATTTCATCTGTCACCTGATTTTTCGAGCCGATTCAAATCCGGGAACCGTGGTGTAGGGGTAAGCGTGGTTGCCTCTCACCCAGTCAGCTTGGGTTCAATCCCAGACGGTCCCGGTGGCATTTTTCGAGAAGAGATTTGTCTGGCCACGCCTTACGTCGAACGGGGAAGAATCCCGGGGTGGATGGAAGCTTAGGTGTAAAAGAGGTTTGCAATTGCCTCAACAAAATCAAGCTTTCGGACCCCTAGTTTCGAGTAGGAATTTAATTTAATTAAATCGGCTCGAAAAATCAGGTAACAGATTTTTTTTTTCAAAAAACGTCAAAATTTTGGTTAAATTTTTCTTATTTGAACATGTTTAAGTAAGCCTAAAAATTGTTCGAGTTGCAGGTAATTTACGATGAACCGTGACAAGATCAAGTGAGATTCTTGAATTAGCAGAAGTAAAAATGTTGGATCAGAAGATTCAAGAGAAATGTTTGAAATTCAGGGAAAAATGTGCTATTTCTGAATACCCCTTGATTCAAGGATTGGTTTAGTCTATTGTAAGATTAAGTTAGTTTTAGGTTAGGATATGTTTTCTCAACTTTGTTTTCTTCATTGTACCTAGTGTTACAAAAATGACAAATCATTTACTTTTAAAGTTATAAAAATTAACAGTGTATAAATCACGAAAAGCAAACTTAAGCTGAAGAGCCACAGCTTACCACTTATTATGTAAACAAAATGTAATTATTATAAGAAAGATTCAATATAGTATATTTAATTAAAAAAAATACGCAAAAGGTTTTCTTTTTTCACAAAAAAAAATCTTTAAATCTTGCTTTTTATTTTTTACCAAATCTGAGGCAAATTTGAAAAAAAAACAACAAAATATATAAACATCATGCACTGAAGCGTATTATATTTTGGGATAATCTGTACTGTAATTGCAAAATCAGTGACGTTAAATTGTCTTTTTACGAGTTAAATTTGAAATTAAAAAAAAAATTCAAACTGCTTGCAACTGCCACAGTTTAGTTGAGTTTTTTTAACATTCATGCTTTCTGGGACAAGACTTAGAAAAATGTAGAATTTATGTTTTCACAGGTCTTGATTATTTATTAAGAAGATCATCAAAATGTTCAATTTGATTGTAAATATAAATTAAATACATTTGTAACATGATTAAATCTATTGTGATCACCAACAATAACTATATTTTGTAACTTTAAGATAACTAGAATTTAGATCTTCTAATCCGGACACAACACTCCAAAGTAGTTTGAATCATCCTGGCCAGAGCACGCTGTTCTGTTTTGCTCTATAAAATTTCGACAGCAAACTACAATCTGATTGTAGCATCGTTTGAAGCCACGAATTCCTTTTTCCTAAAATTTAAATCACAAGTTTGATTGAATAAATTCTTCAATTTGAATTCTGATTACTCACAAAGTACGGATCCACAATAATCCTGTCCGCCTCCTCCATCCGGTACTTCCCCAACAATTCAATCCTCGCCCTACAATCCTCCGGCGCCAGCTTCCGCAAATCGTACAGGTTGCTCTCGTCCATGCCCAGAATAAAGTCAAACTCGTAGAAATCTTCGCGCCGAATTTGCCGCGAAATGTGCCGCGACTTGAGTCCGTTTCCCCGGAGCACCTCGAGCGAGCGCGCGTTCGGCAACCCACCTACGTTCCAGTCGGCGATGGCCGCACTGTCCACGGTCCAGCCGAGGGCCGGCTCTTTGGCCAGCAGGTGCCGCATCACGGCTTCCGCCATCGGCGAGCGGCACGTGTTGGCTGGATGTTGGTCGAGTTGTTATTTTAGTTATTTTTGGGATGAATTTAGTAACACTTACCTAAACAGACGAAAAGAATCTTCATCTTTGGTGAGGAGCGACTAGACAGCTTGAAAATACTTTTAACACTGAGCAGTACTAGTGGCTTTTACCGTGACTCATATAACCAGTTTCATCATCGGAGCTAATCAGTTTCACGATCTCTGTGTAAATCAAAAGGTTTTAAAAACATTGCCATCTGGGACAGATGTGCTCGGTAGGTGATCCGATAGGAAGTGCATGTTTGGTGACGAAACACGTGTACAAATTCCTTGTTAATCTTTGAAACAATCTTTAACTGTAAACATAACTCGTCTTGTTTATTGCCTAATGTATCACATGAACGTAACTAGAATTTTGTATAAAATTTGGTGGGATCACCTAAAACCAGACCTGTCAGATTTTTAAGCACTCCGCTTTTGCTGAATAAAGTTACGACAGCATATTACAATCTGGTCATAACATCGTCTGAATCCGTGTATGCCGGTTTCCTGAAATTGTATGAATATTAGTTGCAAGTTGAAAACTAAATACAGTCAAACCTCTTTTTACGCGACCTCCTTTTGCGCGAAATTTTTTTTACGCGGTTTTTTTTACGCGAAGAATTCAAAATAACGCGAACTCAATTTACGCGAAAAATTCAAAATAACGCGGTCCGATTTTAAACTGTCGGAAGTCTTAACCATTATGGTCATATATTCCTGTTCAACGGTGACCACAATCAGGGTTTTTTACCATCAGTAGGTTCGGTATACTCTCTGCGATCTGTTAGAATGTACGAGGTCATCCAGGAACTCCCGGAAGTCATGGCCTGGATATCTACCTGATCAACGGGAGTCTATATGGCTATATTAACCATCGGTATAGCTTCAGGTAGCTTCAGCGGACCACGATGGACACTCTGCGGCATGTTGGATTGTTTTGGGTCATCCAGGAACTCCCGGAAGTCATGACCTGGATATCTAATTGATCAAAGGAGGTCTACATGGCTATATTATCCATCGGTATAGCTTCAGGTAGCTTCAGTGAGCCACGATGGACTCTCTGCGGCATGTTGGATTGTTTTGGGTCATCCAGGAACACCCGCAAGTCATGGCCAGGATATCTACCTGATCAACGGGGGTCTGTATGGTTATATCAACCATCGGTGTAGCTTCAGATAGCTTCAGTGGACCACGATGGACACTCTGCGGCATGTAGGATTGTTCTAGGTCATCCAGGAACTCTCGGAAGTCATGGCATGGATCTCTACCTGATCAACGGGGGTATGTATGGATATATTAACCAACGGTATAGCTTTAGGTAGCTTCAGTGGACCACGATGGACACTCTGCGGCATGTTGGATTGTTTTGGGTCATCCAGGAACTCCCGGAAGTCATGGCCTGGATATCTACCTGATCAACGGGGGTCTGTATGGTTATATCAACCATCGGTGTAGCTTCAGATAGCTTCAGTGGACCACGATGGACACTCTGCGACATGCTGGATTGTTTTAGATCATCCAGGAACTCCCGGTCATCCAGGAACTACCGGAAGTCATGGCCTGGATATCTGCCTGATCAACGGGGGTCTGTATGGATATATTGACCAACGGTATAGCTTTAGGTAGCTTCAGTGGACCACGATGGTCACTCTGCGGCATGTTGGATTGTTTTGGGTCATCCAGGAACTCCCGGAAGTCATGACCTGGATATCTAATTGATCAAAGGAGGTCTACATGGCTATATTATCCATCGGTATTCCTGCAGGTAGCTTCAGTGGCCCACGATGGACAATTTGTGACATGTTAGATTATGTTGAGACATCCAGGAACTCGTCCTAAAATGCGAATGCTAATTCTAATGGGACATTTATGCGTTGATCAGGAAAATATCCAGGCCAGGACTTCCGGGAGTTCCTGAATGGCCCAAAACAATCCAACATGCCACAGAATGCCCATCGTGGTCCACTGAAGCCATCTGAAGCTATACCGATGGTTAATTCACCCATATAGACCCCCGTTGATCCGGTAGATATCCTGGTCATGACTTCCGGGAGTTCCTGGATGACCCAAAACAATCCAACAAGCCACAGAATGTCCATCGTGGTCCACTGAAGCTACCTGAAGCTATACCGAAGGGTAATATAGTCATATAGACCCCCGTTGATCAGGCAGATATCCTGGCCATGACTTCCGGAAGTTCCTGGATGACCCAAAACAATCCAACATGCCACAGGATGTCCATCGTGGTCCACTGAATCTATCTGAAGCTATACCGATGGTTAATTCACCCATATAGACCCCCGTTGATCCGGTAGATATCCAGGCCATAACTTCCGGGAGTTCTTGGATGACCTAGTACATTCTAACAGATCACAAGGTAACCATCGTAGGTCACGGAAGCTACCTGCAATTATTACGATGGTGGATACACTGGTACAGACCTTTGTCGAACAGATAGATAATCAGTTCATTACTTCCGGAAGTTCTTGGATAACCCAGAACATCCCAACCTGCTGTAGAATATACAGCGCAGGTCACTGAAGCTATTTTGAATAACCTGGAATTACATTATTATTATTAAAAATATATAATACTTTATAAAACTAAAAAAATCTGAAAACTCTTTTTACGCGAGCAATTCAAAATAGCGCGAACTCTTTTTACGCGAAAAATTCAAAATAGCGCGAACTTTTTTTACGCGATTTTTTTTTACGCGAGAACCAAAATTCGCGTAAAAAGAGGTTTGACTGTAATACTCCACTCACAAAGTACGGATCAAAGATGATCTTGTCCAACTCCTTCATCCTGTAATCTCCAAGCAGTTCAATCCGCGCACTACAATCCTCCGGGGCCAACTCCCGCAAGTCCCTAATGTTCCCCTCGTCCATTCCGAAAATGTAGTCAAACTGCCGGAAATCCTCCTCTCGAATCTGCCGACCAACGTGGTCCGAATCGAGCCCATTTTCCCGCAACACTGCCAAACAGCGTGGCTCCGGCGACCGGCCCACGTTCCAAGTCGCGATGGCTGCACTGTCCACGGTCCAGTCCAGCTGTTCCCGGGCCAGGGCGTCCTTCAACACGGCTTCGGCCATCGGTGAGCGGCACGAGTTTCCTGGAATTTGAAGGATGCAATCAGCGGCAGATGGCTTACGGATTTGTAAGGATTTAGAGCTCCAATTACCGATGCAAACGAACAGGATCTTCATTTTCGGCCCGGAACAGCTGCTGGTGCTGATTGTGAAATTCAACAGCGTCGAAACTTGCAACAGAACGCTCTAAACTCAGCTGTTTATCTCATTTTTGCTCTTGAAATGTACACCAGACTCGTTTTGCAATCTGGGTAGAAGTGCCTTGCTGCGATAGAGTTGAATCCTTCTAATATGACGATGATATCATTTGAATGGAACCATGTTTAGTCAGCTCTATAGAGCTTTATGACGTTTCGCGTACGCACACTAGCGCACCATTTAATTTTGCTGGCCGGACAAAATTTAACCTCACTTTCTTCTCGTGTACGTACACGCAATACATGCGCACGTAGATATCTCTATACTCAATAGACAGATCTTCTCCAACATTTTTAACCACATGTTCTACCAACTCGCTCTCTTCCCTCCTCATACACTGACCCAGAATACAGCTGCAGTAGATCCGCCAAGTTCACCCAAACACTCTGAAATAACACAAGCACCCTAAACCTGAAAGAAACCCATTCATTCTTGCCACGAAGGAAAAAGAGAATCGAGAGAAACTCGCATGAACAACTGCTCGGAGATCAAAGCGCCCAACCGGCCGATCCGGCACACCGGACAGGTATAATCTGTGTGTGAGAGAAGCGTAGAATGTGGTGTGGGAATGTGAACCCGAAATCAACGACGACGACGACGACCGACGAAGGTGCGGCTCAAGAATGCAACCCCCCATAAAACTGTACAAACCCAATCATACCTGTATGGCAGAGGAAGGGAGAGTCAAGTAATGAACGAAAATTTACTGAATGGTGGATTGGACGGACGGACGGTGGTTCTTTCCCGTTTTCGATGTAAACATTCGTGGAAGGGACAATGTCGAGGTTGTGTTGTGATGAGCCGAGGATGAGAAAAAGTCGGAATGACTTTAGTAGAGTTGAGGCTTGGGACGATGACGACGACGACGAGATAACGATGTGTCTGGCGGTACCTGGGTGATCAGGAGGAACACTTGTTGGGTCGAGCAGATTGTACAATTTTTCTCGTTTTTCAGGTTTTTCAAGATTGTTTTTAATTCAGTAGATTTATCTCGAGTTTAGTTTAACTAAAAACATTAAACTGCATCAAACACTTATTTTTTATGCGGTTCTTTTTGAATATCTAAATCGAAAATTTCCACATAAAAAATTCTCTTGGATTTCAAATAGCGAAGAATATTTCTTTTTAACAAAATATTGCATTTCAAAACAATTTTATCAAATGCAGAAAAACAATGCCTTCAAATTGCCTGTACCATAATTGTGAGATTTTTTAATGTGTAGTTAAAGTTTAAAAAAACGTTTAAATTTTCAGTTGGTCCATATATCAACCAAAAGATCACTATAAAAGCTTGCAAACTTTAGTTTAAAACGTATCATTAGGAAGTCATTTTTATTTTATTAACTTTTATTAATTTGTTTATTATTTTTCATATTGATTTCTATCTTTGGCAAATTTGTAGGTACAGGGAAGAAGATTTTCGAAAAAATAGATGAACTCTATTTTTTTTTAGATTTCACTTTTTATCACACTTAAAAAGCGCAAACCCCGAACAGACGGCAATAACTAAATTCATGCCATTTCAATAACAAATATTGTTAAAATAACAAAAAGTGTTATGGAATATTCTTGTAAAATCCATTTTTGCATAAGGGTTTAATAACAGTTTATTTTATCATAACACAATTTGTTATTGGTCCGATATTGGGAATAACATTTTTTGTTATGGAAAAATAACTCCAACTGTTATTGGGATGATCGGATTAGTTGTTAAATTAACAGAAAAGAATAACAAAGATTTGTTCAAAGAATAACTCAAAATGTTATCAGTCTGTTATTGAGCAATTCCAGCTCAAATCGGGAATTTTTCTGGCACTTTTGTACCCGACCCTCTCCGATTTCAATGAAACTTTTTAGACATGTTATCCTAGGCTTATATAAGCCATTTTTGTGTATATGGAGCCAATTGTACTCAAAAATGACATTTGAGAAGGGCGTAAGTTATTTAAAAATCTCGAAGCCGTTGCATCGTATCAAAAAGTGGTCAAACACAAACTTCTAGGAAATTTGATGGGCTTTCTGAAAAAATACACTGAAAGAAAAATACACACCAAATTTATGAGAATTTTAAATTTTTAGGTTCAAAAATTTAATTTGAAGGTGATGTCACATTTTTTTTTCGTTCAAAATTATTGTGGAAATAGCCTAAATTGTGAAAAAAAGGCTCACGAAAAATGCTGGGTGGTATGTCTCTCCTTAAAAAAATACAAAAATCATTTGCTAAAACTGTTATTTTTAATTGGTCTAAACGTCAAAATTTTCAAAAACCGATAGTGGGAATCGATTCTCCAGACAATTTAACATAAACGTCTCTATATTGACCATTGTCCTATGTCCAATCCTTGTGAAAATACAGCGGGTTTTAATTTTTTTTTGAAAAAATAGTTTTTTGGTGGTTTTTGGCGATTTCTATATGATAGACTTAATTTTTCAGTCTCGTAAATATTTCCAATATTTCCAATCCAATATATCCAATTTCCCATAAGTTTGCTTTTGACAGCGTTTCAATTGGATGTATAGGCTTACAGATATAAGCTTTATTATATTGCTCATAACTGAAAAAAGAATATTTTTTTCAGTGTGGTAAAAACCTGGATTTTATATAAGATTATATAAAAACTAAAACGAGTCAAATTCAAAAGCTTTCGAATGCAAACTTATGAGAAATTTGACGAGCTTTCCGGCAAAAATATTTACGAGACTGAAAAATCAAGTCTGTCATATAGAAATCGCCAAAAAACACAAAAAAAAAATTTTTTTCAGCATTTTCATTTTCAAAACCCGCTGTATCTTCACAAGGATTGGACATAGGACAATGGTCAATATGGAGACATTTATGAAAAATTGTCCGGTGAATCGACTCTCGTGCTCAATTTTGGAAAATTTTGATGTTTAGAGCACTTTTGAAAAAACAGTTTCAGTAAATGATTTTTATATTTTTTTTAGGTTTGTTGCTCCATCTTGCATTTTTCGTGAGTCTTTTTGTAACATCTTAGGCTATTTCCACAAAAATTTTGAACAAAAAAAATCGTGACATCACCTTCAAATCAAATTTTTTAACTTAAAAATTGAAAATTCTCATAAAATTGGCGTGTATTTTTCTTTCAGTGTATTTTTTTATTCCTACAAGTTTGTCTTTGACCACTTTTTGATACGATGCAACGGCTTCGAGATACAGTAATTTTTAAACTACAAAATATAAAAATATTTGAGTAGGGGCGTACCTTCTAAAATGTAATTTTTGAGTACAATTGGCTCCTTATACACAAAAATGGCTTTTATAAGCCTAAGTTTCATTGAAATCGGAGAGGGTCGGGTACACAAGTACCATAAAAAATTCCCGATTTGAGCTGGAATTGCTCTATTACAACAACAATCCAATAACAAAAAAAATCATAACGGCGAATAACAATACTTGTTATTAACAACATAAAATGTTATTGGCCTAGTATTTTCACATATCAAAAAATGTTATTCCCACGTTATTTCCGTCTGCTCGGGAAAACTTTTTTTTTAATCTAAAATTTTACAAAATTAACATCTTTTGAACTGCAATGGAATGTAGCAACTACAATGTGTTTGCTCGAGTTATGAACTTTTGAAAACCATTTTTAGTCGAAGAAAATTCAACTTCATGTTTGGATGTAAAATTGAATTTTCAAGCAAAAAGCAACTAAATTTGGTTTTCTTAAAAAAGGCGTCGTTTTAAGGTTTAAGCCACTAATTTTATTTTATCGAAAAGTAAAAGTTTTCAACTTTTTTAATATTCCTACTTTTTCGAAAAGATCGCAAAATTTTCTAAAAAGACTTCAATGACTATACTTATATTTGCAGATATACAGCTTTTAAAAGGAAAAAAAAATGTGAAATAAGAGGGTTGCACTAAACACTAAAACATGTTTTTTTTTTAATTCTAACCTGCAAAATGATTTCTCATAAAATACGATTCATTTGCAAGCTTTTGTCACTCTGGAGCTCTGAACAGGCCTTGAAGTCATTATATTGAAGCATAAGCCTATGCATGTACAGAGCCTCAGGTGTCTGTTTGAAAAATTACAAAAAAACGCACAAAAAATGATGAATATAACTTTCTAACAAAACATCAATGTATTGAAAAATGAACTTTTTGCAATTCCGTCGTGACACTAATTACTTATCCTGTCATTCTTGGACGACGAAACAGCCTACTTTTCTGTACCAAAAATAACAGAATCGAATAGTAACCCTTTTCAAAACAAATGCTGACAAGTTCTACTTTTCAGCACTGAAATGGATGCTGAAAAGTTGAACTTTACAGCACTTGTATCGAAAAGTTATACTTTTCTACATTTTTTGAATTAAACGATTCATTGACTCAATGCATGGACATTAGGGTGCCCAGAAAAAATGATCCCCTGCTCCACACGCGGAAAACGGTTTTTTGGGTTATTTTAAGCATCTGTGCAAATTTTGAGCGAAATTGGTTGAGATTAACCCATTGATACCCGAGCCCGAAGTTGGTGAAAAAAATGATTTTCATACAAAAATGGCTTTTTTAAATCGCTAATAACTATTCAGGCTCAAGTTTTACAGCTTTGGTATGTTCTACAAAGTTGTAGAGCATTAAATTTTGAATGAGAATCTCACTTTTGAGAATATTTGGCTGGAAGTAGCGCACCGTGCAGACCACACCGTAAGAAAGTTGGGTTTTCCATACATTTTTTTTAATTGTCCCATACAAACTTCACCTCCGAGTATCAATGGGTTAATGTTGACCGATTTTGCTCATATTTGGCCCAAAGTCCTAAAATAGCTCAAGGAACAATATTCAGCTTGTGGAGCGAGGTTTTGAGATAAAGTCCCATATTCTGGGCACCCTAATGGACATTTATCCTATAATTCTGTTCAAAAGGTGTTTTCGGAATTGCAAAAAACGTTGTATGGAACTCGTTGCAAAACTTGATTTTTTCATCACTTGTCGTATTTATCCAACTCGGTGAACCTCGTTGGATAAATGTACGACTTGTGCTGAAAAAATCCTCTTTTCGCAACTTGTTGCATAAACTACTATTATAATTTGTTCTCATGAATTGCTTATGATTAGAAAAAGCAAGAAAAAATCCTCATATTAAAAGATATCTTAAGCTTCCAAACATCAAACACCGACTTCGACTTCATTTTTTGAATAAATTATAAATCAATTGATTTTAAAACATTTTGTTATTTAGTTGACAATAATTTTCGCTTCACATTTGAATTGCATTGATTAGCCGATCCTCTGATCCACCCACCGGTAATCACAGTGTTACCCGCGTCGCCGCGCTCATTAGAAGGGAAAGATGGGAAAGAGACTTATACAGTCAGTCGTTCAATCCCATGTACACGTACGGGAGTGTGTACGGTGTACGTCGTCGTCGTCGTCCAAACGATAATCTCCGTCCATCCGCCGCGGCGCACTCGCGCTCTTCGTCCACCAGGTCGTCCGCGAACAGGTGTCGATTAGCGTGGTTCACGTTTCTATGAAAAAGACAAAAGTTGTTATTTTGTCTTGCATCAACCGGAATTTCGTTCTTTTATGTCCCCAGAAGCACTCCTGAAAATTTGAGCCCATTTGGTAAGGTCTAGGAGCTCCAGTTTTAATTTGAAATTTATATGGGATTTTGATTTATTTTCCATGGGAAACTATCTTTTTTTACATGGTATTAGGATTTTTTTTATAAATCGATGAAATGACTTGATTCTTATAGTAGGAGATAGGTTTTGAACTGGGGAACAACTTTGTAGAACATACCAACATGCTAGAGGGTTTAAAGGGTCACTTTCTAGCATGTTGGTATGTTCTACAAAGTTGTTCCCCAGTCCTCTCCAAGAATCAAGTCATATCGATTTATAAAATCCTAATACAATGTAAAAAGATAGTTTCCATGGAAAATAAATCAAAATCCCAAAAAAAAAAACGAAACTATTGGCACTACGCCCCCCGGGGCATGGCCTTCCTCTAACGTGGGATTTCTGCTCCAGCGCCTCTGACGAGACAGGAGAAAACGGGACCGACGTTTTACTTCACCATCCGATAGAAGCTCAGTGGATAAGGCGGGAATCGAACCCGCGTCTCATAGCATCATCGGGATCGGCAGCCGAAGCCGCTACCCCTGCGCCACGATCCCATATAAATTTCAAATTAAAACTGGAGCTCCTAGACCTTACCAAATGGGCTCAAATTTTCAGGAGTGCTTCTGGGGACATAAAAGAACGAAATTCCGGTTGATGCAAGACAAAATAACAACTTTTGTCTTTTTCATAGAAACGTGAACCACGCTAGTGTCGATGCTATACGGGTACGAAGCCAGTTAAGCCAGTTAGCCAGCCATAGAAAGAGCGTTTCAGGCACACATCAGTGTTTAGTCAGTCAGTCAACTGGTTCTCCAGCTTGCGGAAGCTCGTGACAATTTTTCCTTTGAGTGCGCGTAACTTGGCGCACATTTCACCGTTTCGTCGGTTGTTGCGGGGCTGAGGTGTGGAAAATCGAGTGAAAATTCGCGTCGAAAATTGGTGGAAATTATCGATTCTTTGGAGGAAGGTCCGATTTGTCATAGTCACAGCAGCCGATTGATCGTCAACTCGCCGAGTTGGTGTGAGTGAGCGGGATTAACGCCATTTCACCCCCCCGTCCGGATCAGCACACATACAGCTCGCTCTGGAATGACGACGACGTCGTTGACCACGATCGCGCAGTGGGTCCAAGTCAAGTGGCGCGCGCGATCAAGTCCCGGAATGAATGAGTGAGTGAACCTCCTGCTCTCGAACGCGAAGGAGAGAGTTGAGCTCACAGCTCGACTCGACGACGGAGTTCGGAGGAGAAAACTCGTTTGGCGAACGGCCAAGCATAGATAGTTTAGTTTGTGCGTTCGGCTTAGCCAGATGTGAAAAGTGTCGAGCTCCGGCCGTCGTCCGAGAGCGCGCAGCGTGAGTGTTAGTGTTTGTGTGAGTGTAAGAAGTTGGGAGAAGGAAGACGAGAAGAAGAAGAAGAAGAAGGAGTGTTATGCTGCTGTGTCATATATCGAGTTGCGGGAGAAAGAAGTCAAAGTAGAAGCAGTAATAACAGAGAAGAAGGAGGCAACAACCACGACGACAACATCAGCGACGACGACGATAAAGCCCATAAGAAAGCAGAAAGAAGTTGAACCGCAAAGGTGTCGACTTGCGCCGGGGATGAATCAACGCTGGAACTACGGAGCAGGTTGCTGAGCGGTGTTCGGTGCGTGTACGGTAACTCTACGGTTTCTTTTTCACCTCTCGTGTACCTTGCTTCTCTCTGCGCGGTGACTTCTACCTTCCCACAAGCCCAATCAGCCAAAGAGTATGACGACGACGACGGTTTTGGACTGCTCTCTGCTGAACCAAGCTGAGCTGAGCAGAGTGTGATGTGGATTGGTATTACCTGTTGGCTGGTGGCAAGTGACACGTTTAAAAAATTCTCTCATTAGCCTGTCAGATTTGAATTTAGCGCTCTCGTACGGGGGAAAATCTCGGAAAATCGGTGAAAATTGGTGCCATTTCGAGCGAAACGAGTCGAGAATCGGTCGCAGGTCAACCGTAATCGATCGGAAAAGCGCTCGTCTGTTCTGATTCAATTACAACAGTGTGTAATTGCATAAAGTGAAAGCTGTGCCAGAAATCGATCCCAAAAGGACGTCAAACCCCCCTCCCCGTATGGGCAGGTCAACACAGTGAATCACCCAAGTTGTGCTCCAAATTCTACCCAGTTTGAAGTGAAAAAAAAGTATGTTCAAAAGTCAAAAAGCCAGCTCAAAGAAGGAAAAATACGCAAAGAAAAGCCCCTAAATAGGCCAGTGACTCTGCGCTTAAATACTAATGTAACTCCGGGGCGGTCACATCGATATACCAGTTTTGAAAGGAATGCTTCATATGCTCACACCACACAGAAGAAGGCTGTTGAAGCAAAAGGTAGGTTTTAGTATTCATATGAGTGCGCGAGCGAGGGTTCGTGTGAACAAACACATCTCGAGCCAAGACCGACCCAAACGAGCTGAACTGAGCGCGCGCTCAGCAAAAAACAAGAAGAAACCCAACAAGAACCAACACCACCAACGTCTCTGAGACCCCTCGGGTTTTTGCCCGTTCTTTTTTACTCCGCTGTACGCAGCGGTCCCATCAGCATCTCGCCACCCTTAAGCGCAACGACTCTACGTCAGATCCATGACCCTCCGGCAGACGTTGACTTCATCAACGGGCTCATCTCGTCGCTACGCGACAAGGTCGCTGCATTTTAATCAGTGCGCACTTATCAAACCGTGAAGACCCGCGCGCGCTTTTTTTCACGGTCACAAAATCGACCTTAACCTGTTGTGTGGCGGTGGTGCGTCCATCCGTTTGTTTTAATTTCCAACCTTAATTATTCGTTGGACACCTGTCGGTGTCGTCGTCGTCGTGACGAGGGCAGGGCATTGTTCTCGGAGTCGTGTGTTTGAATGGATGCATTTTTCGTTTGAAATTGTTTCGAGCCATATCAGGCACATGCTTCGAGGGGAGAGAGTGTTGTGTAATTTAGAACAACAAAGGCTGTTACGCGGGGAAGCCTTATACGCGCCACCGTGTGGAGTGGAAAGGCACGGACAGTGGCCAGCAAACAAATAAACAAACGAAACGATTTTTCGTGAGGTGCGGTGTGTGTCGCAGAGAATTCAACGTAATACTTACCTGATAAACGAACTTTGCGTTCTTTCGAGTTGGGTGGAAACAATTGAATAACGAGCTTGGGACATTGTGGAGTGGTACTTTGAATGGGATTTTTTACTGTAAGGGGAGAGATTATCGGTAGGTGATAGTGAATTAAAGTTAAGGCCTTACATAAAGTTAGAAAAAATTAATTGAAAAAAAAAAAAACAATTTTATTTGCCCCTCTAAAATTTCTAAAAAGTCAAGGGAAACCAAAAATAAAATTGCATTAGAATGAAATTTCCATTGTTAAAACTTGTACAATCGGTTACAATTTACAAAGAATACATTGTATAACATTGTACCGTTATCTGAGGCGAATCGGGATATTTCAAGAGCACTTTAGGCTTCAAATTTAAAAATCAATGCATCAATTTTATTGCTCTATGTCTGTTCTGATCGGAACCATTCAAAAATATCGAAATATTGTGAATTGAAAATATGGTAATTTATGCCTTTTTTCAAAAAATGTCACTTTTGGAAATGTTTGTAATTTAGAGTTTTGGGACCAAAGATCAGAAAAATACCTGCAAGTTTAAAAAAAAACCGTAAACCGGGGTGACATTGGAAGGTTTGAGATTTTTTTCCACAAATTGTACAAATGTAATACGTACGGAATGGTTTGGAACAATACTAATCGTGGTAGAGAAGTGTTTATACTATGAATACAAAGAGACGAGTTGTTCCTTTTAATTCCGCTATATATTTTTAATATCTTGACAGATACGTATTTCATCTACTACTTGCAGACTTCATCAGTGTTATGTTCTCGACGTATCTGTCAAGATATCAAAAATACAGTATGTAAAAAAAGTATTTACACCCCTTGGGCACTATGCACATTTTGTGATGAAACATGTAAAAAATTTAAAGTTTGACAGGAACCTAGTACTACGTTTTGTTCACAAACTCATGCCAAACATTTTGCTACAAAAAGCTCATGAAAAGATGATTTCTATAAAAAGTTATATAACAAATACTATTACGAAAATAAAAAAGGCGCAAAAAAAGTATGTACACCTTTCAAAAAATTAACATAAATAATGTTATTTGTTGACAAATCACCATAAATCCAGTCTCCCAACTCCAAATAGGCATCCTTGACTGAATAAAAAAAGAATTTGGATTGAATATAAAGTTTACTAACTACTTAGTATAAAAGTTTATATAACTCTGGAAATTCTATATAAAACTTATCTAAACTTAATTTTGCAAACTTTTAATTCAACTAAATGTCAATATATTACCATATAATTGCTAAATAAACATTTTGGAGTGGGTATAACACCGTTTTGGGGGTATTTGTATCGATAGAATAGATTTTTCGTTGGAATTTCGTACCAACCCGGAATTACGTCGTCGGAAAATCCGCCGGCATCCGAACCGGTCCAAAATTCTTAAGTCAACCTATGTGGCATCGGAAAGGGCATAAAATTTCCGATCTTTTGATACCCAAACATCTACGTTTTCTTTAAAACCTACGTTTTTAAATACCTGGACAAAAAGTAAGTTTGATCCACAAGAACAAAAATTACGAAATTCCATACATTTTTGGCAGGTTGCTCAAACGAAACCATAACAACGTTTTTGCTTAGGTATTTAAAAACGTAGGTTTTAAAAACCTAGATGTTTGGGTATCAAATCGGAAATTTTATGCCTTTATACATAGGTTAACTTGAATCGTGGATCGGTTCGGATGCCGGCGGATTTTCCTACGGCGGCGGTAATTCCAACGAAAATCTATTCTATCGATAAAATACCAGGTGTTATTTGTGCTGGTAATATTTGACATTGAATTAAAGTTTGCAAAATAAGTTTAGATAAGTTATATAGAATTTCAGGATACTTTTTATACTAAGTAGTTAGTAAACTTTATATTCAATCCAAATTCTTAATCAGTCAAGAATGCCTATTTGGAGTTGGCTGGATTTTGGTAATTTGTCAACAAATAACATTATTTATGTTAATTTGAAAGGTACATACTTTTTCGCCTTTTTATAATAAGTTTATAGAAGAATGATCTTCATGATTTTGAGCAAAATGTTAATGATGGTCAACAGGTACTGTTCATCTAAATACATTTTCAAAGAAGAATAATAATCACATACTGTATATAGCGAAATTAAAAGGAACAATTCGTCTCTTTGTATTCATAGTAATGCATTCTGCTAAAACACTCAACCAAACCATAAGTGTTTATAGTTCTTCAAGAAGAAGTTTTCATACAATTTTGAAACGTTTAAAAGGTTAGTAAACTAAAATTCAGAAAATATTCAAGAATAGGATTACAATTTTCTCAATGATTGTGATTACGAATCGGAAAACGGAATGCATTTTTGGATTTTTTGGACAATTTTCCACAAGGAGAAGATAAAATGATTTTGTTAATAATAAATTTTTGTTTTTTTCAAAACACAATTCGCAAAAAAAAATTATAAACATTTTCAGTAGAACACATTTCATATAAAGTGTGAAATTGTTGATTCGTGAATTGAATTAAGTTTTAAATGCAAAATAAAACGATTATATTATAAACAAAACTAGTTTTAAAGATTTTTTTTTTTGCAAAATTCTGATGTTTTTACAGTTTTACCAAAAAAAAGCTTATGAACTTGGGTAACTGAATAAAAAATAATTAATTTTTTTTTATTTAAAACTATAGCGCCAAAATACATACGTACATTTGATGTAAAAAAATAATTTGTTGATCACTTTAAATC
Source organism: Culex quinquefasciatus (assembly GCF_015732765.1). NCBI lineage: Eukaryota > Metazoa > Arthropoda > Insecta > Diptera > Culicidae > Culex > Culex quinquefasciatus. Next base: position 1,763,860 of record NC_051861.1, read on the forward strand.
TAATTTTAACAAAAAAATCAAAGGGGGACTAGCAAAGTCATCCCGAAACTCAATTTTTTTTTTTCAAACATTATTGAAAAGAAAATCAATGCTTTGGTGAAAAGTGGGTTTGTGACAATTGCATCCATTTCAGTGCAGAAAAGTTCAAATTTCCAGCATTTTTTTTTATCGGAGAAACAAACGTTTTATTTCAAAAATCTTATTTTTATGAATTATTTTTTCCTTTTTGCTTTGTTACTTGTTTTTTCAGCACTCATTGAATCAATCCAATGTACGACTTTTTCAGATTTTTTTTTCTTTTTGCAACTTGTTGCATTAGGGTGTGATAATAAAATCGTTTTTCCAACACAGACATTTTTCGATAACAATTACCCGAGCAGACGGTAATAACTTGGGAATAACATTTTCTGATATTTGAAAATACTAAGCCAATAACATTTTTTGTTTTTAATTACAAGATTTGTTATTCGTCGTTATGATTTTTTTGTTATTGTATTGTTATTGTAATAACCAGGGCTGTGGAGTCGGAGTCGGAGTCGGAGCCGGAGTCGGAGTCGGAGCCGGAGTCGGTGGAGTCGGGTCTTTTTGGGGACCTGGAGTCGGAGTCGGAGTCGGAGTCGTCAAATCTCAAACAGCTGGAGTCGGAGTCGGAGCCGGAGTCAGCTAAATTTTAAGAGCTGGAGTCGGAGTCGGAGTCGGAGCCGAAGATTTCTGATAACCCGGAGTCGGAGTCGGAGTCGGAGTTATCTTAAATTCAACAAAAAATACGATTTTTTATTGTTCAGTATTTCCTATAAAACAGCATAATTCATAAAACTTTTTATATTTTTTATTATTTTTTACGTCGCATGCACTGCGTCGCATTTTTTTCATTTTTTATCTTAGAGATTTATCAGATGCCATTATATTTTTGAAGCTGTTTAATGTGATTGGAAAGCTCTAATTGTGTTATTTCACTAAAATCACTAAATGATAACCTTTTACCCAAGTATGTAGTATCATAATTTAAAAAATAATAAAAAATATTGGTTATGTAGTCAGACATATCTAATTGATTCTTAACTTCTTCCTTTTGCTTGTATTTATGTGCCCATTCAATTCAAATTTGACCAAATTTCATCCAGTCATCTTTTACCCCGATAGCGAATGTCTTGGAGGTTTTAAGTTGAATATTTTTTATGAAAAAAATACGAGGTACATAAAAAGATTAAAATAGTAATCACTGTTTTTGGAAATCCAAAAACAGTCACTAACAGTAACAAATAATCAACATAATAACAATGTCTTACTTGGAACTTAACATGCGCATTTTGTTTATAACTGAGTACAAGAAAATCAAAGTATTGCATTTAAAATAATTAAAACTAACAAAAAATATCAAAAGAAGTTGTAACTAATATTTTAATAATCATTGAATGTTGATGTTGATTTAAGATAAACTATTTTGATATCGTTGCAAATCATCGTGGAACAAATCTCAAGATTTCAGTACAAAAATGAACTAATGAAAAAATGTATAGCATAAAATATAGGATTTTAATTTATTTTTCAAATATTATTAAAAAAATAAAATCAAAATATTATCAACCGGTACGATTTTTTTTCATACTGTATGTCCCACGTCAATATGACGGAAGCTTATTATCATTGCAAATATTTTACTTGTGGATATTTGTTTTTTTTTTTTTTTTACTATATTTTAAATTGTTTCATTTATTTTGATGGAGGCGCAAGATCTTCCATAAAGTTTCGTTTTAGGTGAAGCTCCACGAAGTATCGTGCGCCTCCTTTTAAATGTATATTGAATTTTAAAATTAAAAAAAAAATAAAAATTTCCAGGGTAAAAGAATGTTCATGTCACAGATATTTGAAAAGGAACTCTCAAGCGTCCTTTCCACGAAGAAATTGTTTAGATACATTGATTTGCAATAATAATTTCCTTCAGTCATGGCGTGATGTCCATGTACGTTAAGGTGCCCAGAAAAAATGACCCCCTGCTCCACAAACGGAAACCGGTTTTTTGGGTTATTTTAAGCATCTGTGTAAATTTTGAGCGAAATTGGATGAGATTAACCCATTGATACCCGAGCCTAAAGTCGACGAAAAAAAAAAATTTCATGCAAAAATGACTTTTTTAAATTGCTAATAATTTTTCAAGATCGAGTTTTACAGCTTTGGTATGTTGTACAAAGTTGTAGAGCATTAAATTTTCAATAAGAATCTCACTTTTGAGAATATTTTGATGGAAGTAGCGCACCGTGCAGACCAAACCGTAAAAAAATAGGTTTTCCATACATTTTTTTCACCTTCGAGTATCAATGGGTAAATGATGACCGATTTTGCTCATATTTGGCCCAGAGTCCTAAAATAGGTCAAGGAACAATATTCAGTTTGTGGAGCGAGGTTTTGAAAAAAAGTTCCATATTCTGGGCACCCTAATGTACGTCTTAACTGATATTTTTGATTTCTGTTTCCATAACGTATAAAACTTGTAACCTAGAAACTTTTTTTCCGTTATGTGATTCGAACTTATTTTTCTTGAGAAAAACATGACGCTTAGCGAGTATTTAAATAATCCTATTTATCAATGTTTAAAAAATAATTAACTATAATAATAATTAACTAACTTTTGAAACATTTAAAAATATGTGGAGTCGGAGTCGGAGTCGTAGCCAACCATTTGTTAGAAGCTGGAGTCGGAGTCGGAGTCGGAGTCGGCTAGAGTTGGTAGGCCGGAGTCGGAGTCGGAGTCGGAGCCAACCATTTGTTGAAAGCCGGAGCCGGAGTCGGAGTCGGAGTCGGCTAATCTGAGAAAGCCGGAGTCGGAGTCGGAGTCGGAGTCGCTTGAATATGACCCGACTCCGCAGCCCTGGTAATAACAGACTAATCACATTTTTAGTTATTTTTCGAACAAATATTTGTTATTATTTTTTGTTATTTTAACAACTAATTCGATCATCCCGATAACAGTGGGAGGTATTCTTCCATAACAAAAAATGTTATTGCAAAGTTGTTTTGGCTGTCTACCAATATCAGACCAATAACAAATTTTGTTATGATAACATAAACTGTTATTTAACCCTTATGCAAAAATGGATGTTTCAAGAAGAATCCATAACATTTTTTGTTATTTTAACAGTGTTTGTTATTGAAATGGCATGAATTTTGTTATTACCGTCTGCCCGGGATACCCAAAGTTTGGTAACGATCGGTTTAGTGCAAAGCTGTTTAATTTTGTATGGAGAAAAACATTTTTTTTTATTTTGATACTTAAAAATCCACGTTTCACACCATGTTAACACCGGATCCATATTCGGTTGCTCTAAAAGTGCCCTAAAATTTTCCCGAAAAGAGAGTATGGAGCAATTCCATGTCAAATAGGGAATCGTTTGTACCCGACCCTCTCCGATTTCAATGAAACTTTGTAGACATGTTATCCTACGCCTAGTCATTTTTGTGTATATGGAGCCAGCTTCACACGAAAATGACATTTGAGAAGGGCGTAAGTGTTTTAAATATTTTTGTATTTCGTAATTTAAATATTGCTGTATCTCGAAGCCGTTGCATCGTATCAAAAAGTGGTCAAAAACAAACTTGTAGGATGGGTTTTCCGAAAAAAAACATATTGAAAGAAAAAAACATTCCACTTTTATGAGATTTTTTGATTTTTAAGTTTAAAAGTTAAATTTGACGATTTTTCTTCGTTCAATTTTTTTGTGAAAATAGCCTAAAATGTTACAAAAAGACTCACGAAAAATACAGGATGGAGCAACACTCCAAAAAAATATAAAAATCATTTACTGAAACTGTTTTTTTTTTCAAAAGTGCTCTAAACATCAAAATTTTCAAAAACCGAACACGAGAGTCGATTTTCTAGACAATTTTACATAAAAGTCTTCATATTGACCATTGTCCTGAGTCTAATCCTGGTAAAGTTACAGCGGTTTTAAAAAAATATATTGAAAAATTAGGTTTTTTGATGGTTTATGGCAATTTCTATATGACAGACTTTATTATTCAGTCTCAATTTTTTTTTACCGGAAAACTTGTCCAATTTCCTACAAGTTTGTCTTTGATCACATTTCAATTGGATTTATGGGTTTACAGGACTGTAACACCTATTAATGTTCTGAAAACTAAAATTTTTAGAACTTATTTCGATAACGCCTTGAAAACTTGTGACAAGCAAACATCATTCCAATACTTTGCGCATGGAGCCAAACTTAAAGTATTTCCAACGTCAAATTTTCAAGAAAAATCATGAACCCATCCGTATGATCTCCCCATTACCCGTTATGACCCTTTTTCCCCCCTCAAATCCATCAACCTAGAAAGGAAAAGAGTTAAGGAAACCCACTAAACGATCGTTAGTGCGCCATTTCCCTTCAAATCCGTGCCCGTGGTGGCTCTCACCTCTCGACATTTCGATTTCAACCAGCAAACCACGAACGCGCGTAACGCGGCGTCACATAAAATCTCCCATAAACGAAATTGAGTAAGAAGGAAATGGACCACGGCTCGCCGCACCAAAAACGCAAATGCTGTTTGCTGTTTTTTTTTCTCTTATTTCACTTCTTTCCCATCGTAGTAGCCGTCGTCGTCGTCGTCGTCCGATGCAGATGTTTGTGCCAAAACAGAGAAAAACTCACACACATGTGAGCGCGGCGTGTAATTAGGTGATTATTTCTGGAGAAAAAAAAACCTCGCTCACAAAATTCCAAACCGCGGTTGAAATTAAATGAGCTTGATTCGTCAGATAAACAGTCGGTGTGACGTGTGTTAATTTCTTCAAACGGTTATGGCGAGCTGAACCTTTGGCCAGAGCAATTAATCGGATTATCTCCGCTAATAGGTCACTTTTGGGTTGAACTCTGCGCCGTCGCGATTCGTAACCGCCAAAAATAGGGATGCACAACCACCCAACAAACACTCACTCGCACACACACTGGTAAATCAGCTGTTGAAGTTGTTGAAGATGCTGGAATTATCTCGCCGCGAGTTTGTTGTTGATTTTTGATTGCAGCAGCAGCCACAGCGGTTCAACAGCGGCCGGTTCGGTGTGAGTGAGATGCAATTTTGATTTATTTAGTGTGTTTTTTCGGCACACCGCATCGGTGGCGATCGATATTAATAATAGAATTGAGATTGCTCGCAATTACACCTACTAGGCGCGTCATGTGATTGTTGGCCCCGAGTGCGTGTGTGTGGGCAACCGTTGTGGTAGCATAAATGGCTGAATTGGTCCTAAATGGGGGTGCTGATTGTTGGTAATAATTGGTTAATCTGGGGGAGGTGGTCACTTTCGCTGGTGCAGTGTAATATCGGACACATTAGGAAAGCTATGAAACATTTTCAACAAAATTGCTTGATTTTTAGCCAATTATGACCAGCAAAAAAGCTTGTTTCAATTTAAGGAAAGGTGTTTGGCTAACTTGAATGAAAGTGAAACTGATTTCAAGTTCAATAACGTCATGATTCAAAATCCAAACAGTTTTTTAAGGAACAATTATGCAAATTTTTGTATTTGTGCTTTTCTAGTGTTTTTGAATACAGTACAGACTTGATAATCCCAAGGCCTCGGAAAAATTATACTTCAGATAATCGAATGAAAACCCGATTTAATATCACCAGAGGTGAAATAGAGCCTTTCTTACAAAATGATGAAACTCCGAAAAATATATTGGTGCAATTATTTTTTTAGAAACATAATGATACCACCCAGTGAGAATTTGACCTAAAGCTTCGAATCTTTTTAGACTAAACCTCAAATACAATTTTTTTTATTTCAGAGGTACATTCTGGGCTGCAAGATAATTATATTTAATCAAGAAAAACTTATTGAATTGACATTATTAGAAAAAAATAAAAGGTACTCAGTATTTAATGTTAGTCTATGATTAACTTGAAAAATATATACATCGATATTGCACTTTGTCGATCTATTATGAGAAGCCAGAAAGCACACATTCACGCGCAGCGTAAAACGCGCAAGCGTAAATGTGCTGGCGTTTATGCTTCGACTTGACGACTTGTCGATCTTTCGAGCGAGAACGAGCCGGGACTTCGAATTAGATGTTCAGTATATGATTCTGTATAAAACCAATAATTTAATAGGAAAAAATAGGGTAAAAATAGGACGAAAAGTACTAATATGGCAATATTTCTGGAAATACATTTTGGAAAAGCTTCAAATTTTGGGCCCAAGCAGTTTATGGTGCATGTTTTTGAATGGCTTTTTGTTTGAAACTGAATTCTTTTAATTAGATAGTGTTATCTGTAAAATAGTCCAAAAAATACCTCTCAAAATGGCTTTGACCACAATTGCTGGTCGAAAATTGTGAATCGAAAAATAAAATGTTCTTCTCCGACCCCAGGGCTACAGATCTGAAATATAAAAATTGTGGGTTTAACGATCGGTTTTCCAATGATGGAAAACACAATTTTTTAACAGCGGATACAGACATTGCTCATGTATTTCAGAAAAAGAGCTCTCTAAAATCAGACTTTTTGTTCCGGGTTTCGGGCCAAAATTCAATCGAAAGAGCGCATCATAATCTTCAATTTAATAACAGGATTTTTCCTGGGACGAATCCTCGCCGTGCACGATTTTTTAAAGATTTCTGAGAAAAGCGTTTTTCCAAAAGCTAACCTTAAACCTTTCTTTTGTAAGAAAGGCAAAAAAAAACATTTTTCGTTGTCTTATGTTTGGTTGTTAAAATTAAGTATGACCCCTAAACTACACAGTAAAAAATAATGTAAATTTGGAAGCTATAATATTGAAAATTTGAATATTACCACTTTTAAGATATAATTTTACCTCAATTTAGACTGAAAAAAGTGACATTACACCAGAAAAGTGGTAAAATTACACATTTCCAGAGGTAAAATTACACCTTTTTTCTGACATAAAAGATGTACCCCTTCCTAGATGTAATATTACCATGATTGTTTTTTTCTGTGTACTGTACAGTGATTTCGAATGTTTGTATCCAAGATGGCGGCCAAAATGGCGGTGATGAAATGTTAAGAAAACGCATGTTTTTAATTTTAAAGTAAATCAAGCATTTAAATTTGATTAAAATGGGGTCGCAGAATTCGAAATTGAGATAACACTTGTAGGCAGACATGCATTGGCACTGCGCGCGGTTAGCACGCGTGCTATTTTAGCGAATAGCACTGCGTTTTCAATCATAGCACTCGCCCTTGCACTCTAACTAAACTGGTAACTAAGACGTTTTTTTCATTTGTTTATCTGGATTTGAGTGACGTCGACCACTCGAAAGTTATGCAAATAATTTCATCAACTTTCATCTGAAAGTTTGGTGTAGTGCTTGCATTCAAGACTTGGTATTGAAAGGTTCATGGGTCTATTCTCTACAAGGTAAAGTTTTTTTTTTATGTTGGTGTAATAAAAGTGCCAGCTTTTTTCTTTTAGATTATTGGAATCGGAATGGCAAGAGAAACTGAAAATTGGTTAGATGTTGACCACTTGCGTGAATGGATCAACCGCCTGTAGCCTTAGAAGCTCGCAAAAATTAATCCAGTTTATTGAAATGTACCCAATTGACCGCCAAGGCTAGTGCTAACCAATTTTTTTTTTTGAAATTTCTTGGGCGTGCTATAAGGGAGTGCTAAAAAATAGCACTAGCACTGTGCAATGCGCAGTATGCGTAGAACTTGAGGTAAGTGCTAATCTGAAGTGCCAGTGCAGAGCGTGCCAATGCATGTCTGCTTGTAGCCCCAGCGGGGTCAAAAAAGTTGGAAATGCAATTTCACCGGCTTGAACCCTTGGGAAAAAAGTTGGAAATGCCTTTTTCATTGTAACTTAGAATAGACGCATCTGTATTGGATCGACCTTGTTGGAGGTGATTTTGAATCTCCTAAAAACTCCACTCTTGTCCAATTTTGCTCAAGTGGAATTCAACAATTTCCATTGAAATTAGACTTACATAAACTTAAAAAATATTGGCAACTAATCAAGTTTGAAAAAAAGGCTAAATAACAAATGATAAATCATACAACATATTTTTTTTCAAAAATAAAAAAATATCCGGAGATTAGCTTCATTGAAATCAGTTTAATTACTTACTTTCCTAAGATTAAAAGGCAAATATTTGCTTTTGTTATTTTTATTACCTTTGATTTTTTTTTGTATGATTTCCAGGCTAATTTTTGAATTTTTGTTGTTGAATTATTTTTTGCTGTTGATCAAAATTAAAAGCTCAAAAGTTACAAATAAAAGCAGAAAATTGCGGACATACAATTGAGTTTACTTACAGAAACTTGAAGAAAAAATTGTCAAAAGCCAAATTTTCTATTGAAGTATTTAAACATTCTATCAAATTTATTCAATACCTTTTTTAAGACATTGATAACTAAATTTTTCAAGGCGATAAAAACATTGCCAACATTCTTTATTTTTAGCGATTCCATGTTATATTTATTGTCTATGTTGAAATAAAATGAAACGATGTTTGATTTTATTGCTTTTTTAAATTGAATTATTGAATCTGATAAATTTCAATCGTTTGTTTGTTTGACTCCCAACCTTAATTGGCCACATTATTTCGCGCCACATGATCTCTCCCAACAGCAAAGCTCATTGCTCCATTTAACCCACCACCCCCCTCGAGGACAACTCTCTCGCGCCGCGCTAAGCTGGATAGCTAAGCTGCAAACTAATTTCGCTCGTAAATCATCTCGGGAAAATTCGCCCAACCTCTGCGCCTGGGCGTGTATTTTTCGCCACGGTTTGTGTGTTGTTGCCGTTGATTGTGTGTGCACTTGAACCAAAACACTCGAGCAAACATTTACAATTCGTCACGCAACCGCCTCACAATCGTCGTCGTCGTCAATGAAACAACTATTCCAGCGGAATAAATTGGCCAAATTACGGGGCTCGATTAAAAAGGCATCGCACCTGCCAGCGCACGCGAAAACTGTGATTTTTCCCGGTAAATTAATGACGCTTATTTTCGGGAACCGAGCGCCGCTTTTAATTGCCAAGCTTGGGATCGAACTCCGGCTGGGGTCTATAAATGATTTATGTGGAGAAATTGATAAAAATCTAAGAGTCTGGTTCGCGCTCTGTTTACGACCAGTTGTCTTTGCAGCACGCTTTAGCATCTTCTAACGGCTAATGTCGGTGAGATGTTAATCCACCAGAACTTGAAGAACGCGCGTCCGTCCAGCTATAAATTGTTTAATCGACATACCGCGTCAGAGTTGAACCACTTTCATGGCGGTTGGTCGCCACGACCAGCAAAAAAGAAAACAAAACAAAACCTTAAAAGAACAGTAAAATGACCAGCCAAACCAAACAAAAACAACCGGATTTTGTAATTTAAGCCAACTCGGCTCAACTTCTGGGCCGCCGAGGCCACCCTCAAGAGTCGAGTCGATTGCTGCGCGTAACCCTCAACAGGCTGTGGCCAAACCGCGTTCTATTATTGTGACGCTCCCTTTTTTTGCCGTTGCTGCTGCTGCTGCTGCGTTGTCCCCTTTTACCCCGTTCAGCGTCGTTTGGAAGGGTGGTGGGACATTGAACACATTCCGATGATGGAGGAGGCAAAAAGGAGTGAAGGGGTGGCACAACAACACACACCCACTATTCTGCGAACGCTATACAATGTGGTCGCTATAGCGTGGTCTCTTGACTCAGCATCGATTATTATTATTATTATTATTTTATTTTTTTTTTAATGCAATTTAGTTTTGAGGAACAATTTTCTTACAGTTTTATACGTTATAAAATCGAATAATATAAATAACAAACTTTCTGAGAACGTTAATAAACTTTATAAAGATAACATAGCTCAACACTTTGAAAGTCAATATCAACAACTGCTGAGATTTTGCCCTACCCTCTGAGTGCCTCCATTGAATCCTTTCTTAGACAGAATCCAAGGAGGCGCCTGGTTTCTTAGAATGATTCTGCATTTATTTTGCCAAAAAAAATAACTAAATTGTAATTCATCATTAGGGGGACCCATTCTTACAAAGAATAGCAAAAAATAAGCATTCAGACAGCCAGTTAAGCTGTGTTTCGGATTTCGGTTTATATATCAATCGAACTTTAAGTACCATGCTTCTGCATAAAAATGAATTCCCGGTAGATTTTGCTGGAGACGAGTGCTTGAAGTTGGATTAATGTACCGAAATGATACCTTTTCAAAAAATGACATAATAATTGTATTTAGCTATGCTTTTGTAATTTCATAGTATTTGTTATTAAAAATCCAACTAATCACTTTTATTGCAACGTGGAAGTTAAACTTTGTTCAGTCGTTTCTGAGATACATAATTATTTGGACCACACTATTTCGGATAGGACCACCATAATCGCCAAAAATACAAATCGGAGCAATAGATAAGAAAATATATCAAATTATCTCAAATTTCCCACATAATTCTTGATCAAGCCAAATAAATAAATTATCACCTGAAAATAAATATTTCAACAGATAAACCTTTACAATCGATTTAAAACTGTAAAAAAAACTTGAAATAATGTTCATTTCATCATTCGTCATTTCAAAATGACGGTTTAAGTCTCAAAATAAATTTAGAAGTTCTTTTAATCTTGGTTCAAACACCAATTTTTAGATTGTGTCACGTTCCCCAGAAAACCATTTCCCCGAATACCATTCCCCAGAATGAACCGTTCCCCAGAAAACCATTCCCCAGAATGTACCGTTCCCCAGAAATATTTATCGTGGTGATTATAATTATTTCCAAAATTTAAAAAAAAAATTAAAAATTTCCAAAATTTCCAAAATATCCAAAATATTCTAAATTTCCAAAATTTCCAAAATTTCCAAAATTTCCAAAATTTCCAAAATTTCCAAAATTTCCAAAATTTCCAAAATTTCCAAAATTTCCAAAATTTCCAAAATTTCCAAAATTTCCAAAATATCCAAAATATCCAAAATTTCCAAAATTTCCAAAATTTCCAAAATTTCCAAAATTTCCAAAATTTCCAAAATTTCCAAAATTTCCAAAATTTCCAAAATTTCCAAAATTTCCAAAATTTCCAAAATTTCCAAAAGTTTCAAAATTTCCAAAATTTCCAAAATTTCCAAAATCTCCAAAATTTCCAAAAATTTTAAATTTTCAAAATTTACAAAATTTTCTAAAATTTACAAAATTTTCTAAAATTTACAAGATTTTCAAAATTACTTAAATTTCTAAATTTTCCAAAATTTCCAAAAATTCAAAAAAAAAAAGCAAAATTTGCATAATTTCAAATTTTCAAAAAACTAAAAAAAAAATTCATAATCTTTGGTTTTTTTTAATTTTAAAATTTCTTTTCTCTTTAATTTTGATTTTTGAATTCCAAACTTTTTGATTTTTTTGAGAATTTTGAAAATGTTTTTAATTTGACTTTCTGACTTACCATTGACAAATTATGATCATAATATTTAGATCGAAAAATCTCGAATTTGATGCGAGAAATAAAGATTGAAATATTACGCTCGAGTGCAATAATCACCACGTTAACTAGTGTCAGCAGTTATTACAAGGCTAGAAAGTTTTCCCTTCTTTAAAGAAAGGAAAACTTTACTGACTGATACAAGTTGAATTTAACCTTTAAAAGGGAGGAGGAGAGTTTTCCTTTCTTTAACGAAGGGAAAAATTTATAGCCTTGTTATTATAACTGCGACACGGGTTGATTTTCCCTTTTTTAAGTAAGGGGAAAAATACTTGACCACTTACACAACTTTTTAAATTTGTTATCACTAGTCAAGAGTGTTTTTCCTTATGGAAACAAGAAAGAATACAAGAAAAAAAAACTTTAAAGCGAAAATTCAACTTCTGTTAGCAGATATCACAAGTCAAGACAGTTTTCCCTTCTTTAAAGAAGGTGAAATTCAACTTGTGTCAGAAGACCTTAAAAGAAGGAAAAATTAATCAGTTATTGTAAGTCAAGAGAGTTTTCTTCTTCCAAAAATGATAGATTAAATTTTGTCACCTTAAATCAAATTTAGAAAATTTAAATAATCATGCAAAATGAGCAATATGCCAAAGGTCCAATATGTCAAATGAAATTATACCAATGACACCCATAATCATATTTTAATTTTAACAAAAAAATTTCTTCTTTGCAAAAAAAGCATTCAAGGAAAACGAGAAATAAAAAGAAACTGCAATTTATTCGGCATTTGTATAACAAATTTAATATGACTGAAAAAGAAGGGAAATTTTCTTAGAATAATAGAACGAGTCATAAGCCGAATTAACATTTTCTGTTATTTTATCAAGAATTGTTGTCAAAAAAAAGGAAAATTTCTTGGCATGGTGAAATAACCTTGTATAATTTTTATATTTTCTATGAAATTTCAAACAAACTAATATTTAAAACTACTTTGATTTTTCGAGAAAGAAACTTTTCTAGGGAATGGTTTTCTGGGAAATGGTACATTCTGGGAATAGTTTTCTGGGAAATGGTACATTCAGGGAATGGTTTTCTGGGGAATGGTTTTCGGGGAATGGTTTTTTGGGGAACGTGACACAATCAATTTTTAATGTGATTAACTCACACCTTCTAGACAAATTGAGGCCTTTATACACAAAATAGATTCAATTTACTAAAAAAAATGAAATTACACGATTTTTATTTGTTATTCAAAATTGTAGAAAAATGTATAAAGGTGAATAAAAATAAACAATGAATAATCAAAAAAAAATCTTGACAGTAGTGTGAACATATTTAATTTTATACTTGTTTGGCAACTTTCCTGATTTTTATTCTTTAAAGAAAAACTATCTAAATTCCAATGCCATCGGAAAATTTTCAACAATCCTTGATCTTTTTCGGTCAAGTTGAAATCATGACCGTTTGCCATTCTACAGAATCAAAACATCGTTCGAAGTGGGAGAAAGTCAAGCTGCTAAGCAGATATTAAAAAAAAATCTAAAAATGGATCACACACCCTTCATATGGCGCCGTTTGAAAGTGATTTACGATCCCAGCAACCTTAAACACCATGTGCGGCCTCGTTTGGCTTGTTTCGCCGAAACCTTAAGGAGACGCATGGCATTTCAAGTCAAAGATCAAATTTTTGTCGTTTTTGAGTGGAGCTGGGAAAAGTCAATTTGATTTATTCTTGGAAATTGTGTAACTCCTCGCGTATTTCTGGTTACATGTATAACATTTCCTCAAAGCCACAATTAGTTTCTATCAGTATCAATCAATCGAAAACCGGAAACAGCTGGGTCAACGTCGAATAGACAAAACGTGCCCAAGAACCCATTACGCTTCCCAACCGCACCAGCAAAGATAACCCATTTCTGAGCAGTACAACACACATATGTAGCCTAGAACACAATCCAAAACTAAACCGGAAGGGGGTGCCGCAACGAGCAGACCCAGCTAATGAATGTCGTTCAGTCTGGGGTTTGCAACTGCAGCGAGACCGACACAGACAGAATCACACAATACAATGTGCACCAAAAACGAAACAAAATTATAAACAACCACACCACACCCTCGCTATTCCACCTCCACCTGGCGCGTCGCCCCTCTGCTCACTGATCTGTTCTTCCGTTTGTCTCGCGTTCTGATGTTTGCCGCGCCATATGTGTGTGAGTGAGAGTGAGAGATGATGCAATGCAACGGAACTACTGTTTTTGTTGTTTATGCATCACACGCAATGTGAGCGAGCGAGCTTCGATTGTTGTGAAAAGTTGTCCTATGTTTTTGTTTTCGTTGAACATGAAGTTAATTCATATGTGATTTTATGTGTGTTTTTTTATTTTTCAAATAATTTGAAGACCTTAGTCCTACTAAATAATAATAATGAAATTTTAAATGGGTTTTCAGAATGAATTATTTCGTTGAACAAAGCTAAAAATTGGATTGATATTGTTTTTCCTGCATTAAATAAAAATAAACAATTTCTAATTACTTCAAATAGATTTGGAGTTCTTTTCAACTTTGGTTTATTCATTTCGTTTCATTTTGATGTTTGAATTGGATATTTCAACAATGAATCATAGTTTTTATTGTCTTTTGACCTTGAAAAACCAACATAAATTCAAAATTTTGTTTATTTTTTACATTTTATTATTTAATTGTGTTCTTAATTTTGAAATGAACATATTCTGCGAATGACTGTATATAGTTTGGCTGAGAATTCAAGGAAAATCAAGAATATATCCTGAGTTTTTTAATAGGTCCTATTATATTGTAATACGCCGCGTTAGGGTGGTCCAAAAAATTACAATTTTCGTCAAACTTCGCAAAACCACTTTTTCAAAAAAAAAAATCATGACTCCCCGCCATTTCAACCGACTTTAGCTGTCTTATATGCAAATGAAATGTGATAAGCTGGTTTTTTAAAGAAAATAGTAAGAAGTTTCAAAAATCTAACCTAAAATATGAAACGGTCGTATGAAACTTTAAAATGCCGTTTTGACGGTATCTGGACCAAACAGCTTATGCCTGAAAATATTTTCATCGGATTTCTCGGACAATTTTACCTAACATACTAAAAAAATCGGAGGAGTTCATTACCAGGATTCTGAGATATGGTTTATTGAAAATAAAATCCTGGTTTTCCGCTGCACTTCTCGCAAAAACGAGAAAATGACGAAATTGGCAAAAAAAACAACTTTTATTTACTAAAACTGCGATATCTTTAAAATTTCAGCGATCTGAACCTTCTTCTTATTGGTTCTAAAGACTAAAGGTTTTCTTCTGAAAATTTTGTTTTTCTTCCTTAATTTTTGAATTTTTGAATGCATTTATCTTGTTAAGTTTTTGATTTTTTCAATGATGATATTAAATCCAAGCTACAACCCTCCATAGACATGCAATTTCTTTTCACATTTCTTGTTACAACATTTTATCATAACATTTATCATCATTATTATCGTAAAAATATGTTCATTGTACATTGCAAAAATTACTGCATTTCTAATTCAACTAAAAACATTATGGGATGCTAGTCAATAACACGGCAGGACTTTTTTTTATCGAAATAAAGTTGTCAAATTTATTTTTGTAACGGAAATTAAAATGAAATATTATTTTTACAGATTTTCCCATGAGACATGACTAGAGTTTCTACAAACAAAAAAATTCATAGTATTATATACTTGTAATATCTATGCTCGTTATAGGGTTGAAAATAATTAAAAGTCTGAAGATGCATCAACTTGAATATTTTTTAAGGGTTATAATCAGTCTATAATTGAATGCTCTTTTTTGACAACATATTTGAGGAAAAATCATTTTAACATTGAATTTTACATTTCCATACTCTGAAATGTCCTGTTATTGCCAATTATTAAATACAATTTAATTCCATTTAATAAAGTTTTTTAGATTTTTAAAAGTGAACATTAGTTTAACAACTTTATGCATACATTAGTGTGGTCCAAATTCAAGACGATTTTCTCATACAAACTTCTAGGAGAGGGGTTCCCGTAGCACCCCTCACACTTAATTTATGATATTGTTGTGTATTTTTCAAAAAATATAGCATTTTAATAATATTTTTCAAAGTTTATGTCGCCCCCCCCCCCCCCTCAAAAGTTTGCATGAAAAACAGGGGACAAAAAAAATCTAAATGTACATGAAAATAGATGTTTAATCATCTGAAAACTATCTAAAATGCATTTTTCTGCATTGATTCAAATATTTAGGATGTTTGGGCTCGTTTAAAAATGTTTTGAATTTTAAGAAATTCCAATTAAAGCTTCGCAAAAAAAATCTGAAAAATAAAATTTTCGTCACTACTTAGATATTTTGGAAACTAATGGAACATTACAAAACACTTTTGTTCATTAATATGTTGAAATCATGTTTCCCTATTTCAATTTTGATACTTTTTTTTGCCTCCTCCCCCCTCGACTTTTGCTCAGAGTCGATGGACACAATCTTCAAAAAATATTTGCAGCGGCCTAAACAATCATAAAAAAACAATTTACAGACGAATAAATAAACAAAATTCAAAAAGCAAAAACAATTGCGATTTTGAAAAAAAAGAATTTATCAAACAAATTCCTGACGCGAATTTCAATCAAGCTTTTTCGAACATCCGTGTGCTTTCCGTCTCCCGACAACTTGACATCCCGTTTTCGAACCAAATATCGGAAAAAAACCCCATCAATCCTCACAACCATCCTCCTCTCAAAATCGATAATCTCGCAGATTTACAACTCTCTCGCTCTCTCGCTGGCGCCGCTCTCTGTTGTACTTTCGCCAGGACATCCAGAACGCGTTCGTCCGTCAATAGTTTGTGCGAGAGCGAGAGAGCGAGATAGGGTGAGAACATTTTCCAGGAGTCTTGGTCAAGTGGTTTCAAGAAGGCGCCCACCAGCCAGGGAAAATCTCCAGCGAAAGAGCGAAAACAGAGCGAGCGAGAGTGAAAAGCACACTTTACTTCATCACCCCTTCTTTCTGCAGATTTGCAATCACCGAGGAACGGTGAGCATGCCAACCTCAGTTTCAGTTTCAGTCAGTTAGTTAGTTTAGTCGGTTGGTCGCGAGTCTTTTCGGGGACCGATTTTTTTTCAGCGCGTGCAATCGTGAGAGCGTGTGTGAACTGCGGCGTATTAACTGGATAAATTAGGAGTTTTTTCTGCTCTATTTTTAAAAATGTCCTTTTCTACACTATTGGGATGATTTTTCCACTTTGAGAATGATTCCTGGCGTTGGATTTCCGTGAGTGCGAGTGGGCAGAGAGGTGTGATATTTTGGCCATTTTCACCGTTCGGCCTTTGCCTGTGCATATCTAGTAAAAATAGTAATGATCTTTCTTTTTTGTTTCGCGCTGGTCTCAGGCGAGGACAATTAATGGAAAATGCTGGCTGATTTATGTCCCTGGGTGCGGAAAATTGCGCAAAATTCATTAGAGTGCCAAGCATCTTAGTGCTGCTGCTTTTCCGACCTAAGCAAAAGAATATCGATTTATGTGCCCTCCCGTGTAGGAAAATTTCTACACCAGGAGAAACCACCAACAAACAGTCAGTCAGGCAGTCAGTCAGTCTGACTGTAGTGTGATGCTATGCGTAGTGTGTGGCCAGGAAAGAGAGGTGCGATATGGTTCTTCCACCCGACTGAGGGGTAGGCTCAAGTGCTGCTGCTGCTCCGAGATGGCCTCCCCTTTCTGGAGTATTTCGTTTTGCTTTTCTTTTGATATGCGAAATATTTAAGGGAAAATTGGTGGACTCACAACTGGACCAGGGGTGGAATGCAGAACGAACCAGTTTCTGCAGAGCACCTTTCGTTCGTTTGTTCGTTCTTTCGGTGGATGCACACTGCACATAGAGCATAGAGCGCACATAGATATGTTGGTTGGTGGACGGACATCATCAAATTGGGTCATGGAACGGGCGTTGACTCGCAATTATTGGACGAGGAGGGAGAGATCCGCAGCCCAGCATAAATATTTTAAAATGTTCGATTGAAGGTGCCGCCACCATTCGGTGGCGCGTCTGGTGGATGGACCTCGTTGCGATTAGTATGCACATTCCAAGGTGTAGCTCATATTTTCATTTCTTCAACTCGCGATCCAGGAACAGCCGACAGGATGTGATGGAATTTCAATTAGACGTCGTCGTCTCCAAGCATGGTCAATTGGGCGAAACGCTTCGCGGCATTAGTAATCGTGCATTTTTTTTACTATCGAATTCACAAAACTCACGCTCATCCGCATACATAAGTAGTTTAGGAATTGTTTGAAAAGTGTCGTTCGCATAACAAATAAAAAAACACGAGCCTCAAAATGTTTAACTGCCTTTGGCAATTGTGGGATTGGTAAGCGAGCCGCCGCACCGCAGACAATTTTCAAATCGAAACCGAGAAGAACCACGTGCGATGCATACTAATTGCGGGTGACTTTCTTTTTTTTTTTCCTCCCCAAACAGGATCGATCCACCCACGTTCACCACGATGGAGAGCAAGAAGCTCCAGCAGCTGCAGCAGGCCAACTCACACCTAGCACCGATTCCGCAGACGAAGCCACCAACTTTCCAGCAGCAGAATGCCGCCGATTATCGGCCTTCGCGGGCATCGCCGGTCTTTCAGAACCACCCGCAGTACCAGAGCTTTGCGTCGAATTTTGCCCAAATCAACTACCCACACCAGATTCGACCCCCGCAGCAAGTCGCACAGCAGCAACAGCAGCAGCATCTTAGCGCCCACAGTAGTCCCAAATCGAATAGCAACAGTTTGTACCTTAGCGAATACTCCAGCTCGAGCCAGCAACAGCAGCAGCAGCAGCAGCCATCACAGCAGCAACATCACCACAACACGATCGGAAGTCACTATCACTTTGACCAGATCTACCAAACCAGCTCGCCGTCGAGTGGCAGTGGTGAGCGGGAACGCCTGTACCAGACTGCCCCCAGGCCAACGCAGCACACTCACACGCCAAGCCAGCCGGGCCCACCACAGCCACTCACCAAGCTGGAACTGCAGTTCCAACAGCTGCAGCGTGAAAAGATCCAGGCCCAGATTAAAACCGCCACGGAAGCGTTGGCCCACCAGCAGCAAACCTTTGCCCTTCGTCAGCAGCTCAATCCACCCGTTCCCAACTATCACCTGAAGCAGAACCTCCTTCAAAACCTGTCCCAGCAGCACCAACAGCAAATCCAACACCAGCAACAACAGCTGCAGCGAAATGCCCCTCCATCGAGTCTGAACCTGACCAGCCACTTCCAGCCGGCCCAAGGTCCCATGAAGCTGACGAATCATGCCAACATCCATGACTACGGTGCCACGGCGGCCACCAACCAGCATGCGATCAACGAAGCGTTCTACCAGCAACAGCAGCAGAAGCACATCCACGCGGTGATCAACAAAACGCCCAACAACATGCAATCCCCCGCCCCCAACCAGATCATCATTCAGCAAAACATTCCCGGCCAAGTGGTGAACCAAGCCTGCCAGACCCAAATCAGCGGCGTCAAAAACAATCAGCAGCAACAAAACCAAAAATCACCCAACTCCGACTCGATGTCCTCGCCGTCGCACGACGGCCTTGAACGCCGGAAAAGTGGTCCCGTACACACGCTCAAATCTCCCGTCACCAAGCGACCCCTCAACGCGCCCGTCTCCATGTCCGGCTGGCTCTACAAACAGGGCTCCGATGGACTCAAAGTGTGGCGACGGCGCTGGTTCGTCCTGTCCGAGTACATCCTCTACTACTACAAAAGCCAGGAAGAGGAGAAACTGCTCGGAACCGTCCTGCTCCCATCCTACAAAATATCCGCGTGCTTCCCGGAGGACAAGGTCTACCGCAAGTTTGCCTTCAAGTGCGAACACACCAACATGAGGACGTTCGTATTCGCCGCCGAAACGGGCGAATCCATGACCAACTGGGTGCGGGCCTTGACCCTGGCCACAATGATGCAGGGCAGCAGCGAGTCCGAAACGAGTCCACCCTCGAACAACGCACGCAGCGGAGACAACAGCGATTCTGGCATTCAAACGTACCAATCGCAGGTGTGCAAGACGGGAGCATCCCAAGGACCGGTAACGCCCGTTTCCGACAACGGAGGTGGATCGCAACCCCTGTACGCCAACGCACCTCCCAAACCACGCCGAGCGAACGACGGTGGGTACTCTTCCCCGAGTCCCGAACACATCCCATCCGAGCGATACGACCAGGATCAGCAGCAAATCTACGGAAAAACTCCTGACTCGAGCTTTATGCAGCAATCACCCCAAATCAAGCAGCAGCAGCAACAACAACAACATCTAGGGTACGACCCGAACGCGTATCCAAGTCCTGGCGGTGCTGGTGGTGGCCAAACTGTCTACAACGATGCGATCTACGGCAATGCCAAGCGAATCGAGCGGGACTTGTACATCCAAAAGTTGATCCAGCAGCAGCAACAACAACAAGCCCAACTCCAACAACTTCAGCAACAACAGCAAGTCCAACAGCAGGTTCAGCAGCTAGCTATGCAGCAAACTCCACAACGAGCATTCACAAACCCCTTCATGTACCCGAACGCGGACCGACGAACACCGGACACGTACGGACCTCCGCGAGCCGCCCTGGACAAACACATGTCCGACTACGAAGACATCTACAACCTGACCATGCTGTCCAAGTCTCTTCCAGCGGAAGATCCAACACCTAGTGCAGCCACCGCCGCCGCAGGTTACCGCCGACCGATGAGCCCCCTGCGCTACGACGGCCAAAACATGCCCATGCGTTACACTCCCAACTATCTGGAGGTAAGTTCCGTGTACCTCAGTGTCTCTCTGTGTGACTCACAACCCATGTGTTAACAAACGGATCGAAATCGCGCACGCACATCCTAACACCGCTAACCAACAACCCATTTTTTCATCCCACCCCCCACCCCCATCCAAAACACCCCACGCATTCAACAGAACAACTCACCCGCACAGCAGCAGCACGTACAGATGCGTGCCCGACCGGTCCAATCGACGATCCCGCGACCCCACTCGGCCGACTTTCTGGAGTACGAGGCGCGCAACCCGATCGGCGCCAACTCCCTGAACGGCGTCAAGGGCGGTAAGCTAAAGGACGGCGAACCAGCTCGAGCACCCCGGCCCAAGTCCAGCCTGGACATCAACCGAACCCCGGACAACTACTACTACTCGGAGGCGAGTTACGCGGAGAAGATGCGAATGCAGAGTGCGTCGTACCTGCAGCGGGCCGCGAACCTTGGAGCGGTAGCGGGGAAGGAAGTGCCGGGTAAGTTACGATCGGACGTTGCGCTGCTCACAATCTAATTCACATGGACTTTTTTTAGGCGCCGTCAACTCTAGCACGGTTCCACGCGATGGTTATTACGGAGGTGCGAGTTCGTCCAACGGTCGACTGGACTACGATGAAAACGTCCTGCACCAGGGTTCGGCAAGTGTCCCGCGAGCGCAGCGCATGACGATGAACAACCTCAAAAAGTATCCCAGCCAGCAGGAACAATTCGCTCGGTCGGCCAGCGCCCGGCTTCCACGCAAAGAGGAAGATCCGTCGGCACGGGACGGTGAACGCAAGCGGGAAGAGTCGATGAAGCGACTGCTCGAGTGGAAGCAACGAATGCTCCAGTCGCCGCTGACGCGCAAAATGTCTCAACAGCAAGCCCAACAGCTGGGACTCGGTTCGCCCGGATCCACTGGTAACCCGTTCTTGAGCAAGTCTGGCCAGCTGCAGATGGAGGCGGAGATGTACCTGGAGCAGGAGAAGCAAATGCAAGCTCAACACCAACAACAGCAACTACAGCAGCAGCAGCAGCAGCAACAACAACAGCAAATGCAGCACCTAAGGGTTGACAACAAATCCAACCTGGAGTACAACAGCTATTCGTCAGACGATGAAGGTAAGTCGGCCAGCTATCTGAACCTTCCTATCTGTTGTAGAACGATCCTATTATTTCTTAGTGACAATCAGCTAACCATTGTTCTGGCAGGTCCTTCCGTACTAGACTGCTCCTTTCTAGTGTACATTAGTACTAATCAGTGAACGGAAAATAACCTCTCCAAGTTTGCAGCCCTTTTCCCTCCAGCTCCAGGATATAACACACACACCTCAGCTTCGTTGCTGGTTTTGCTTCCTATTATTTCCAAAACTTCCTCTTTCTTTGTAGCGCTAATACAAGAATTCCTGACAAATTCTGGATTTGCTTTGAAAAGCTGGTTTTTCGTTATATTTCGTTGATTTCGTTCTTTTCTTAGTTTCACTGCGTTCTACCGTTGATTTTCTAGAACAGCAAAAATGATCTGGACTGGCGAACGGAACTGAACGGGCACTAGCAATGACCTTCCTGCCGCGTACAAGCCACAACCATACACAACCCATCGCACTCACAAAACTCACTCACGAGACCATAGCTCCTCAAAAGCAAATCCTGAATCCCGAACCACACGCGAGAACGCGAGCCTTCTTCAAAATTCTCACCCCATCTATACTCGGCTGTCCTGTTAAATAACCGTAAACACGTAGATCTGAATGGTTTTTACACTGGTTTTGGGCGGTAATATCTTCTGTCTCTGTCTACACGCAGTACTCCCACAAAACAAACAAAAAAAACTGAATCCTGTTGCTAAAAATAACGATGATACACGTATGTAGTGTAGCCAACTGTATTCTTCCAGCTGTACCAATCCAAAGCAAAAAAATACCACCACAACCCACGCACAACCAATATCTTATACTTTGTATTATCTGTATTATATTACCAACCCCTAGATGGAACAGAAAATACGCCGGCAGGAAGGTCAACCCCAAATGTGTCCGCTTCCGCGAGTGCAGAGCTAGAAAGTAGTGAAACTGTACCCCCAGCTGAAGCGTCCGATCTAGACCCTAAAGAATTGCCCCCACCTCCCAGTACCTCCGCGGGTGACGACACCCTGAACACCTCCCAACAGTCTTTCTCCTCTGCCACCGTCTCCGTCAGCGTAGCGGTAGACGACACGGACGACTGTTCAAACATTTACGAAAACAATTCGATCGCGGCCGCGTCCACTCCCAAGACCGCCAAACCCTTGACCAGTGTCGGTAGCTTCAAGGAGAAGATGCTTCCCTTGGAGCCACCCAAATACAAACCCGTTTACGACCATAGTTCGATACTGAAATCGCCCATACAGCAACCACAGACGAAACAACAAACTGACCAGCAAACCAAGACTCCCGAAGAACTGCACTCTAACGAAGACGACGCTGAGGACATGTCGTTCGAGTACACCGACGAAGACCTGGACGAAGCGCTGCAAGCGGAAGTGTCCGACGAGACCAAGACGACCATCGGTGACGATATGATTGACGTGAGCAGTGAGAACCAATCGTTCTACATGCCAATGACGCCGAAGAAACCAGTACTAACCAACGAGGTAGCTGAAATGAAGCTTACCGCAATGGACATTTTAAATTCCATACAGAAGGGAACGTCAGATCCTCAGGATGAAAACACCTACATCGAAATGACCAACGGACTCGGTGGAAAGTGTGTGTTTGGTGATGACCTCAAGTCTACCTATGAAATGATCATGGTACAGAATAGTCCACCGAAAGCCGACCAGGAACCGTTGTACATGGAGTTGTCCCAACTTCACAGCAACAGTTTGGAGAAGAAACCAAAACCCGATGTGAGTGGGTCTAGCAAGAAGAACGCACCGGACTCGGCTACCAGTACGCTAAAGAAGAAACAATCCGATCGTAACACCCTCTCCAAGAAGCACAACAAACGCAACGACTTGCCAGATATTCTTAAATCAAACAATAGCTACCTTAAAAGTGACGACAGCTCCGATGCCGACGACGAATCAGCAAAGGACCATGACAAAATAAAAATCAAAGCCGCTCGTTCGCGGTTCAGCCTGTCGGACACGTTCCGTCCAGCGTCCTACTACTTGGGCGCCAGTTCAAGCACTCCGCTCGGAGACTGCATCGACAGCTCGGACAGTGAGATCGTGTCTCCACCCCCAATCCCAACAACCGCCTTGCCCCTGGACGAGCACAACAACGATGAAATGTTTCTCTCGGAGAACTTCGATACGGTGAAGCGCCGTGACAAGGGATCATCCAAGTCCAACTCGCGTTGCTCCCTGCTCAACCCTTCCGATCACCGCCAGCCCAGCCAGACGAGCTTGTCCGGATCCATCGACAA
Organism: Culex quinquefasciatus; assembly: GCF_015732765.1. Classification (NCBI taxonomy): domain Eukaryota; kingdom Metazoa; phylum Arthropoda; class Insecta; order Diptera; family Culicidae; genus Culex; species Culex quinquefasciatus. Next base: position 1,787,452 of record NC_051861.1, read on the forward strand.
CAAGTCCCAGTCGAGCAAGAATCACTACGAATCGAACCGATCGAGCTTGCAAAGCAATTTGTACCTTGGATCGTGCTACAACGTGGACGGTCGGTACGACAACGGGTCGAACACCTCGTCGGACTATGATCTGTACCGGCGGTTGAAGGTAGAGCCAGCCGTTGAAGATGACGCGAGTCGGCGCACTTCTACCTCGTTGTCCGAGACGGAGTCGATCGAGTTGAGACGGAGCAGTTCCAAGATGGATGTTGCGACGCGCAACAAGCGGAGACCGATTTCGGAGGATTCGCTGAATGAGATTCAGGTTCTGGGCGGGTACAGTATCGATGAGACGCTGTCGAACGCGAGCTTTGATCAGTATTTGGGAAATTTGGAGAACGTGTACGTGAATTCGGAGAAGAACAGCTCAAGTCGAATGAGCTGGATTCACGACAGTTTGACGAACTTGCCGGCGATGGATTCGTTCAAGAATGGCCACGATAACAGTATTTACTACGAGAACGTAGAGATGCAACCGCGTGCCAAATCGACTACGGGTAATCGGACGGATGATGAGGCGAAAGCGTTCTACGATTCGCTGGAAGATGTGGCGGCTCACGAGAAGGTCACGCTGTCACCGTTGAAGGAGAAGAATCTGTCGATCCACGACGCTCGATGCGTGTCGGAGGATTTGATGGCGGCTGGGAGAAGTAACTTGAACATTGAAATTGTCGACTCGGTTACGACGATGTCCTCGATGGATTTGGATCAGCGCAGTTCGTGCACGGTGTTTGATTTGACGCAAACGACGACTCCGGCACATAGTAGGGGCAATAGCAATTTGTCAGACTCGGCACCGTACTATTATTCGGATTTGCAGAGTAGGGATTCGCCGCTGTCCGATATCAGCAAACTTTCGGATTTGGCTCGGATCAAGTATCCGTTAAAGTTGAACAATCAACGTGAGGTTGGGGTGAAGAAGGCAGGTATTTCGCACATTCACAATCCGATAAGTCACGTGAAGGCGGCGAACATTTTGACGGCAGCGGAGAAGGATCATGAAATTGATCAGCGCAATATTTACGAGTCGGATCGTATGGTGGATAAGAATGTGAATAAGATGTTGGAGGTGTCGTTGTCGAGTAACAACAGTAAGAATTATTACAACAACAAGATGATGAACAACAAGCCTAGTCAGCTGGAGGAGCCACGGGTCAGTGGAGAGGTGAACTCGTCAACGTCGATCTTGGCGTCGATACTCAAGTCTAGCAACAGTCCAAGTAGCAATCAAGTGCTGGCAGCTTTGAGCAATCAGGCGAGTGCTTCCTCCAAGAGTAGTTTGAACATATCGACGGAAATGTCCGCCAGTGGGGATCAACTGTGGGAGGAGGATAGTTTGTGGCGGGATAACTTGCGCCGGGCATCTCACATGCACGCCAAGTCGATGGAGAGTTTGGATCATTTAAATGCGGGTTCTTCGATGCAGTCCAAGTTGTCCACTTTGAACAGAAAACATCTGCAGCGTCAGGCGGGGAAGGCAATCACTCGGGATGTGACCTACGTGAACGATGCTCTGCTTACGAAGGCGCAAACGATGAAGAAGCATCACAAGTCGCAAAACTCCAGCGACGACAATGACGTGTACGTACAGCTGGCCAGCAATAGTAACATGACAGATTCGGCTTCATCGGATACGACCTCGGACGTTTATGAGGTGTTGAGGGACGAGACCAAGTACGACATTGACCGAGAAAACATTCGACAGTGGGATTTGATGTCCAGCGGGCTGGTCAACAGTGCCAACAAGTGCCTGGAGACCGAGGGTAGGGATCAATACGGACGCAACGGCAAGCAGGACTTGGGCGGCAAGCTCGGTGGGACGGGTGGCGGTGGAGGTGGGGTAAGCAGCCGGGACAGCACGCTCAAGCGGAAGCAGCTCCTGGGTCTGGATGGGTCGTATCAGGCTGCAAAGGGTGCAGAGGCTACCGCTAGTACATCCAGCACTAGCAATGTAGAGACCGCTAGTGCAGTGTCCTCTTCGACGGTTGATAGCAATGAATATACGCCAAGTCCCGGGTCCAGCCATGTCTTTGCAACGTCGTCGGATGCACATGTTCACAAAAAGCACAGTAACACAACACACTAACGCAAGAATATTAAAACAAAAACAACGGAACGCACAATCACGTTTGTTGAAAGGATAGATTTCTAAGTACTTTTTTTATCTTCTAAGCATTCCATTAATCCGGTAAGGTCCAACAATGTCACATTGTATTTATGTTTTATTTTATATACTTTTTTATGTGTAAATTAGCAATCAAAAGGCCAAATTATCAGCAAGCATTTTATCGAACAATAAATACTCTTCCATTTGCAAGCAACGAATCAAAACAGATTAACCTAAGTGATATGATATATATTGATTGATTTTTTTTTAATATGATTTCATATACAAGAGAAACGTATTGTAAATACATATATACAACAGATATGGAAAAAAAAACCAACAACCACGTGTTACTATTCAATTCAGAACACTGAACAAGCCACCAACAAGCATTCGACGACAATCCCCGTAGATTTCAAGCGAGACTTTTCTTAATACTTTCAGCTTCCATTTCAGTTCGCAACGTGAAAAACATTCCCAAGGGAGCGCTGACGGTGAAACCGGACCCGTCGGACTACCGCACCGATCCGAAGCTGGTCCAGGGTTATTACGACCCAAGGCAGACCGAGTACTACTACCAGGACCAGGAAGGCTATATCCGGCCGGACATAAGCTTCGAATCCACCCACGATCTGTATACGCAAGCCCAGCTGCAGCGAGCTCAGGAGATCAACCTGCAGCAGCACTACCAACTTCAGGATATCGATCGCAGCTTAGCGGCGATGAACGAAGAATCTCCGGGAGAAAAGTGGCCACCGAACATAAACCAACAGCAGGTGTTTACACCACGCGGTCCACAAACCCCCAACCATCATCACCAGCAACTGCAGCAGGACAAATCCGAACTGAGAGTAAGTTACGAAGCGATGCGTGATCCGATCAGACATAATCTTCACCCTTTAATTTTGTGCTTCTTCAACACCACTGAACAAACCCAATGTTTTCCCCCACCCACAGACGTTGGAAATGTCCGCCGGGGACTTACTGAACCGTACACACGAAGAACTAGTCTTGCTGTTAATTCAGTTGCGACGACAGAACAGCAATACGGCACGCTCGATCGAGCAGTGTTGCACAAATATACACGATATTCAGGTTGTTTTCAAGTTTTTGATTTTGTTTTTTTATCTCGCAAAAAATTACGCTTTGCCGAGTTGTTTGCAATTCATTTGCTGTGGTGGGAAGCTAACCCGAATCGTAGATCATTTCTGGGAATTCAGTCAAAATTTTACTAACCATCACACAAAAACACGCACACACTGTTTGTACAAACTCAAATTGGTGACGGACTTAACCCCCTTCTGGATCGACATCTCAAAACCCTTTCGGCCAAATATTTTGACTAATAAATCAAGCCTCATGCGGAATTAGCTTGTGTCAGCTGCACAACTTGATCAAACTTCGCCTTCGCTTCCAGAACTCGATACGTATGTCTGACGGACCGTCCCGGGCGGAGAACCTGGCCCGGCTGGAGGCCCTCAAGAAGCAGCTGTGCGAGCTGGAGAAGCAGTACGAGAAGGAAAAGCCGCTGATCAACCTGGTGGACAACATGGTGAAGCTGGGCACGCTGTACCGAGGGGCGCCCGGCAAGGGCAAGAGCAAATCGTCGTCCGGCTCGCTGCACGCGTCCGAATCGGCCACGCTCGACCGGCTGGAGTTCAACCAGCGGATCCAGGAGCGCCGGCTGCTGCAGGAAGAGCAACGCCAGTGGGACCGGCTCAGCCCGAACCACACCGAGCTGCAGGTTGGTTGAGGTGTGTGGTTTCTTGGAGGATTTGAGATAAAGGTTTTTCTTCCCTTTAGTCCAAGGTCCAGCAGCTGTATCAGATCGATCAGCTGCTGCAGGAGGAGTCCGGCACGCTGCAGAGCTTGCAGCGCGACAAGGAAGATCTGGAGCGTGCGCTCGGTGGGTTGAAGGCCAAGATCATGAAGGGTGAGGCACCGGCACCGGCCATGGAGGCGGCTCGGCAGCAGCAGCACACGCTGGAGCGCGAGCTGTCCCGGGTGCACCTGATGCTGGCGGAGAACTCCAAGGTAGGATTGTGGGGGAAGGTTAGTTGATTGTGATTTGATCAAATGATTTGTTTTTTTTTTCAGAAATTGGAAAAGACCGTCGCAGATAACGCTCGCCTGGAGCAGGAGTTGTTGGTACTTCGGCAGAAACTGCAAGCTTCGCGGGATACGCGAGGATCGCAGGCAACGCTGGTTCCGGGACAGGACGGACAGTACGTGGGTTCGGCAACGCTGGTTCTGGAGTCGGAACTGCGACGAGTACAACGACTGGTTGGCGATATGCAGCGCCAGCGTAACGAACTGAGCCAGGCGGTGCGACAGCTGACGGACAACTCGGACTCGCTGCACAAGCAGATCAACAAGAACGGCGACTCGCGATCGCATATTAAGAAACGATCGCAAGGTGCTGCTTGGGTGGAGACTGATTTGGATTCGCTGGTCAGCAAAGATCAGGGCAGGCACGATAGTACGCTGTCGTTGAACGTTTCGGAGAAGCAGAGCTCGGTTTACGGAAGAAGCGATCTCGATCGTTCGGAAGCGTTCGAATCTTGTAGCGTGGATAGCGATGACTTGTTGGAGGACTCTTCGGGTAATCCGTTTGGATATCCGGATAAGCAAGAGATCAAGACGGTTCGGATTGTTAAGCGCGAATCGGAGCGTAGACATAGGGATCGAGAGAAGGATCGAAGCAACGCTTCAACGCACAGTCTCGATCAAGTGTTGGAAGAGGAAGCCCAGATTTTCGAGGACTACAACAACTACCATCGGGCAAAGTCGATGCCGAGGGGTGTTTCGGAGACTCACGAGGCGTTCGTACAGAACCAGGACGTGCAGTCTTACTCGAGCAATTTGAAGGACTACTACAGTATGACGGCCAACAGCCAAAACAGTTACCCGGTATCGATGATCGATCGCAAGGCAGATTTGTACTCTGGCTGTGATCGTACACCTATTGGTAAGACATCCGCCAGCAAGGTGAGCACACTGTCGTTGAACAGTTCGATGGACGGCGGCAGCGTTGAGTACTCCGGACTTCGCACCAAAACGGAATCCATTCAGAGTTTGACCATTTCCGAGCAAAGTCCGGTGTTCCAGAGCGAAGCAGCCAAGCAGATCCTCCATGAAATGGGCGCTCCCCAGCAGGGTGGTTCGAACGGGCTGTCCGCGTCGGAACGGCAGAAACAAAAGGCAGAACACATGGCCCAGCAGAACAAGCATCGGCGGTCGGTTCCGAAGGAGAAGCGGCGTCACCACACGGCGCCACACCACGTCAACGCCAAGCAGATCGAGATCATGCAGAGTGAGAACGATATGAATAAGAATGTAAGTTTTTGATGAGGGGGGATATTGGGAAAGTATTGATCATCTGAACCTCCTTCCAGAACGTCAACTGGCGTGCGCGGGATGACGTGGATCTGGAGGTCACGCTGCGACCGCGATCGAACGCCCCGGACGTGGTCCGGTCGGCGATGGGCCCCCGCGAGAAGATCTCCGAGCACACGATCGACAAGCTGCTGGCGGCGCCCAGCAAGATCCTGATCCCCGAGCGGTACGTCCCGGAGCAGACGCCGGAGCTGTCCCCCGAGGAGAAGCAGCGCCGCCAGGAGAAGGTCGAAGCCATCAAGAAGATGCTGTCGGAGACGCCGATGGCGGGCAATGTAAGTTTGACCTAGATCGTTTTAAGATCGCGGTGAACGTTAATATTTTTTCATTTGATTGCAACAGGACACCTCACCGAATCAGCCGGCCAACGCGGAGAAGCGACAACGGGAGCACCTGCTGCAGCTGAACCAGATCTTGGCCCAACAGGTCATGCAAATGAGCAAAATTGTAGCTGGTAAGTTTGCGATCACCCGAGCGTGAAGGCTTAGCTGTCGTTTCTCCATGCTAGCGCGCTCGATTTAAACTGTTATTTTAATTTTTAAGCCATTTTAAGTTCAAATTTCTGTTCGAATTTCGTCATTTTGTGTTGTTCTATGTTTGCCCAAATCAGATGCATTTGTTACATTATGGTTTCTCTTTTTTTCGTTCTTTTCTCATCCATTAGGTAATCCGTACCATGCCACTAATCCACAAAAGTAGTGTTCGTTAGTGCCAGTCGTGCACGGTTGTTTTAATTTCGTTTTTATAATTTATTGAATGCAAATTTTCGTTGTTTTATGTTTTAAGTTTGAATGGCTTCTAGTGTTCATGTTGAATCGTTACGGAATGTTTGAACCGAGTTGAGTCGATGTTCTACACTGCTCGCTCTCTATATCTATTGATACTCTCTCTAATGCCATCTAAATGTGTATCACTCATGACAATCAAACAAATCAAATGTTTCCCAACAAATGCTTGCCCATCAACAACAACAACTACTACAACACTACAACAAACGAAACCACAACCAGACGACAAACCCCAGGATCAGATCACAGGTTTGTAGCACCAATCAGATCATCAGTACAGGATACAAGGGTGGTTCCGAGAGCACACTCATACCAGAATACTCTCAAAAATTCATGTGTATGATTTCGTTGGAAAAACAATCACCACCAAATTTGATTTTTGTTTTGCATGCTGTTGCACAATTTTTGCAATTTTATCATCCAAAAAGTTTGCATTTTGGACAGACCTTCAAACTTGCAAGAACAACTCAATAACATGAACTTTCTTTACCAACCTCCTCGACACGAACAAATTCAGAAAATTCGATGGCAGTGCTCCCATCCAGCATCTGCAAGCTGCGCAAGCGAGGCATGTTTAACCGCACCAGCCGCCGGAACTCGGCCGGAATGGCTGCTTCTGCGGCTGCCGCCGCCGACGACGAGGAAACCCGCTACCACAGCGAAGTCGAGGACAACGACGATGACGACGACGACGATACGGAATCGCCGCCGGAACCGCTGCCCCTGTACCAGCAGCGTGAAAACTATTTCACCTAAATGTCGAGAGTGGAAAAAAAGTTATACTGGCAACAAGGATTTCAGCAACACTTAAACTGCTTCCAGATGTACAAGTAATCACCAAAAAAAAAGAAGAAAAAAAACAAGAGAATACAGAGTTATTATCGTCGTTAAAGTGTTTAGATAAAGCTGTGAATTTAAACAAACTTGAACAAAACTAAAAAAACGTGTGGAGTGGAACAATTGAATTGATTTATCCGTCCATCATCGGTTGGCAGCACTGCTTTGTAAGACCCGCAACGTTAAAAATGGCTTTACAACCCGCACCTGAGCCTGAAAGAGAAGAGAAAAGGGGAAGTAAGCCACACATACTCACGCATATCAGTCGAAACCAAGAGAAACAAACTAGCGAAACAGGAAAAAAACAGAATTTAGTTGCATCGCAATAGAAAACAAAAATAAACCTTTGCTCACCCTTAGTTGTCCGCGTGTGCGATTTTAATTTAGAGTGTACTGGCCGCGCTAGAGGGAACCCTAATTTTACACACTCACCAAAATAACCCAGTGCAAATGTGTTTGATAGAAGGTTGACAGAAGGAGAAACAATTCAATGAAATGACGCGTAAACAAAATCAATAAGGCAACGTCAATTACTGTAAAATTGTGTAAACAAAAGGACGCATCACATTTGAAGCAAGGAATTACGTACTAAAATAAAACTAGCTAAATAAACACACATGTCATATGCAAGGACTAGTAGAATAGAGTTAACTGAAATAAACAACAACAAAAACAGCATACCAATCACATTACCCATTCAATCGTAGCAAGCTGTAGATTGAGGAGATAGGACGAGGAAGGGATTTTAGTCGAAGTTTCGCGGTGTTTCATAGGCGAACATTCAAGACTGAGCACTGCCTAAAACAGCTGTGCAAAGTCTTGAATGTTAATCTATGGTGGAACGATAGGTGTGGGAATAGGTTGTGAGAGTAAGGGTGGTTCCCAGACTGGACGCCACCCTGCATTGAGCCAGTCAAGCCCGTACATCCGTCATGCACCTTCACCATTAAACCCGCTTGGCTATCCGTAAATATTATACGTCAATTTGAAGCAATTTGAATACTAAAAATTACCACTTGCTCAATTCGAACAGTACTAAATAAAAAAAAAAAGAAAATTGTACCAAACAACAGTATAAATCAAGTTAAACCTAATCGCATTTATCCAAGCAAAATAGTGTTATTCAAAAACAAAGAAGATAACCTCTAACCAGACTTTTAACCGTTCAGCAGTATTAAGTTGAAGTAAATTTACCAACCATCAGTCGAAAAAACCAAACTCGCTTTAACCCCCCTCTAAATCCTCATCATACACGGTAAACCAACTCATTGGATCAAATCAGACGAAAAAAAACACACACAGGGCCTAACTTCGTAGCAAACCCGAGAGCGAGAAGGCAAATTGCTGCTGCAGAACTAAAAAGAAACACGACTTAAAAACGTAAGCTAATAACAATACAATAAAAAAAATGCATTTACAGGGTTCTTCTCTTACTCTTTTTCGAGCGTTTATATTAAAAAAAATCTTATGATCAATTGCTACCTGCATGTAACGGAGAACAAATCGAACCAAGTGGTCCAGCAGTGCGCTCTCGGGATCCCCCCTCACCAAGGTAGAGACAAATCAATCAAACATACACATCATTGAAGAAAAATCGGAAGAAAAATATCTCTATCATTATACCTCCCTCAGAATTGGCTTCGAAAGCGCTAGGTTATAAACAAACAAAAAAAACACTCTCACTTCATACCGATCGAAATCTATGCATATCACATGAACCCAAAAAAAAAGATGGCGTCAAATCGTTTTTGATTTCCACTTAGCGCCACCCTAAGTTTATTGCTCAACGGCGAAAAAAAATCTAACATTTGTTTTTGTTTTAAAATCAAATTGGCCATACTGATGAAAATATACAAGAAATTAGGAAACCTTTGCCTCGTTTAAGATAATCACAAACAAGAACAAAAATTAAATTACCCAAACCATACTGAGTGTGTACGGAGTAGTAGGCGGTGCAACGCGCGCTGCGTGGGAGAAAACACGTTGATCGTGTTCGCGGTAGATTTTCCTCCCACGCTGCCGGCGCAGCCGGCGCCTACTCAAAGGAAGAAGAAAAAAGAAAACAATTAATTTGCCATACTATTACGATGTACTATTGTAAACGAAATAATTGCAGCCTAGTTAAAGCGCTGCGAAACCGCGAGAGATTTATATAAATTTTGTTTTATTTTTTTATTCGTTGTTTTAGGTGCTATAGTTTGAGTCGATAAGTTACTCATTTTCGGTTCGTTTATTTTTATTACCTTTTTTAAACTATTTCAAATCGATCAGTTAAGGCGTTAGCGCAACCAGCAAATTACATTAAATGAAAATCATTCCGAATTATCGTTGTGCGGAATTTATCGTTGAATAATGTTAATATACCTAATGAAAACCGTATAAAGTTAATATTACACGCATGTATTGTTAAGGGGAAGTACACTTTAACCCGACAGGGAGAAAACATACACACACAATATTGTATAAAGAAAACCATAAAAAGCAGCACACAAGAGCGCGAAAACCTCGTTTTAGTTTAATTTATATTCAACCAAATAAGCTAAGTTACGTCACAAAAACAACAACAACAAAAAGATCACACTTTCAATTTCAAACCCCGGCACTTTTACCTTCACTCCGTCGATAAAACTTGCAACAATAAACAAACCGAAATAATAATAACAAACAAACACCAGACAAAAAAAAAACAGAGTAAACAAGTAATGTATACAGGCAGCATCAGTTTTAATCGTTCATTGGTAAGGCAGCAAATCGGCGCGACAGAGCAAGAGGTTGAAACAATGCAAACAAAACCTATAAACAAATAAAAGTAAATTACTACGTCAGAAAAACAAACAGTAACGTCGGTCGTCGAACGGTGCGATTGTGTTTTATTTGCATGAGAAATTTCATGGTTAATTTGGGTTGTTGAACTGACACAATCATTTTTATACCAACGTTGAACAACTTTCGTTTTTTACCCCTCTACCTTCGCTCTCCAAAATGCGTGACGTAATAAAAGAACGCTCCCTAAATTATTCTCAAACATTCAAGTAAAACACCTCGAAAAAAAAATCGTAAATATTTTGATTGCTTCGTACCACGAAGTGGTAAAAGGGCTAAATCTTGATAAGCTCCTCTTCTTTTCATAGAAGGCCATGCGTCTCCATTAAAATTGCTGCTTGAGTGACATCAATGCTGGTATAAGTGACGAACCTTCATTAGTCAAGTTGTTTTGAAAAATTGGCAACTATTTCAAAGACTTCAACTCTGATGCCATCAGATCGACATCTTTATACTCATACTTCGTGCGAACTTCCACACCATTGTCGCTCCAAGCCAATTTCCCATACTCCACTTTCCGCACGCACGCAACTCTTTGCGAAACGCATTGCCCTTCCACCTTTACTGGTTCAACGCCGCCGCGGAGCCACCTTCAAAATGCACTTCCGCCCGGCTCCATCGGTCCAGTGTGGTAGCGCAGTTGGCCGACGACTGATCGCCATGAACCTGCCGCGATACTTTGCCGTTCTGCTGCTGGTGCTGGTCGCGTTTTGCTCGCACGGGTCGGCGAACCCGCTGCGGCCCAAGATCAAGCGACAAACGCTGGTGAGTTGGATTTTGGAGGAGATTTTTGATCGAGGTTTTGATTTTTTGATTTTCTTGCAGAAATTTACCAGAGTCGTGAGCCGGGCCATCAACCAAGCTTTGACGACCATCTTTGGACGGTGATATTGGGAGAAACTCGTGTCGTGGCTATGATTAAAACGAATTTATTTTCGATAAATGTGTTTAAGTGATATTTTGTCAATAATAAAAACCTAATGTTAAAACTCAAACGTAAACTGTTTCCAACTAGGAAAACGGGAAGGATAAAGGATGTGAGACAAACATGCTAATTTTAGGGTAGTTATTTTACCGCACACAAATTTGTTCTCTAGTGCTTTGCTTACTGCTGCTGCGTAGTAAAAGTATTTTTATAGTTTTCAGTTTGTTGAAATGCGTTTGTTGTTTGTTCTATCGTGAGGGGAAAACGGCCTTCAGCATCCGCCCCCGAATGTAGGCTCAATCGCTGTCGATGCAGTCCAGCTTGCCGGAGTCGATCTTGATCTCGTGCTTGACCAGCCCCTCGGCGGACGCGTCCACGTTGACCGTGACGTGGGTGGGCGTATCGTTGGCCGTCACCGAGGACAGCAGCTGGCGCGTGCTCGAGCTGGACGAGTAGCTGTCGCCGGAGCTGCGCGTGGAAGTGTGCGAGTTGCCGCTGATGGGACTGTCCGGCAGCGAGCTTTGCGAGGCCTCCTTCAGCACGGTCAACGGCGTGGACAGCTTCTTGGCTCCGTCCGGCTTTTCCTCGGTGGCGTCCTTCAGCGGGCTGAGGATCGTGGTGTGCGGATCTTCCGGGGTGTAGTAATCCGAGTCTTCGGCGGCTGCGAGCGCTGCGACCGACTTTTGGCTCCGCGAGTCGACGTTTTCAATGTTGGGCATCTTCTCGTACGTATCACAGGTCTGCTCGGCGCCGTCCGGATCGGACTTTTGCAACAGTGGGGATAACTTCTCCGCCTCGCTGTCGTCGTCCAGTTCGGTCAGGTTGGGCAGCTTGGAACGCTCGTTGACCAGCTGGACCGATTCACGATCTAGCGGGGTCGTAGCGTTTGCTTCCTTCGCAGTCGGAGCCGCGGTAGCAACAGGTTGGCTGGACTGAATGCGGAGGCCTCCTTTTTCACGGGGATTCTTGTCGCGGCTGACCGGAGCCCGTTGCATCAGCGGAGAGTGCTTGGTCAGCAGTTCCTTAGTGACGCACGCCACCGATCCGTCCTCTTTCGATAGCAAGACCGACATGCGGAAGTCTACGGCGTTCTGGTTGAGCTTCTCGCGCGATCCCATGGTCTCTTGGTCCTTTTTGTCCGCCTTGTCCGATGATTTCTAAAGAAAAAATACAATTTAGTCTAAAGACGATTCCAAAAACAAGAAGACCTACCTGATTAGTTTGAGTGCTGTCGGTGGTGTTCTCGGTCGAGCCGGTGTTGTCCACTTGCTTGGTTATCGTAATGGGTCCGTTAAGGGCTTCAATCAGCGACACGGGAATGTACCCCGATGGAATGTTATCCGTGCTCTACAAAGAATACACAAACTTAATTTCAATTCAACCTGCCACCAAGAAAAAAAAAACACTCACATCCTGTGGACTCTGGGCGGCGCCGGCAACCGCGGCCGGGGTCGCATTCGACCCGGCGACCGCCTTCTGCACGGCCCTGATCTGCAGCAGCGCCCGGAACGGAGCCCGGCATATCGGGCAGTTGTTGGCCTGGTAGCGCAGCGAGTCCGCGCACGAATTGCACAGACACAGATGCCGACACGGCAAGATCAGCGTGTCCCGGGTGTCGCACATGCAGATGACGCACTCGCTCCCATTGTCATCGGTGTCCTCGTCCCCAATCGGTTTGCTCACCAGCTTGTTCTCGATGCCGTAAATCTCCTGCAGCAGGTAGCACAACCCGTCGACAAAGATCTTCTGCTTCAACGCCCGCAGCGCGTACGTTCCGTCCGAGTGGTGGTCCACGACGCAGATGGTCGTGTGACTCTGGCGGCACTCTTCCGCGCCCTCCTCGACCACACAGTGGATCACCACCGGGAATGTGTCCTTCTCGCAGTTGTACGACAGATCGTCCTCGGAAAACAGCGCCGGGTTGAAGATGTGCGACGGAGCGGAAAAGACCTGGCCGACGCCCCGCTTAAAGTGGAATGTCTCCGACGACAGGGACGAGTCCCGCGGGATGTAGCTGACCCCGGTGGCGCCGATGTCCTCGATGCAAAAGTGGTAGATCGTGATGGCGCACATCGAGTCCGCGTCGAACACAAACTCGATGTTGTACAGGGCCGGTTTGGTCGTGCCATCGCCGTGGATCTTGGCCGCACAATCGGATGCTTTGACGAACCGGACCGACTCCTTGCGGATGTTCACCAGGCTCTTGAGCGTCTTGGTCGGTTCGGTGGCCTGCGGCGGGGGGTACGGGAACTGGAGGAAGATTTGTTTTTAAATGTTTATAAAGCTTGAATTTTTTTTAATAATTTTTAATTCTTTGATCTTTTGATTACAGCTTGTTGATTGTTTGCTACTCAGCATAAAAAGTTTAATTTTGGAAATTGAAATTTGTTGGTAATATCTTTTTTGAGTAATTTTACCTAAATAATGTGTAAAAATGTGAACCTGATGAAAATTTACCAGAAACTGATGAAAATATTAGACTTTGTTGTCACAACATCTGTCACCAATCCCTGATGAACTACCATTTTTGTTTCTGTGTATCTTGTGATAAATCCTTTTTTTTAGTTGTTAAGAATAAATAGTAGATTTTGAAATATTCCAATTCTTACGTTAAGTTGTTAATTTCCTTACTTTTCCGTTGTAGAAGATCAGATTCATTTCCGTGGAATCGAATTACTACGCTAAGTACAATTTTCTAAGTCATGAGTCAAATTCAAATAGCCATTTCAGCCAAGTCAAGTTGATTATTAACCAGCGGAGCGAATGTAAGCGTTCACAATTCGATCATTTTTTACTCCGTATTCTATGAATTTATTCCCGTCTGGTCAAGTCAAGTCAAGATGATTCCGTTCCACGAATTCCGATTAATTATGTGCTGCTCTCGTAGACTGACCAAAACCAAACGCATTGAATTTGGGTTTTTTTTTCACAGCAAAGCTTTATGCTACTCCCTCAAGTGACATTCCACAATAAAAAAAACCCTTTCCCCTTCCTTTATGCTTAGCAGATAACGTTGTCGCACTTACGGGGGTTGGTTTGCAGCCAAGAAAGTTCAGATCAGCGTTCTCCCCGAATAGATACGCTTCCGGCTGAGGAGTGTCGAACCGCTCGCCTCCCATGATGAAATGCGTCCCAAAGTAGTTTCCTGCAAAATGACAAAACCCATAGTAGGCCGTCCACGAAATAAGTATCAATTAATATGTCGCAATCGAGGTCGGCTATGCCACTGTTGGCCAATGTTTTCAAGGACTTTTCACCTCCATAGCCTACTCAGCGCTTACCCTCCCCCGCCCCCCTCGCACTCACCCGACCGTGGTGGATACTTGTACTGATGGTTCGCGCTGACGTCCGCCTCCTCGACGGCTGCATTCTGCCTGCTGGCCAGGGCACCCATCCTCGCAGCGCTTCCCAACTAGCTGCTCCACGCCCAATTACTCGATCACTACCTTCTTCCGCTTTTCCAGCTGCCCTCGGGCACTTTTCCTGCTCCACCCAAATGATTTCGGGCAGCGAAAAAAAACTTTCCAGATCAGCTTTGACCCCCCGCGCACTGTGTTCACCCTAACGGGAACCCGACCACCCTGAGCCCTAACCTGTTTTTCCTCCTCCAAGGAACGGGAAAAAGGCGGAGATTTTTCACTTGGACATTATGTGGCGAGCCAGCAGCAGGTAAAAGTTGTCCATTTGACACAATTATATAGAGAAAGAAAATATCACACACTCTCGAACTGCGCTGCAACCCACTCTGGCAGTAGGGTTTTGTCTGTGATGTGTCTGCTGCTGGACTGTCTGTCAGTCTCGTGATGATGTCTGTGTTTGTAGATAGGCCAGATGCAATGTTAGTGCATGTCAGGAAGGTAAACGTTTGCTGCATGTTTATAGCTGAACTATGAGAGTGTGTTTGTGTGTTCAAGTTAAAATGCTAGTTTATTTGAAACGAATACACACAGAAAGGGTCACACCTTAAGTTATTATACTTTGAAATGTGCTATAAACGTGACAAGATCGATATAAATTGGTGGGATGTATGGTGGGATAATACCACGGTAAATATCATCATGAGTAGTGAAATAAAGACTACAACGAGTGCTGAAAAAATCAAGTTTTGCAACAAGTTGCTTACAACATTTTTAGCAATTCCGAAAAACGCTTCTTTCATGGAATGTTATGTCAAACATTCATGTGTTTAGTTAATTCATCGTTCAAAACAAAAAATATTGAAAAATGTTACTTTTCGATACTAGTGTTTAAAAGTTTAACTTTTCAGCACCCATTTCAGTGCTGAAATGTAGAAATTTTCAGCACTGTTGTTGAAAGGTATTAATTTTCCTTTCTGTTCGTTTTGGTAGGGAAAAGTAGGCCGTTTCGTTTCTCCAGAAAGACAGGAAAAGTTGAAAGTTTCACAGTGGAATTGCAAAAAACAATTTTTAATCTCCTGTCCAGTTGTTTAGCAATCATTGGTTTAAAAAAATTGTAAAATTTAAGATTGTTTATTTGCGAAAAACATAGTTTCTGCGATGATGTACATCGGATTTCATTGAAAAAAAAATCAAAATATGTTTAAACAAGTCTAAACATGAAAAATTAATTTTTGATTGTTTGCAGTTGGTTAGACTTCTTTTTTCATTATTTTTTTGATTTTTGAAAAACAAAATTGTTTGCCCCCGATTGTGTGAACCAATTTTATAGGGAGGGGGCGACATAAACTTTGGAAAAAAAAATGCAACGGGTTAAGTTCAAATCGGAACTGCATTATTGGATTCTTGGTACAATTTCACACTTAAACATTTAAAATTCGTATAAAAAGTTCATCAATAGTTGAATAGGCATTTTCAGTAAAACTAGTTTCTTAGGGCAGGATGAAAAAATATGAACTTTTAGACAAATCTTATAGATTCAATGGTATTCGATAAACTAATTGAAATCCTATCAATGTCAATGTTTAAAAGTTTTGCAAAATGTTTGACAATAGGAGGTTGTCATCATAATTTTTGTAATTTTGTTGATTTTGGTGCGAAAAATGGCATGAGTTGACAAAAAGTCGTAACTAACAGTTTGAGAGCATGTCGCTATCCAGGCAAGACCGGGGATTGCCGGATTCTCCGGTACATCTGGAACAACTAAAAAAGACACTTTTGGCAAATACTACCGAACTTGTTTGCCATTTTCAATTTATATTAGCAGGAATTCTCTTAAAATTTCGGTTTGTTCAGACTAGTTTTATCATCAGAATTTTGAAGGAAAAAGTTTTGCAAGCAAATCGTTTTTCATTCAACTTTTCATATCTAATCGATACTCGACAAAACAATCCATCCATTCACTAAAAGAACTCATCACACCTTTTTATCACATTTGGACAGTACTCGTGCGCAAGCTTCACGTATGCAGCCGTACTGTTCACCTTCAGCTGGATTCCGCTCGTCGCCTTGTTCCACATGTGCACCAAAATATCATCCTTGATTGACGTCATCACCGCCTCGGTACGCTCCGGGTAGAAGAACCAATCGTGCCGCGGGTACCGAATCCGGTAGAACACGTCCGGTGGGTGAACGGACAGCTGGCCACCGCACCGTGCCCGGGTCATGTTGGCCACCTCGGACACGTTGCAAAACTTCTGGAGATTCCGCGTCACCATGAACGGTCCGTTGGCGGCCCAAACCTTGCCGTCAAAGTGCTCCGCGAGGTCGCTGGAGGGAGGAAACTTGATTATTTTTTAAACATTCCTAGAAATGATGGGTTCTGACTTGAGACACGACTCGGCAAAGCGATGCCCGTAGCCGGTGGCTTCCAGGTTGATGACTCCGTTTGCCACGTAGCCACTGCCTTCCGAGCCGAGGTAGTTGGGCAGCAGCAGGTCAAAGGATCGGCGCACGATCACATCCGTGTCCAGGTAGGTTCCCCCGTACTTGTAGAGTACCAACAGACGCAGAACATCCGCTGTGTGTTCAACTATGTAGCTCGAGTTTTGAAGAGCATGCTTGGCGAAAAGACTCTCCAGTGGAGTTCCGTAGGCAAACGTTTCCAAGTCAATGTATCTCATGTGAATATTGCAGTAGTGAAGAAGAGGACTAATGAACTCATTGTTCGAAGAGTTGAACCACGTGGTCGCCACAAACAGTGGGAAAACCTTCCAATCCGCGTTGGATCGGGCCGCTGATTCGATGGCACAGGCCTGCCTGGCGGTCAGCTTGATCACACCCTCCGGAGACAGTGTGGACACGATGAAGAAGATGTTCTTCCCAGAACGAAACTCCAACTCATCGTTCTGCACGTTCGGTAGGTGAACAATATCTCGATCGACGACTTTCTCCGGCTCACTGGTCGTTGTTTCTGTGTTGCGCAGCGCGGCGATCTTCGCGTTCAAGCTGGACTGTAGCGCGGAAAAAGTCACGGATTGGCTCACGGTCAGATACACGAGGTAGAACACTACTAGTGCCGCGAAAATTGCAATAACCAGCGGACGATTGCTGTTGATTCTGGAAATCGAAAACATCACTACCGAATTCTAGTGCGCACCATTATCCACCACAGCAGCTACCGAAATGTGCGGCGTCCGAAGCAAGACTACGGATTACCGGTATCAACACGATCTATTGATTAGAGACAGCTGGGTCGACCCAAACAGACCATAGATTAAGCTACGTAGATAACGTTCAATGTGTTTTGGGTGTGTTCGGTAGCTTGATTCCCAAAAACGTTTTGGTAATACTGTTTTAGTGCTCCATAAAGAGAGTATTGATTGGCTTCATCGTGAGTTGTTTCTCTACTTGATAACGACTTGACCCTGCTTCTGTGAACTCACGTCACGTACTGAAACTCACCCGTCAATCTGTTGTACGATATGCTCAAAATTGGCAAAAACGTTTTTATCAAGAACATGACCACTTTACAGCATGTCCAAGACACGAACAATGATAAATGAAGCATTCTTTCTCGCCGAAAGTTAGTCTTCCAACGGCTCTTTGCCCATCAGGTGATAAGTTCCAGCCAAGCAAACATGCCAAACTGCAGCCCTTATCAAAGGAGTGTAGTTCACATTTTTGGCGGTAATTAGCACCCACTCCCAGGGTTGGCACAGATGGGAGCTTCATTTTTTGTTCGATCTTTAATTGTTGAGGACGCGTTGCGAAAGTGAATCGAACCGTAATGAACTCGAACAAGAGTCGAATCCTGATAGTGATTATGCTGGTGACGATTTTGATACTGTACATGAAGTACCAGAAAGCTCAAACGAAGCTATTTTTGCAAAGCTTGGATTTGAAGTATCTGTACGAAAGGGCAATGTGGCATACAAAAGCAGTTGAGGAGTTCTATTCCCCGGAAATAACCACCGAAACTGAACCGGATCCACCGTACATGCAACGCTCGTACAAACTTCAACAAACCGGAAACTATAAACTGCCCGATCTGGAAGATAACGAAGCCGAACTGTACTTCGAATCCCACACAAACATCTTCTTCATAATCTCAACCATCTTCCAAGCCGGACTCGCCAAGCTAAGCCCCCGCCAAACATGTGCCATCGAGTCCGCGGCCCGCTCCAATCCGGAGTGGAAAGTTTTCGTGCTGTTTGTGTCCGCGGCCGAGTTCAGCTTCTTCAACAGTCCCAACATTGTGCCACTGCTGCCGTATCCGAACGTGTTCCTGCGGCGGGTCAACATGACCACGTTTGGGCTGGGATCGCCAGTCGAGGAAATGTTCGAGCGGGGTGCGCTGAACAACTCCAGCTTCATCGTGGAGCACACCTCGGATGTGCTGAGATTGCTGACGGTGTACAAGTACGGTGGGACTTATCTCGATACGGATGTGGTTGTCATGAAGTCGCTCGATGAACTGCCGCTGAATTATTTGGTGTCCGAGGGGGACGGATTCGTGGCCAATGGGATCATTAATCTGCAGGCGAGTGGAGTTGGGCATACCCTTGCGGAGAGCATGCTGAGGTTGGTATAATTTTCTCATTGACACCTCCCAAACCTGATCAGTCTGACAAGATGGACGGTACCTGGGATTTCTGACACCACAAAACTTTAATGTTTCCAGATCAATTGTCATCAGCTAAATGAACGTCATGAGCAGTTGTATAGATTTTTCCCAAATTGATTTAAATTGATTTCAGCTTATTGCACTTGAATTTCCATTGAAATTGAGATTTTTTTGAAAAAAAAGTTTTTTTTCCTCCCTGGCCGATTTTTTAAGGGGGTTATAAAACTTTACAAAATATTTGTATAAGCCTAATAAAATTCCATTAAAATTCCATAAAAGATAAGTTATCCAATATTGAGTCATATTTTTTTAAAGCTCAAAAGCAATCTGATTTGGGTTTCTAACTTGATAAATATTATACAGAAAAGAAACAACCAAAATAACTAAAATGAGTACTGAATAACTCTGCAGTTTTTGTACGATATTTCATGAAATCTTCAAAAACTGGTCATCTGAGTAAGCGAATTTACCAGAATAGAAAACCTTTTTTATATTTATTTTAAATGCTGCCATTCCCTTCCAAATTTCCCTGAAAATAAGGGGCAAAACAATATTGCTAAAAATTCTAATGTTCATTAAACAAACTTGTACAATCCATTGTAAACTATTTAGAAATAACCTTTTTGAACGTCGTGAAGCAATTTGAAGCCTTCTACATGTTTTGAATTTTGGAACCACTCATCAAAGCTAAAATCGATATATTTATCGATAGATTAAGGGGTTGCATACATGTAGAAAATCTCAATATTTCATAATTCCGAATATTTGGTAAATCCTTTACAAAGATGTATTCCAATCACTCCTGAAAATTTCATTGAGATATGTCATGATTTAAGTGAGTAGAAGACGATTTGAGTTAAAACTTTTGCCATGTGCAAAGCGGACTGTCAAACTATGTGAGCGTTTTTCTCGGAACACCCAGTTGATTTCCGGGTGCCACGATATCTCGAGATAGGATAAACCAAATTGGCTGAAATTGGGGGTGAAGACTCTCAAGACATATTCCGTGTGCATGACGAAGCCCGATTTTGAAATTTTGTTTTTTTAAAAAAATACAAAAATCAAAAACTGACGAATTTTTATATGAAAAACACAAAAATATTTTTATCTTTTTTTAAAATAAACTTTTTTAAAATCGGTCTTCGTCATGCACACGGGACCGAATTAATGATTCTTCACCAAAATTTTGAGCCAATTTGGTCAAAGCAGTGTTGAGATATCGTGGCACCCGTTTTTTGAAACTGGTAAAATAGCTATAACTCGGCAAATACACAACCAAAAGTGTTCAAATTTATTTTATTGATAGATGAAAATGTATATTTTAATGCCCAACATATTAAAAAAAAAGTTTAAGCGTGTGCTCAAACCAACCTCTGAAACTTTTGCCGATTTACATGTATGTAACCCCTTAATAAATTTGGACACGTGAAAGTTAAAGCGTATTTTTTTGTTTCAAAAATGTATAATTAAGCCTGAAATATGAAATTTAGTTTTTTGTTTTGTTTTATTTTGCCCTTCTAGGACCTGCTATGTGGTGTAAATGGTTCAACAAGTAGCTAAAAAAAATGCACAAGTCAACAAAAATTTAAAATAGTACCACAAAATGACATAACTAAACCCGTTTCATCTTCCAGGGACGTAGCGAAAAACTACAGCGCCACCGAGTGGGCCGCCAACGGGCCCTTCCTGGTGACCCGAATCCTGCGCCAGTACTGCAACGTCACCGAGCCGTGGCACATGACTCGGGAGAAGTGCGGCGGCCAGTTTGGCGTCCTGCCGCCGGATCAGTTCTTCCAGGTGTTTTATCCCCACCAGTCGTGGTACTTTGAGGCGAACCGCACCCGCGAGGTGATGGAGCGGATGAAGGGCAAGGTGCTGACGCACCTGTGGAACAAGTTGACCAACGGGATTAAGCTGAAAAAGGACGCAAATGCGGCTTATATTGAGCTCGCGCGGTTGTACTGCCCAAATGCGCTGTGGTCGGTGAAGGAGTACTTTTAGGTTGAGTCAGTTTAGGATTATTCACTTAACCAACTGTATACCAAATGTAGACAACTTTAACAAATGGGTGAGTTTGCTTATCGATGACAAAAGCCTTATCTGTTCGAAATTCCACTCGAAACTTTTTGGTGGAATGTATTAGCTGCTTGATACAGCTTGACGAGCTCGATGTAGGCCATTTTGTAACATTTACACAAAATGAAATCTGAAACAAGCTACCTGCTTGACATTTATACACAAAAAATCAGACAAATGTGTTTAAATATTGAATGTTTGTTGAAAAATAAAGACAAATTTGCAAATAGGCATTTCTGCTTTCAATCTGTCCAAATTTCACTCGTAACAGTTGAGTAAAACTTCTCAAGTTTAGTCTGGCGTCTACCGTACTGAGGAGTTGATTCAGAATAAAATAAGTAATTTATTTGTAACAATTTCTATTCAAAACGCCGTATCACAAAATTTCAACACGTTCGGACAGTACTGCTTGGCCAGCTCGATGTACGCCACTTTGCTGTCCTTCCGAATCTTGATATCGCTGGTCATCCGGTTCCACACGTGCGTCAAGATGCGGTCCTTCATCCGTTCCATCACCTCCTCGGTGTGCTTCTCCTCGAAGAACCAACCATGTTGTGGGTAGTACACCTGGAAGAACTGCTCCGGCGGAAGCACCACAAACTGTCCACCGCACTTTTCCCGCGTCATGTACCACGGCTCGGTAATGTTGCAGAACTTTTGCAGCACTCGCGTCACCAGCGATGGTCCATTTGCGGCCCATCGATCTCCGTTGAAGGTTTGGGCAGCGTTCCTGAAATTGATCAAAGCTTGGAATCGGAACACCCCGTAGGTTCGGCTCTTCAAACAAACCTCAAGAACAGCTCCGCAATCTCGTGTCCAACTCCGGTGGCCTGAAGGTTGATGAACCCATTCGCAACATAACCATCTCCACTGGAGACCATATAGTTCAGCGGTAGCTCGTTGAATGACTTCATGACGACGACGTCCGTGTCCAGATAAGTCCCACCGTACTTGTACACCGCCAGCAACCTCAACAGGTCGGAAGTGTTCTCCACGACATAGCTGGCATTGTTCAGCGTCCCCGCGGCCACCAATTCCTCCAGTGGAGTCCCATAGGCAATCGCGCTCATATTTGCACTCCTAAGGTAAACATTCTCCAACGGTAGCAACGACACGATATCCGAACTGTTGAAAAAGCTGAACCCTCGAGCAGCCACAAACAGCACAAACACCTTCCAGCTGGGATTCGCACGCGCCGCCGACTCAATCGCACAGGACTGTCGCGGTGTCAGCTTGGCCAGACCGGCCTGGAATATCGTGGAAACCACGAAGAAGATGTTCATCTCCGATTTGTACTGCAGCTCGGCTTCGTTATCCTGGACGTCCGGCAGCCGATAGAAGCCGTCCTGCTGTAGTTCGTACACTTTTGGAACCACCTTGGGAGGTGGGTAGCGTTTCTCTGTACTCTGCTTAGCATTAATACTGGCGGCATGTAGAGTGTGTAGCCTAATCTCCAGCGTGACCAACTTGCTTTGAATCAGCCCGTGTCGTATGAAAAGAACTAAAATTGCCAATGTAACAAATCCAATGAAGATTTTCTGTTCTTTAGAGACCATCTTTGCTACGCTCTTGCAACAAAACTAAAATACTGAAAGACCAGTTTGGATCACGTCACCAATCGTTGTTATTTTTTCCCGGATGGTTCTTATCAGTTTCCGTGTTGCAATACCGTATCAACCATTTGGCCAAGTAGATAATTATATATATGGTTGATTGAGTTCCAAAATAGATACAAATTGAACATCAAAATGATGCTGCCAAGTTGTTGTGAGGTCACTGCAATGTCTAGACTGAAAGCTGCTATTGCGAAAGCAAACTATTTTGGTCTGTTCAACATCAATGTTGACGAGTAAACATACAAAATTGGGATGGAAAATCTGTTCAAATAATAAGTGATTAGAAACGCGTGTTTCACGAATCTGTACAAATAACGGAGAACTTGGTACACGACCAACGGAAAAAAAAATGAAAAAGCTCAAATATTTCAAATGTTTAATAAAAAAATGGAATAACAAAATTTTAAGAATAATGACTTCAACAAATTAATTTTATTGAACCCATCCGACATCACGACTTTCTGCGTGGATTTATTTAAGTTAAAACAATATTTTTAATTTTTTTATCTCAATTGGAATTAGAAATAGTTTGCAATTTTTTTGTTTTCCGCTTTAACTGAAAACTGTAAGACGAAACTAAATAAATTTAATCATTTTAAACACTTTTTTTTTTAATATGGCTACAATACACATTTCAACATGGTTACAGTAACTGTCCTATCAACAAATTTTATTATTATCGAAGAATTCATATTTTTTATAAAATTTCTTGTCAGCTGAAAGGTTTAAAATAACGGCAAAATTGGATTTTTTTTTGGAATTTAAGATTTTTTTTTCGATTTGATCGATTTTCATAATGTCTAACAGAAAAACATTTCAAATAATAAGACGGATTGGAAATATGTTTGTTTGTGATCCTAAAAATCACTTCTAAATTTTTGGGTATCACTAATTTGGAAAATTCGAATTTTAGTTGAAAAATCAATTGAACCTCCGGATTTTGTAAAAATGTAATAAAAAAATAAACTCACAGCTAATATTAAAATATATGAGATTACGAAACACATGAAGAAATTTGTTCTGAACATACAGGTTAAAATTAAAAAAAAGTCCAGTTATGTTTTTGTTTGATATTGTTTAAAAATATTTAGAATTTTTCAGAAAACCCGATGTACGGTTCCGCAAAAAGTTTTTTTTTTCGGAAAAAAAAATCGCCAATGCCTCAATATCAATATTTTGATAACTGATGATTGCAAATCAACTGGACAGGTGAAAAGTGCATTTTAAAACACCAATACAAACTTGTAGGAAGTTTGTAGCCCTTCAAAGTTGGCCCGAAAAATCATGGGGCAAAAAAATTATTATTATTTTTCAAAAAAACATCAAAATTTCAATTCAAATTTAAGAACAATCAGCTGAAATCAATTTAAAATACATTCCCCTGCATTGAAAATCATTATCAGCATGTTTGGGTTGATCAAGGGGTTGGAAACTCTTGGAGCTATAACTATTTTGTTAACCAATATATAAAAATATATGTTAGTATACTTATTATTTCCTTTACATATCGCCGGTATACTTACCAATATACTGAGAGTGTCTTAATATACTAACAGTTTATTGCTTTTTTGGTTTGTATACTAATAAGTATACTGGAATATCGTTAGTATACTCAGTATTCATAAGTTATATTAAAGTTTCCAGCCTCTTGGGGTTGATTTAAAAATCATTTGAATTTTTGAAAATTTTCGATGTTTATCATCGCAAAAAGTTTTATTTTTCGCTAACATGCTAACAAAAACGTCAAATCTTACATTTTTTGAAAACTAATGATTGGAGAACAACTAGTGTAAAAACACCTTTTCCATGTAAATGTTGAAACTATGGCTTGCTATTTCATTTTTTTTTGCTCTCGACCCCGGCCAGAGCTGAGGGACAACAAATTTGAAAAATATTTGCATCGGTCTAATGGAATTACAAAAACAAATAAAAAAAATTTAAATAAAATATGACCCCTAAACTACGCTAAAGTGATTTAGAATTTTGAAGATGGCGGCCAATATGGTGGTGACAAAATATTAAAAAAAAAAATGCATTTAGCTATTTAATAGACGTACAACTATTCAAATTTGACTAAAATAGGGTCACAGAATTCGAATTTGATGTTAAAAACCAAGAAAATAGAAAATAAAAAAAAAAACATTTTTTGTTCGTGATTCGATTATGCGAAGTCTCATACAAACCTTCGGATAATCGAAACTTAGGATAATAGAGGTTTCGAATAATCGAGTCTGGATTGTAGACAATTCTCCATATTGACCACGGTCCTTAATCCAATCCTTGTTAAGATACAGCACAGTGGTTTTAAAAATAAAAATGTTTGAAAATCTGCAATTTTGGCAATTTTTTATGGTTTTTTGGAAATTTGATGTGATTTTTCAGTATTTTATGTACGGGTGGGACTTAGTCTAAAATTCCAAGCGTGTGAAAATCTATGTAAGTTCCATATAAAATAAACATGTTTTTGCAATTCCGTCGTGAAACTACTTACTTTTCCTGTCATTCTCGATCGACGAAAAAGCCTACTTTTCTCTACCAAAAATAACAAAATCAAATAGTAACCCTTTTCAAAACAAATGCTGAAAAGTTCTACTTTTCAGCACTGAAAAGGATGCTGAAAAGTTGAACTTTTCAGCACTTGTTTGGAAAAGTAATACTTTTCAACATTTTTTTGATTTAAATGATTCATTGATTAAATATATGGACATTTGACTTATAATTCTGTTCAAAGGGTGTTTTTCGGAATTGCAAAAAATGTTGTATGGAACTCGTTGCAAAACTTGATTTTTTCACCACTCGTCCTATTTATCCAACTCGGTGAACCTCGTTGGATAAATGTACGACTCGTGCTGAAAATATCTTCTTTTTGCAACTTGTTGCATAAACTACTATTTTGCCAGCTTGTGTTTCATGCTTTAACCCATCCAGGCCTGGTGGGTTAAATACCCAAAAATCAAAAATTTCAAAAGTAGCCTATAAATTTCTTATGGTCCTCAGGATCATTTTGTCATCATTAACTAAAACATTTTTTTTTGAAAATTCAGGTCTGAAAGTGTTTAACCTTCGGAAAGTCGCGTGTTTTCGCCTTTCTTACAAGTGCCCTTACAAACTGTGTACAAAGTACACGTACGCGACCTCCGGTGGGTTAAACACAACGCGTCTCCATAAAACGACAAGCCAAGCTTCAGTTACAGCTCTTTGCATCGTTTGTTGTGCTTTCCATCACCCCCAACACAACCAAAAGCTCAGCTACAGGTATTTCTCTCTCCCTAAAAATCACCCCCACACAATCTCAAGCTCCCTTCTCCCATCCAAACTCACACACAAACAAGCCCAGCTTTTCCCGCTCTCTCCCAGATTTTCCACACGCACCGCTCACGAAACCCCATAAATCATCATCACACTCACATGTTGCGCTCTCATCGCACGCGAGGACAACAACACCGACTTCCTTCTTTCCTCTCCCCTTGTTTCGCTTCGCTTGTGTGCGTGTGATTCAACTGGTTATCCTCTCTCGCTCGCTCTCTCCCCACATCGCGCGTAGCCTACTGCCAGGGGTTAAAACTTTCCGCTTATCACACACCTGCTGCTGGCTGCTGGAAGCTCGGCATGGCCTACTACGGAGCTTTCCCGTCCGTCAGTGCCTGGACATCCTTCGTCGAGTTCGGAAGCATTTTCTTTGATTTCGCGCGCGCCTCATCGCTTCAACTGTATTTCCTCTCACATTGAGTGTGCGTGTGTTTGTGTGCGCGCGCGTTATTGTGTCTTGTTCTGTTTCCAAGTTTGTTGGGGATTTTATCCCGACGTTCTGAATCGAGAAGAAAGGAAGACCTGAGTTGAGTTGAATTGTGTTGGCAGTGTGTGCTGAAGTGGGGGAAAAGGCCAAAGTTTTTCCTTTTAGCCTGATTTTCCAGCTTAAAATTTTTGTCTTTATTTTTCACCTCCCCCCACTCGGATCCTGGCGCAACAAATGAAGCCGTGAACGCGTCGTGTGTCGGTGTGTTTGTGTGCGGCGGTTTTGTTCAACAAGTCTGCTGTGGTTTGATTTGGTGAAAAGTGCACACACTGGGAGAGGAAAAAAAGGAAAATTCTTTCCGAAACAAAACGCGAGACAAGCGTCAGCGTGAAAGCTCCCCCCCCCCCAAGCATTTGAAATATTCAGCACCTTGTGCATTCCCCCTCGGCATAATTGAAGTTTCTTGTAGCGATTTTAATTGAGAAAAACGGCACGAAAGAATTCCTGTCCGCATGAAGTGAAGTGCTCGTGTGTGTGTGTGTGTGAGTGTGTGTTCACCAGGTGAAAAGTGAGAATTTTTGGATGGTCTTTTGTTTCTCACCACACACAGAGCCCTGGCCCTGGCCAGGACCTCGGCGATGAATGACGAGGAAAAGCCTGAGCAACAAGTTTCTCAACACAAGCACAGCACACAGGTGTAAATTTATTGATCAATTATCTCTCAACGCGGTCGGTCGGTCGGCGACAGTTTTCGGGGTGATTCATTTCCCCAACTTTGTTTGAACGAGGAAGAAAAACAAGGCACCATGACACCAGACAACAGCTTTGTCCAGGTCAAGTTCGACAAGCTGCTGGCAAGGAAAGTCATCTTCGGGGTCCTCAGCTCGAAGGCACGGTGGTGATGCTCGGGCCTTCACCAATCGGCAGTAAACGCACACACCGCTACTATATAGTATAGAGTTACCATTTAGTGTAGTATCAACTCCCAGCCAGTGGGGGGTGGCAAGTTGACAGTAGACAAGTAGAATAGAATACCGTTTGCGAGGGGGGTGTAAAAGAGAGAGAGGAAAAAAAGGAAGAAGAATCTACACACACGCGCGTGTAGCAAAAGAGATCCTCATCCTTGTCATCACTGGCGAAAGCTGCTGAGAGAGAGGAAACGTGGTCGGTGAAACCGCTCGTAATTGCTCTGTGGTGCTTTGGGGTTGGTTTGGAAATTGGACCTCCTCCCCCTCGACCTTCTGTTATTCACCCCCGAAAAAAATACCTGAGAGTCCGGAACACTGTGCGGACTGGACGAGCGGGCAGTAGCAGCAGCGTAGTGTAGACCAGGTAAGACCGTTTATCGATTAAAGCATCGTTAATTCGGGCGGATGGGTCCGCCAAGGGCGCTTTTAGGGGGGAACAAAGTTGGTGCTTGGTGCTTGAAAGGGTAATTTAAAGTGAAGATTGGATGGGGCTATCAGTTTTAAGGGTTGTTTTCTAGCACGAGAGGTGTCCATGTTTGGTAATTTTGGCACGTGCTAAACTGCCCATGATCGCATAAATGTCCCATATGCATTTTCATCGATTTCGAGTTATTGATGCAGTTTGGTTCAAAATTTTGTGCTCTTTCGAAAGAGCCTATAACATCCAGTACTTTGTTCTAGAAATCATGAGGAAATCCAGTTTTTTCGCGAAAACTTAACACGTAGCCTTATGTATGGGACAAACTTCAAATGCGTTTTTCTCAGCTTGCTGTTTTTGCATATGGGACATTTATGCGAACATGGGCAGTAAACTGGATGAGACTGATGTTCTGCGCTTTTTCTAAAAATAGTAAAATTTTGGATATAAAACTTATTTTAATTGTCCTGAAAGACTCAACAATAACTATATTAAATTTTATAGGTTGCACAGTAAAACAAGCAGACTCTAAAACTCGAATTCAATATTTACAGTGGACTCTCTCATTGAAAAATCAAAGCACAGTCCAGACTCGATTATCCGAAGCCTCGATTATCCGAAGTTCCTATTATCCGAAGTTTGATTATCTGATGGTTTGTATGTAATCGAATCATGACACAAAAAAATGTTTTCATATTTTTTTATTATCTTGCTTTAAACTTCAAATTTTAGTTCTGCGACCCCATTTAAGTCAAAATTGAATATTTGATTGCCTTTTAAATTGAAAAAAAAAATCATTTTTCAGTATGTTATCATCGCCATTTTGGCCGCCATCTTTGATTAAAACAATTCTAAATCATTTTAGAATAGTTTGTGGGTCATCTTTTAGCTCGACCATCAAAAATAAGACAACGAAATAATTTTTTTTTCCTGATTCGATTATCCGAAGTGAAATTTTTCCGAGGCCTTCGAATAATCGAGTCTGGACTGTATGCAACTTGAAGGGACTGAAAAAAATATTGACAGTTGGAGCAATATTGATATCGAGAAGATCGACAACCATAGAGTCGACTGTAAACGATTTTGATTTCACTGCCATTTTAGCCGCCATCTTGGAGTTAAACATTTTAAACCACTTTAGAGTAGTTTATGATTCATACTCAAGCTCAACAATCAGAAATAGGACATCGAAAAAAAATTTTGATTCGATTACCCCGGACCCGATTTTCTCGACCCTGGCTGAATCTTTTTTTATCCGGGTTTGTTCCATTTGGTCTGGTCCCATAAGTCCCTGTTGAAATCTATAAAGAATGGTAAAGTTATTTATAAGTTTGGTAAAATGTCTAGTTCTAGGTAAAAATATTAAAATCTTGAAAATGGATTTTTCTTGAACTCCTTTTTTCAAATTTAGTTTTTAATAAAATAAAAAAATCGTTTAAAATGTTCTTTCGAAAAATTTCTAAAAAAATATTGAGTGGTATAACATGCTAAAGTAACTTAAATAAGTAATTTGAGTTCTAGAGTAATTTTGAGAAATAGCAGAAAATAGGGCGTTCAATTTTCCCGGGTTTTAAATTAGAGGTGTTAAAATCTATGATTTCATTATATTTGTTATGTTTTTCAAGCTTAAAATCATAGAATTATCTCAATCAGCGATGGAATAATCATCATCAAAAAAAACTTTGGGCGTTCATCAAGAGAAAAAATCCGAAGGGAGCAT
Source organism: Culex quinquefasciatus (assembly GCF_015732765.1). Taxonomy (NCBI): domain Eukaryota; kingdom Metazoa; phylum Arthropoda; class Insecta; order Diptera; family Culicidae; genus Culex; species Culex quinquefasciatus. Next base: position 1,816,884 of record NC_051861.1, read on the forward strand.
GGCTCTCCTCTCTCGTGCACGAAAGATCGGTTAAAATAATCAAAAAAAATCATCATCTTGATTATTCGGCGGAACATCTTTTTCACTACTACAATTGCAAGTGTAACGTCACTCGTCGAAAAATGACCTGTCACATTTTGTAGATGGGCAATGCGTGTAAACAAAGTGAAATAAATATTATTAAGTGGTGCTGACGAGGAAATTCGCAAAAAATCATCAACAGATTGATTTTCTTGGAGAATTTCGGGAGCGATTTTCTTTTGCGTGATTTGCCTCCGCTCTCTGAAGTAATTTCGCAAGCGAAAATGATTTTTTTGCGATTATTCCATCCCTGATCTCAATACTATTAGTTAGTGATAATCTACACCTTAATCTAAACAAGGGCAGCAGTTTTTAGATAGCTTAACAGAATTTAAAAAATGTTTTTATTTGTTCTTCAAATTAATCACAATTTTGAATCCAATGTGATTCAAATAAAATAAAATTAAATTTTTAATCTAATGTGCTTTAATTAAATTAGTTAAAAAAATAAAAAAGTATAAAAATTGAAATTACGAGCCTTGGTTTTAACATTTGAATGAAAAAGTGTTTTAAAATGCATTATACACCTGTCCAGTTATTTTGCCATCATTAATTTCCAAAATATCTAAGTATTGACGAAAATTTTAATTTTTGTGAAAAAAAATAATTTTGCGGTGCTGTGCATTGGAATTTTATAAAAATTCGAAACATTTTTAAACAAGCCCAAACATGCTAAATATGATTATCAATGCAGAAAAATGCATTTAAGATTGTTTTCAGATGATTAGACTAATATTTTCATGGAAATTTTGAAGTTTTTTGGAAACATATTTTTTTCGCCCCCTGACTTTTCAGACCAATTTTAAAGGGGGGGGGGGCGACATAAACTTTGAAAAATATTTGCAACGGCCTTACTTCATTAAAAAAACAATTTATTTTTCCTATATGACATGACTACAAAAGATTTGAAAAATCTTAGAAAATGTGTAAAAAACAAGAAACGACAACCAATAAAATGATACCAGTCAATGGAAAACTTTAGATAGGTTTAGAATTGATATTCATGATTTATGTTATGATGATTTATGTAAAACATATATTATTTTTTGAGTCACTACGGGACTACAGTCTGAATATGTATGTACAGGAAGTTTTAGAGTAATAAATTTGGAAATCGGTGTACTAATAGATTTGTTCTGTTCCTGTTTTAACCAAAATCAATAAAAAAATCAAAACATTATGCAAAAAAGCTGAATATCAAATTAAAAATAATTACACATGATTTTTTTTTTTCAAATTTAAAATAATAAATAGACGTAAAAATAATACCCAGTCTTTTATATGTATAGATAGCAATTCCATTTGAAAAGTTTCTAAACCTAAAAAAAGTACTCCGATCTAAATTTTTCTAGGGGTTCCTTGGCCAAAATATTTAGACCCATTTTTTTTTGTTTGGCCATTAGGGTGTCCTACATCGTTCTAGGAATGTCCCAAAATTGGCCATTTTCGACATTTTTAGCAAAAACCACATTTTTCAAAAAATCATAACTTTACGCCATTTCAACCGATTTTTTTTTGTCTTGGAAGCAAATGAAAGGTGATAAGTTTGCCCTTCAAGGAAACATAACTTGAGATCCGAAAAAATGGCGTTTTGACCGTGTTTTTTTCGGTTTAGGCTGTTTTCAAATGGAATTGCTGTATATTAATGTGAGGAAGGCATCACCCACCTTACGCTGGATCAAGTATTTTTTTTTTAAGTTTGAATGGCTTTATCCCATTCCGCAGAATAAAGCATTCCCCAAAATAAACCATTTCCCAGAAATGTTTGTTGTGGCAATTCATAGAGATTAATTCTCTTTTCTAAGATTTGGAGATATAAAAAATAAAATAGAAAAATAGAAGTAAATAGAAGAGGAATGGATTTCTAGGGAATGGTCTTTTCTGGGAATAAGGGTAAGATTTAGATTTAACAAATTGTAACCAACCTTCAACCACATTGAATCTTCACAAACATCACATTCAAAATTAATCAAAACGATTTTACACGCACCTTTTTTACGCGTAATCACAAGTTGTTCATCAAGCCTTGAGCAAATAAATTTGCAATCAATAATGAAGCAATCTGGCTCCCATCTCGCATGTCGCATCTTGAAATTCACCCCCGCGGGAGCAATGTTTGCACAAACTTGTGGCCACGAGTTGTAGGAGAGTTCCACCGGAAAATCGATTTCAAATTATCCTTGCTCTCGCCAACCGAAGAGGACGAACGCAAAACGACTTAATCGTTAATTTAGGCGATTATTCTGATGGCATGTGCGTATTAATCGTGATGTAATTCAGTTTTGCACGTAGGACACACACATTCGGTGCCTCGAGTCACCAAAATGACCGTCGTCGTGCTGGCATCTGGGACACAGGACCGAACGCTGGAATCTAATCTCGTCGACTGTGTTTAGCTTGGGGAGTTTGTGTATGTGTGTCCCATCAGGTATGTGTGCTGCTCATTAGTGCCCTGTGTGCGATGTTTTCTTTTATTTGCATAGTCCAATAAAGCCCGGTGACTGCTCTTTTATGTTCTCAGCTGAAAATGAACAAAACTTCCCGCGCTTAATGTTCAAACAGGATCCAGGGGGGCGATTTCGGAGGCAAATAATGGTTGCGATGCGAATTTCAGCACGGATTTGCTCATTTTGGAAGAATGTAACAGCGTCCTCGGAGAAAATGACGAAAATTACCGTGCTTCGTTTTTGTTTCGAATTTTGTTGGTACATGTTTATCCAAAATGTCACAAAGAGACCTTTACAAAATTGTTTTCCAATAAATTGAAACCTCCACAATGCTAAGGCGATTTTATGATGGGATGATGGTCGTTTTCGACGACTCCCACATGTACCTCCTTCTCCAAGAAAGGGCAAGCAAAAACTGGCAATTGTTTGCACTACCGTTGTGGAAAAGGTCGCTGCGAAGGATGATTTTTCTTTTTTTTTTTTTTTTGCTTTTTGCTGGAAAGTGCGAGAAAAGTTTCTTTATTGAATTTCCAGTAAGCCACAGCATTATCGATTATTGTTTTTATCACTGATGCATGCTACTAAGTAATAATCTGAGTTTGTTTTCCCTTAAAAAATCATTTATTTATTTTTTGTATTTTTGTATTTTTGTATTTTTGTATTTTTGTATTTTTGTATTTTTGTATTTTTGTATTTTTGTATTTTTGTATTTTTGTATTTTTGTATTTTTGTATTTTTGTATTTTTGTATTTTGTATTTTTGTATTTTTGTATTTTTGTATTTTTGTATTTTTGTATTTTTGTATTTTTGTATTTTTGTATTTTTGTATTTTTGTATTTTTGTATTTTTGTATTTTTGTATTTTTGTATTTTTGTATTTTTGTATTTTTGTATTTTTGTATTTTTGTATTTTTGTATTTTGTATTTTGTATTTTTGTATTTTTGTATTTTTGTATTTTTGTATTTTTGTATTTTTGTATTTTTGTATTTTTGTATTTTTGTATTTTTGTATTTTGTATTTTTGTATTTTGTATTTTTGTATTTTTGTATTTTTGTATTTTTGTATTTTTGTATTTTTGTATTTTTGTATTTTTGTATTTTGTATTTTTGTATTTTGTATTTTTGTATTTTTGTATTTTTGTATTTTGTATTTTTGTTTTGTATTTTTGTATTTTGTATTTTTGTATTTTTGTATTTTTGTATTTTTGTATTTTTGTATTTTTGTATTTTGTATTTTTGTATTTTTGTATTTTTGTATTTTTGTATTTTTGTATTTTGTATTTTTGTATTTTTGTATTTTTGTATTTTTGTATTTTGTATTTTTGTATTTTTGTATTTTTGTATTTTGTATTTTTGTATTTTTGTATTTTTGTATTTTTGTATTTTGTATTTTTGTATTTTTGTATTTTTGTATTTTTGTATTTTTGTATTTTTGTATTTTGTATTTTTGTATTTTTGTATTTTTGTATTTTTGTATTTTTGTATTTTTGTATTTTTGTATTTTTGTATTTTTGTATTTTGTATTTTTGTATTTTGTATTTTTGTATTTTTGTATTTTTGTATTTTTGTATTTTGTATTTTGTATTTTGTATTTTTGTATTTTGTATTTTTGTATTTTTGTATTTTGTATTTTTGTATTTTGTATTTTTGTATTTTTGTATTTTTGTATTTTTGTATTTTTGTATTTTTGTATTTTTGTATTTTTGTATTTTTGTATTTTTGTATTTTTGTATTTTGTATTTTGTATTTTTGTATTTTTGTATTTTTGTATTTTGTATTTTTGTATTTTTGTATTTTTGTATTTTGTATTTTTGTATTTTGTATTTTTGTATTTTTGTATTTTGTATTTTTGTATTTTTGTATTTTGTATTTTTGTATTTTTGTATTTTTGTATTTTGTATTTTTGTATTTTTGTATTTTTGTATTTTTGTATTTTTGTATTTTGTATTTTGTATTTTTGTATTTTTGTATTTTTGTATTTTTGTATTTTTGTATTTTTGTATTTTGTATTTTTGTATTTTGTATTTTGTATTTTGTATTTTTGTATTTTTGTATTTTTGTATTTTTGTATTTTTGTATTTTTGTATTTTTGTATTTTTGTATTTTTGTATTTTGTATTTTGTATTTTTGTATTTTTGTATTTTTGTATTTTTGTATTTTTGTATTTTTGTATTTTTGTATTTTGTATTTTTGTATTTTTGTATTTTTGTATTTTTGTATTTTTGTATTTTTGTATTTTTGTATTTTTGTATTTTTGTATTTTTGTATTTTTGTATTTTTGTATTTTTGTATTTTGTATTTTTGTATTTTTGTATTTTTGTATTTTGTATTTTGTATTTTTGTATTTTTGTATTTTTGTATTTTGTATTTTTGTATTTTTGTATTTTTGTATTTTTGTATTTTGTATTTTTGTATTTTTGTATTTTTGTATTTTGTATTTTGTATTTTTGTATTTTTGTATTTTTGTATTTTTGTATTTTTGTATTTTTGTATTTTTGTATTTTTGTATTTTTGTATTTTTGTATTTTTGTATTTTTGTATTTTTGTATTTTTGTATTTTTGTATTTTTGTATTTTTGTATTTTTGTATTTTGTATTTTTGTATTTTGTATTTTTGTATTTTGTATTTTTGTATTTTTGTATTTTTGTATTTTTGTATTTTTGTATTTTTGTATTTTTGTATTTTTGTATTTTTGCATTTTTGTATTTTTGTATTTTTGTATTTTTGCATTTTTGTATTTTTGTATTTTTGTATTTTTGTATTTTTGTATTTTTGTATTTTTGTATTTTTGTATTTTTGTAAAATTTGTGTATTGTAGTATGTTTACAAAATTTAACTGCTCTCCATAGGGTTTAAATTAACATTAAATCTTTAAAATGAAGTAAATCAGCCACGATTATCAAGGTGACCAAAAGATAGAAACTGGCAGTAAGAAGGTCATCGCTTGGCCACTATCCAGCGGTCAAAACAATTTCATGCTTTTTGGCAGCCTTTCGGGAAAAGCTCCAAAATAAAAGTTCAATTTACCCACAATATCTCCGAACTTCGCCAAAGCATCTGAAGCCTTTTAGCGGACCTGTTTTAAAAATAACCAGAGGTGAAGGGACTTGAAAAGTTGAAAATTGGATTCTGAGCCTAGGTAAAGTGAAAACTCTTTTGCTCTTCCGAACCCCGGAGAAGCCGGCAGCGATTTTCCAATCCCCTCAACGAACTGCGAGCAGAGTCCGGTGGGGATGAAAAGTCGGCAAGGATCAATCGAAACTTTCCCAAACAACCTGGCCTTCAATCATCATCGAAGAGCAGGTCATCAACGACGATGACGATGACTCTAGCTTCGTGAGGGAGGCAGGTGGAAAGAATCGAAGAAAAATTACTATTTTGGAGAAATCATTTAATGCGAACCACGAACCACCCACTTTGGGGTTTCCAAGCCTGGAGGCAAATCAACAATCACGCAATCCTTTCCTGGCGGCGGTGAAATGGTCTCCGCCAGTTAAAGGGCAACCTCTAGAGTACAGTGTGCTTCCAACTTTAAATCACTTTTTTTCAAGGATCTATTTTTATAAGATAGTAGAATTCAAACTGGTTCATTTCAAAAGTATGGTATGACATGAGGTTGTTTAACCCGGTCCTCACCAGCCACAACAACGTCGGTTTTTTTGTTCTACTTCCAGCACTATCAATCTCGTAGCACTACAACTTTTATTGCTATTAATCACATATTCTAATTTGGCACCACAACAAGCGATGCAAAGGGGCCTCGAACGAGCTTTAATCCATCTTGCTCGGATTTTCCCTCAGTCACCCCGATCGAGGGTTCACAACCGTCAATGGCCGGTAGAAATGCGGGGAAAATTAACGATTCGAATGAAATATCGAGCGAAATTGTGGGCCAGCTTTGGGTGTGTGTGATTTATCGTTGTAGAAATTTGCCTCATGATTAAATATGTGCCGTGATAAGCTTCCCCCGAACGGACATTCACGGCCTTCAGGTTGGCGTTGAATAAATGTCGGTGAAATGAGATGTCACGATTTGTTAGTGTGAGACATTTTACAGCTCCATAGAGGCATGTGAAACCGAATGATTCGATTTCGAAGATTTTAATTTTGAAATGGTTTTTATATGTAATAAATTTACCTTTGAATTTGTTTCACAAACAGATTTAAAAAAAAATCTCTTATGGAGAAAGAGTACAAAGTGTATTAAATTAAAATAAAAATGTGGGTGCGGGACATTTCGCCGAATGTCGTTTCGCCGACGGTCATTTCGCCGAAGGTCATTTCGCCGAATGTCGTTTCGCCGCATGAGACGTTTCGCCGAATGGGACGTTTCGCCGAATTGACAAATAATCGTATAATAAATATATAAAATGGACACAAATTGTATTAAAATATTTTGAAAAAGTATAATGTCCCTAAAAGGTGATTTTGCAATCTTTTTTTTTTTTAAATGTTTTTTTATTTCTTAGTACGTTATTTTTATAAGTTTATGCATTATTGTATGCATGAACAATCGCTTAAGAAATAATCTAGCTGAAAAAAAATCTGCGAGTTTTTGCATTCTTTCAAACTTAAGCAGTTATTTAAGTTCAGCATATAATTCTGTGAGTTTTTGCATTAATTTCTGTTAGTTTTTTGCATTCTTGTTTTAATATATCATTTGAATTATTTCTGTGAGTTTTTGCGTTCTGTTAACCATGAGTAGTTCTTTTAATTTTCTGCCTATAATTTTGATAAATTTCTGTTAGTTTTTGCATTCTTTGTTTTTTAAGCATATTATTTGTATAATTTTTGTAAGTTTTTGTATTATTTCCAACATGAGCAAATCTTTTGATTTTCAGCATAACATTTTGAAAAAAATGCCGGTAGTTTTTGCATTCTTTGTTTACTGAGCATGTTTTTTAAATTATTTATGAGAGTTTTTGCATTCTTTCAAACATGAACGGTTCTTTTATTTTCTGCTTATAATTTTGAATATTTCTGTTTGTTTTGCATTCTTTGTTTATTAAGCAAATTATTTTTATAATTTTTGGGAGTTTTCTCATTCTTTCAAACATGAGCAGTTCTTTTGCAGCATTTTGCAAAATTGCTGTTAGTTTTTGCATTCTATATTTTTGGCATAGTTTTTAAATATTTCGGTGAGTTTATGCATTATTAGTTTTTTAAGCATATTATTTCTATAATTTTTGGGAGGTTTTGCGTTCTTTCAAACATGAGCAGTTCTTTTGACTTTTAGCATAACATTTTGAAAAATTTCTGTAAGTTTTTGCATTCTTTGTTTTTTAAGCAAATTATTTGTATAATTTTTATGAGTTTTTGCAATCTTTCAAACATGAGCAGTTCTTTTAATTGGCTGCTTATAATTTAGATTATTTCTGTCTGTTTTTTTTTGCATTCTTTGTTTTTCAAGCAATTTATTTGTATAATTTTTGGGAGTTTTTGCATTCTATCAAACATGATCAGTTATTTTGATTTTTAGCATAACATTTAGAAAATTTTTTTTTAATTATTTAAGCAAATTATTTGTACTATTTCTGTGAGTTCATGCATTCTTTGAAACACGTTCTTTACTTTTTTAAATTATTATATTATTATCTTACCACTCCTTCTCAAGTTTGCATGAGTGAATTACAAGATGGCACTGCAACGAACAAATAGCATAAATTATACAAAAAAGTAAATTTTTATTCAATTTGGCGAAATGACTTTCGGCGAAACGTACCATTCGGCGAAACGACATTCGGCGAAATGACCGTCGGCGAAACGACATTCGGCGAAACGTACCAGATCCGTTTTAAAAATATCTCGGAAGACTTTTTAAATGTATTAAATTTCATTAAATTAAACTTGACAAAAATATACTGCATTTTATTTTGGTCCTGCCTGCATACAAAAATAGAAGTGTTGTTTCAAGTCCTCCAGTTCCATTCATTAATAAAGTTATCTCAATTTTTACCTCAGCACCAAAAAAACAGCAACTCTATGAATAGCAATCAAAAATATTTTGCCCAACTGTTTTCCAAACGCCACCCCGCAAAACGAAAACCTCCCCAGATCTCAGGATGATAATTGCGTGCGACGGAGACTGTGGTCCGACGTCGTCGTCAGTTTGTCTGCGGCGCTTCTGCAGCTGAACCCAGCGTTTGCGGGGGTGGCTGGAAAATCTCGGAATCCCAGAGCAAAGCGAGCATTTGTGTAAGCCAGAGTTATGCGCCACGCAAAAAAAAAAAGGATAATGTTATTCCTCCGGCGAAGGAGCTCCTCCTCGAGATAACTGTGTGTATTTGTGCGATTTTACGTTGGTTTTTAGGGGGTGGTTGCGTGGGTGGTTTTGTCTGTGGACGGTGATGACGATCGTGGAGTGCTTTTTCGGATTTACCTGTTGAAGTGTTGGCGCCGGAAATTGAGTTTCAACACTTTGTTCTGGGACGAATGAGAATGTTGTGGGAGGAGAAAGGGGGGAAACTTTCCCCTTAACTAACAGTTGCAAGTTGCAACTAGTTACTTTATGGCAGTGTAAACAAACTTGCCAACTATTTTGCCATGCTGCATTAGCACAATGTTGATTCGGAAGTGCAGGAAGAATGCAATTTCTATTTTTATTTTGTCTTAATTTGAAAACAACTTTTATCACTTCAATTGTTTATCTAAACAACAACAAGCCTTTTTGCATTTATTTCTAAAGTTCATTGACTCATGTTCTCTAAAAATGACACAATTTAAAGAGTTTGAATCAATTGTTACTAACTTCGGTTCCCACCTGTACTCAAATTGCCCGGGAAATACAGCTGTGACACACCAAACAAGGAAATGTGTCACTCGAAGAGCACATTGTCGTTGTCGTCCTTTGTTGTCACATTGAATTTTGTCAAAAATGCTAAACTGAACACAAAAAAGAAATTAATTAAGAATGTTTTTGTTACTTAGAATTTCGTAGCTTTCCCAAAAAAAAATATACCTTTATCAATATTATGAAATAGATTAAAAAATGTTGAAAGTTAATTGAAAAAATGATACACATAAATGCTGGCGACTTTTAAACAGCTTCAGATATTTTTTCAACCGCCTTTTTAAATTTGACTTCTTTGCATCAACTTATTTTTTCAATTAGACAGCTATATAATATTAATCTGTAAAAAATAAATAAATAGATAAAAGACGACACGAATGCCATTGCAATGGTAAAGTGTCTTTAATGAAACTAATGATAATGTACAAAAAAATTTATTCGAAAAATCATTTTCAAACTTTATTGTATCTCGAAATCAAAAGTAATTTTCTTGCCAAAACATTCGTTTCTCAATATTTTAAAAGCATCATTATTTAATTTCTCACCTAGAAAAGAAATGAAATATCAGAAAAAAAAGTTTTTTTCCAAAAAATTAATGTTTTAAGAGTTTTTTTTTTTAAAGGTCATAATAACTATTGTGTTTCATATGTTTATAGGACCTTTAAAAAATATGTAAGTATCTTATGTTTTTTCTTTGAAAAAGCCAACCAAATTTCCAGTTTTTGCTTCTTTGGTGTTTTTGAAACCGCCTTGAGTCAGGGGATTAAAAAAACACCCAAAAAGCAAAAAATTAAAATTTGGTTTATTGGACCTTTAAAAGACTTTTTCTAGATGTTTAGTTCTTATAAATAGTAAATGCATTTCAAAATATATTAAGTAATTTTTTTTTTCAATATATTTTTTTAATATATTTTTTTTGAATTATGACTTGCATTTTATTTTTTCAATGCATCAACCTAAAGTTTTAAACATGGTATTTTTCAATATACTTAGGCCGTTGCAAATATTTTTCAAAGTTTTTGTCGCCCCCCCTCCCCCCCCTTCAAATTTGGCCTGAATAATCAGGGGCAAACATTATTTTTCGAAAAACTTCAAAATTTTAGTTTAATCAACTAAAAACCAGTTAAAATGCATTTTTCCGCGGTTATAATAATATTTAGCATGTTTGAACTCCTTCGAAAACATTTTAAATTTTCATGAAATGCCAATGTACAGTCCCACGAAAAGTTTTTTTTTGCGAAAAAAAAATCCGTCAATACCTTGATATTTTCAAAACTAATGATTGTAAAGCAACTGTACGTCTGTAAAATGCATTTTAAAACACCTTTTTCATCCAAATGTTGAAACCTAGGCTTGTAATTTCAATTTTTATATTTTTTTTATTTTTTTGCCCTCCCCCTCCCCCCTTGACTTTAGTCAGAGCCGAGGGACATAAACTTCAAAAAATATTTGCAACGGCCTTACTAGAGTGTGTGTATGTGTGTGTGTGGTCCAATCCAATAACCGCTAACCGGTAGCGATATTATGGGAAAGTATAATTTGTATCAGACTTTTGTATATGCCGAATGCTGATACAGCTTATCTCAGTCCCGGGTATTAGGTGGTGACAGCCCTCGCGCTGCTTCCAACGACCCGTTTCAGAATGACAGAGCTCCTTGCGGTCTAATTCCGAGGTCGCTGGGCATTGTTCGGCCCCGCCTAAACATAGAAGCAAGCATCTGAAGGAAACACGATCTATATTTAGACTTCCAATCCCGCCAGGCAAATCAGGGATCAGCGCGAATTTAATATGAGAAGATGGCATGTTTCAACACTACGGATCAATTCACTGCTAGAGTGTAAACCTTCTGATGGCCGACTGCTTAGCGTCCCAGACCACCAATCCAAAGGTGTGAGTTCGAATCCCACCTGATTCATTTTCATTTTTGTTCATATTCAATGTTCAAATTCTTGATTCCAAATTTCAAAGGTACCGACCAGGATTTGATCCCTGAACCTTCTGCTTGTGAGGCAGAAGCCGTAACCATTAAGCCACGGAGCCGGTTATTTGCAACGGCCTTACTAGAGTGTAACAAAAATGCATGAGACTTTTTGGCGGGCATTCAAGGGATTGTTCCGGTGTGCATACTAAGCCCAAATCCAAAATTTTAGCTTGATTGGACGTAACAGGAACTGGCGCTTTGCATTTGAATTTTAAATGGGATTTAACCCGTAAAAATGTTTTTTTCTTCAAAAATGTCACTTTTTGAGGCATTTTGGCCACTGAAGCGTTTATTTTCTACATCATTGGCCTGTAGGCCAGATCCTTGTGCATCTTTTGGTATATATAACATTGAAATTTGAAGCACCATGGAGCTCGGTACAAACCTCCAAAGTTTGGCATTTTTTCGAAAAATCTGCCTGCTGCGAAAAAGTTCTTAAATTTAAGTTATTGCCAGAAAAAGAATTTCTAGCCAATTTGAAAAGTATGGCTTGATTTCAAAAACTCAAAATTATTGTATTTTTTAAAAAGAAGAGACAATTGAAAAAAAACTGTAAAACTGTGATTGAAAATCGAACCAATAGTTTCCGAGATATCATGAGTTGAAAAATGAGAGCTCATTAGACGACACTGGAAAAACTAATTTTTCAAAATAAAATCTTTCAAAAAAAAATTAAAACTTAAAAAATTGAAATTACAAAAGCCAAACCGGGAAGGTTTACTTTGAAAATATTTGTAATAGCCTTAAAAAGGTGATTGAGGGATCGAAGTAAGCCACGCGTGTGTGCGAATCGAAAAAATTGTCGCTGTCAATTTTGTCCCTCAAATTTCGTGTTAAATAGTGCGAAAAATTGCCTTTATTTCCGGCGATATTCTGTGGAAAAAGTGGTGGTCGCGAAAAATATGTTCTGGCGGTGGATTCCAGCGGAGCAAGAGGAGATGCCACAGTAACCTCAAATCGTGGGTCCCGAGCATGTTGCAGAAAATGGAGCTGCTTTCCGGATTTCCGGCTAGCATTTCCTGGTAGCAACTCATCGGCGAATGGTGTTTTCAAACCGGTGCGTTTCCTAGGACCCAGCGGAATTCGTGTCATCGTTTGGTTGTATCAAGTTTGTCGAAGGATCTCAAATTAATCAAATCGGACCACTCTTGAAACAGATGATGAAGCTGATATTGAAGATACTTAATTTGGTGAGCCCGTTCTTGTTATAATACAAAAAAAAACTATTTCACTTATACGATAACAGTCACTCACTTCACTCAAGACTAACTACGCCAATTTTCACTAAATACGCGGTAGGGTGTTCCCTTGGTCGTTCGCTGTGAGTTGTGGATTGCCTGCTTCTCTAATGAAGGTTCGACTGGGGGGGCATGCTTATTAATTTCTCGTCGCTCCATACCCTCAGTGACGTGATGGGAGCAAGGGCGTCTATGCAAAGTGTCCCTACACCCGCTACAAATATCCGGCGCTTGGGGAGGAAGAGGGAAACCATTTTGTTTTATGCGCCGGTATTTGTAGCATTAAAATTCGTGCAAAAAAACTTATGCACGTGGGTGTACAGATTACGGAGTAAAAGATGATCGAATTGTTCACCTAGCGCTCACATGTGTTCCAGGACCAAGTTGCCTGCGGGTATGGGGATCATACATACATACATACATACATTTGTAATAGCCTTAAAAAGGTAAAAGAAATCGATGATTGAACTTTTTTTTTAATTTATTCAGTTTGATTTGCTTAAAATTCAAGCGAATTTCATACTTTTTTTTTCAATAAAATTCAATAAATCCGTGAAATTCATAGACCAATGGGTAGAGCTAGCACGATTGCAACGACCTGTGAGTGTTTGTGGATGGAATAAAGAAAACTAATGTAATTGAAATTTGCATACAAACTGAACGAACGAACGTTTCAAACTGGTTCGTCGTGTGGGATGTGTCTTGCCGATTGGCTTCGGTTCCAAGCCCGACACAAGAACCGGAAGATGGAAAGACTGTTTTGCTGCCCCGGTTTGATATGACATTGTTCGACAGTTTATAAAACTGTCTTCACTTCGCCATCGGATGGTTACTATTATTAGCTATATGAGGATGTGCGAGGGAAAAAACAATCTATTGATTAGGAGTGACATTTTTTGCCTCAGAATTGCAAGCTTGGTGTCATCTTGGTGCCCTTTTTGCGAGATTGTGGGGTCGAATTTCCGCCCCCACGACGTCGTCGCCGACGACGCTCATCATCATCAGCATCCATATAGCACTCCATCACTTTGGAGAACAATCAACCGTCAGACTTGTCGTCGATCTTCCAGCTGGTTGGCTGGAGCGAGAGTACATCTCAAGGAAACTGCAGCGGAAATTGATGGTTTCCGCTTCGAAAAGCACGTGTGTGTGTGTGCGCGCGCGTTGAGGTGAACTCGTACACGTGGGGAGTCATATGAAGCCGTTGCCCACGCACAAGACCCAAGACCATGATACAACAGAGGGAAGAATTTGCTCGGTCGTAACATTTGCCAAGATTGGGGAAATTTATCGCTACTCAGTCATAACTGTCTGCTGTTTGTGTGTGTCTTTCCAGCTCTCCCCGCCCGAAAAGGTCAAAGAATGGCTAGCGGCCGGGCCCGGTTGCCACCGACTCCGCAGGCGAACGGTGCTGGCGGTGTTGGCGGAAGTGGCGTCGGCAGCAGCGGAAGTAGTTCAAGGCCGCTGGCCGAGATGCACACCAGCAACAACAACACGACGTACGGGAGCCACGTGGCGGGCCTGGATATGTCGGCGGCCACGACCGGTTCCGTCCAGGACATGCAGATGCTGGAGAACCTTACCGACCAGGAGCGCCAAATCATCCTGAACGTGCTGAACCGGGACGAGAACGTGCGCCAAGCGGATGCCGCCCGGATCATGTAAGTCGCCGGAGATTGCATGTACTTCCCACCCTTAAATCCCACTACAAAAAAAAGGTACCCTCTATCCTAGCTCTGCCTCACTATGCCAAATCTACAGCCCACGACACACTCTGTGGGAAATACACTCGAAACAGACACAAACACACCATTTATTATCCTGGTTGGAAGTCCTCGCGTGGGTTTCTTCTGTCCAATTGAGTCTGACGATGGAAAGGAAATTTTAGGAACATCTTCTCGAAATTTGCTAGGGGTTGGCTCAGTCTCTACACATCCAGGATGACGAACGGAATGTGGCTTGGAACGATTGATTGCGTCATTGTGTAACAAATATAGCATTCTGAGAACTCCAAAATATTGTTTAAAAACATTTTCCTGTGCTGATACTGGGCTATCCATCATATTCCTGATTATGTCGATCAAAACAATTCAAAATTACACAAATTAATATACCTTTACTACTAGTGTTAAATAAATTTTACCTAGATCAGTTTTTTGTGTTACACTGAGAAAAATCGGACCCCAAAATCGTGAACAAGCGTTCAAGAAATTTGGAACCACGAACAAAATGTTCAAATTTCATGAATGCCTCACAGAAAAAAAAATCATGGTAATATTACATATGGAAAGGGGTACTCTTTTATGTCAGAAAAAAATTGTAATTTTACCTCTGAAAATTGGTAATTTTACCACTATTTTGGTGTAATGTCGCATTTTCAGTCTAAATTGAGGTAAAATTACATCATAAAAGAGGTAATATTCAACCTTCTAAAATTACACCTTCCAAATTTACACTTTTGTTTGCTGTGTTGTTCAAGGTTTTGGGGAAGTGATTTTTTCCTTGTATGTTTTCCGAATATAATTTTACGTTTTGTTGTTGTTATGTTATGATAAATATGATGTTGAAAATCATATTGTTTGTTTTTATTTAGCAACAAATTGTGTTGAATCATAGTATGGGTCAGAACAAAAAATACTTCATCATTGTTTTGACTAATATTGGGTTTTTATTTAAAACACGGCTATAATAAGTATGTTTTCTATACATTGCAAAGTCGAATAAATTATCAAAATAACCTGAAAATTTTCATCACAATGCTTCAAAATACCAATGAAAATTTAAATGAAATCGAATTTAAAAAAGAAAAAAAAAGTTTTATCATGTAACACTAAATTGCGCCTCAAGACAAGTCATTTGGAAGCATGAACCTTAAGGATAATTGTAATCACTTTCTTTTGAAAATTAAAAAAAATACATGAGCCGAAAAACATTGTACAGAAATTTGTATTCATGGAATCTTATGGTTATGGTCTGTAATAAAAGTTGCTCAATTAGTAAAATTTTAGTGTGGAAAAACTTGCAAAAAATTCGAAAAAAAAGGCAAACTTCGCGTAAAAACATACATGTCCAACAGAAAGCTCACCATTTCTGCTCGGGTCTTCCGGCACAACAGATAAAGCGATAGCAAAAATCGAGATTGCCGCGAATTTTTAAGGTGTAAGTAAACCAAAATTAGCAACAGGCTTTCGAAAGAATACACACAAAAGCAACAGTCGGCAAAAACACTTGCATGCAGTTCCGACCTCACATAAACGACACACACAGACAGATCGCCGTCTGTCTCTCTGTTGGTTGGAGCCACTACGCGACAGGTTCTCTTTATCTTCATATCTTTGGGGACCGTCTAGAAAAAACGTGACAGTTAAGCTCGCATAAAAAATCGATCATATTTAATTTTTTTTTTATTGGCATAATAAAGGATTTTGTCACTTAATGTTCAAATATGACATTAATTTCTTAAATCTTGACTTTTTTTTGATAAGGTCCTATAAACAAATGTAAACATTGAGTGTATCCCTTTCACACCTTATGTCAAAGTCCATCGGAGTAAGCGGGATACACTCAATGTTTACATTTGTTTATAGGACCTTATCAAAAAAAAGTCAAGAAATGAATTATGAAATGAGTAAAGTAATATCCCAACCTTCCCAAAACTGAGAAAGACCGCGCCGTGTGGCGTCAACGTTTCCCCCCATTCAGTGTCAGTGTTCTGTATTCTCTTCTTGAGACCCTACGACGCACCCACACAACCACCCGGGGCTGAAGCTTTTAAACGGTGTTGTGTGTTGTGGCTAGAAGCTAGTCTTTGCTCTTGGCGAGAGCCTCCTAGTCCTATCGGAACCCCAAAATCAGTTACATTTAGCCATTACAGCTCATTTGTGATCTGTGAGAGACCACGGGAGCAGGCCGCGAGAGCGAAGAGAGAAAAATTCTGTGTGTTGGACACGGAGATATCAAACAAAAAATCAGTCCCACACACATACACAGAGTAGGCCGAGTGGATATTTACCACGCGATCGTAACCTGTAGCCTGCTGTGTGCTCGATAGATGTGGTGGAAGTTGGTGGATTGACTTGTTGAAGCAGAGTCACAGTTGGAGTGACTTGTATGAAAATTTGGGAAAAACGTGGAATATTATTAATTAACTGTTTAGGATTATTTTTGATGACAACATTTTAAAATCCTTTAACAACACGAGAAAAAGGTGGATAAGAATTTCGACAGATTAAACTATTTTCCTAATTCTCGGACTTAAGTTATCTTCTCATAAAGCTCGAATAGTAAAACAATAGGTTTTCGATGTCGGGTGATTTGTTAAATGGTTTAATAAATATAAATATAGAAAATGCAAATCAATTAAAACCAACCTAACTCTGTGAACAATTCTAATGTTTTCAAAATTCAAACAAACATGAAATCGAAATCTCCTTTTGTTCTAAATGCAAGAAATACTTTTTCTAGATTATTGCAGATTCTAAAAATACATTAAATTTCCAATAAATTTAATATATTTCATATTCATCACTGTTTACAAAAATACTAAGCAAATTTGCGTCAAGTTGCAAAAGGAATTTTAAAATGAAATGTTTTTTTGCTTCAACAAACCGAAAGCGAGACTAATTTTTGAAAAAAGAATACAGTGAAAATTCAACTGACCAGAGATTAAATCTAAAATAAATTTCCAAACCAACCTGGGAGTCATGGGATTCCTATACAGATAGGACCTTTTGAAAATTTAATCGAGAAATAAATATATTCGCTTCCACGATAAACAAATCACGGTTTGGACATCAAATTAAATTTCTGAATTTTGGTATGTTTACTCGACTCGTTTATCCGAAACTTTTGATCATCGTAAATTTGGGAAAATCGAATCACTAACACATTTTTTTCGTATTTTTTATTTTTCTTGCTTTTTACATCTAATTCGTGTTCTACAAACCCATTTTAGTCAAATTTGAGTGGTTGGTACCTAATGTATTTTCTCAATATTCCATCCCCGCCATTTTGGCCGGCATCTTTAATTAAAAAGTTCCAAATCACTTTAGAGATGTGTTGGGGTCATATTCGAGCTCGACAATCAAAAATTGGACAACGGAGAAAAAAAAAATCGTGACTCGATAATCAAACGTTAAAATGTTCAAGGCCTTCGGATATCTGAGTCTGGAATGTTTTGACTTTTAAAATTTTTATTTCTGTTTCTTTTTGACTATTTTGAAACAAAAGAGGAAGTTGAATTACAAAAATTCATACAAATTTAACTGATTGAGTTATGGTTTAAGCAAGACACAAATACAAATAAATTAGAGTTACAGATTTAAAAACAAAATCTTTTTATTAATTTGTGATTTAAAAAAAACTATACTAATTTTATTGATATTCATTCTAATAAAAAAATCATTTTATCTTATACATTTTATTACATTCTACATAAAAAAAATATTTTAGAGTTTGTACACATTTTCGTATCACACATTGGAACTTTGAATCAAATTTAGAGGATAAGAGATACTTTTTATTATTCATCAATAAATTATAATTCTGACCGCTTTCCTCAAACCGTGTGTGCCTGTCTGTATCAAAACTCACCTCCACAACCTCCACCAACATCACAGTAGGTTTCGGGCCTTCTGGATGTCCGTCCGAACCCCGACGAGCCGACACGCTTGGCTGGCTTGCTTGGATCTGGCGACGGTCACGCTGCCGCCGCCGCCACCGCTCGTATCGATACTATCTAGATATCCGCGTACGTGTGCTTGTGTGCATGAGGTTCTGGCCTACTGCCACCAGCACCAACCGACCGACCTCGGATAGTAGGAGTCAGCTCAGCGGCCGACGACTCAGCGCTTGTATGAGTATGAGCGGGTTCTCTCTCTCTCTCTCGGGCTCTCTTTTTGGATTTTCGAACAGGAAAAGGTCGCGATCGGTGTCAGAATGCCTGCCAGCAACAGTTGAGCTGAGCCGCTTCATTAGAGTAGAAGGGGACCTCGCTTTGGGAGAGCGCGAGAACGAGCCCGCGATGCGCGACGATTCGACGGTTCGGTGTTCGAATCCCGGTCCCAGTAGAGAAAACTTCTTTTCGCATTTTTTTCGGTTTAGTTTTTAAGGCTTTTGCGCGTACGTGGAATTTTTTGTTCTTTTTTCAGTGTTGACACTTGCTGCAAGAATGTGGTGCAACATTAATTGCTGACTAGATTAAAAATTGTCGCGTGTATCGTGAGTGTGTTTGTGTACTTTTAGTGTTGATTTTTTCTCTGCGTGTCAATAAGAATTCCCCGTAGAGTTGTGCATAGTGTGTGAATGCACAAAACAAATAGAAAGGAAGGGGGGCTTTATTGGTGAGCTTTTTGCATTGCTAAGGTCCACGCTGATCAAATAGTGCAAAACTGCAACAGGATTAAAAGCGCAAAGTTGTCACTTTTTATTTCACCGTAACTGTGGGTGACGACAAAAAAAAGAAAGAGTTGGTGTGCAATTTACAATTAGTGTGTGCTGGTGTCGGTCCTCATTTCGGTTGGATTCATTCGAAAGAACGGCGAGCAGCGTTGATTTCGGAAGTCCTCGCACACACCTGCAACGAATGCACCAGAAGCAGCAGAACCAGCAACAGTGGAACAAACAAAGAGGTGAAAATATGCTCAATTTAAATAAAACATGTCCTGCACACCGTCGTCGGTGAGGGTGTGTTTGTGTGTTGTCATCATTACAAACGACGAACCCCCTTGCCTTTTCTTCCCTCCGTGTCGCCGCTCTCCCTCCCGGTCATTATGCGGTTATGTGTGAACATGTGGCCACATCGTCGTGGTGCGTGTGTGAGTTTGTAAATAAGGAAGACAAACATAAAAAAAAGCTCGCAGCATTTTGAGCTGCGGTTAATTTAACTTTAATGTACATAGCATGCCATGGTGTGCCTCACACTGACACACACGTGTGACGTGGGGAATCCTCCCCCCACGGCCAGCTAGGATCTGGTCCTATTTTCGGGTACGACACGCCAGAACCATAGACACATCTCTGACAGACAGACGGACAGGCAAGTGATATCTACCTCTAAGCGTTCTTCTGTCATCTGGTTGAGCCGAAAAGCTGTTGCTAATATCCCCGGCAGCAGCCAGCCTCCCAAACATAAAAAAAGCCAAAAGCGAATGACGACGATGATGATGATGAATATTGGAGTTGCTCGAGCAAAATAAAAAAGGTAGAAATAAAAAAAACCAGATCCCAGTGAGCTGTGGAGCACATTGCTCATCAAAAACATTATATACTTAACTTTACAAAGAGTGAGAGAAAGAGATTGAGGAGAATCCTGTTGACGACGACGAGCTGGAGCGAAGCAACAGTTCCACGAATGAGCTGCAGAAAATAAACAGACTGCTGAAGCTAAGTTGAGGCTGAAGCTCGTTGTAGGGCTTTTCAATGTTCGCGCTCCCCGCGGAATTGGAAGCCAAGAAGATGAATAAGGCAGCGTTTTTTTTTTGTTTTCTTCCTTCTTTGCAACTGGAAGCTGATGCTGCTGCTGCTGCCGTGATTCAAACGGGTTGAGGATAAAGAGAATGAGGAGTGGAGAGATATTTCTTATTGGCTTGGTTAGGGATTGCTGGCGCTGGCGGGTTGATATTTACTACATTAATATTAAAATTCTTGTTCAAGGGCTTACGGTGTTATTGTTCTGGGGACTTCAGGAAGCAACGAACCTTAAAATTGGTTTTGCCTTCCTCACTGAGGTAAGGCTATAATCCTGCTCTAAAAATGAACTTTGTATAAAAACGTCGTAGACCCACCTTCATGTATACATATCGACTCAGAATCGAAAACTGAACAAATGTCTGTGTGTATGTGTGTGTGTATGTGTGTGTGTATGTATGTATGTGACCATCAAACTAGCTCATGTTTCTCGGCACTGGCTGAACCGATTTGACCCGAACCTGTTGCATTCGACTTGGTTTAGGGTCCCATAGATCGAGTTTTATACAGATTGAAGTTTCGATAAGTAGTTCAAAAGTTATGTATAAAAATGTGTTTTCACATATATCCGGATCTCACTTAAATGTATGTAAACTATGTCCGGATCCACCATCCGACCCATCGTTGGTTAGGTTATCAAAAGACCTTTCCAACGAGTCCAAAACATTGAAGATCTGGCAACCCTGTCTCGAGATATGGCCACTTAAGTGATATTGATGTACTTTTTGGAAGCCGGATCTCACTTAAATGTATATAAACTATGTCCGGATCCACCATCCGACCCATCGTTGGTTAGGTTATCAAAAGACCTTACCAACGAGTACAAAACATTGAAGATCTGGCAACCCTGTCTCGAGATATGGCCATTTAAGTGATATTGATGTACTTTTTGGAAGCCGGATCTCACTTAAATGTATATAAACTATGTCCGGATCCACCATCCGACCCATCGTTGGTTAGGTTATCAAAAGACCTTACCAACGAGTCCAAAACATTGAAGATCTGGCAACCCTGTCTCGAGATATGGCCACTTAAGTGATATTGATGTACTTTTTGGAAGCCGGATCTCACTTAAATGTATATAAACTATGTCCGGATCCACCATCCGACCCATCGTTGGTTAGTTTATCAAAAGACCTTTCCAACGAGTCCAAAACATTGAAGATTTGGCAACCCTGTCTCGAGATATGGCCTCTTAAGTGATATTTACTTTTTTTTATTCCTGATCTAAAAAATAGATGAAATTTGGGTACAACCCCATCATATCAGCCATTGTTGGTAATGAGTGAGGAAGGCTCCAACCACATAGGTGGATTAAGTTAGTTTTGAGTTTAAGTTTTTAATTAACTAAATTATTTTAAAAAAAACACAAAATTTCTATCTGTACGTGTGAGTTACACAATCCAATACTCAGTGACTGGCAATGAAATTTGTATCTAACTCGTATTATGCTGATACAGCTTATTTCAGTCCCGGGTACTAGGTGATGATAGACCAGCTTCCAATGACCCATTTCAGAATGGCAGAGAACCTAGTGGCCAATTCCGAGACCGTTGGACATTGTCTGACACCACCTAAACATAGAAAACGAAGTTGACTTTATAGCTGTCGGCCACCATTGCTAGTACCAACCACTAGTGTCTTCCTTTTTATCTACAAGGACTTCGCCGCCCTGGGCTCCTAAGTGTATGAAAGTATGGCACGGAGCGACGGCGCCGAATACCTATATTTATACAAAGAATTTTAGAGCGCCCGCCACGGGATTCGAACCGGCGACTTCTGGATTGTGAGTCCAGTGTCGGTCCGATTGATCCACACGGGCGGGACAACCTAAACATAGAAGTCCACCTGATTCAAGTCGTTTTTGACATTCTATGTACAATTTCAAATTTCAATGAGGCATACCTGGATTTGATCCCCGAACTTTCTGCTCTGCTTGTGAGATAGAAGCAGGGTTTCCAGGTTGCCAAATAAATTTGGGAATCTCAGATATTTCAAGTATACGACAGAAACCTGGTTACCTGGTCGAAATTGAATAAATGACAGATGAAAATCTTACATTTTTTAATAAATTAGGGGAGAGAGGAAATTAATTTGTTCAAAAGTTCGTTAAATTGAGATGTTTTAATTGATTCTTAAGCCTCAAAAAGATTGAATTTGTATTTAATTTTCGATTTTCGATTATAATCGCTCCATAAAAAAATTTGATCACAGGAGGCTTAGTAAGCAAACAAGTTAAAAACGTCAAGAAAACAAAGACATGACGAAGTTTGTCAGGGTAAGCTTGTTAGATATATATTTGAAAAAAGTCTGCACTCTGAAAATTTGGGGAAGTGTTTTTGAAGACGTAATAAAAAAAAGAGAAGTAATAAAACTTTTTAATTAAAACTTTCTTTTTTTATTTTTGTCACGCTTAGCCCCACTGTGAGCCGGTTTAATATATTTTCTATCAGAGACCTGAATTACCTTTCTGATTTTTTTTTTTACTTTTTGTTTTGAAATATCAAAAATCATGCTTCGAGTTTTAGATATTTTTTTGTTAATTTGCCATTCTAATTTTTTTTTCAAAACATCTCAAAAAACCAGGGGGCAAAAACAAATTATTGCTTGAAGTTAATATTTTCATTGAAAAAACTTTATCAATCAATCGTTAACTATAAATTGTATAGCTTTAAATCGTAAATTTGATTAAATAACAAAAATGCTCTTTTGAGATTTTGATAAATTATGAATTTTTAGACCGTAGATCGGAAAAAGACGTACATCTCAAGGATTGTTTCAAAAATTATAAGACGTGAAATTTGATATTTCTGTTTGCCCTCCGTTCAACCTTGACCATAGCCAAGAACCAAACACTTTATATAAAATTTTATTATCCTTTTGAACACTTTTTTACTGTTTAGATTACTAAAAATGCCAATGTCAGTTTATCATTATAGCAAGGTTTTTTTTTTATTTTAGAAATTGCTTCAAAAGAATTTTCTTCCGAATATCCATTCCCAGACAAACTTTCCCACCTAATTTCATACCTTTTCTAATTTCAACAGTAACTTATCCTAATCTAATTTTCGTACCCCTTTCCATAAACCACATCTCACCCGCGTTGCCAATCGCATAACTTCACACCAAAGACGAATAAAACGACGACGACAACAACAACGCCGGTGTGATGATGACGATCGTCGTTTTGATGGTGGATATTAACGTTGCCATTTCCCAGGCCTGACTAAGTGACTCGTTTTCGCGAAAATGTCGGCGAGGCAGAAAATTCCGCTCGAGCTGAGAACGCGATGTTTTTTTTTCCTGAATCAAACGCTTGCATGAGCCGAGAGCTCGCAAAGCGGAAAACAGATTGATATGGATTTTCCCATTTTCCCGCCGCATCGCACCCCCCTGAAAAAAGGGGAAGGTGGATTCTCTCCAGTCAGTGCGGGGTAGCAGCGTCGGGCGCCTCAGTAAGCAAATAAATTTCCCTTTTTTACCTTCGGGGTGGGACCTTCTTTTATTACAATCTTGGCCGTGTTTCATCTTGTCGTGTGTAACGCCCCGACTGAGGCCAGAGCAGAGCGAGTTGAGATTATTCACACTCTATATTGGCCTAGCGGTTGGCAGGTCGTCGGAGGAAATAGCTACTGGTGGGTGCCAGTGGTGGTCAACCTTCTTACTTGTGCACTGAATCATCACTGCGGTCGCTTTGAATTTCCAAGATCCAAACTTATTAGAAGACAACATCTGCACCCGGTTGACAACCACTGAACCTTCCAGCCCCGAGTTGTTTGTGCCTAAGGTGCTGCGGTGTGACTTAACCACCTCTGAGTCCACCCAGCCCGGCAGCGGCAAAGTAAAGCAAAGAGCTTAGGAAACGTCGGCGGATTTGCAAAGAGTCACGATGAAAACGCGTCGAGGTAATTGCGTTTGTTTGAATAATGATAATTTAGGTGTTTGACGAGACAACCTGATTTCTTTCGCCGTCGTCCCCCTTTTCGCACATTTGAGTGTGTGTTTCGGTTCCGGCCTCTCACGGTGGTGGCCTCAGCCTGAAGTGTGGGGGTGGCATTGGCTTTAGAACCAGCAGCTCGTAGTAGCTAATGGAATCTATTACAACTAATTTGTTTTCCCTTTCGGATGTCACTCAAAGTGGCAATCGATACGAGCCGCGCGCCATATTCGAGAGCTTTTTATTAGTCGTATTAACACAACTCGCTTGGTTTGGAGGAGTTTCGACATTGAGAGCAGATGATGCTGGACGGAGCCAAGGCACTTTGGCAAAAGATTTCACTTTTAGTAGCATTCAACCGGAATGATAAAATTCGTGCTGGCGATGTAATTCGCGCGAAAGCATAACACGCCATATAATCGCAGTATCGTGATTTATGGATGTTCACCTTTCGAACACACACCAAATCGAGGAGGTGGTTTATGATTCAGCAATGCTCTTTTAAGCTGCGTTTTATCCGTTTATCGTGACACGATCGATGGCTTGGAGTTTTCGCCGGTCATAGAGGGTGCACAAAAGGGGCGAAAGTGTAGTTTCATTGATCAAGAATGTTATCTTTTCCCGGATAGGAGTTCTTTTCAATGAAAGCACTGGAACGAATAAGGTATTGTTCCGTAAATCGGTGTGTGAGTGTGATATATTCCAGCTGTATATAAAACACAAAATTTGTTTTTTATTCCAGACTGGTAGAAATATTATTGATTAGGTAGAAATATTATTAATATTTTTATTGATTGTTATTGCCTCTCGGCTCTGTTCAATGGCATAAAAATAAACAAAACTCAAATTTCATTACAAATTTTCATAGTTTTTAAGCTAAAAGTAGAACGAAAAGTTGTAACAGTTGTTCTAGTGTCAAAAGTTTTCAAAATATCATTGCAAAAGAAAAAATCTTAAGTTGTACGACTTTTTCCAAAATTTATAAAAACCCAAAAAAACATATTTGATCAAAAATAAACGTTAAATAATAGGACAATTCTGCTAGAACTCTTGAAATGGATTTTATTGTATTTTTTTTATTTGACTAAAAAGCAATTTTGAAGTTTTGGTTCGCGTGGTTTGTGGATGGTCCCGCAGCAGAACACACAATTTGTCTACCATTTGTACGATAAGATTCGAGTTATGATTTTAATTGAAATTATTATTTTTTGGGGTGAAAAATAAATCTTACTCCTAATCACTAGCGTGCCCAGCTCTTTGAGGAAGGTGGGGCAATAATATGGACGTTTTGAAAAATACGTCATGTGTGGACACCCCCTGACCAAATTTAGCACAAATTGCTGAGGATGGTGGGGCAGTTGCCCCATGTTGCCCCACCCTGTGCACGCTAGTGCTCCTAATTTGAGTTCTTTTAGAGTCGAAACGTACTCTAACCTTTTCAGGCCTGATGGGTTTCGGTTGTATAAAATCACACAGTGCTCAAAACAAACAACATTGTTCAGCAAAGTTGTAATTTATGAGTTTCTCTACCTAGGAAAAAATGTTTGAGTGGGTTAATGGCCTTTTTGACGATCTAGAACATCCTGAAAACCTGAAATTTGGAATCTTCCGAAATTTTTGAATAAAAATGAAGCTAACAACGATTTTTCCAGGCAAATGAAGTTTAGTTATAACCAGTCACAACCTCGCGACCATTTGGCACCACTTCCATCCCTTTGGATCTCCTATGGGATGATCTAGGTCTTCCAAAGTGTCCTGGAATACAGATCTTGGAGTCTACCGCCGTAATAACACGATTCTTCCAAGTTTCCGATTATGGTTCATATTCAGTGATGTCCCTGGGACCCTTTGGCAATACTCTGAGCTATTTGGATCCCATTGAGATGTTCTGGGTTCTCCAAAGTGTCCTGGAATACAGATCTTGGAGTCTACCGCCGTAATAACACGATTCTATCAAGTTTACGATTATGGTTCATATTCAGTGATGTCGATGGGACCCTCACTGAATATGAACCCTTTGACATTATATATGAATATGAACCCTTTGAAATATGACACTTTGGAGGACCCAGAACATCCCAAAAGTGATCCACATAGCTCAGAGTGTTGCCAAAGGGTCCCAGGGATATCACTGAATATGAACCATAATCGGAAACTTGGTAGAATCTTGTTGTTACGGCGGTAGACTCAAAGATCTGTATTACAGGACACTTTGGAGGACCCAGAACGTCCAATAATGAAATGTAACTTTGTTTGCCTGTTTCTGTTTAGTCATGTAAAAATTTAACTACTGATACCAAAATTTTAGAATAACACAGCTCAGAAAAATTCAGGCCTGAAAGGGTTAACCCTTTTGACAAAGGGCACCGTTAATAAGATATCGATGCCGGTGTGCTCTTTTGTACTAAGCTTGCTGGGATTCCTATCTAGATAGTACAGAGAGAGCACACGGGCATCGATATAGTATGATTATAACTAAAAATAAACTAAGTATTTCGATTTAAAAAAAAGTTTCCAGGAGAGTCCATTTCTAAAAATATTTTTCAGCAATTTCAGATTATTTTTAAATCTCTCGCTCAAAATTTCCTCCGTGCCTCGCTCATCTTTGCCGGCCATCATCGTCTTCTTCCAGAGCCCTCACCAAACCCCAAAGTGAAGAAGACGATGATGGCCGGCAAAGATGATGCTTCACACTACCGAATTTGGTGGAGTGTGCGAGGCACGGAGGAAATTTTGAGCGTGAAGTATGGACTGATGATACAACAGCAACAACAACAACTACCCGAGTGGCAATTGTTTCTTCTCCTCTCCGCGCTTAACGGACTTTGCCCGGTTTTATGGGCCACATCGACCATCGACCACAGACCGATGACCAAAGGTGCTCAGCCGGTTTACTATCGCTTTGCACTAGCATAAACACTTCCATATACGATTTGGAATCGTTTTTTTTTTTTTTTTTTTGCGGGGATGAACCGTTTCACGACTCCTTTCCTGAGCTGGAATAAACTGTTTTAATTGCCAGGCGCGCAACATTGTGTTTGGTTAATTGCAATGTTGCAAAATTTATTTGTTGTTTTTTTTTACTTGGTATCATTCTCGCTTAGCTGACTGAGCTTGCAACACTGTCACTATTTTATTTTCATTCGACAATTAGTCAGCGATTCCAGTCGACCTAAGGCTACAATGGGAAAGAATGTGGTCCCCATTGTTGCGAAACGGTATCGTGTTAAACCACGGCGTAAATTGTTTTGGGCTTTTAATTAACACCCAACTAAAAAGGTTGGAGAGCTAAAGATTGGGGCTTTTTTTTGGTTCGCCACAAATTGCCTGCACTCTGTGGTCAGCGTGGCCTTTTTTATGCTTCCCTCGTCGTCGTCGTTTTAGACGTTATTTATGGGCGTTTTATCGATAGTCACTTCATTTACGGAGTGCGGAGGAGTTACGTGAGAGAGTCGTGGCCGTGGTCATCTTCAGTCATTACATGGACGCGGACACGCGGCGGTTCAGCGAAGGCCAGCGAGTTCAAATTAAGCGCAAGAAATGGCTATCAGATCGCGATAAGAAGTGAATCTCAATTTCAGCGTGATGAAACTTAATGAATGAATAAATAAAACAGAAGAAGCGGCGAATCGAGTCATCGCTCAACGCTAATCAGCTCGTCAATATACTAAGGCAAAACAGAGCATCAGGTGAATGACTGAAGCGATTTGCGACGATTAGGCGCTCATCGAATTAACGGCGACGAGGACGATTCTCTCGTGCCACTTCAATTTGGAAGTTATTGATGAGTGATTCAATAATTAACGGGGTAACGACAATTTGATTGAATTCGGGGAGACGACGATGTTGACGTAATGCGTGTGCTGACGTGAGGATCTAACTGTAAGGTATGGGACAGTTGAATTGGGTTGTACATTTTTAATTTTGCTTTGGTTATATTGTCCTAGGCCTGGATAATTGTACTGGGTAATACGTTAAAGTTTATTAAATTTGCTAAAATTCAATAAAATATTCTGATAGACAATTAATTTCAAAGAATTGTGAAAAGGAATGTCTCGAAAAAAGCTAATAAATTCTCATTTAAACACATTTAAGTGGTACAGTCCAGACTCGATTATCCGAAGTTCGATTATCCAAAAGATTGTATGGGACTTCGGATTATTTTTTTTCCTATATTTATATTTTGTACTTTAAACGCCAAATTCGAGATTGCGACCTCTTCTAGTCAACTTTAAATACAGTCCAAACTCGATGATCCGAAGTTTCGATTATCCGATGTTCGATTATCCGAAGGTTTGTATGGGACTGCGGATAAGGCTGGTACAAATTTTATTTAAAGTTTTTGTCACCCCCCCTTCAAAGTTGACCCAAAAAATCAGAGGGCAAAAAAAAATATTTTTTCAAAAAACTTCAAAATTTCGATGGAAATTTAAGTACAATATGCTGAAATTGATTTAAAATGCATTCTCCTGCGTTCAAAATCATTTTTAGCATGTTTGGGTTGATTTAAATATCTCTTGAATTTTTGAAAATTTTCGATGATTAGTATCGCAATAAGTCTTTTTTGCTATTTTTTTTTTGTTTTCGTCAAATCTTGCTTTTTGAAAACTAAAGATTGCATAACAAATGAACTAGTGTAAAATGCATTTAAAACACTTTTTGCATTCAAATGTTGAGACTATGGCTTGTTATTTAAATTTTTATATTTTTTTTTTTTGCTCCCCCTTGAACCCGGCCAGAGCTAAAAGACAAAAACATTGAAAAAAAATTGCATCGGCTCAATCAAATGACGATAAAAATTTTTGTTTTTTTCATTTTCTTGTTTTTACTTAAAATTTGCGTCCTGCGACCCCATATTAGCCAAATTAGAGTAGTGGATTGCTGAAGTCTCACTTCCAAGTCTAAACCTGTGGTTTTTTTTTCAATTTCGTCACTTAAATCGAGCAGTTTCGTTTTTAGATTTACCAGCTTAATATTTTTTTACTGGAATACTATACAAATTATCTTCTGCTGGAATTCAGCCAAACAACTCACAGTCCTTGAAAATTACCTATCAAATTAAAAATTGAGTTTATAACCCTCCAATGCCACATTTTTTTTCGAAGGTGTTTTTCCCGGGTGGTCATTTTGAGCAACTTTTGTTCTACGAATATTTGACTTAACTTGTTTAATGTTTTTCTTGTGCATATTTTTCTATTTTGATTTGCATTTTTCTTGTTTAGTTTATGTTTATTTGTGATATGATGATGATATGGCTTATTCACTTCCACCTTTTGCCTTTTTAGTTTTTTTTTTTATGTTTTTACAGTAAATTTTTCAATTTTATGCACATTTTCCCCAGTATTTTCCTCCCTGAATCGATGACCACACCCAAACGGCGGTCGCATGATTGTGATGCATTGCGATATAGGGGTATGACATTTTTGCCCGTTACCGACAATTATCGACATTACCGACGGCTTTTTGGTTTAATTTCACAAAAACGAGCAACGAACAGAACGAGGATTGAACCACCAACTTCTTGGTTATTGATCCGGCACGCTACCACTGCGCCATGGACGCTTGATGAAATATGAGTGAAAGAGCACCAACATATTCTTCTCTTTGGAGTGTTGCTCGGAGACGGGCCAGCA
Organism: Culex quinquefasciatus; assembly: GCF_015732765.1. Classification (NCBI taxonomy): domain Eukaryota; kingdom Metazoa; phylum Arthropoda; class Insecta; order Diptera; family Culicidae; genus Culex; species Culex quinquefasciatus. The sequence goes on from NC_051861.1 coordinate 1,846,458, forward strand.
TTATATGTGTTGGTGAGAACTGCAGATCGCTGAAGTGTTTACACGCGGGCAAAAATGATCTACGGGCTTGCTGCAAAAAATGTTAAAAAAGTGACATTTTCTGCAGCAAATCCACTGTTGCAGATTTTGAGATATATTTTTCCTTTGGGTGCATGATTGTTCTCCATCATCATGAGATATTTCACTGAATTTGTTTGAATTTAGTACAAATCTAATGAAAATTATGAGATCAGTAACTGAATGTTTATAATTATCAGTGTTGTCAATGAGTGATAGAAAACACCATTCCATCATTTGATGATTCCTTCACCAAAATATCAACAGTTCTGAGTGTGAGTTCTCTTCGTTTTTCTCATGATAGCCAGCACGAGCATTCTCTTTCTATCACTTATTATCTCTTCCTCGTTTTCAAACACTCACCGATGATTCTTTTGTTTTCTCAGAAACCCGCAATGAAAGAACGTGAGATTAGTAAAGTTACTTCTAGAAATCTGTAAGAAAACTGATATACTCGATGTTAATTCAATACAATTACTAAAAAATATCTAATTGAGACGCGAAAAACACTTTTTCCGATCTTGTTTACAAAATTCTTCCCTCCGTGCCCTTTCGTACACGATGTTTATCCCACTTGTGGAAAATTGGATTCGAGTGAGTGTGATTCAGGAAACCAATCATCACAAAACCGCAAACATAAGCTTACTCACTACCGTGGCAGAATCAGCTCTCTAAGGTACTACCTACTTACTGTGGGCCAAACTCCGCGGCTGGAAATAAAAATTCCACTGATTTTTTCTTCCCTCTACTCCTTCTGTTGGCTCGTTGTGAAAGAAGACTCGAGCTTTTGGGGTAAGAATAAATAGCAGCGGAGTGAGGTGAGTGAGGTGGTTTCCCCATAAAATTCACTTCCAAATTTGGAACGTGTGGACGTGTGGTCGTGGCTGCAGAGCAAAAAAAAAGCTTTCCTCTATTTGCTCATCGTGCCTGTTGCACTGACTAAGAGTGTTGGCTTTTGGCTCAGTTGGTTAGGTTCAGTGGTCGTTCTGCCCGAAAACGGACGGGGATACCGTTCTTCAAGCACGCGCGTTTGTTGTTGCTTGAAGTCTCTTTTTTCTCCTTCTTCAACGTTCGTCGTCCATTCTCGTTATTTTATATTGCTCGAACCTTTATCCAACCATCATCGGGTCGGTTTGGTTCCGGTTCGGGCCCGGGTCCAGAGGTCCGCAGTGACTCAGCCACGAGAATGGCTTTTCGAGAGTGGAAAGAGCACACAGGTTCATTAGCATTCAATTATTTCGGGTCTGAAGGAAGTGCTCTCAAAAGCACACACACATACAGACACTGAATGCTGCTATTCTGGGTCTCACAAACACCCACTTAAGTTTGTGTATTTCATTTGTTTATATGCATTTCTTCACGTTTTGTTGTTAGTTCGATCAGAGAGATCGCAGGTTCGCTGTTGATCTTGGCGTTGTTGTTTACCTTTTCGTCTCGTGTAACAAGAGGAATCGAATTATTGGCCAATTTTGTCAAAGAGAGCGAAAACTTCTTTTTTTTAATTTGAATAAACTGAAATCATCTGCCCTTACTTAAGAAAGCGAGCGAGCCACATGTGCGAATAACTTCACGAGACGAGATATTTATCGGAAAACTTTGCGGCACCAAAGCTTTTGTGGTTGGAACTTTTTTCCTTCCTTTGAAGCGGTCGAGACAAAGTCGAAACGTGAGGAAATCCAGTAGCGATGTTAGGAATAAAAAAAAGCAGCCAAGAAAGGAAGAAAAAACTTAAGTCTTATCCAATGTGAGCGAACTTTTTTATGGGTGATGGGGCGGTAAATCAAGAAAGTTAAAATTTAATTGTTGTGAAATGTGAGATTAGCATAACAAGATTGCTGGAAAACTTAAGCTACTTTATGAGAACGATTCTGGGATAGAAGAAAAATCATCCAGTTTGGGAATTTCAAAATATTTCCTCATTTCGCATAATAAAATCCAAAAATCGAAACTAAGCGGGTTAGAAATTATCCAACCTGAAATCAAACGTCATAACATTTATCCAAGATATAGATGAATTCGTCGGATTCCATTCCAACTAAATTGATGATTCCAGGAAGAATTTATTCAATCGCTCCTAAAAACAACTCGTTACAGCGAAACGACGAATTCAAAACGGGTGTTGGTTACATTTTCTGAGAAGGACAATTTGATTGAAAGAGTACGTTTCAAAGTTCCATAATGTGTAATTTTGTTTGAATCGACGCTTTCATTTCAAATGTTTTCGAAAAGAACTCAGCATGGAACTGCGAGTCGATCAACCTTGAAACAAAAAAAAAATAGCATTTAAAACTGCTGCGCACCACGGGAGTAAGCCACCGATTACCATCGCAATCTCCCCTTAACCGAGCCAATTGTTCTCATTTCAAACCCTCCCCCATCGAGAGCAACAAAAAAAAAAAAGCTTTTAAAATGCGTTCCTTCAAATCGCTAAAAATTGCACACTGTGCTCTCGACAGCAGCAGCATAGTATGTAGCGAACTTTCAATTTAGCTCGCGTTTCACAATGCTGTCCAAACCAACCCCAAAAACCAAAGAGAGCAAAAAAAAAAGAGCCTTTAGATCTGCACGCCACCACTGTCAGTCAGTAAGGCTGCTCTGACATGGTAATCCACCACGCTACCCCTATTAATCCACCTCCACCAGCTCAGCCAATTTTTATGACTCACGCAAAATTTCACCCCCCTGCCCTCCCAGCGGTGGTGGGACGTGGGTGGTGAAAAAAACTCACCACCCTTCAACAATGTCACACACAATGGAAAATTCGGGTAATAACTTTTCGCAACGGCTTATCCCTTAACAAACAATGCTTTTATGGGATTTTGAACTTTTCTTCTCTTTTTTTTCATAAACTGTCCCCGTCAAAAAGCTACCTCCTCCTACACGGTGGGGAGGGAAGGTGGAAAAATTCAAACGCGTCGCTGATGAAAAATTTATGTGGGGACACGATGCCGGGGCGCCCGAATAGGTTCTCATGAAATTTTAACGTTGCCACGGTTAAAATTCAATGCAATCGATGCTGGAATGGAATGTCGTCGACGTAGTCGTCGTTTTTACCCGGGACTGACTTAGCTGAGCTGAGGCGGGTTTTTCTACTTTTTCGTGCGAAGATGCACACTGCCGGGTAAAAGTTTGTTTTTCTTTTTTTTTGTTTTGCTTGTAATTGGCCCTTTGGAGTGAATGGAAATGGGGCAAATTATAAAGTTTTGAGCGCGAAATTGTCGGTCTTCGGGGAGTGTCTTTGACTTAAATTACACTTTTTGAATAATTTAAGTTGAATATTTTAATTTTTAATTAAAGGGATGCATTTCACCTGGGTACCAGTTACAATCGGTTTTCGGATCGATATGATGTTTTTGATAAAGTTATAGGTATTTATTAAGAAAATAAAGAGTTGGTACTGTTCATATTTAATTTCCTTTCAATCACCATATTATTCCCAAAACGAAATTGGATTTATGAGAAATTCTATCAGCATTCAGGCTTTTTTGTGGTCTGAAATTAAAAAAAAATCCACCTGGTTTATGGATGGCATTCTAGTAAAGTTGTTTTAAAATCATTAGTTTTTTTCAACAAATCTAAGTTTCGATCAAAGAATTTATTTTGCGAGAAAAAAAAAACTATTCGAGGTACTGTTTCACATTTTTTTTTTAAATATTTCAAAAATGCTGCAATGTTGTTAAAATATATTATTAACACACGAAAATACATTTACAATACAAGTAAGATTTTTGTATAATTCAGCAATTTTTTTTTCTTTTTATCTGTGCCCATATTTGTTCAAGTTTGAAAACATTTTTTCGATTTCAATGTCAGAAAAAGAAACTTACAAGGAATTTTATAATTGTGCTGTTAAAAGTATCATCAAAGTTTTAAATTTAAGACTAATAATTTAAAAGGGCCTGAAAAGTGAAATAAATCCTAATAAAAATTTAGTTTTTGAATTTAAAAATCAGAGCGATACAGACGAAAGCAAGCAATCTGTCAAGTTCAGAATTTGATCTTAGTGAACAGTGAGTTTGGTAGGAACAAAAGACCAAATAATTCCTTTTTTGTTAATTTTGCAAGATGGCTTCTTGAGACATTAAAACAATTATGTAGAATTTCGCAAATCGATTTTTCAATGTAATTTTTTTTTTGTTTGAAACTTTGTCTGTCGATTCCTTATATCCAAATAAGTCATTTTGCATAATTAATTTCTTCATACAAGTCTCCATACAACCTGGGGGCTGTCCGTTAGGGTGCCCAGAATATGGGACTTTTTCTCAAAACCTCGCTCCACAAGCTGATTATTGTTCCTTGAGCTATTTTAGGACTCTGGGCCAAATATGAGCAAAATCGATCAACATTTACCCATTGATACTCGGAGGTGAAGTTTGTATGGGAAAAATCGAAAAAATGTATGGAAAACTCAATTTTCTTACGGTTTGGTCTGCACGGTGCGCTACTTCCATCCAAATATTCTCTAAAGTGAGATTATCAATGGAAATTTAATGCTCTACAACTTTGTAGAACATACCAGAGCTGTAAAACTCGATACTAAAAGTTATTGGCGATTTAAAAAACTTATTTTTGTATTTATGAAAAACTTTTTTTTCATCAAATTTAGGCTCGGGTATCAATGGGTTAGTCTCAATCAATTTCGCTCAAAATTTGCACAGATGCTTAAAATAGCCCAAAAACCCGTTTTCCGCTTGTGGAGCAGGGGGTCATTTTTTCTGGGCACCCTACTGTCCATATAAAAGTGCTCTGAAAACATTCGAAAATCTGTATCTGGAGAAGGGATTTTTTGATCGATTTGAAGACATCGGCAAAGTTGTAGGTTTTTATTAAGACTATCCAGAGAACAGATGCACTTAAAAAAAATATCGATTTTTTCAATATTTGTTTAACACATGAACAAATTTTACCCCCTTCGATTTTTTTTTTCATTTTTGGTATGTTTTAGAAGACAAAAAGTGCTATCTTTTGTCCTCTTTTGTAAGACAGACGTTTTAATATGGACAAATTGGGATTTTTAAATGTATCAAAAATGCACACACAAAAAATTTTAAAAATAATTTTCAGATTTAAAATTGAATTCTTAATCGAAAAACACCCAGTAAAATTTTGATAAAGTGCACCGCTTTCGAGTTATAGCTATTTTTAGGTTATATTATTCAACAAAATTTCCTTTTTAAATTTAAAAAAAAGTTTGTAAGCTTAAAGCTCAAAAATTGGCACATATCAGCAAATCACAGAAGGAAAAAAATCAAAGAGGGTAAAGTTTGCAAAATATATATTTTTTGTGATAAAAGTTATCCAAAAACGGGTATATTTTTTAAGGATGCATCTATACATTCTAAATAGCCTTAATAATAAAATACTACTATGCCGAAGATACCAAATCGGTCAGAAAATCCCTTCTTAAAACACAGATTTTCGAATGTTTTCATAGCACTTTTCTATCGACAACCCCCAAATTTGTATGGAGACTTTTATGAAGAGACTAATGATGAAGGATTCGATGGACAAACTATCATACAAATAAAAAAATACAAAAATTAAAATCCGGGGGTTTTGCGAAATTCTAGAAAACAGCTTATTATGAAAGCTAGAATGTGTTTTGAAAATACAAGAATCAAATAATCTTGCTTTTGTAAAAAAGACATGATTTTTGCCTCTACTTTTGTTGCTGTTCTCAGCTTGTTTAGATTCATTTCTAGATGGAACAATCGGACTGATATTTGAAATGTTTTTAAATTTTTATAGATAAGAGCTGGTAATGCAAAATCTGACTCTTTTCTATTTTCACAAGAAAAATAAAAAGATTATATTAGAAGTGTTTTAACCGGTAATGTTTCTTTCGAGATCGAGAACAAGATGTACGAAAACACAATGCGAAAAATCTTCCCAAATCTATCGAGGATCAGAAGCATAAATTGAACTCCCCTGGCACCACCTTCATTTCCGGGTAGGGTGGGCTTGAGACTCCTCACTCACTTACGGGAGTATGAACATTTTCCCGGAATTCGGAGCAAAATTATTGATGAAAATTTAATTACTCTACGCTCTTCTCACTCCACGCCCGGGGAAAAGCTCGCACACCGGAAGGTCCTCCCGCCCGCCTCCCCCTTCGACTGGTGTCTGCTGATTTAGGAGAGGATGACGAGGTTTTCTCCGAAGCCGGTCACGTTTTTAATTAATAATGAGACTAAGATTTGAACGGGCGCGCACACACACACCTACACACACAAAGCACAGCCTTGCTGCGTCTGCTTCCGGTGGCTTCCGCAGGGGCTCGTGAAGATCCTCTCACTTAAGGTTGAGGAAGTCGACGCGGCGGTGGTAATCTTTCCTCTAAATAGGGGTTGGCATTTTGCTTAAATTTTCAAATAGAAGAGTGGAAGCTTAGTGGACTTTAGGAAGATTGTGTTACCGTGCAAGGGGGTAAGTTTGAATTTATTTGGTGTCCATTCGATCTAGCCTAACTTTGGGCGTTTGCGTCATAGTAAAGTATTACAAATGGTATACATTTAGGCGTTTGAAGTCACAACGCCCTACAATAACCCGAGACAACTCGAAAGTGCAACGATATAATTGCGAAATAACGCTTATTTGCCCTCTGTGACTTTCTTTTTGTGCTCAAACAGTTGCCCCCAGCCACATTGTAGAGTGTGACATTTGCCTTAATCGAACTTGCCAGCCATGCCGTGAGTGAGTTGAGTGCATGTGAGACCAATTTACGTGACTTGGAGCACTTCACTTCCCGGTTCGTACGTGATTTGGTCTGGCGTCGAGGTGAGCCGATGGTGGCCATTTGCTCGATTTAAAAATCGTGGACGCAATTTTTAAGCTCCCCCCCTTCCGAATGCAAAAGCAATTTGCTTTTAAAAACATGAGTGGAGTACGATATCACAGAAAAAAACGGCGGGTCGCACTTGCAAAAACACCGTCTGTTACTAATTTACATTTTAATCACGAGATGTGTGCGCGGCTGGCGTGTGATTCACGAATAAATAGCACTGCAAATTGGTGTTTGTGCTGGGACAACAATCAACAGGCGCGTTTCAAGGTGGAGGGAGATAAGAATCTCGTGGCCGTTTGTTTATGATAATATGCGCCGTGGACGAGGTTGAGTTTCATTAAAACGTTTAGGCTAATCACAAGGAAGTTTTTGAATGTTTAAAGCCAGTCAAAAATAGAACAGAATATTTCAAACGTCGATTACCTGAAATTTCTTAAGTTTTCTTTTAAAAATAATTTGATTTTTTTTCATAACCAAACCTTAAAATGTTTTAAAATTTAAATGATACTATTGAAATCTTCTGATTGGGTTGTCAGACTTATTTTTAATCTCAATTTACAGATTTTGAAACATTCGTAGGATTTTCTTTTTCAATCTTTGTCATACTGGTCATGTATGTAACATAACCACCTGCTATTTTTTGTAACATGAACACTTTATTGAATGAATTGTTCACACAATTTCTACTATTTTGCTGAAAGTTTAAGTTTTTTTAACAATTTAAAAAAAAATTATTTAAAAAATAGATATGACGTTTTGAAGTTATCGCTAAAGTTCATAAATCTTTTCCAAACAAAACTTCATAAGAAAAATTCAAATTTTGCTAGTATTGAGTGAAAATCACGTTAAAAAATAATTTCATTGGAGAACCATTTGAACTTCGCTTTGCTTCGTCTCAAATGCGGTGATTTTAGCGGATTGCAGTCTGGATTTAGCCATGTAATACGATGATTTTCAATTGATAATTGGTAATAAATCCTACTCTACCGGAGCTGATCCTCAACACCATGAGAGCCATGCATTGCCGGCGACTTCCATCTTCACCGCGCACCAAGGTCAAAGAAAGGGCATCAGTAGACAGATAGTGTTGTTTTTATTATTTTTAAGGGGATAAGGTTAAATCTCCATTCTATCCCAAATAAGTTTCGCTTGGAATTGATCATTTTTTTGGGAAGGTATAAAGCTAGACTACGATCTAGGCAAGTCATTGGACAACCACTTGAACTGTTGAAAAAAAATCAAATAAATTGCTGATTTTATGCCTTTATTCAAATTTAGGTGGATTAATCTCAAAAACTAAATTTCTTTAAATTTGGTAAAATTATATTTTGTTCTTTATTTCGATGATTTCAAATAAAAAAAATAAAAACGCTGCTGAACATTGTGAAAGTTCTAATTTTTGTTTTATTGAATGTAAATATAAGTCAAATTTCAATAAGTGTTTTAATCTTTTTGCCTTTCTTACAAAAGAAAGGTTTAAGGTTTGCTTTTGGAAAAACGCTTTTTTCAGAAATCTAAAAAAATTCGTGCACGGCGAGAATTTGTCCCAGGAAAAAATCCTATTACTAAATTGAAGGTTTAGATGCGCTCTTTCGAATGAATTTTCGCGCGAAACCCGGAACTCAAAGTCTGATTTTTGGGAGCTCTTTTTCTGAAATACATGGCCGATGTCTGTATCCGCTCTTAAAAATTTGTGTCTTCCATCACTGGAAAACCGCCGTGCACGAGCCGTGGGGTCGGAGACGAACATTTTATTTTTCGATTCACAATTTTCGACCAGTAAATGTGGCCAAAGCCATTTTTAGAGGTATTTTTTGGACTATTTTACAGATAACACTATCAAATTTAAAGAATTCAGTTTCAAACAAAAAGCCATTCGAAAACATGCGCCATAAACTGTTTGGGCCCAAAATTTGAAGCTTTTCCAAAATGTATTTCCAGAGATATAGCGATTTTAGTGTTTTTCGTCTTATTTTTACCTTATTTTTTCCTATTAAATTTTTGGATTTATACAAATAATTTACTGAACATCAAATTCGAAGTCCCGGCTCGTTCTCGCTCGACAAGTCGTCAAGTCGAAGCTTCAACGCCAGCGCTTTTACGCTTGCGCGTTTTACGCTGCGCGGGAAAGTGTTCTTTCTGGCTTCTCATAATTGATCGACAAAGTGCAATAGCGATACATATTTTTTTAAGTTAATCATAGACTAACATTATAGACTGAGTACCCTTTATTTTTTTTTCTAATAATGTCAATCCAATATGTTTTTCTTAATTAAATTTAAATGTCTTGCGACAAATAATGTACTTCTGAAATTTAAAAAAAAATGGCATTTGAGGTTTAGCCTTAAAAGATTCGAAGCTTTAGGTAAAATTCTCACTGGATGGTATCATTATGTTTTTGAAAAAATAATTACACCAATATATTTCTCGGAGTTTCATCATTTTGTAAGAAAGGCTCTATTTCACCTCTGGTGATATTAAATCGGGTTTTTTGTTTACATTTGAATCTATCCCTCAATCTGTTTGAGATTTGTACCCCTAGCTGTGCACTCAAACCTGGCGCCAATATTTACAGATTTATGACCAACATTCCCTTCTCTGACATCAACCAATAGATTTCCCGCCGTTTTCAATGTGAGCGCAAAAAAAATGCAATCTCCCAGAGCCAGAAGCGACCACTCCGAGAGTGTGATCAGTCCATGGTGCAGAAAATGGTCGTCCTGAACACAACAACAAGCACCAACCACCCATCATCTATCATTCATGTTCGGTGAAGGACGATTTTTTTTTGCGCTACGACATCCGGTCTGGATGGTCCTTTATGGTCAATTGCAGTGATTTCCACGATTCAACAAATGGTCAATGAGTCGTGTGCGCGCCATTCTGTTTGGAATAAAAACAAACGGCCAGGGAAGTCAGCAATAACACTAAATCTCGCCAGCAACAACTGTTCCGCATTGACTCTTTTGGTTTCTATTCGTGAAGGAAACAAAAAAAAATCCGGAGCAAAAGCCGGAACAAATAAACAAACAACTCAATTGTTTTCCACCAACAATCAACCCTTTTTTGTCTTGCCTATTTTAGAGCCTCTCTCAGCTCACGGTAGAGATAGATGGAGGGTGCTAAAAGCATGCGACGCAAAATTAGTCGGCTTTTCACTTGCTCACAAATCTACGAACGTTGACGTCGTTGATTCCAAGCCCATTCCGTCGTCGTCGTCAAAACCGTCCTCTTTCGCCTATATGTGTGTGTGATCCTCACGAGATTCCAGAAGGAGAATGCATCATGCCACATGAATAGTCATTGAGTAGGAAAGCACTTTCATAACCCGACGCATTTCACCGTTAGGCTTATGTCGTTGTCCTAGTCCTCTAGTCCCGCAGAATAGTGGAGATAGCGAAAAGGGTATCAAGTAGACTTGTCCAAGGGACACAAACTGTGGTGTAGTCGCACTCGTAGTCGTAACGTTTAGTCGTAGTGATGTTGTGTACTACACATATTAGTTTAATCGCTCGTTCGGTCTTGGGGCGCCATCATCAGCGCCGGCACACGCGGGTCACACAGACCGACACAGACACATGAAAGTGGCCAATGGGGTGGAAAATCGTACTTTGGCTGATATCGCGCTGTCTCGGCACGGAAAGGGTGGAATGTAGATTTTTTTATTGTCTTACAAATAATCTCACAAATCTTATTTAATATCACAAATCTGCACGACGATTAAAAGTATGCCGAAAAATTCTCCTAACATCACATTCTTTGCAGGGTTGTTAGCAATTATTCATTAATATTCATTAATTATTATCAAAATACTACATTTTTTTCGGCGATAATCGACAAAAACTCATTCATATTATCTTCATGAAATTAATTTATTCAAATAAAAATTCCTGACTTTGAATGCTTTCAATAAAACCATATATTCTTATACTGTAAAATAATTTTAACCCTCTACAACCCAACCCCGCCTCTAGACGGGCTTTGATTTAAAAAATCGCCGAAAATCCATTTTTCAACCAATTTTTGATCTTCAAAAAGCATTGGAAAGAAGAACTTTTAAAATTTTGGAAAATTTTAGGGTTGGAAGTTTGACTTGTTTTATGTAACTGTGCCAATGTCTTTAAAAATGTATTTTTTTTGGGGTCAACTTTGGCTGTGTTTTTACGAACATTTCCTATATTTTAAGTAAAAAGAAGTATGCAGTAATTTTTCTAGTGCCCCAGACTATGCCTCTTCGCATTTATTTACAATTTAAATGATAATGGTTCCATTTTATAGCAGAAAATGTGAAAAACATGCAAAAAATTGAAAAAGTTACTGTAAAAACGTGAAAAAATTAGATAGGCGAAATGTAATTATATAAGGTGGTAGAGTAGGTCAAATACTACCAAAAACAAACATAAACTAAACAAGATAAATGCGAATTAAAATTCTAAAAATGAAACAAGAAAATCATAAAACAAGAGAAGAAAAGTTTTCCGTAGAACAAAAGTTGCTCAAAATGACCTCCTGAACACGGGAAAAATAAAAATTTTCGAAAAAAAAATTTGGGCGGTAGAGGGTTAGCACATTACTGTTTTTCAAATTATCAAATTTTCATGAGATTAGATTTCCACTACATTCAATTTACATTACAAGTGCAAAATACCCATATTTTCACATAAAATACAATACTTTGATAAAAAAAAATCAAGTATTTTATTCTAAATAATACAGTAAAAATACAAGCTTGTACCTTTGTAACCCATTTATCTTCAAAAAAAAAAAAGGTCTTAATTACCATTCATGATATTTTTTTGCTTTTGTTTTTTCCCCTTAATTTTTTCATCTCCAATATTTTTTTTTTCTCTAAAACAGTGATAAGAAATCAGATATCAAAACTTGTTTATAGAGCAATTCTCTAAAATTTCCCAATTTTTTACGAGATTTTTACAAAATGGTCATACAAAATGGGCATGTGAATATTTTGAAATGTGTGTCTCGAGAAAGGGTTTTCTGAACGATTTTATGTGTTCGACAACGTTGTAGTTTATGATTAGAAATTTCAGGAAAAAAAAGGTACACTGAAAAAAAAATCGATTTTCTATTTGACGATTGAGAATCCGAATTTAAGTGATAAAGTTGAATTCTCAAAATACGTATTCATCAAATAACGATATATTTTAGGGAACTGAAAGGCATCTTTTGCACTAGAGTTTTTGATGGTACAAAATATGGCAGTAGAGAAAGTAATTTATGAAACAAATTTGGTTTTCGGAAGAAAAAATCCAAAATGTTGTCAAACTAAAAAAAATAAAATTACTTTAAACATTTTTGATAAAGTGCACAGTTTTTATGTTATAGGCATTTGCAGATTAAATTCTTCAAAAAAGTTATTGTTTTTTGCAATTTACAAAATATGTTATATGGAAAATTACTCCTACAACAAATATTATCGCAAAAAAACTAACAAACTCGCACTTTTTCGTGTTTTGACAGTTTACCAAACTCACAAACTTGTTTGCAACAAACTCACAACCAACTCAAAATGTATGCAGGCTGACGATTCTACAAACAAACAAAGCAGGCAAGCTGCCAAACTGTCAAAAAGTGCTAGTTTGTTTGTTTGTCATAGTCTAATGCCTGCTTTAGAATCAAGAGTAACTTTTTAAAAACAGTTATTTTGGACATTTTCAAATGTTGTGATAGATGTTTAAGTTTGAAATTGTTTTTATAGAAAATAGCAGAAAACATCGGTAATTTCATTTTTCTACGTTGAAAATCGATCCAACAGTTTTCGAGATATCCCGAGTTGAAAAATGTGGGCTTATCAGATGACACTGACAAAAATTCGTTTTCTACAAAACTTATATTTAGGAGGCTCTCAGCAACCAGAAAAAAGTAACAAACAAATAAAACTGTAGGCAATTATTTTTTGTAAGTTTCAAAAAATCGCAAAAACTAAGGCAGTTGCAAATATTTTTCAAAAATTGAACAAAATTCTCATGAACAACCTATGTGTGAATAAACACCAAAACTGATTTCAATTTCATTCACATCCTTTGTTCCAAGCCACTTCCATCGTTTCCGTGCCCAAGTCAGCTCCAAAAAGTTATCCACCACCGTCAATTTCCAGCTCTCACAGACAGTAGTCAGTTTGCCCACAAGTTATCTCTCGCACTTCACTAGGTTTGATTGACACGTAACGGTGTGTACTATACTCTACAGCTGTAGACGATCTAGAAATACCTCCATATTCCACACACGCCTCACTCTATTCTTCTTGCTGCTACTCCTTCACCTAGTTCTCCCAACAGTCTGCCAGTCAAAGAAATGTAGTGTAAAGTGAATGTTGAGTTGCCAGTAATAGACTCACCGCGAAGTAAACAGTAGGTCACACGAACTTCTCTCAATCTCTCTTTCCTCATAGGCGCGCGTTGTTCCACTTTACTTCCACTTTTACTTCAAGTCTTCAAGTGACGAGCCCTTTTGCTCGCTAGCTGTTCTCCTTCTCACTTCTTCTACTCCTCCAATGTACAAATGCTTCTTCCATCTGCGATTTTCTCAATAGTTTGTCTGTGAATAAAAAGTGTGTTAGAATACTAAACCACCCTGTTGTGTATATCTAGATTAAAATCGGCAATTTTGCACCAACAGACACACTTACAATCTTACCTTACCTTAACCAACTATGCTGATTTCCTCTGAGACTAATACACATTTCAGCTCATTTCCGATTAATCAGTGATGAAAAACCAACCAAAAAAAATCTCATTTCTTTTCTCTTTTCTTTCTCCTGCTCTCTGCCTGTCGAAACAATCACCAAATCACTCGAAAATACTTGCACCAACTAAATAAAAATCAACCAAACCTTAAAACTACCCACCTCACCCCGATTGGCCCCTGCCTAAAAAAAAAAAACAACGAAATTAGGCTGTTGCGGGCCGAGCTGTTCAACCTGCGGAAGGCCAAGGGCAACGTGAAGGCCCTGGTCGCCGGTGGCGGTAGCCTCGATCGGCCCACCTACATCGAATCGACCCGGTCCTGTTCCCGGTGCGGCACCGAACTGGGCCGGATCATCAACCGCGGGGCGCCGTGCCGGTCCTGCCGGTTGCGCGTTTGCAAGGGCTGTCGCGAGTTCTCGACCCGCACCACGGACTGGGTTTGCGTGGTGTGCCACAAGCAAATGTGAGTCCGGCTTCCGGGTTTTGACCACCCCATCCCCTCAAGTGGGTGACGTGATGGTCGAAAGAAACATGTGTTGCTGATGGGCCAAGAAGGAGAACGCCTTTTCTTCCTGATACATATAAAATAGCAGCATAATACTACCCCTTTGTTGTTGTCGATGTTGTTGTTGGTGTTTTTTGTAGTTGTTGTTGACGTTGATGTCGTGTGTTCGCTACATCTTCCCCCCTCTCCTGCACTTACCCTCCCCTAAATGACCCGTAAACACTGGTTAGCAAAATATGGTATGTACTGTACTTGAGAAAAATGGTGTCAATATCCCGATCAGACTGAACAAATACAGAAAATATTAGCATTCATTAAAAAAATAAATAACATAACAAGCATTTATAATACCAAAAAAAAATATGAATCAGTGCAAAAAGAGAAGCTATTTTTAATCTTATCTCAAAATGTTATCAAGGCAATTTCTAATTTGTTGAACATTTTGACAATTGATTGATTGGAATCGATAAAATTTGCTGGAATATCGGCTAAAACACAAGAAAGAGGGTTTACCGTTCTCTAGGTCGAATTCTAGAAAATTGTTTTTTTTTCAAATTTTCATGGGTTCATAATCAAAATTATCAAAAAATGAAAATTGAAAATTAACAAAAAAATTATTTAAAAAAAAGGAAAATAAAGTGTAGCCAGATTATTAAACTGTGTGACTCCATGGAAAGCTCTTTAAAAAAAATTTACGAACAATGTAAACATAAGTCCGGATCTAACATTCGTGAATTTTTGTGTGAATTTTACTGAAGTCTTCATAACTCTTGGCAGTGTTGCCAGAACAAAACATTTTTTGACTGATCAGAATTGAAAAAAAAAACTGAATTTGTCATCAATGTGGTTTAAAGTAAATAGAAAAGTACCATCAACTTGGGTTAATCGGAACAACAGTTTGAATAAGGACAGCAGTTTTAAAAGCACTTAAAACCTCAAAACTTGGAAAACGTTGTACTATTTTAATTGATTTGTAGTTACAAGATTAGTTTTCTGACAGAATTTGTGGTTTCGGCAAAGTTTTAGAAATTGCTGGGAAGAATTCTGGAAAAAAAGAAACACAAAAGAAAACTGCTTCACTTTTTCACACAGAAATGGAACTGCCCTTCATAATCATTGCCGAAACAGTAAACATACACTCAAAATCAGAAGTATCCCTCAAAAGGGTACTTTCAATCCTCAAAAAGGATACTTTCTATCCTTTTCATTAGTTCACCCGGCGTCACCCTTTTAAAAGGGTATGTCAAAATCAGTACATTTTCGAAACCCTTTTAAAGGGTGACGACGGGTGAACTTGAAAAAAGGATACTTTTTACTTTGAGTGTATGTTTTTAATAGAGCGTCTATTTCCCGTCCCGGGAATAAATTCCCGGAAAAAAATATTTCCTGTTTTCCGGGAAATTTGTGAATTTCCCGGGAATTCCTGAAATTCAAGTGGAATACATTTTCTTAACTTTTTGGAACGAATATTTTAAATGAAAAAATGAATTTAAATGAAAAAACCCAACATTATTTTGTTCAATTATATTCATTGTTAAGTTCATATATGTATCAGATTATCATAAATTTTGATATCAACATTTATTTCTGATGATATTAATTTCTGAAGCAACTGGAAAAAGATCTTGCATAATGAAAATGAATTACTACAATGTAGGTATTTTTTTTATAGAACTACTGGTGTTATTTCGTTTAAAAATATATAAACCCCTTACTGCCAAAGTAATATAAAGAGTTTGTTTTACATTTTTTTTTACCATGATCAAATGAGATGTACGCACAATTTGAATCATGTTTTTGTGCCATAAATATTTTTTCAAACGAAGTCAATTATAAACCTGAAAATCATGTGGTATAATAAAACCTTTAAAAAAATCATAAAAAAAACTACTTTGTATGGTTTGAGAGGTGCTCAAAAAATAAGTAAAACAAACACGAGAAGCATGGCTTTAAGGAAATAATAAAAAGCTGAACCATTTTGTTCAAGGGCTGAAACCAGTATGGCTTGTTTTAGAAAAGATATTTGTCATGCAAAACATAATTTCTGCATGATGTTTTCATTTCAAATGTATGGGTCAAACCACACTCTCTCAAACTGATCACAGCGGCAAGTTTAAAAGAATTGTTATTTTGGAGTATGGATTCATTTTACTCACTGTCTAAACATTTTGATGAAAAATACTTCCCATTTAAAAAATCCCTGAAATATTTTTTTGATTTATTGTACTTGATTTATCGTAATTTGAAAAAAAAAATATCATTTTCTTGTAGCTGTATAAATTTTTACATGCAGTCAAGCAGTTGATTGATCTTCACACTTATTTTAACATTTAAAGTCGCTGTCCTATACATTTTTTTGCAAAATATTAATCAGAAACAAGTTCAGAAACAATTTTCAATATATTAATTTTTTTTCGACAATTCCCGGGATTTCCCAGGAAATTGGTTGAAAATTTCCCGTTTCCCGGGAAATTGGACGCTCTAGTTTTTAATTTTAATCGCCTTTTATTGAAAAAAAAAAAAACTAGAATTTTGTAAAATGCCGAAAATAAAATCACACGAACAAAGCCACTTAAATCAAACAAATTAAAAATTTCGTTTTTTTTAATCAGCGAAAAAAATGCTGAGGTTTTATTTTTTTTCAAATTTTTCAAAGAAATTTAATTAAAATACATAAATAATCCTAATAAAATGTAGGTTTGCAAGTTTAAAAAAGCGATATTTTTATGAAATTTTGAAAGGGGAGACATGTCGCAGTGTGGATTCTCCAAACGGATCACATTTTCCAGAATCTTCTGGAAGGGAAGATGCGTGGACATACCGTACCAAACTCTCCCGACCAGCTATGATGTGTTTTTAATGCAAGTTTTCAAGATATTCAGACTACGAAACATCAGACCACAATTTTGCTGAGCAGTGTTCTGCAAGAAACCCAAATCTTCAGAAAAATATACTCGTCGTTGCGTTTCTCGTGTTGTTCCCAGAAATAAGAGAAATAAGAGAGTGGAAACCCTTTCATCCCATTCGTCCGTGTCCGTTTGCCCCTTTTTCCCTGCCGTGCTGTGCGCGCTGTTGTGATCATTCGTTTGTTGCTTGCCTCGTTTGAACTCCTCACTTCGAGGAGAAGAGAAAAAGTACGTTTTATCGTAATTGCATCTGTTTGGTTTTATCTTCTCTCTGTCCCCCTCCCCCATGTAACCTCCCTGATATTCTCACCCCCTCAAAAGACGACACCCACACTGCGCGCGTTGTTTGTTTGCGTCTGTTTGTCTGTGCTGCTTTCTTATCCGCTTTTCACGGGAAATACCGCTCGCCTTCGTGTCACGACGATACCCTCCCCCAGACTGTCAACTCGGGGTGATTAGGGACACCGGCCAGATAGATGTAGCGGAAAGATAGTATTCGCGTTGCTTGTTTTGTGTTTTGTTTCCTCCTTATTTTTCTGTGCGATTTCTTTTGTTGGGATCCCGGATAAAGAGTGAAAAAGTTGTTCTTCCTGGAATTGTTATTTTGTTGCTGTTTTGCTTGCTGTGGGTGTATTTATTGTCACTCGAGTGTGGCGTTTTGGTGTTCTATTTCTGCTACAGTATCAGCCACACACATTAGGACTCACTTCTTCTTATTTCTTCTTTGGTTCTGCTCGTTACGCTAGACTGATCACAACGCCGGTTTAACTATAGAGCCAATAGTTTCAGAGTGAGAGAGAAAATGTGGTCATTATTATTATTATTATTGTTATCACAGTTTAAAAGCAATTGCTCGTAACGATTTTGAATCACTGCAGGGAGAGGGAGAGAGAGAGAAAGACCACCAGAATGAGGGGGCGTTTTATTTAAATGAGCGGTATAATTGCTCATCCGGATCAGTGGCTTTGTGGTAGCTTTTGGAAATGCCAGATATTGGAAATATGTGCTTTTCCTAGAGACGATTATGCAATTCCGATATGGGTGGCAGACATTGTTTAATTTGATCATGTGTGAAAATGCATTTAATTAAAAACTTTAACTTTTATCAGAAATGCTTTATCCCGCTTTAAATCGCTATATGGAAGTTCATGCAACAAGTTCCAAAAAAGATTTTTTTCAGCACGAGTAGTACATTTATCCAAAGAGATCTACCAATCTACCAAATGAGCACAAATTATGTTTTGTAAAACTTTTTTTGTAATTTTGGAAATCTTAACAATAACAACATAATTAAATTACGTTTTTTTTCGTTTTTCTTTGTAATTTTCTTACTTTTCACATCAAATTCGAGTTCTGCGTCCCTATGTTAGTCAAATTTAAATGGTCATTGCCAACTTACTTACCAAATGCATTTTCTCAACATTTCATGAGTGCCATTTTAGACGCCATCTTGGATTTAAAAAATCGATATAACTTCAGAGTAGTTTAGGGGTCATACTCAAGCTCGACAATCATAAATGAGACAGCGAAGAAAAATGTTCTAAAATTCTCCAACTTTTACAAATTCTTGAAATTTTCGACTTTTTTTTTAATTCTCCATTTTCTTTTAAAAATCTACAAATTTTCGAAATGCTTTAAATTCTGTTTTTTAAGTCTCAAAATTTTTAAAAATTTTAATATTTTCGAAATTTCAGTTTTCTTAAAATTTGCATATTCTCCAAATTTTAAAATTTTCAAATTCTCAAATTTTCCAAAATTTAAAAACTTCTCAAAAATCTAAAAGTTCTTAAAATTCTTTAAATTTTCAATATCATTCAAGTTTTCAAATTATCCAGATTTTTCAAATTTTCAATTTCTAAAATTATTTTTTTTTTAATTTTCAAAAGCTTTAATATTTTAATATAATATTTTAATATTTAATATTAATAGCAATAATATTTTTTAATTTTCAGTTTTGTTAAAAATTTTACAGTTCTTAAAATTTTCAAAATACTCAAATTCTTAAAAAAACAAAATCCTCTAAAATTTTAAAATGCCCAAAATTCTTAAAATTCTCCAAATTCTCAACATTTAAAAAATTCTCAAAATTTTCAAAATTCACAAAATTTTTAAAATTCTGAAAACTTTCGAAATGCTCAAAATTATCAAAATTTTTAATTTATTTAAAAATTCTCAAAACTCCAAATTTAAAAAAAAAATCTAAACTCCCAAAATTTTTTGAATTTTTGAAATAACTCAATTCTCAAAATTCTGGAATTTTTCATAACTTTCCAATTTCTCAGAATTCTTCAAAGTCTTACAATTTTCAAAATTCCTTTCGTCGTTTGAGGATAAAAGGAAAAAAAAGAAGTTTCAAAACGGAATTTCAAAAATATTCTTTTGGAAATGAATATTTAAATGAATTCTATCATTAAAATTAAGCGAAAGGTTGATAAACAGCATTGCCGTAAAATCCATGTTAAAGTAAATTGGATTTTTTTTAAAGGTTCACGATTTTTAATTTTTTTCTGATCAAACACTGAGTGATAATAATAAATCATATGTTTACAAAAACGAAACGTTGGTAAATCAACAATTACTAATTCAATTTTTTGTCCAATTTTGTGAATTTTTTTCTATCTTAATTTCTAGATCATTTTTTTCTACTATGTTTTAACACTCAATTTTGCATTTTAGAAACAAAAATCAGGTTAACAAATTCAAGTTCAATCATAAGTTGCAAATCGTTTGCAAAATAAAATAAAAAGGAAATGCTGCAAATTTTATGCTTTTCCAGTTGAGCCAGTTATGAAAAATATTGATTTTGCAGTAATAACTTATGATGAATCGCTCAAATTCGTAGAATAGCATATTGCAGCGCATAAATAATAATAAAAACAACTTCTTCAACGAAACCAAACATGTCAGCATAGTTCAAACCAAAATCAAAAATGAACAATTAAATTAAGCATGAGTAATTTAAAACAGCGTTTGATTTCTTACCCAGATATTTAAAATTACTTGTACAACGTTATCAAACAGTACCTGAGCTTCCTACTGAAAACACTGAGTTTGGATTTAGATTTATTACAAAATTTAGATAACAACTTGACACGTTGAATATACGCAAATCTCTTAATTTAACCAAGAGTTCAAACCAAAACCCTCAAGATATTATCAGAACATTCAAACGCGCCAAGAACACACATTAAATCATCAAATTAATTCCATTTCCCCCCCCCCCCCACCATCTCCATCAAAGAAAAGCTCTCTCGAAATTTCCCGTCCAAACCAAAAGGTGAAAACATGACCCACCCACCTAACCCCCTTTTTCCGGAGGCTTTTCCCGCGAAATCGTTATCACGGATCGCAATCACACTTTTAAGGCGGGGGTGGGCGGATCAGAGCGTCTAAAGACTATCATTTCATTCTGCTGCTGCGTCGAGATGGGTCGAGCCAGATTAGAGTGCGAAAAGGGCGCTCTTTCTCTCTGACTTTGGCTTAGTCAGTCAGCGAGCCGTCGTTGTTGGTGGCGCATAATAACATTACAGCCGCCACCGACGCGCCAATAATTTCTGTTTGTACGCGTGAAACGTTAAACGCAAACCCATTTGGACCACCCTCAAACGACCACCACCATGCGGTCACAGTGGGTTGGGTTTGGGTCATGAAAGCCAACTAAAGTGCGCAAATTGCAGGGGTAACTGAGCAGCTAAGTTTAGCGGTTAAATTTTGTATAGTTTTGTCTTGTAGAGTGCAAATAAAAAGTTTGAGTATAATGCAAGAACAAACTAAAGTGCGCAAATTGCGGGGGTAACCAAGCAGCAAAGTTAAGAGGCTAAATTTGACCAAATCTTTCAACTTTCACCCACAGTGCGAAAATGAAAAGGATGATAATACCGGGCGGGGGAAAACCCACCTACTCCGCACTTATTCCCTGGCACCATGCGTTTGAACTCTCTCGCCGGGCACGAGGATAACACAATAAAGGGATTTGAAATTGATTTTTTACGATCCTTTGAAGTCGCACAAACATCAAATTGTACTTGGCATACGCGTACACATGTATTGGATACCATTGCGCGTTGGCTGGCTGGCTGGTATAAACTGTTGCTTCTCGGGTTATGGAAATTGTTTTCCCCCTTTTTTCCTCACCGTTAACTTTTACTCAAAGAAGAGTGGAAGGTTATGGGGGGCGGGGGGCAGTTTTGTTGGAACAACATAAACTTTTATTAACAAACTCTGGTGAACGCAAACTCGACCAGCAGAGGACCGGGTAAAGGACAACGATCCCTTCCTGGCTTGGTCTCGCCAAACACCAATTATGCGGTGGTACTTTTGAGAGGTCCGATCATTATTATGGGACTGACGAAGAAAAGCTGACGACGAGGGTATCGAGAAATTTGAGCATTTTCAGTTGGATCAGATGTTTGTTGTTCAGATCGATTTGAATACTTGAGATTTGCGACCAGGATTGAATGAAAAAGAAATCATAAACACTAACTTAAGTGCGCAGATTGCAGGGGAAACGAAACAGCTAAGTCAAGTGGGTGCCATTTCTAGAAATTTCACGTAAAACCAAAAATTAAAAACCAATTTGGAAAGTTTACTCCCCAGAATGACAAATTTCCCACTAATCACCAAAAAGTCTGACAAAAACCACACAAGACTCAAAAAAACGCACACAAAGTCGAAACTTTCATTAATTAGGATAGAAGCTTAATTTTCGTCCATTCAGTTCCGCCAATCACTCGCAATAAACGACATCACTCCATTTAGTGCTCTCCTGTTGGTAGGTTGGGGACAATGCTCGGGCAAGGAAACTTTATCTTTTGCTCTAAAAACCCGAACCGAAAAGGCGAAGTTAAATCGCATTAGAAAGGATCATTAATTTTATAGAAATCAAGCAGTTTTTGTTTCCTCCGTCCGTCCCAAAATCATCCATCAGAGAGTGCTGCTGCCAGCTGGGGTAGTTCACAAATTGAACTCTCTGCTGGAAAATCGAGGTATGAGAGGGGAGGTCCGGACATTTCCTCAATCGCACACCAATTTCCATCCGGTTTTGTTTCCTGAATGGCCAAGGGGAGTGAGAGGCCGACTATTACGGGCCATTATTCGTCTTCGAAGCTGACGGCAATGGGGGTTCGGGGTTGTTGGAACTTTTCAAATGATCGTTTCGAAGGGTCCTCCAGACCGTGTGGAGTGCCTGTTGAATGTCAATGAAGTGGGTGTCTTCCTTTGTAATACTACACGAGTCTGTATACGTGTTCGACATCGCGCGAGGGGTGAACCGATTGGAGGGTGATTTGATGGACGGACTTAAAATTACCTTCGGCTAGTGGTTAATGCAAGATGGGCTAATGTAGAAATGCAAGAAATTTGATATGAGTCATCGTCATGCAAAACATAAATTTTACTAGATTTAATCTCAAATACTCGCTCTTAAATTTTCAATATTCACCCTAAAATCTCTTGTTTTTAAATCTTCAATGTCAAGTTCGATTCATGATCTTCTATCTTTGAAAACAATCTTTATTTTTCAACGGCAAAATGATTTTTTTGGAGAATTTTCATATTCTTGTAACCTACAACCGTAAATTTCAAACATTAATTTCAAAGCTAAATACATCTAGCTTAAAAATCAATCTAATAATCTTGAGCCGGCTACGAAATTATTGTAAAGTATAATCAGTATCATATCTGTTTCTACGGGGTTTCAAGACGAAAACTAGGCCAAAAAAAGTAAAAAAGGTAAAACAACTTTTAAAAAATTTGATGAAAAAAAAAACAGAACGACAACAAATAATGTTTGATCATTATTTCTCTAAAATTATTATTCTACTGTAAATCAAAGTTTCGCACAATTTAACCTATCTCTTTGTTAACTATTTGAACTTGTATTAAAATTTGTGCTAAATAATTAAAATTTCATGTTATCTGTTTCAAACATAACAGTTTGAGATTACGATCCTAGATTTGCTTCTAATTGTCATGGTTTTGAGTTGCAGCATTTTAACCCTCTACAACCTAACCCCGCCTTTAGACGGGCTTCGATCTAAAAAATCGCCAAAAATCAAATTTCTAACCGATTTTTGATCTTCAAAAAGCATTGGAAAAAAGAAATCTTAAAATTTTAGAAAATTTCAGGGTTGGAAGTTTAACTTGTTTTATGTGACTTTGCCAATGTTTTTAAAAATTTCATTTTTTTAGGGGTCAACCTTGGCTGTGTTTTTTACTAACATTTCCTATATTTTCAGTAAAAAGAAGTATGCAGTAATTTTTGTAGTGTCCCAGGCTAAGCCTTTACGCATTTTTTTGCAATTTAAATGATGATGGTGTCATTCTATAGCAGAAAATGTGAAAAACATGCAAAAAATTGAAAAAGTGACTGTAAAAACGTGAAAAAATTAGATAGGCAAAATGTAATTATATTAGACGGTAGAATAGGCCAAATACTACCAAAAACAAACATAAACTAAACATGATAAATGCAAATTAAAATACTAAAAATTAAACAAGAAAAACATAAAACAAGAGAAGTAAAGTTTTTCGTAGAACAAAAGTTGCTCAAAATGACCTCCTGAACACGGGAAAAATAAATATTTTCGAAAAAAAAATTTGGGCAGTAGAGGGTTAAAAAAAGCTTATTTATAGCCGATATGCAATAGTATTTTTTTCAATCTTAATTGTTTAACAAAAAAAATATTTGGTCAAGTTAAGAAACATGAAATATTTATATTTGTATGCAATTTTTTGAAACATTTCAATCAAAAGTGATTTTTCAAGAGGGCTTAGCTCGAATTAATAACCAATTGGTGCATATCTGTACACGGATTTGGATTTGACGCCCAGAATGAACTAAAGAATCTTGAAATAGGTTTTTCTGTTAAAATGTGACGGGGTCATTCATAAAGCACGTAAACAAATTAAAGTAGAGCATGGGTCAGCTTCATGCAAAAAAAAACAAAAATCATTTGTATGGACAATTTTCAACGAGGGTGGAAGGAGGCTCTGAAATTAAAAAAAGAGCCCACGTGGTTTATGAAAGGCCCCACATCAACAAAAGTTCATTAATTTAACACGTGTTATGACCAAATCTCACATTTCCTCATAATTTAATTTCATCAAAACTTGTCACTGTCCAAAATAAGTGATTTTAAAAGGTTTTTCTTGAAACAAAAATTTCATAATCATTTTATTTTCATTGAAAAGAGCAGTAAATTTCACTCCATTTTTTTATATTTAAAATCTAAGTCGAGTTTAAAAATGAGGCCTATTTAGATGACAATACGAAAACTCATTTTTCACAAATTTTAAATTATAAGAGGCTTAGTCTAGCAGTTCGGCTATCAAAAATAAAAAAAAGTTAGATAATTTTGTTAGCTACCTATTCAAAAAAAAAATCGCCGAGATGCTTTTCCTTCATAAAATGGGAATAAATTTGGGAATAAAAATAAATATTTTTCGACAATTTTTACTTAAGAATGCATAAAACTTGAGCAAGGTGCACTTTAACAAAAAAAAACATTTTTAATCATTTTCAATTTAAAATATGGTTTTGCGTCTTAAAAACCTTTTTTTTTTTGTGGCAATATTTAAGATTCATATTTTTCAATCAATGCCGGGTTCGGTGGTTTAGTGGTTAGGCTGGTAGCCTCTGAACCCCAGTATGGCCTGGGTTCAATCCCAGACGGACCCGGTGGCATTTTTCGAGACGAGATTTGCCTGACCACGCCTTCTATCGGATGGGGAAGTAAAACGTCGGTCCATTTGCGTAAAAGAGGTTTTGGGTGACTCACCACACATAACCTTCGGACGCCTAGAAATGAGCAGAAACTTGCAACAGAGACCACAAAAGACCCGGGGGTCGTTAAAGTGGATTACTTTGCTTTTTTTTATTTTTCAATAGTTCCCTTAGGGAAGAACGCGGAAAAAATATTAACCGATTTTAATTCGGGAATTCAATTTTAGGTGAAAGCAAGCAAAATTTAAAATTGGTTAATATTTTTTCCGCGTTCTTCCCTAAGGGAACTATTGAAAAATATGAATCTTAAATATTGCCACAAAAAAAAAAAAAAGTTTTAAGACGCAAAACCATAATTTAAATTAAGAATAATTAGAAATGTTTTTTTTTTTTTGTTAAAGTGCGCCTTGCTCAATTTGTATGCATTCTTAAGTAAAAGTTGTCGAAAAATATTTATTTTTCTTCCCAAATTTATTCCCATTTTATGAAGGAAAAGCATCCTAGCGATTTTTTTTTTTTAATAGGGGAAATATACCCTATCTAATCAAACACCTATCTGCGTTTCCTACAACTTTGCCGAAGTCACCAAATAGATCAGAAAATCCCTTCTTCTTCATGTTTGAAACTTGAATAATTCTTGAATTCAATTCTATGAGACACTCTTGCCATCAGCTTTCCCACCCTTCAACGCTATTTTGCGGTGAAAATTTACCACACAGCAACAGGTGCACATGCTGGTGTGACTGTTGGCACTCTTTTATTTGCACAACCCAAGAAGGGGAGTGGAGTTGGGTAGACAATCAATTTTGCACGTTGTGGAAAGGGTGAGGGGGAGAATAATCAATATCGACAGGTTGAGAATTTGATGAGGTTTTTTTTAATCGTGTGAAAAATGAACATTTGACGCGTCAACCGAGGGGAAGGGGATTGACCTGCGATTAGGGGTTAATTTGAGTGCTTGGAAGACAAAGAAACCTGTTGGATTTGAAATACCATGCGTTCCCACTGGTTGCATTTGAGCCACCAGAAAATTGCTTGAGAATTATTTTATAATCCTCATGAAAGGATGCACAGCATCCAATCTCGAGCGATAAAGCAAAAACCATAAAGCATTCCAAAACAACTATCGTGTCTCCATTCATGGTGGTGGAGCTCGTACGTATGCCTTCAGTCTGGGTTGAACTTGGCAAGATTCCTGTGTACCCGGCAAAAAGGACGACACTGACGACAACGACGACGACAGGGCAGGACAAAAGATAAAAGGAGCACGACGAAGAAGGATGCTTCCAGTCAGTGGCATGGTATGCTATTAGCCAGCTGCAGTGCTGCACCGAGTGAATGCATGTGCATTTTGTTCCGGGTCACTGACTGGCACATCTGCTGCCTGCTGGTTGTGTTTAGAAACTGGTCAGTCCCGGAAGTAACAAAGGGAGCAACCCTTGTAATCACGTCCAAATTGATAACACGTGCTCAAATTTCGGCTTGGGATTAATTAAAAATGCCACCCGAGAGATTTCCTGATTGGGCACATCGTCCCATCAACCAAACGAGCCGTTAAAGAGTTGATCTGTGATGGAAAGTTTGCACATAAATTTACATCGAACCTACCACCCTCCACCCTCAATTGGGTTAACCCATTACCATCGATTTTCCACGTGGTCACGCTTGGCCGGGTTCGCGCGCGCATATTTCAACTTAATCACCCCGCGGCGACCGACCGACGAGATGCCACGGCCAAATTCCGCCCGAAATTAATTTACTCAATTCTGGTAAACTCATGCGTGTGTAATGTTGATTTTCTAGAGTGCGTATTTTTTTCTCTGCGGGTTTGTGGAATGCCTCTGGCGATGAAAATAATTTGCAATTACAGCATCATCGCCACCTTTTGGGTGGCTTCCCGGAATTCCGGAAAACCTCAAATGTTTCTCAAAGGGATCGTAAACAAGCATGGTTGTGGGGTTAATTTAACTTTGTCTTTGCTAACCCAAAATCATCATTTTGAACTTAAATTCTGAACTTAAATTTAATAAAATAAATCTTTCTTGATAAAAAAATCGAACTTCCAAAAACCAAACCAAATTTCAAATTCACCAACTTTTAGATTAATAGTGATTAGTTCAAAGTACCCAAAAGCTCCCCCTCCCCGCTTACCACTGTATAACTTTCCTAATTGATTTTTAATTTGCCACTGCCACTGTTTAATAGTAAAGTTTCCGCGCGCGGAGGAAAATCTCAACATTGTCGACGCATACAGTTTAGTTCCGTTGCAAAAGTTAAACTTTTACGTTCTTGCTAGCGGCGGTGTGACGACGGTGGCGCCACCCCCTCAAAGTTGGGCGACAGAACGAACACAAAACTTTATCTGTCAATCTCGCTCTCTCGTGTGAACACCCTTGACATGTGCGTTTGAGGGCACTGAAAATTTCGGAATCAAGATTTTTTAGTTTAATTTCTTTTCTTTCACAGAACTGTCATAAAATATGATTCAAAATATCCTTTGTCTTCAATACCAACTTCGAAAAAAGTCGATTGGTTAAGCTTTTTCCTAGCATTGATGCTCGGAAGGCACGGCGATGATATTGTGTAAACATAAAAAAATTTAATCACATTTTTAACTTTTGCGAAATTTAATTCGTAATTTTATTATGTACGAAATAAAAGGAAGAATTATAAAAAAATAAAAATAAATTGACATTGAAATTTGTATAAAAAATTTCTAAGTAAGACTGCTACAAATATTTTTTGAAATTTATGTGTTATGACTCTGAAAAAGCAAATTTTATTTAAAAAAAATATTTGTTTACATTTTTAATCCATTGAAAGCATGTACAGTCCAGACTCGATTATCCGGAGGCCTAGGAAAAATTTCTTTAATATTCAGATAAATTTGAATAACGAGAGAAATTATGTTTAATTTTTTAAGAAAAAGATGCATTTAAACTTTTCCGTGTGCCAACTTCTGATTGTACAACTCGAACTTCCCCTGCATCTCTACCTCATCTCGCGCCAGCTCGTGTGTCTCAACTTGTTCACTTCTCGATATGTATCTTGATGATCGTCTAATTAAACTTTATCATTTGGAAAGAGCTATTTTTGGTAGCATGCTTGTCTTTTTCTCTCTCTCTCTCACTCCCTCTTTCTCGGGATGGGGTTTAATTGCTTAAAGATGCGCTCTTCTTGAAGCATTTGGTCCCAATTGTGGTGGCTGGGTGACGTTACCTCAATTAGCAGATGATTGCTTTATTAATGTCTTATAATTTCGTCACCGACTCGTTTCGTTTAATGGATTTAAGCAGCATTTGATGTACTCGCCCCACCCACATCCCCACCTTCTCTCAACATGTCCAACAGCATCTTCTGACTGCTTCTGACTGGGGAGAGAAAAAAAAACTGCTTCCTTCCCGTTTTTTTTTTCACTGTACTGTTCTGATTTTTCCCCCCTTCGAAAGCATATCGGTTAAAAGCTTTTCTGCTTCCTGCTGCCGTCGCCCGAGGCCAGTCTAATCAGTCTAATCGTTTTTTATTTGTGCTCTTCTTTTCTCTCCTGCCACGAACATCCCGGATCTGGACCTGAACCTGGCGATTTTTTGTTTTGTTTCATCCAGTGAGCTGCAAGCGGCCAGCGAAGACTGGATGAGCGAGTACACGGACGGAACGACGACCACGACCACGACGGCGGCGGTGGCGGACATTCGTCGCACCTCGCAGGTCATCGCCGGCAGCCGGACCAGCAGCACCAGCATCGCCAGCGCCGGAGACTACCTGCCGGTGGGCGCGACCGAGCTCATCAAGAAGAGCATCCGGCGCTCCTGGACCATATCAAGTGAGTGGCGATAGAAAAAAGTAAATGCGAAAATCATGTCCTCGATTCGTTGGAAAAGTCTTCAAATGTAGAAAGCTTTTTTTCTGTGTGAACAACCAAGCGTCTCCACTATCTGTTTTCAATGTCCTGAAACAAGAACTTTGGTTCAACCCCCCTTCCAAAGCCAACTATGATGAAGCTAGTTCGTTTGCCTCATCACAATCATTGCCTACTTGCCGGCGTAAACGAACGGCGGCATCAAATTGATTCAAAGGTTTTTCCAACCTCCCCGGTCGTCGATCATCGAACCGTACGGTCCCGGTCCAAATGGCTCCCAGCGTGTCATTTCATTGTCCCCACACGGGCACAATAGTCGAACACCAACCTCCTGCGGCGATGACAAATGTAACATTATCCCGAGGAGGGGGTCGTCGTTTTAATACCATTGTGTGCCGAGCGAGGAATCGATTGACCCAGAAATCGTCATGGCCCCCCCGAAAAAGCTGTAATTCGAGCTAAAACTGTGCGATCCACTTCCGGTGGAATCCGACGAGGTTGGGACGTGTGTGTGTGTATGTGTGCCGGCAGATAATTACAAAGCCGTGTGCAACAACAAGACTGACTGTTTCGTCGCTTCAACATGTGACACGTGGTGAAGTCGTCGTCGTCATTCAACCCTTTTGAATGGGAGCTAAACGTTCGATGCTGGTTGGGGTGATTTGAAACCGGCTGAATCTGCGTTGGGAGGGTTTTCGCCATTTGAAAATCACCCTGCAAAGTGTATTTACATTACGACATTGTGTCTATCAAACTGACGAGTTTTCCTTTCTTTGTTTCCCCCCGGGCCAGATGCAGAGGATGAGAATCGGCAGTGCGGAGGAGGCGGTGGTGGCACAGATCCACAGCAATATTCACATTTACCTCGAAAGCAATCGCAGAGCAGCTATCCATCGCTGGTAAGGTACCCGTACATCAACCCGTGCACCATGGCCGAGTACAGCCAGGAGGACGAGTTCGACAACGAGCTGCAGCCGCCCATGGGCCGTCGGATGCCGCCACGTCAATCCACGCTGCCAAATCCGGACGCCGGAATGTTCTACGGAAGTAACAACAACCTGATGCCACCGTCGTTGTCACCGAACAAGGGCCTCAGCCCGAGTCCACAGTACAGCCCCTACCACACGGACAACGAGAACGACGATGACCCGCAGCATGCGACGTCGCCGATCGCGGCCCGCTACAAAATCCGAAGACAATCAACGCTACCCTGCAGGCCAAACGAGGCGAACCACGAGATCGGCGCCAAGCTGATGTCCACCTCGCCCAACAGTCGGACCAATCTGTACCAACCGTCGACGATGACGACCACGACGACAACGACCGGTCGATCGCCGGACAAGTCGGAACTGGCCGGCGGAGACCAGCCCAGCCCCAGATATCCACCGTTTGTACGTCAGTCGACCTTTCCATCCAACTCCAGTGATCCATTTTTCCTGCAAATTCAGGCTCATTCACAGCAACAGCCTCTGCCCCAACAACCTGGCCAACAGCGCCATCTGCCCACCTCACCCAACCGGATGCTGTTTAACAAGTCCCCTGACCAAGCGGCCCCCGACCAAGAGTCCGCGGAAGTGGCCACGAACCGACCACCCGCAAACCGCTTTCAGATGACCAGGCAAGCCACACTACCCAATCCCGATCAGCACGTGAAACTGCTTCCAACATCCCCACCCAAAAAACAGCAACAACTCTCACCGCACAGCATCAAACGATCCCCGGAATTTGCACGCCAAAACACACTTCCGGCACCCGACAGTATGAACTCGCTCTCGGTGCACCAGCACGGGCCCAAATTTATGCCCATCTCACCACGACAAAAGCAATCTTTTTTATTCCCACAATCCGCACAACCAGCACCACGTCCCTTTCTTTCACAACAGCATTTCCCCACGATGTTGGCCGACGAAGGCCAGACTGTGGTCAACGCGGCCGCCGCGGTCACGCCGGGCAGTGTCAGTATCGGTGGTGCGGGGGCGGGGGCAGTAACGGGTGGTGGCGTCATCAGTGCCCTGGTCGGAACCGGTGGTGCAAGTGGTGGACCTCCGGGAACCGCCGCTGCACATCACCACTCGGCCAAAATGATCAAAGTGCGCAGCCACAGTAACGAAGAGTACAGCCTCAACCGAGCCTTAACCGTCGAAGGACGCCGGCTACTGCCGGAAATCCCAGCGAATCGCTCGCCAAGACTGGTACGTCAAGAACACGTTAGAGAACCATGCTACGACACTTCCGCTGCTAACCCAGACAAACGATCTCCCAAACAGAAAACATTCGCCGAGGCGAAACAAGCCATGATGGACGAATATGGTGGCGGACTAGAGTCCGCCGCCACCTCGTCCACCACGATCAACAACGACTCGACGCTCTTTGACGAGGACGAGGAAGCGTCCTACTACATCAACGAGGACCGGCTGAGGTTGCGCGCCAGCATGGCCCCGGTCAGCACGATCAAAAGTGCCGAAAGCTTCCTCGACGAGGCCGACTTTCCTACTACTTGCAGCAGCGGTGCCGGTGGCGTCTACCCGGTGGACTCGAAAACGGAAAATCGACGGTTGCGGCGGCGAAAGTCGCGGGATCTACCGGTGGAGCCGGAAGCGGTGGCGTCGTCGAACGAGGACGAACCGATAAAGCAGCACCGGAAGCCGGAAACGATGCGGTCCATATCGGAGGATTCGCCCGGCAACAAGACGGTCAAGATGACGCCGCGGCGGTCACTGTCGCACCCGGAAAAGGACACGCAGGTTGGTGTTTATTTGTTTGTTTATGTTAGATTTAACTAGATTTAAATCTTATAATCTAAATTTGAATACTTTTGAAATTTTATGGAATCGACAGAAATGCATTTCTGTTCATTTCATTCGTTATATCTGCGGAGAAGAAATAACACTATAATGTATTAAAATGCCATTATATCAAAGAGAGATGCAGTTCAAGCAACGCATTGTTTATTCATGCAATATTAAATTATTTTTTTGTCTTAAGAGTAACTTTTTTAAAGGGCTAAAATAACAAAATTATCCAAAAAAATGAGGGGCAAAATTTGTTCGAAAAGACTTGTAAAATCTATATATGAGCAATTCCAGCCCAAAACAGGATTTTTTTAGGTACTTTTCTCTCGACCTTCTCCGATTTCAATGAAACTTTGTAGACATGTTATTCTACGCTTATATAAGCCATTTTTGTGAATATGGAGCCAGTTACACTCGATAATGACATTTGAGAAGGGCGTGAGTGTTTTAAATATTTTTGTATTTCGTAATTTAAATATTGCTGTATCTCGAAGCCGTTGCATCGTATCAAAAAGTGGTCAAAGACAAACTTGTAGGAAATTTGACGGGCTTTCCTAAAAAAATACACTGAAAGAAAAAAACACTTCACTTTTATGAAATTTTTATATTTTTAAGTTTAAAAGTCAAATTTGAAGGTGAGCCCACGATTTTTTTTCGTTCAAATTTTTTGTGAAAATAGCCTAAGATGTTACAAAAAGACTCACGGAAAATGCAGGATGGAGCAACTCACCTAATAAAATACCAAAATCATTTACTGAAACTATTTTTTCAAAAGTGCTCTAAACATCAAAATTTTCAAAATCCGAACACGAGAATCGATTTTCCAGACAATTTTACATAAAAGTCTCCATAGCTTATATCTGTAAGCCCATACATCCATTTGAAATGTGGTCAAAGGCAAACTCATGGGAAATTGGACGAGCTTTCCGGTAAAAATGTTTTCGAGACTGAAAAATCAAGTATGTCATATAGAAATTGCGAAAAACCATCAAAAAACCTATTTTTCAACATTTTTATTTTTAAAACCACTGAAACTTTACAAGAATCGGACTTAGGACAATGGTCAATATGGAGACTTTTTTAGGTGAGTTGCTCCATCCTGCATTTTTCGTGAGTCTTTTTGTA
Organism: Culex quinquefasciatus; assembly: GCF_015732765.1. NCBI lineage: Eukaryota > Metazoa > Arthropoda > Insecta > Diptera > Culicidae > Culex > Culex quinquefasciatus. The sequence goes on from NC_051861.1 coordinate 1,878,913, forward strand.
ACATCTTAGGCTATTTTCACAAAAATTTTGAACGAAAAAAAATCGTGGGTTCACCTTCAAATTTGACTTTTAAACTAAAAAATATAAAAATTTCATAAAAGTGAAGTGTTTTTTTCTTTCAGTGTATTTTTTTAGGAAAGCCCGTCAAATTTCCTTCAAGTTTGTCTTTGACCACTTTTTGATACGATGCAACGGCTTCGAGATACAGTTACGTAAAATAAAATTTTGATCGCAGGAGGCTAAATAAACAAAAAAGTAAAAAATGTCAACAAACGAAAAAAAGGCAAAACGAAGTTTGTCGGGTAAGGCTTGTAGATTATAAATAACTCAGGATATATTTTATAACGCTATATGTATAATGCAACAGAGAGATGTGATGGCGTCCAAGAGTATGGCCATCTTACTTATTTTTTCCGACTCAGTAGCCTGTGAATTCTAAATTAATTTGTTCAAGCATATTTTTTTCATCCTGCGTCAAGTCAAGTTGTTTTTTTTTCCCTAGATCTGAAGCAGGATGAATGAGTTCGAAACAGATTCTGATTGTTCTATGGGTATTCCGGAAAAATCGGATGTGTTTTATGAAGCTAGTAACAAGAAGTTTCAAGAATGGCAAGCCAAAAATCGGCTTCAATCCATGAACGAAATGTGCTTACTGGCCGGATGGCTATCGCCCGAAAAAGTCGAAAATCCTTTCTATGGAACAGGTTTGCAAATTCTTAAAGGAAGCTAAGTACTCTGAAAAGTTCTACGTTCAGCTCTGTTTTATGTGTAGGCCGTTTCATCTCTCTCAAATGACAGGAAAATTGATAAGATCATTTTTGTACTATGTAACTACGTAAATATTTAAAAAAAATAACTATTGAAGGAATTTTTAATCGAATTGGTGTCTTCGGCAAAGATTTATATTACAGATTTTTAAATTAACTTTTGTCACATAAATTCAATTTCACAAAATCAGTATTTTTAATATTTAGAATTTTTTTGTTTGTTTTAGGGGACAAACAACTGCTACTTTTGAGCCATAGAAAAGTATTTGCAAAAATTTGCCGTTGTGATTTTTTGAGAAAAAAAAATTAAATAGAAATTTTAGTCAATAAAGAAAAAGAAACAAGAAAATTGAATCTCATCCAAACATTTCCACATTGATTGTCTAATGCCAATAAGTCAGCAACTAGTGGTTCAATTTTCAATGTTAAAAAATGAATTATTTTTAAAATTTTATGATCGTTTCGGAAAAAATACATTGAAAATTTTTGAATCATGACTAACATTTTTAATGGGAGTTATATTGAATGTTTGGCTCTTTTGAAATGATAGTCTTGATTCCAAATGATGATTAATTTGTTTAAATAGATTTTTTAAATTTGAGGAAATTAAAAACGTGTATAACGATGTAAAGTGGTGTAATTTCAATCAAAGTGAACACTACACTAAATTCTGTATAAAACACTAGCTGTTTCAATTCTGGAAAACTAAAAATAATTGTTGTTAAGAAAATCTAAATTATACAAATACACATATATTTCATTCAACTGCACCTGATTTTTGAACTCCCCGTACTGACACATATAGATAGTAGCTATCTCTAGCTTGAAATCATTTCTCACACAGGTTTGTCCATGTTAGCCTTAGTTGCATCTCCAAACACTCCCGATAGGTACAATGTCAACTATTTCAGTGTAACTCCCCACCCCTCCCCCATCTAGTCAATTTTCTAGGAAATTAACCTTCCTTCGGTATAATGCAATTCTTGTGTTTCGATTAAATTTGATTGATTTTGATTTGAATTACCTTTTTTTTTGTTAGGTTCCAGGACGAAATTGCATCCAATATATTATCAACTACAATGGCATCAAATGGTCTAAGAATCCTCTTTATCTTTTGTTACCAAACTGAATGAAACCCCTTTTCCGCACAAAATGTGAATGTCAAAGTTAGAAGATGATCCCCACTACCCCAAAACCTTTCGAAATATCGCAACTACGATTGAAGCATGAAAAGAT